>NC_136291.1:13917576-14510319 GCF_964198595.1 Lampetra fluviatilis | reverse complement strand
ATGCAGGCTACACAAAGCATCGTGATCAATTTACACCAAAATCTACTCTCAACCACTTAAACCACATATTCGTAAATGATGCGCACCCTAATCAGCCACTATGGCTGTGTGCAGGGTGTTGTGATGTCACGTAGTACGACGTTTTTCTTGCTCCCCCCCCCCCCCCCCGTTATAACGCGGCGTCTATCTATGGCCTCGTCACATTGGCCTTAATGGACGCGTGGTGATGGTGAAAGATGATTCGGCGGTGGACACTGAATTACCGGAACCCGATTTAACATTCAGGTGACACGGGGCACGGTACGTGAAGAACCTCTTATGTCCTGTAAGCAGACTTCTCTGCGTGGGATAGTTAACACCTCTTAATGCACAGACAACCGCCAACGCAGCCTCGCCTGCCGGAGGAGCTCGCTGATGATCGGACAGTGTTCAGATCTCTCAAGGATCTGTGAGCTACTCGCACACAAAGATCCCCGTGTAGCCTTTAACAGACTGTTGGGGCAAGTGCTTTATAACATCATCAAAGGGGCGCTGCAATACGATGCAATCAAAATCACCGATCAGAGATTTTCCCATATATGGTCTTTGTTGATTGTGAATCGATACTAATTGTATTGATTCCACTCAGTCGATACAGCAGCAAGCTCAAAATGTCCGATTTTATCTGAAAATTTCTGCGTTTCACAGATCATGCAAAGCAACGGTATTGATGCCTGGTTTGTATGTACTTTTTATAAAATAAAAATGCATGTAGTCTATCAGACTTTTGTATTAAATCGCTCTGCAAAAAGTCATTTTGTATGCTAATAAATCAATGTTATGCTAATGCAAAATTTAATCATAGCCGTGACTCGGTTTACTCCGATGTGCAATGTCATCTTTATTTCGATCCTGTGAGTGTACAATTTTATATTAAACTTCATTTACTGAGTGAATACAAGACCACTTATATGCTGATGTCCATTTTTATCATAGCTGTGATTCATTCAGCCATTCACTCACTCAGCCACAAACTCACTCAACGACTCACTCAACTACTCAGCCGCTCGCTCACTCAGATATTCACTCACTCAACCACTCACTCACTCAATAATTAACTCAACCACTCAACCAATCATTCAACCACCCACTCACTCAATCACTCAACCATCACGCTCTCACTCACTCAACTATTCACTCACTCAGCCACTCGCTTGCTCACTCAACCACTCACCCGCTCACTCAACCACTCACCCAACCACTCGCTCAACGACTAACTCTACCACTCACTCACTCACTCAACCCCTCACTCAACCTTTCACTCAACCCCTCACCAAACCACTCAACGACTCACCAGAATCCTCTCGGCTTGGGGACTCACTTAACCATTCACTTAACCACTCACTAGAGCAACCACTCACTCACTTAATGACGTACTCAACCACTCAACCAATTACTTTCTCACTCACTCAGCCACTCACTCCTTCACTCAGCCACTCACCCTTTCACTCAGCCACTCACTCATTTAGCCACTCACTCAGCCACACACTCAACCACTCAGCCGCGCACTCACGAAGCTACTTACTCACGAAGCTATTTACTCACTCAACCACTCACTCACTTAATCACTTACTCAACCACTCAACCACTCAACCATCACTCTTTAACTCACTCAACCATTCACTCAATCAGCCACACTCACTCAACGACTCACTAACTTAACCGCTCAGTCGCTCAGTCACTCTATCTCAATCACTCAACCACTCGCTCACTCAGCCACTCACTCCCTCAACCACTAACTGACTGAACCACTCACTCAACCACTCACTCATTCAACCATTCCCGAATTCATTCAACCAGTCACTCAACCATTATGTCGCTGGACGAGTCCCACCTTGATGGGTCTGCGACATTTCTTTCCACAGTTATTGCCAAAAAACCACAAACATCCCAGAATCCTCTCGGTTTGGGGTCCAAATGTTGTCGCTTATTATATCCCATGAGAAACATTGCATCGAATAAATGTGATTGGATTCTCCCCGCCTGGACGAGCAGAATTGAATATGTAAGCATCAGGGTTTGGATCAGACCTACAACCTCCTGTATACCGGGCGAAGTAGTGAACTCGTCACCCAGGTCGCCATAATCCATTCCCGTATCTATTCTTCTGTGTGTGTGCTACAGGCGGGTGTCTCAGATTGCCAGCACCATGTGATGGGAGCTCCAGGGCATGCTGCGTGCTCGCCAGGAGGGGCTGGGCAAGATGGCGTAGTCGCTGGAGCAGCTGCGGGCGCGGCACCGCCGCTCTCACCCTGGCGGAGTGCAGCAACACAGTGGGGCGGCACCAGCGGGACACGCTGGACAACGCAGCCAAGGTGCGCGCCAGCCACTCACTCATCCACTCACTCACTCAGCCACTCATAAAACCACTCACTCACTCATCCACTAACTTTAACCACTCACTCAACTACTCACTCACTCAACCACTCACTCAACCATTCACTCAACCATCCACTTACTCAACCACTCAATCAATCACTCACTCAGTAATTAACTCAACCACTCACTCAACCACACACTCATGCGCTCAAACACTCACTCATTGGTTCAAACACTCACTCATTCAAATACTCATTCAACCACTCACTAATTCACTCAACCACTCACTCACTGAACCACTCACTCGCTCACTCAACCACCCGCTCGCTCACTGAACCAATCGCTCCATAAATCACTCATTCAGCCACTCACTCAACTATTCACTCACTCACTCAGCCATTCACTCAACCAATCAGTCACTCAATCATGAATTAAACCGCTCACTCACTCAACCCCTCACACCCAGGCTCATCACCTGTGTCTCAACCATCTTACTGAGTAACATAACTCTTTTTTTAGAAGTGACCTGGCCACAAATGATAGGTCAACAACGTGCCTTATGTGGAAATTTATAGCAGCCAACTACTCTAAACGCCTGTTTCTAATGTGTAGGGAAAATCCAGCGGACCAGAATAAAAATCCACTTGACCACGGAGAGAACATGCAAACTCTAAATATACAGGTGTCAGGGTTGGGATCTTACCGACAACCTCCTGTATACCAGACGAGGTAGTTAACATTGTATCCGGGCAAGCCGTACATCGAGCTGGAGTGGACCATGCGGCCCATCCCTATCGCGTGAGTGGCTCCCACTGTTGTTATTGTGTTCATATGTGTGTGGTCTGCTTGTGTGTATGTGTGTGCCGCACTGCGCTATGAACCCAACATGACCAGGCTGTTGCCCCGCTCGCCCGACTCGTTGAGAGGCTTGCCCACCCCCCAGGGCGTTGTCGTGAAGATACCGCTGGGAGGAAGAATATCTCACAATACTGGAAGAGGTGAGGACTACACATAGAGTGGGTGATTAACTGGGTGGGTCTGTGAGTGAGTTGGTGGGTGAGTCAATGGGTGAGTCGGTGGGTGAGTGGGTGAGTGTGTTAAAGATTGAGTGGGTGGTGGGTGATTGTGTGAATTAGTGGGTGGGTGAGTGAATAGTTTGAAGTGGGTGAGGGAGTGGCTGAGAGGTGGGTTGGTGAGTGGATGAGTAAATTGGTGGGTTAGAGATTGAGTGGGTGGGTAACTAGGTGATTGTGTGGGTGAGTGGCTTAATGGGTGAATAGGTGAGTGCCTGGATAAGTAAGTGAGTGGATGGTAGCATGAGTGGGTGGATGGTTGAGTGAGGGGTGAATTAGTGACTGACTGAGTGAGTTAGTGGGTAGGTCAGTGCGTGATTGTGTGGGGGAGTGGTGAGTGAGGAGTTGAGTGAATAGGTTAGTGGGTGGGTGAGTAGATTGTTGGGTGGGTCAGTTAGTGGGTGGGTGAGTGAATATCGAAGGTTGAGCAGGTGAGTTTTTAGTGTGTGATTGGGTGGGTGGGTGAGTCAAAGAGTGGGGCACCACGGTGGTGAGATGTTAACTACCTCACCTAGTATACAGGAGTTTGTGAATTCGATCCCATCCCTTCCACCTGTATATTTGGAGTTGGCATGTTCTCCCCGTGGTCGTGTGGATTTTTCTCCGGGTCCTCCAGGTTTTCTCTCCAGATTTAAGATCAACATGCATTTAGAGGATTTGGCTGCAATAAATGTATCCGTGATAATCAGGTAACCAGGTCACTTCTGAAAAATATTAATATAGTTCTGAGCATTATCTGGTAAAATAAAAAAGATTGTTTAGTTTATTGGGTGGGTGAGTGGGTAGGTGGGTTGTGGAGTGCGTTGGTGGGTAGGTTAGAGGTTGAGTGGGTGAATGGGTGGGTGTGTGAGTGGGGGTGTGAATAGTTGAATAGGTGAGTGGGTGAGTAAATTGTTGAGTGAGTGGATTAAATATTGAGTGGGTGGCAGGGTGAGTGGGTTTGTGAGTGGGTTGGTGGGTGTTTGAATGGGTGAGTGGGTGGAGTGCCGTGGTGGCGAGCTGTTAACTACCTCGCCTTTTTTACAGGAGGTGGTGAGGTCGATCCCGACCCTGACACCTGTATATTTGCATGTTCTCCCCATGTTCACGTGGAATTTTCTCCAGGTGCTCCGGGTTCTCCCTCCACATTTTAAAACATGCAATTATAGAATTTGGCTGCTAAAACTTTATACGTGAAAAGCCACTTAATTGAGCTGTTATTTGTGGTCAGGTGCTTTCTGAAACATCTATATAGCTGAGGGCCTTACCTGGTAAAATAAAAAAAGCGTAATTTTCATTTAGTGTGCAGATGAGTGGCCGAGTGGGAGAGTGGATGAGTGAGTGCGACGTTTGATGGGTAGTAGGTCAGTGGCTGGGTGAGTGAGTGTGGGCTAGAGATTGAGTGGGTGGCTTGGTGAGTGGGTGAGTGTGTGCTTGGCTCGGTGGTTGAATGAATGGATGGTTGAGTTAGTGGGTGGGTGTTTGAGTGTGTGTTATCGTGGGTGGGAGAGTCAGAGAGTGGAGTGCCATGTTGGCAAATTGTTAACTACCTTGCCTGGTATTTTTAAGTTCGTAGGTTCGATCCAAACCCTGCTTCTCAAAACAATCTATATAGGTCAGTGTGCCTTTCCTGGGAAAAAAAAAACATGATTTAGATTTGGTTAGGGGTGTTGGTGAGTGAGTGGGCGGGTGGGTGAGTGCATGAGTGTGGGTTTGAGATTTAGTGGGTGGCTTGGTGAGTGGGTAAGTTCTAGTGACTCAGTGGTTGAGTTAGTGGGTGGTTACGTTAGTAGGTGATTAAATTAGTGGGTGGGTCAATAATTACGTGGGTGAGTGGCTAAGTGGCTGAGGGAGTCGGCGGGTGATTGGGTGGGTGAGTAGGTGGGTTATAAATTGAGTAGGTGGCAGGGTAAGTGGATTTTAAAGTGGGTGAGTAGGTGCACGGCTGGGTGAGATAGTGAGTAGATGGATGGATGAGTGAGTGAGTGGGTGGGTGGGTGAGTGTGTGGGTGGGTGAGTGTGTGGGTGGGTGAGTGTGTGGGTGCGTGGATGTGTGGGTGAGTGAGTGAGTGTGTGTGGGTAGGAGGTTAGGTGGGTAGTGAGTGAGTGGGTTATAAATGGAGTGAGTCGGTTAGTCACTGGGTGAGTGAGTGGGTGGGTGGGTTTGAGTTTTGGTTAAGAGATTGAGTCGATAGCAGGATTGGTGTGTGGTTTAGAGATTGAGTGGGTGGTTGGGGGAGTGGGTGGGTTAGAGATTGAGTGGATCAGTAAGTGAGTGTTGGGTGGGTGAAGTGAGTTGGGTCGGTGTAAGCTTGGGTGGGCGATTGAATAAGTGGGTGAGTGAGGGGTTGGGTGAGCGATGAGTTGAGTGGGTATGTTTTTTTGTTTGTGAGTTTGTGGGTGGGTGAGTTAGTCAGTGAATGGGTGTGTTGGTGGGTGAGTGTGTTGGTGGGTGAGTGTGTAGCTTGGTGAGGGGTCGTAGGGTGAGTGAGCAAGTGGTTAATTAAGTGGGTGAGTTGTTGACTGGGTGGGGTAAGTGAGTGGGTGGGTGAGTGACTGCTGGTTAGGTGAGTTGATGTGGGAGGTTGAGTGGGTACGTTAGCATGTGAGTGAGTGGATGAGTGAGTCAGAGAGTAATGCGCCAAGGTGGTGAGATGTTCACGACTTCGCCTAGTATACAGGAGGTTGTGTATTTTATCCCAGCCTTTCCGTCTGTATATATGGAGTTTGCATATTCTCCCCGTGGTCGCGTGGAATTTTCTCCGGGTCCTCCGGGTTGTCCCTCCACATTTGAAAATGCATTTATAGAATCTGGTTGCTGTAAATTTATTCGTGAACAGCCACTTCATTTAGCTGTCATTTGTGTTGAGGTGGCTTCCGAAAAAGATCTATATAGCTGAGGGCCTTACCTGATAAAATAAAAGAAATTGTTTAATATTAGTTTAGTGTGTGGATGAGTGGGTGAGTGTGTAGGTGGGTAGATTAGTGAGTGGATGGGTTGATGGGTCGGAGGTGAGTGGCTGAGTGAGTGGCTGGGTGCATGAGTGTGGGTTAGTGATTGATTAGGTGGCATGGTGAGTGGGTGAGTGTGTGAGTCACTCAGTAGTTGAGTGAGTGGGTGGGTGATTGAGTGGGCGACTATGTGGGTGTTTGAGTGGGCGACTATGTGGGTGTTTGAGTCGGTGAGTGTGTGGGTATTTGAATGGGTGAGTGTGTGGGTATTTGAGTGGGTGAGTGTGTGGGTGTTTGAGTGGGTGAGTGGGTATTTGAGTAGGTGAGTGTGTGGGTTAGTGGGTGGGGGAGTCAGACAGTGGGGTGCCACAGTGGCGAGATGTTAACTACCTCGCCTGGTATGCAGAAGGTTGTGGGTTTTATCCCAACCGTGACGCCTGTATATTTCCGTCCACATTTAAAATCAGCAAGCATTTTTTTATTTGGTTGCAATAAATGATTACGTGATAAGCCACTTTGTTGACCGATCATTTGTAACCAGGTTACTTCTGAAAAATATTTTATATAGCTCTGTCAGCCTTACCTGGTAAAATAAACATAATTTAGATTCAGTGTAGTGTGTTGGTGAGTGTGTGGGTGGGTACTTGTGAGAGGCTCGTGGGTAGTAGTGGATGGTTGAGTTAATGGGTGCTTGAATTATTGGGTGCTTGAATTATTGGGTGGTTGAATTATTGGGTGGTTGAGTGATGGGTGGGTGGGTGAATAATGACGTGGTTAGTGGGTGAGTAGCTGAGTAGCTGAGGGAGTGGTTGGGTGTGTGTGTGGGTTAAAAATGGAGTAGGTGGCATGGTAAGTTGATGTGTATGTGACTGGGTGAGTAGGTGAGTGGCTAGGTGAGTATGCGAGTGGATGGATGAGTGAGTGAGTGTGAGTGGGTGGGTGAGTGATTGTGTGGGTAGGAGGTTAGGTGGGTAGTGGGATGGTTAGAAATTGAGTGAGTGGGATAGTGATTGGGTGAATGAGTGGGCGGGTGCGTGGGTGAGTTGTGGTTGAAAGAGTCAGTGGCAGAGCGAGTTGATGGGTTAGAGATTGATTAGCTCGGTGAGTGAGTGCTGGATGGGTTAGTGGGTTATTGGGTAGGTGAGTTGGTGAGTGTTACTGGGTGGGTGCTTGACTGGGTGGCTGGGTGAGTGGTTGAGAAGATGGGGGTGCAAATCAACGGGTGGGTGAGTCGGTGAGTGAGTGGGATGGGTTAGAGATTGAGTGGGTATTTGGGTAAGTTGTGTGAGTGAATCGATGAATGGGTGGGTGGTTGGTTGAGTGAATGAGTGAGTGGGTGGTTGGTTGAGTGGGTGAGTGAGTTAATGTGAGAGGTTGAGTGGGTAAGTTAGTAGGTAATGAGTAGGTAGGTGAGTCAGAGTAGGGCGCCACGGTGGTGGGATGTCAACTACCTCGCCTAGTATACAGGTGGTCGTGATTAGATCCCGATCCTATCATCTGTATATTTGGAGTGTACTTGTTCTCCCCATGGTCACATGGATTTTTCTCCGGGTTCTCGGGGTTTTACCTCTGACCTGACATGGGAGATTTAGAGGTAAAACCTCTGACCTGACACGAAAGATCTAAAGGTAAAACCTCTGACCTGACACGGAAGATTTAGAGGTAAAACCTCTGACCTGACACGAGAGATGTAGAGGTAAAACGTCTGACCTGACACGGGAGATTGAGAGGTAAAACCTCTGACCTGACACGAGAGATCTAAAGGTAAAACGTCTGACCTGACACGAGAGATCTAGAGGTAAAACCTCTGACCTGACACGAGAGATTTAGAGGTAAAACTTCTGACCTGACACGAGAAATTTAGAGGTAAAACCTCTGACCTGCCACGGGAAATTGAGAGGTAAAACCAATGACCTGACACGAGAGATCTAACGGTAAAACCTCTGAGCTGACATGAGAAATCTAGAGGTAAAACCTCTGACCTGACACGAGAGATTTAGAGGTAAAACCTCTGACCTGACACGGAAGATTTAGAGGTAAAACTTCTGACCTGACATGGGAGATTTAGAGGTAAAATTTCTGACCTGACACGAGAGATTTAGAGGTAAAACCTCTGACCTGACACGGGAGATTTAGAGGTAAAACCTCTGACCTGACACGGGATATTTAGAGGTAAAACCTCTGACCTGAAACGGGAGATTGAGAGGTAAAACCTCTGACCTGACACGCGAAATTGAGAGGTAAAACCTCTGACCTGACACGAGAGATCTAGAGGTAAAACCTCTGACCTGACACGAGAGATTGAGAGGTAAAACCTCTGACCTGACACGAGAGATTAAGTGGTAAAACCAATAACCTGACACGCGAGATCTAAAGGTAAAACCTCTGACCTGACATGAGAGATTGAGAGATACAACCTCTGACCTGACACGAGAGATTTAGAGGTAAAACCTCTGACCTGACACGGGAGATTTTGAGGTAAAACCTCTGACCTGACACAGGAGATTGAGAGGTAAAACCTCTGACCTGACACGAGAGATCTAAAGGTAAAACCTCTGCCCTGACATGAGAAATCTAGAGGTAAAACCTCTGACCTGACACGAGAGATTTAGAGGTAAAACCTCTGACCTGACACGAGAGATTTAGAGGTAAAACCTCTGATCTGATACGCGAGATCGAGAGGTAAAACCTCTGACCTGACACGAGAGATCTAGAGGCAAAACCTCTGACCTGACACGAGAGATATAGAGGTAAAACCTCTGAATTGACACGAAAGATCTAAAGGTAACACCTCTGAGCTGACATGAGAAATCTAGAGGTAAAACCTCTGACCTGACACGAGAGATTTAGAGGTAAAACCTCTGACCTGACATGGGAGATTTAGAGGTAAAACCTCTGACCTGACACGGGAGATTGAGGTAAAACCTCTGACCTGACATGGGAGATTTAGAGGTAAAACCTCTGACCTGACACGAAAGATCTAAAGGTAAAACCTCTGACCTGACACGGAAGATTTAGAGGTAAAACCTCTGACCTGACACGAGAGATGTAGAGGTAAAACGTCTGACCTGACACGGGAGATTGAGAGGTAAAACCTCTGACCTGACACGAGAGATCTAAAGGTAAAACGTCTGACCTGACACGAGAGATCTAGAGGTAAAACCTCTGACCTGACACGAGAGATTTAGAGGTAAAACTTCTGACCTGACACGAGAAATTTAGAGGTAAAACCAATGACCTGACACGAGAGATCTAACGGTAAAACCTCTGAGCTGACATGAGAAATCTAGAGGTAAAACCTCTGACCTGACACGAGAGATTTAGAGGTAAAACCTCTGACCTGACACGAGAGATTTAGAGGTAAAACTTCTGACCTGACATCGGAGAATTAGAGGTAAAACCTCTGACCTGACACGGGAGATTGAGGTAAAACCTCTGACCTGACATGGGAGATTTAGAGGTAAAACCTCTGACCTGACATGGGAGATTTAGAGGTAAAACATCTGACTTGACATGGGAGATATAGAGGCAAAAACATCTGACCTGACATGGGAGATATAGAGGTAAAACCTCTGACCTGACATGGGAGATATAGAGGTAAAACATCTGACTTGACACGGGAGATATAGAGGAAAAACATCTGACTTGACATGGGAGATTTAGAGGTAAAACATCTGACCTGACACGGGAGATTTAGAGGTAAAACATCTGACCTGACATGGGAGATATAGAGGTAAAACATCTGACCTGACACGGGAGATTTAGAGGCAAAACCTCTGACCTGACATGGGAGATATGGAGGTAAAATCTCTGACCTCACATGGGAGATTTAGAGGTAAAACCTCTGATCTGATACGCGAGATCGAGAGGTAAAACCTCTGACCTGACACGAGAGATCTAGTGGCAAAACCTCTGACCTGACACGAGAGATATAGAGGTAAAACCTCTGAATTGACACGAAAGATCTAAAGGTAAAACCTCTGAGCTGACATGAGAAATCTAGAGGTAAAACCTCTGACCTGACACGAGAGATTTAGAGGTAAAACCTCTGACCTGACATGGGAGATTTAGAGGTAAAACCTCTGACCTGACACGGGAGATTGAGGTAAAACCTCTGACCTGACATGGGAGATTTAGAGGTAAAACCTCTGACCTGACACGAAAGATCTAAAGGTAAAACCTCTGACCTGACACGGAAGATTTAGAGGTAAAACCTCTGACCTGACACGAGAGATGTAGAGGTAAAACGTCTGACCTGACACGGGAGATTGAGAGGTAAAACCTCTGACCTGACACGAGAGATCTAAAGGTAAAACGTCTGACCTGACACGAGAGATCTAGAGGTAAAACCTCTGACCTGACACGAGAGATTTAGAGGTAAAACTTCTGACCTGACACGAGAAATTTAGAGGTAAAACCTCTGACCTGCCACGGGAAATTGAGAGGTAAAACCAATGACCTGACACTAGAGATCTAACGGTAAAACCTCTGAGCTGACATGAGAAATCTAGAGGTAAAACCTCTGACCTGACACGAGAGATTTAGAGGTAAAACCTCTGACCTGACACGGAAGATTTAGAGGTAAAACTTCTGACCTGACATGGGAGATTTAGAGGTAAAATTTCTGACCTGACACGAGAGATTTAGAGGTAAAACCTCTGACCTGACACGGGAGATTTAGAGGTAAAACCTCTGACCTGACACGGGATATTTAGAGGTAAAACCTCTGACCTGAAACGGGAGATTGAGAGGTAAAACCTCTGACCTGACACGGGATATTTGGAGGTAAAAACTCTGACCTGACACGAGAGCTTTAGAGGTAAAACCTCTGACCTGACACGCGAAATTGAGAGGTAAAACCTCTGACCTGACACGAGAGATCTAGAGGTAAAACCTCTGACCTGACACGAGAGATTGAGAGGTAAAACCTCTGACCTGACACGAGAGATTAAGTGGTAAAACCAATAACCTGACACGCGAGATCTAAAGGTAAAACCTCTGACCTGACATGAGAGATTGAGAGATACAACCTCTGACCTGACACGAGAGATTTAGAGGTAAAACCTCTGACCTGACACGGGAGATTTAGAGGTAAAACCTCTGACCTGAAACGAGAGATTTTGAGGTAAAACCTCTGACCTGACACAGGAGATTGAGAGGTAAAACCTCTGACCTGACACGAGAGATTTAGAGGTAAAACCTCTGACCTGACACGAGAGATTTAGAGGTAAAACCTCTGATCTGATACGCGAGATCGAGAGGTAAAACCTCTGACCTGACACGAGAGATCTAGAGGCAAAAACCTCTGACCTGACACGAGAGATATAGAGGTAAAACCTCTGAATTGACACGAAAGATCTAAAGGTAAAACCTCTGAGCTGACATGAGAAATCTAGAGGTAAAACCTCTGACCTGACACGAGAGATTTAGAGGTAAAACCTCTGACCTGACATGGGAGATTTAGAGGTAAAACCTCTGACCTGACACGGGAGATTGAGGTAAAACCTCTGACCTGACATGGGAGATTTAGAGGTAAAACCTCTGACCTGACATGGGAGATTTAGAGGTAAAACATCTGACTTGACATGGGAGATAGAGGCAAAAACATCTGACCTGACATGGGAGATATAGAGGTAAAACCTCTGACCTGACATGGGAGATATAGAGGTAAAACATCTGACTTGACACGGGAGATATAGAGGAAAAACATCTGACTTGACATGGGAGATTTAGAGGTAAAACATCTGACCTGACACGGGAGATTTAGAGGTAAAACATCTGACCTGACATGGGAGATATAGAGGTAAAACATCTGACCTGACACGGGAGATTTAGAGGCAAAACCTCTGACCTGACATGGGAGATATGGAGGTAAAATCTCTGACCTCACATGGGAGATTTAGAGGCAAAACCTCTGACCTGACACGGGAGATTTAGAGGTAAAACCTCTGACCTGACACGGGAGATTTAGAGGTAAAACATCTGACCTGACACGGGAGATTTAGAGGTAAAACATCCGACCTGACATGGGAGATTTAGAGGTAAAACCTCTGACCTGACACGGGAGATTTAGAGGTAAAACCTCTGACCTGACATGGGAGATTTAGAGGTAAAACCTCTGACCTGACACGGGAGATTTAGAGGCAAAACCTCTGACCTGACATGGGAGATAGAGGTAAAACCTCTGACCTGACACATAAGATCTAACGGTAAAACGTCTGAGCTGACATGAGAAATCTAGAGGTAAAACCTCTGACCTGACACGAGAGATTGAGAGGTAAAACCTCTGACCTGACACGAGAGATTTAGAGGTAAAACCTCTGATCTGATACGCGAGATCGAGAGGTAAAACCTCTGACCTGACACGAGAGATCTAGAGGCAAAAACCTCTGACCTGACACGAGAGATATAGAGGTAAAACCTCTGAATTGACACGAAAGATCTAAAGGTAAAACCTCTGAGCTGACATGAGAAATCTAGAGGTAAAACCTCTGACCTGACACGAGAGATTTAGAGGTAAAACCTCTGACCTGACATGGGAGATTTAGAGGTAAAACCTCTGACCTGACACGGGAGATTGAGGTAAAACCTCTGACCTGACATGGGAGATTTAGAGGTAAAACCTCTGACCTGACATGGGAGATTTAGAGGTAAAACATCTGACTTGACACGGGAGATATAGAGGAAAAACATCTGACTTGAGATGGGAGATTTAGAGGTAAAACATCTGACCTGACACGGGAGATTTAGAGGTAAAACATCTGACCTGACATGGGAGATATAGAGGTAAAACATCTGACCTGACACGGGAGATTTAGAGGCAAAACCTCTGACCTGACATGGGAGATGTGGAGGTAAAATCTCTGACCTCACATGGGAGATTTAGAGGCAAAACCTCTGACCTGACACGGGAGATTTAGAGGTAAAACCTCTGACCTGACACGGGAGATTTAGAGGTAAAACATCTGACCTGACACGGGAGATTTAGAGGTAAAACATCCGACCTGACATGGGAGATTTAGAGGTAAAACCTCTGACCTGACACGGGAGATTTAGAGGTAAAACCTCTGACCTGACATGGGAGATTTAGAGGTAAAACCTCTGACCTGACACGGGAGATTTAGAGGCAAAACCTCTGACCTGACATGGGAGATAGAGGTAAAACCTCTGACCTGACACATAAGATCTAACGGTAAAACGTCTGAGCTGACATGAGAAATCTAGAGGTAAAACCTCTGACCTGACACGAGAGATTGAGAGGTAAAACCTCTGACCTGACACGAGAGATTTAGAGGTAAAACCTCTGACCTGACACGAGAGATTTAGAGGTAAAACCTCTGACCTGACACGAGAGATTTAGAGGTAAAACCTCTGATCTGACACGCGAGATCGAGAGGATAAACCTCTGACCTGACACGAGAGATTTAGAGGTAAAACATCTGACCTGACACGTAAGATTGAGAGGTAAAACCTCTGACCTGACACGTGAGATTTAGACGTAAAACCTCTGACCTGACACGAGAGATTTAGAGGTAAAACATCTGACCTGACACGGGATATTTAGAGGTAAAACCTCTGACCTGACACGGGAGATTTAGAGGTAAAACCATTGACCTGACACGGGATATTTAGAGGTAAAACCTCTGACCTGACACGGGAGATTTAGAGGTAAATCCTCTGACCTGACACGGGAGATTTAGAGGTAAAACCTCTGACCTGACACAAGAGATTGAGAGGTAAAACCTCTGACCTGACACGAAAGATCGAAAGGTAAAACCTCTGACCTGACATGAGAGATAAAACCTCTGACCTAGCACGAGAGATTACGGGGTAAAACCTCTGACCTGACACAAGAGATTGAGAGGTAAAACCTCTGACCTGACACGAAAGATCGAAAGGTAAAACCTCTGACCTGACATGAGAGATTTAGAGGTAAAACCTCTGACCTGATGCGAGAGATTTAGATGTAAAACCTCTGACCTGACACGAAAGATCTAAAGGTAAAACCTCTGACCTGACACGGGAGATTTAGAGGTAAAACCTCTGACCTGACACGAGAGATTTAGAGGTAAAACCTCTGACCTGACACGAGAGATTTAGAGGTAAAACATCTGACCTGACACGGGAGATTTAGAGGCAAAACCTCTGACCTGACATGGGAGATATGGAGGTAAAATCTCTGACCTCACATGGGAGATTTAGAGGCAAAACCTCTGACCTGACACGGGAGATTTAGAGGTAAAACCTCTGACCTGACACGGGAGATTTAGAGGTAAAACATCTGACCTGACACGGGAGATTTAGAGGTAAAACATCCGACCTGACATGGGAGATTTAGAGGTAAAACCTCTGACCTGACACGGGAGATTTAGAGGTAAAACCTCTGACCTGACATGGGAGATTTAGAGGTAAAACCTCTGACCTGACACGAGAGATTTAGAGGTAAAACCTCTGACCTGACACGAGAGATTTAGAGGTAAAACCTCTGATCTGACACGCGAGATCGAGAGGATAAACCTCTGACCTGACACGAGAGATTTAGAGGTAAAACATCTGACCTGACACGTAAGATTGAGAGGTAAAACCTCTGACCTGACACGGGAGATTCAGACGTAAAACCTCTGACCTGACACGAGAGATTTAGAGGTAAAACATCTGACCTGACACGGGATATTTAGAGGTAAAACCTCTGACCTGACACGGGAGATTTAGAGGTAAAACCATTGACCTGACACGGGATATTTAGAGGTAAAACCTCTGACCTGACACGGGAGATTTAGAGGTAAATCCTCTGACCTGACACGGGAGATTTAGAGGTAAAACCTCTGACCTGACACAAGAGATTGAGAGGTAAAACCTCTGACCTGACACGAAAGATCGAAAGGTAAAACCTCTGACCTGACATGAGAGATAAAACCTCTGACCTAGCACGAGAGATTACGGGGTAAAACCTCTGACCTGACACAAGAGATTGAGAGGTAAAACCTCTGACCTGACACGAAAGATCGAAAGGTAAAACCTCTGACCTGACATGAGAGATTTAGAGGTAAAACCTCTGACCTGATGCGAGAGATTTAGATGTAAAACCTCTGACCTGACACGAAAGATCTAAAGGTAAAACCTCTGACCTGACACGGGAGATTTAGAGGTAAAACCTCTGACCTGACACGAGAGATTTAGAGGTAAAACATCTGACCTGACACGGGAGATTTAGAGGTAAAACCTCTGACCTGACATGGGAGATTTAGAGGTAAAACCTCTGAACTGACACGATAGATTTAGAGGTAAAACCTCTGACCTGACACATAAGATCTAACTGTAAAACCTCTGACCTGACACGGGAGATTTAGAGGTAAAACCATTGACCTGACACGGGATATTTAGAGGTAAAACCTCTGACCTGACACGGGAGATTTAGAGGTAAATCCTCTGACCTGACACGGGAGATTTAGAGGTAAAACCTCTGACCTGACACAAGAGATTGAGAGGTAAAACCTCTGACCTGACACGAAAGATCGAAAGGTAAAACCTCTGACCTGACATGAGAGATAAAACCTCTGACCTAGCACGAGAGATTACGGGGTAAAACCTCTGACCTGACACAAGAGATTGAGAGGTAAAACCTCTGACCTGACACGAAAGATCGAAAGGTAAAACCTCTGACCTGACATGAGAGATTTAGAGGTAAAACCTCTGACCTGATGCGAGAGATTTAGATGTAAAACCTCTGACCTGACACGAAAGATCTAAAGGTAAAACCTCTGACCTGACACGGGAGATTTAGAGGTAAAACCTCTGACCTGACACGAGAGATTTAGAGGTAAAACATCTGACCTGACACTGGAGATTTAGAGGTAAAACCTCTGACCTGACATGGGAGATATAGAGGTAAAACATCTGACCTGACACGGGAGATTTAGAGGCAAAACCTCTGACCTGACATGGGAGATATGGAGGTAAAATCTCTGACCTCACATGGGAGATTTAGAGGCAAAACCTCTGACCTGACACGGGAGATTTAGAGGTAAAACCTCTGACCTGACACGGGAGATTTAGAGGTAAAACATCTGACCTGACACGGGAGATTTAGAGGTAAAACCTCTGACCTGACACGGGAGATTTAGAGGTAAAACCTCTGACCTGACATGGGAGATTTAGAGGTAAAACCTCTGACCTGACACGGGAGATTTAGAGGCAAAACCTCTGACCTGACATGGGAGATAGAGGAAAACCTCTGACCTGACACAAGATCTAACGGTAAAACGTCTGAGCTGACATGAGAAATCTAGAGGTAAAACCTCTGACCTGACACGAGAGATTGAGAGGTAAAACCTCTGACCTGACACGAGAGATTTAGAGGTAAAACCTCTGACCTGACACGAGAGATTTAGAGGTAAAACCTCTGACCTGACACGAGAGATTTAGAGGTAAAACCTCTGACCTGACACGAGAGATTTAGAGGTAAAACCTCTGATCTGACACGCGAGATCGAGAGGATAAACCTCTGACCTGACACGAGAGATTTAGAGGTAAAACATCTGACCTGACACGTAAGATTGAGAGGTAAAACCTCTGACCTGACACGGGAGATTTAGACGTAAAACCTCTGACCTGACACGAGAGATTTAGAGGTAAAACATCTGACCTGACACGGGATATTTAGAGGTAAAACCTCTGACCTGACACGGGAGATTTAGAGGTAAAACCATTGACCTGACACGGGATATTTAGAGGTAAAACCTCTGACCTGACACGGGAGATTTAGAGGTAAATCCTCTGACCTGACACGGGAGATTTAGAGGTAAAACCTCTGACCTGACACAAGAGATTGAGAGGTAAAACCTCTGACCTGACACGAAAGATCGAAAGGTAAAACCTCTGACCTGACATGAGAGATAAAACCTCTGACCTAGCACGAGAGATTACGGGGTAAAACCTCTGACCTGACACAAGAGATTGAGAGGTAAAACCTCTGACCTGACACGAAAGATCGAAAGGTAAAACCTCTGACCTGACATGAGAGATTTAGAGGTAAAACCTCTGACCTGATGCGAGAGATTTAGATGTAAAACCTCTGACCTGACACGAAAGATCTAAAGGTAAAACCTCTGACCTGACACGGGAGATTTAGAGGTAAAACCTCTGACCTGACACGAGAGATTTAGAGGTAAAACATCTGACCTGACACGGGAGATTTAGAGGTAAAACCTCTGACCTGACATGGGAGATATAGAGGTAAAACATCTGACCTGACACGGGAGATTTAGAGGCAAAACCTCTGACCTGACATGGGAGATATGGAGGTAAAATCTCTGACCTCACATGGGAGATTTAGAGGCAAAACCTCTGACCTGACACGGGAGATTTAGAGGTAAAACCTCTGACCTGACACGGGAGATTTAGAGGTAAAACATCTGACCTGACACGGGAGATTTAGAGGTAAAACATCCGACCTGACATGGGAGATTTAGAGGTAAAACCTCTGACCTGACACGGGAGATTTAGAGGTAAAACCTCTGACCTGACATGGGAGATTTAGAGGTAAAACCTCTGACCTGACACGGGAGATTTAGAGGCAAAACCTCTGACCTGACATGGGAGATAGAGGTAAAACCTCTGACCTGACACAAGATCTAACGGTAAAACGTCTGAGCTGACATGAGAAATCTAGAGGTAAAACCTCTGACCTGACACGAGAGATTGAGAGGTAAAACCTCTGACCTGACACGAGAGATTTAGAGGTAAAACCTCTGACCTGACACGAGAGATTTAGAGGTAAAACCTCTGACCTGACA
The DNA here is from genome assembly GCF_964198595.1 of Lampetra fluviatilis. Taxonomy (NCBI): domain Eukaryota; kingdom Metazoa; phylum Chordata; class Hyperoartia; order Petromyzontiformes; family Petromyzontidae; genus Lampetra; species Lampetra fluviatilis. Next base: position 14,492,162 of record NC_136291.1, on the reverse strand, counting down.
CGAGAGATTTAGAGGTAAAACCTCTGATCTGACACGCGAGATCGAGAGGATAAACCTCTGACCTGACACGAGAGATTTAGAGGTAAAACATCTGACCTGACACGTAAGATTGAGAGGTAAAACCTCTGACCTGACACGGGAGATTCAGACGTAAAACCTCTGACCTGACACGAGAGATTTAGAGGTAAAACATCTGACCTGACACGGGATATTTAGAGGTAAAACCTCTGACCTGACACGGGAGATTTAGAGGTAAAACCATTGACCTGACACGGGATATTTAGAGGTAAAACCTCTGACCTGACACGGGAGATTTAGAGGTAAATCCTCTGACCTGACACGGGAGATTTAGAGGTAAAACCTCTGACCTGACACAAGAGATTGAGAGGTAAAACCTCTGACCTGACACGAAAGATCGAAAGGTAAAACCTCTGACCTGACATGAGAGATAAAACCTCTGACCTAGCACGAGAGATTACGGGGTAAAACCTCTGACCTGACACAAGAGATTGAGAGGTAAAACCTCTGACCTGACACGAAAGATCGAAAGGTAAAACCTCTGACCTGACATGAGAGATTTAGAGGTAAAACTGCTGACCTGATGCGAGAGATTTAGATGTAAAACCTCTGACCTGACACGAAAGATCTAAAGGTAAAACCTCTGACCTGACACGGGAGATTTAGAGGTAAAACCTCTGACCTGACACGAGAGATTTAGAGGTAAAACATCTGACCTGACACGGGAGATTTAGAGGTAAAACCTCTGACCTGACATGGGAGATTTAGAGGTAAAACCTCTGAACTGACACGATAGATTTAGAGGTAAAACCTCTGACCTGACACATAAGATCTAACTGTAAAACCTCTGACCTGACACGGGAGATTTAGAGGTAAAACCATTGACCTGACACGGGATATTTAGAGGTAAAACCTCTGACCTGACACGGGAGATTTAGAGGTAAATCCTCTGACCTGACACGGGAGATTTAGAGGTAAAACCTCTGACCTGACACAAGAGATTGAGAGGTAAAACCTCTGACCTGACACGAAAGATCGAAAGGTAAAACCTCTGACCTGACATGAGAGATAAAACCTCTGACCTAGCACGAGAGATTACGGGGTAAAACCTCTGACCTGACACAAGAGATTGAGAGGTAAAACCTCTGACCTGACACGAAAGATCGAAAGGTAAAACCTCTGACCTGACATGAGAGATTTAGAGGTAAAACCTCTGACCTGATGCGAGAGATTTAGATGTAAAACCTCTGACCTGACACGAAAGATCTAAAGGTAAAACCTCTGACCTGACACGGGAGATTTAGAGGTAAAACCTCTGACCTGACACGAGAGATTTAGAGGTAAAACATCTGACCTGACACTGGAGATTTAGAGGTAAAACCTCTGACCTGACATGGGAGATATAGAGGTAAAACATCTGACCTGACACGGGAGATTTAGAGGCAAAACCTCTGACCTGACATGGGAGATATGGAGGTAAAATCTCTGACCTCACATGGGAGATTTAGAGGCAAAACCTCTGACCTGACACGGGAGATTTAGAGGTAAAACCTCTGACCTGACACGGGAGATTTAGAGGTAAAACATCTGACCTGACACGGGAGATTTAGAGGCAAAACCTCTGACCTGACATGGGAGATATGGAGGTAAAATCTCTGACCTCACATGGGAGATTTAGAGGCAAAACCTCTGACCTGACACGGGAGATTTAGAGGTAAAACCTCTGACCTGACACGGGAGATTTAGAGGTAAAACATCTGACCTGACACGGGAGATTTAGAGGTAAAACATCCGACCTGACATGGGAGATTTAGAGGTAAAACCTCTGACCTGACACGGGAGATTTAGAGGTAAAACCTCTGACCTGACATGGGAGATTTAGAGGTAAAACCTCTGACCTGACACGGGAGATTTAGAGGCAAAACCTCTGACCTGACATGGGAGATAGAGGAAAACCTCTGACCTGACACAAGATCTAACGGTAAAACGTCTGAGCTGACATGAGAAATCTAGAGGTAAAACCTCTGACCTGACACGAGAGATTGAGAGGTAAAACCTCTGACCTGACACGAGAGATTTAGAGGTAAAACCTCTGACCTGACACGAGAGATTTAGAGGTAAAACCTCTGACCTGACACGAGAGATTTAGAGGTAAAACCTCTGACCTGACACGAGAGATTTAGAGGTAAAACCTCTGATCTGACACGCGAGATCGAGAGGATAAACCTCTGACCTGACACGAGAGATTTAGAGGTAAAACATCTGACCTGACACGTAAGATTGAGAGGTAAAACCTCTGACCTGACACGGGAGATTTAGACGTAAAACCTCTGACCTGACACGAGAGATTTAGAGGTAAAACATCTGACCTGACACGGGATATTTAGAGGTAAAACCTCTGACCTGACACGGGAGATTTAGAGGTAAAACCATTGACGTGACACGGGATATTTAGAGGTAAAACCTCTGACCTGACACGGGAGATTTAGAGGTAAATCCTCTGACCTGACACGGGAGATTTAGAGGTAAAACCTCTGACCTGACACAAGAGATTGAGAGGTAAAACCTCTGACCTGACACGAAAGATCGAAAGGTAAAACCTCTGACCTGACATGAGAGATAAAACCTCTGACCTAGCACGAGAGATTACGGGGTAAAACCTCTGACCTGACACAAGAGATTGAGAGGTAAAACCTCTGACCTGACACGAAAGATCGAAAGGTAAAACCTCTGACCTGACATGAGAAATTTAGAGGTAAAACCTCTGACCTGATGCGAGAGATTTAGATGTAAAACCTCTGACCTGACACGAAAGATCTAAAGGTAAAACCTCTGACCTGACACGGGAGATTTAGAGGTAAAACCTCTGACCTGACACGAGAGATTTAGAGGTAAAACATCTGACCTGACACGGGAGATTTAGAGGTAAAACCTCTGACCTGACATGGGAGATTTAGAGGTAAAACCTCTGAACTGACACGATAGATTTAGAGGTAAAACCTCTGACCTGACACATAAGATCTAACTGTAAAACGTCTGAGCTGACATGAGAAATCTAGAGGTAAAACCTCTGACCTGACACGAGAGATTGAGAGGTAAAACCTCTGACCTGACACGAGAGATTTAGAGGTAAAACCTCTGACCTGACACGAGAGATTTAGAGGTAAAACCTCTGACCTGACACGAGAGATTTAGAGGTAAAACCTCTGATCTGACACGCGAGATCGAGAGGTAAAACCTCTGACCTGACACGAGAGATTTAGAGGTAAAACCTCTGACCTGACACGGGATATTTAGAGGTAAAACCTCTGACCTGAAACGGGAGATTGAGAGGTAAAACCTCTGACCTGACACGGGAGATTTGGAGGTAAAACCTCTGACCTGACACGAGAGCTTTAGAGGTAAAACCTCTGACCTGACACGGAAGATTGAGAGGTAAAACCTCTGACCTGACACGAGAGATTTAGAGGTAAAACCTCTGACCTGACACGGGATATTTAGAGGTAAAACCTCTGACCTGACACGGGAGATTTAGAGGTAAAACCTCTGACCTGACAAGAGATTTAGAGGTAAAACCTCTGACCTGACACGAGAGATTTAGAGGTAAAACCTCTGACCTGACACGAGAGATTAAGTGGTAAAACCAATGACCTGACACGCGAGATCTAAAGGTAAAACCTCTGACCTGACATGAGAGATTGAGAGATACAACCTCTGACCTGACACGAGAGATTTAGAGGTAAAACCTCTGACCTGACACGGGAGATTTAGAGGTAAACCCTCTGACCTGACACGAGAGATCTAAAGGTAAAACCTATGCCCTGACATGAGAAATCTAGAGGTAAAACCTCTGACCTGACACGAGAGATTTAGAGGTAAAACCTCTGACCTGACACGAGAGATTTAGAGGTAAAACCTCTGATCTGACACGCGAGATCGAGAGGTAAAACCTCTGACCTGACACGGTAGATTGAGAGGTAAAACCTCTGACCTGACACGAGAGATCTAGAGGTAAAACCTCTGACCTGACACGAGAGATCTAGAGGCAAAACCTCTGACCTGACACGAGAGATATAGAGGTAAAACCTCTGAATTAACACGAAAGATCTAAAGGTAAAACCTCTGAGCTGACATGAGAAATCTAGAGGTAAAACCTCTGACCTGACACGAGAGATTGAGAGGTAAAACCTTTGACCTGACACGAGAGATTTAGAGGTAAAACCTCTGACCTGACACGAGAGATTTTGAGGTAAAACCTCTGACCTGACACAGGAGATTGAGAGGTAAAACCTCTGACCTGACACGAGATATCTAAAGGTAAAACCTATGCCCTGACATGAGGAATCTAGAGGTAAAACCTCTGACCTGACACGAGAGATTTAGAGGTAAAACCTCTGACCTGACACGAGAGATTTAGAGGTAAAACCTCTGATCTGACACGCGAGATCGAGAGGTAAAACCTCTGACCTGACACGGTAGATTGAGAGGTAAAACCTCTGACCTGACACGAGAGATCTAGAGGTAAAACCTCTGACCTGACACGAGAGATCTAGAGGTAAAACCTCTGACCTGACACGGGATATTTAGAGGTAAAACCTCTGACCTGACACGGGAGATTTAGAGGTAAAACCTCTGACCTGAGACAAGAGATTTAGAGGTAAAACCTCTGACCTGACACGAGAGATTTAGAGGTAAAACCTCTGACCTGACACGAGAGATTAAGTGGTAAAACCAATGACCTGACACGCGAGATCTAAAGGTAAAACCTCTGACCTGACATGAGAGATTGAGAGATACAACCTCTGACCTGACACGATAGATTTAGAGGTAAAACCTCTGACCTGACACGGGAGATTTAGAGGTAAAACCTCTGACCGGCCATGAGAGATTTTGAGGTAAAACCTCTGACCTGACACAGGAGATTGAGAGGTAAAACCTCTGACCTGACACGAGAGATCTAAAGGTAAACCCTATGCCCTGACATGAGAAATCTAGAGGTAAAACCTCTGACCTGACACGAGAGATTTAGAGGTAAAACCTCTGACCTGACACGAGAGATTTAGAGGTAAAACCTCTGATCTGACACGCGAGATCGAGAGGTAAAACCTCTGACCTGACACGGTAGATTGAGAGGTAAAACCTCTGACCTGACACGAGAGATCTAGAGGTAAAACCTCTGACCTGACACGAGAGATCTAGAGGCAAAACCTCTGACCTGACACGAGAGATATAGAGGTAAAACCTCTGAATTAACACGAAAGATCTAAAGGTAAAACCTCTGAGCTGACATGAGAAATCTAGAGGTAAAACCTCTGACCTGACACGAGAGATTGAGAGGTAAAACCTTTGACCTGACACGAGAGATTTAGAGGTAAAAACTCTGACCTGACACGAGAGATTTAGAGGTAAAACCTCTGACCTGACACGAGAGATCTAGAGGTAAAACCTATGCCCTGACATGGGAGATTTAGAGGTAAAACCTCTGACCTGACACGGGAGATTTAGAGGTAAAACCTCTGACCTGACATGGGAGATTTAGAGGTAAAACCTCTGACCTGACATGGGAGATTTAGAGGTAAAACATCTGACCTGACATGGGAGATATAGAGGTAAAACATCTGACCTGACATGGGAGATATAGAGGTAAAACATCTGACTTGACATGGGAGATATAGAGGTAAAACATCTGACCTGACGTGGGAGATATAGAGGTAAAACCTCTGACCTGACACGGGAGATTTAGAGGCAAAACCTCTGACCTGACATGGGAGATATAGAGGTAAAACATCTGACTTGACACGGGAGATTTAGAGGTAAAACCTCTGACCTGACACGAGAGATTTAGAGGTAAAACCTCTGATCTGACACGCGAGATCGAGAGGTAAAACCTCTGACCTGACACGGTAGATTGAGAGGTAAAACCTCTGACCTGACACGAGAGATCTAGAGGTAAAACCTCTGACCTGACACGAGAGATCTAGAGGCAAAACCTCTGACCTGACACGAGAGATATAGAGGTAAAACCTCTGAATGAACACGAAAGATCTAAAGGTAAAACCTCTGAGCTGACATGAGAAATCTAGAAGTAAAACCTCTTACCTGACACGAGAGATTGAGAGGTAAAACCTTTGACCTGACACGAGAGATTTAGAGGTAAAAACTCTGACCTGACACGAGAGATTGAGAGGTAAAACCTTTGACCTGACACGAGAGATTTAGAGGTAAAAACTCTGACCTGACACGAGAGATTTAGAGGTAAAACCTCTGACCTGACACGAGAGATTTTGAGGTAAAACCTCTGACCTGACACAGGAGATTGCGAGGTAAAACCTCTGACCTGACACGAGAGATCTATAGGTAAAACCTATGCCCTGACATGAGAAATCTAGAGGCAAAACCTCTGACCTGACACGAGAGATTTAGAGGTAAAACCTCAGACCTGACACGAGAGATTTAGAGGTAAAACCTCTGATCTGACACGCGAGATCGAGAGGTAAAACCTCTGACCTGACACGGTAGATTGAGAGGTAAAACCTCTGACCTGACACGAGAGATCTAGAGGTAAAACCTCTGACCTGACACGAGAGATCTAGAGGCAAAACCTCTGACCTGACACGAGAGATATAGAGGTAAAACCTCTGAATTAACACGAAAGATCTAAAGGTAAAACCTCTGAGCTGACATGAGAAATCTAGAGGTAAAACCTCTGACCTGACACGAGAGATTGAGAGGTAAAACCTTTGACCTGACACGAGAGATTTAGAGGTAAATCCTCTGACCTGACACGGGAGATTTAGAGGTAAAACCTCTGACCTGACACAAGAGATTGAGAGGTAAAACCTCTGACCTGACACGAAAGATCGAAAGGTAAAACCTCTGACCTGACATGAGAGATAAAACCTCTGACCTAGCACGAGAGATTACGGGGTAAAACCTCTGACCTGACACAAGAGATTGAGAGGTAAAACCTCTGACCTGACACGAAAGATCGAAAGGTAAAACCTCTGACCTGACATGAGAGATTTAGAGGTAAAACCTCTGACCTGATGCGAGAGATTTAGATGTAAAACCTCTGACCTGACACGAAAGATCTAAAGGTAAAACCTCTGACCTGACACGGGAGATTTAGAGGTAAAACCTCTGACCTGACACGAGAGATTTAGAGGTAAAACATCTGACCTGACACGGGAGATTTAGAGGTAAAACCTCTGACCTGACATGGGAGATTTAGAGGTAAAACCTCTGAACTGACACGATAGATTTAGAGGTAAAACCTCTGACCTGACACATAAGATCTAACTGTAAAACCTCTGACCTGACACGGGAGATTTAGAGGTAAAACCATTGACCTGACACGGGATATTTAGAGGTAAAACCTCTGACCTGACACGGGAGATTTAGAGGTAAATCCTCTGACCTGACACGGGAGATTTAGAGGTAAAACCTCTGACCTGACACAAGAGATTGAGAGGTAAAACCTCTGACCTGACACGAAAGATCGAAAGGTAAAACCTCTGACCTGACATGAGAGATAAAACCTCTGACCTAGCACGAGAGATTACGGGGTAAAACCTCTGACCTGACACAAGAGATTGAGAGGTAAAACCTCTGACCTGACACGAAAGATCGAAAGGTAAAACCTCTGACCTGACATGAGAGATTTAGAGGTAAAACCTCTGACCTGATGCGAGAGATTTAGATGTAAAACCTCTGACCTGACACGAAAGATCTAAAGGTAAAACCTCTGACCTGACACGGGAGATTTAGAGGTAAAACCTCTGACCTGACACGAGAGATTTAGAGGTAAAACATCTGACCTGACACTGGAGATTTAGAGGTAAAACCTCTGACCTGACATGGGAGATATAGAGGTAAAACATCTGACCTGACACGGGAGATTTAGAGGCAAAACCTCTGACCTGACATGGGAGATATGGAGGTAAAATCTCTGACCTCACATGGGAGATTTAGAGGCAAAACCTCTGACCTGACACGGGAGATTTAGAGGTAAAACCTCTGACCTGACACGGGAGATTTAGAGGTAAAACATCTGACCTGACACGGGAGATTTAGAGGTAAAACATCCGACCTGACATGGGAGATTTAGAGGTAAAACCTCTGACCTGACACGGGAGATTTAGAGGTAAAACCTCTGACCTGACATGGGAGATTTAGAGGTAAAACCTCTGACCTGACACGGGAGATTTAGAGGCAAAACCTCTGACCTGACATGGGAGATAGAGGAAAACCTCTGACCTGACACAAGATCTAACGGTAAAACGTCTGAGCTGACATGAGAAATCTAGAGGTAAAACCTCTGACCTGACACGAGAGATTGAGAGGTAAAACCTCTGACCTGACACGAGAGATTTAGAGGTAAAACCTCTGACCTGACACGAGAGATTTAGAGGTAAAACCTCTGACCTGACACGAGAGATTTAGAGGTAAAACCTCTGACCTGACACGAGAGATTTAGAGGTAAAACCTCTGATCTGACACGCGAGATCGAGAGGATAAACCTCTGACCTGACACGAGAGATTTAGAGGTAAAACATCTGACCTGACACGTAAGATTGAGAGGTAAAACCTCTGACCTGACACGGGAGATTTAGACGTAAAACCTCTGACCTGACACGAGAGATTTAGAGGTAAAACATCTGACCTGACACGGGATATTTAGAGGTAAAACCTCTGACCTGACACGGGAGATTTAGAGGTAAAACCATTGACGTGACACGGGATATTTAGAGGTAAAACCTCTGACCTGACACGGGAGATTTAGAGGTAAATCCTCTGACCTGACACGGGAGATTTAGAGGTAAAACCTCTGACCTGACACAAGAGATTGAGAGGTAAAACCTCTGACCTGACACGAAAGATCGAAAGGTAAAACCTCTGACCTGACATGAGAGATAAAACCTCTGACCTAGCACGAGAGATTACGGGGTAAAACCTCTGACCTGACACAAGAGATTGAGAGGTAAAACCTCTGACCTGACACGAAAGATCGAAAGGTAAAACCTCTGACCTGACATGAGAAATTTAGAGGTAAAACCTCTGACCTGATGCGAGAGATTTAGATGTAAAACCTCTGACCTGACACGAAAGATCTAAAGGTAAAACCTCTGACCTGACACGGGAGATTTAGAGGTAAAACCTCTGACCTGACACGAGAGATTTAGAGGTAAAACATCTGACCTGACACGGGAGATTTAGAGGTAAAACCTCTGACCTGACATGGGAGATTTAGAGGTAAAACCTCTGAACTGACACGATAGATTTAGAGGTAAAACCTCTGACCTGACACATAAGATCTAACTGTAAAACGTCTGAGCTGACATGAGAAATCTAGAGGTAAAACCTCTGACCTGACACGAGAGATTGAGAGGTAAAACCTCTGACCTGACACGAGAGATTTAGAGGTAAAACCTCTGACCTGACACGAGAGATTTAGAGGTAAAACCTCTGACCTGACACGAGAGATTTAGAGGTAAAACCTCTGATCTGACACGCGAGATCGAGAGGTAAAACCTCTGACCTGACACGAGAGATTTAGAGGTAAAACCTCTGACCTGACACGGGATATTTAGAGGTAAAACCTCTGACCTGAAACGGGAGATTGAGAGGTAAAACCTCTGACCTGACACGGGAGATTTGGAGGTAAAACCTCTGACCTGACACGAGAGCTTTAGAGGTAAAACCTCTGACCTGACACGGAAGATTGAGAGGTAAAACCTCTGACCTGACACGAGAGATTTAGAGGTAAAACCTCTGACCTGACACGGGATATTTAGAGGTAAAACCTCTGACCTGACACGGGAGATTTAGAGGTAAAACCTCTGACCTGACAAGAGATTTAGAGGTAAAACCTCTGACCTGACACGAGAGATTTAGAGGTAAAACCTCTGACCTGACACGAGAGATTAAGTGGTAAAACCAATGACCTGACACGCGAGATCTAAAGGTAAAACCTCTGACCTGACATGAGAGATTGAGAGATACAACCTCTGACCTGACACGAGAGATTTAGAGGTAAAACCTCTGACCTGACACGGGAGATTTAGAGGTAAACCCTCTGACCTGACACGAGAGATCTAAAGGTAAAACCTATGCCCTGACATGAGAAATCTAGAGGTAAAACCTCTGACCTGACACGAGAGATTTAGAGGTAAAACCTCTGACCTGACACGAGAGATTTAGAGGTAAAACCTCTGATCTGACACGCGAGATCGAGAGGTAAAACCTCTGACCTGACACGGTAGATTGAGAGGTAAAACCTCTGACCTGACACGAGAGATCTAGAGGTAAAACCTCTGACCTGACACGAGAGATCTAGAGGCAAAACCTCTGACCTGACACGAGAGATATAGAGGTAAAACCTCTGAATTAACACGAAAGATCTAAAGGTAAAACCTCTGAGCTGACATGAGAAATCTAGAGGTAAAACCTCTGACCTGACACGAGAGATTGAGAGGTAAAACCTTTGACCTGACACGAGAGATTTAGAGGTAAAACCTCTGACCTGACACGAGAGATTTTGAGGTAAAACCTCTGACCTGACACAGGAGATTGAGAGGTAAAACCTCTGACCTGACACGAGATATCTAAAGGTAAAACCTATGCCCTGACATGAGGAATCTAGAGGTAAAACCTCTGACCTGACACGAGAGATTTAGAGGTAAAACCTCTGACCTGACACGAGAGATTTAGAGGTAAAACCTCTGATCTGACACGCGAGATCGAGAGGTAAAACCTCTGACCTGACACGGTAGATTGAGAGGTAAAACCTCTGACCTGACACGAGAGATCTAGAGGTAAAACCTCTGACCTGACACGAGAGATCTAGAGGTAAAACCTCTGACCTGACACGGGATATTTAGAGGTAAAACCTCTGACCTGACACGGGAGATTTAGAGGTAAAACCTCTGACCTGAGACAAGAGATTTAGAGGTAAAACCTCTGACCTGACACGAGAGATTTAGAGGTAAAACCTCTGACCTGACACGAGAGATTAAGTGGTAAAACCAATGACCTGACACGCGAGATCTAAAGGTAAAACCTCTGACCTGACATGAGAGATTGAGAGATACAACCTCTGACCTGACACGATAGATTTAGAGGTAAAACCTCTGACCTGACACGGGAGATTTAGAGGTAAAACCTCTGACCGGCCATGAGAGATTTTGAGGTAAAACCTCTGACCTGACACAGGAGATTGAGAGGTAAAACCTCTGACCTGACACGAGAGATCTAAAGGTAAACCCTATGCCCTGACATGAGAAATCTAGAGGTAAAACCTCTGACCTGACACGAGAGATTTAGAGGTAAAACCTCTGACCTGACACGAGAGATTTAGAGGTAAAACCTCTGATCTGACACGCGAGATCGAGAGGTAAAACCTCTGACCTGACACGGTAGATTGAGAGGTAAAACCTCTGACCTGACACGAGAGATCTAGAGGTAAAACCTCTGACCTGACACGAGAGATCTAGAGGCAAAACCTCTGACCTGACACGAGAGATATAGAGGTAAAACCTCTGAATTAACACGAAAGATCTAAAGGTAAAACCTCTGAGCTGACATGAGAAATCTAGAGGTAAAACCTCTGACCTGACACGAGAGATTGAGAGGTAAAACCTTTGACCTGACACGAGAGATTTAGAGGTAAAAACTCTGACCTGACACGAGAGATTTAGAGGTAAAACCTCTGACCTGACACGAGAGATCTAGAGGTAAAACCTATGCCCTGACATGGGAGATTTAGAGGTAAAACCTCTGACCTGACACGGGAGATTTAGAGGTAAAACCTCTGACCTGACATGGGAGATTTAGAGGTAAAACCTCTGACCTGACATGGGAGATTTAGAGGTAAAACATCTGACCTGACATGGGAGATATAGAGGTAAAACATCTGACCTGACATGGGAGATATAGAGGTAAAACATCTGACTTGACATGGGAGATATAGAGGTAAAACATCTGACCTGACGTGGGAGATATAGAGGTAAAACCTCTGACCTGACACGGGAGATTTAGAGGCAAAACCTCTGACCTGACATGGGAGATATAGAGGTAAAACATCTGACTTGACACGGGAGATTTAGAGGTAAAACCTCTGACCTGACACGAGAGATTTAGAGGTAAAACCTCTGATCTGACACGCGAGATCGAGAGGTAAAACCTCTGACCTGACACGGTAGATTGAGAGGTAAAACCTCTGACCTGACACGAGAGATCTAGAGGTAAAACCTCTGACCTGACACGAGAGATCTAGAGGCAAAACCTCTGACCTGACACGAGAGATATAGAGGTAAAACCTCTGAATGAACACGAAAGATCTAAAGGTAAAACCTCTGAGCTGACATGAGAAATCTAGAAGTAAAACCTCTTACCTGACACGAGAGATTGAGAGGTAAAACCTTTGACCTGACACGAGAGATTTAGAGGTAAAAACTCTGACCTGACACGAGAGATTGAGAGGTAAAACCTTTGACCTGACACGAGAGATTTAGAGGTAAAAACTCTGACCTGACACGAGAGATTTAGAGGTAAAACCTCTGACCTGACACGAGAGATTTTGAGGTAAAACCTCTGACCTGACACAGGAGATTGCGAGGTAAAACCTCTGACCTGACACGAGAGATCTATAGGTAAAACCTATGCCCTGACATGAGAAATCTAGAGGCAAAACCTCTGACCTGACACGAGAGATTTAGAGGTAAAACCTCAGACCTGACACGAGAGATTTAGAGGTAAAACCTCTGATCTGACACGCGAGATCGAGAGGTAAAACCTCTGACCTGACACGGTAGATTGAGAGGTAAAACCTCTGACCTGACACGAGAGATCTAGAGGTAAAACCTCTGACCTGACACGAGAGATCTAGAGGCAAAACCTCTGACCTGACACGAGAGATATAGAGGTAAAACCTCTGAATTAACACGAAAGATCTAAAGGTAAAACCTCTGAGCTGACATGAGAAATCTAGAGGTAAAACCTCTGACCTGACACGAGAGATTGAGAGGTAAAACCTTTGACCTGACACGAGAGATTTAGAGGTAAAAACTCTGACCTGACACGAGAGATTTGGAGATACAACCTCTGACCTGACACGAGAGATTTAGAGGTAAAACCTCTGACCTGACACGGGAGATTGAGGTAAAACCTCTGACCTGACACAAGAGATTTAGAGGTAAAACATTTGACCTGACACGAAAGATCGAAAGGTAAAACCTCTGACCTGACACGGGATATTTAGAGGTAAAACCTCTGACCTGACACGGGAGATTTAGAGGTAAAACCTCTGACCTGACACAAGAGATTTAGAGATAAAACCTCTGACCTGACACGAGAGATTTAGAGGTAAAACCTCTGACCTGACACGAGAGATTAAGTGGTAAAACCAATGACCTGACACGCGAGATCTAAAGGTAAAACCTCTGACCTGACATGAGAGATTAAGAGATACAACCTCTGACCTGACACGAGAGATTTAGAGGTAAAACCTCTGACCTGACACGGGAGATTTAGAGGTACAACCTCTGACCTGACACGAGAGATTTAGAGGTAAAACCTCTGACCTGACACGGGAGATTTAGAGGTAAAACCTCTGACCTGACACGAGAGATTTAGAGGTAAAAACTCTGACCTGACACGAGAGATTTGGAGATACAATCTCTGACCTGACACGAGAGATTTAGAGGTAAAACCTCTGACCTGACATGGGAGATTTAGAGGTAAAACCTCTGACCTGACATGGGAGATTTAGAGGTAAAACCTCTGACCTGACATGGGAGATTTAGAGGTAAAACCTCTGACCTGACATGGGAGATTTAGAGGTAAAACATCTGACCTGACATGGGAGATATAGAGGAAAAACATCTGACTTGACATGGGAGATAGAGGTAAAACATCTGACCTGACATGGGAGATATAGAGGTAAAACCTCTGACCTGACACAGGAGATTGAGAGGTAAAACCTCTGACCTGACATGGGAGATTTAGAGGTAAAACCTCTGACCTGACATGGGAGATTTAGAGATAAAACCTCTGACCTGACATGGGAGATTTAGAGGTAAAACCTCTGACCTGACATGGGAGATTTAGAGGTAAAACATCTGACCTGACATGGGAGATATAGAGGAAAAACATCTGACTTGACATGGGAGATAGAGGTAAAACATCTGACCTGACATGGGAGATATAGAGGTAAAACCTCTGACCTGACACAGGAGATTGAGAGGTAAAACCTCTGACCTGACACGAGAGATCTAAAGGTAAAACCTATGCCCTGACATGAGAAATCTAGAGGTAAAACCTCTGACCTGACACGAGAGATTGAGAGGTAAAACCTCTGACCTGACACGAGAGATCTAAAGGTAAAACCTATGCCCTGACATGAGAAATCTAGAGGTAAAACCTCTGACCTGACACGAGAGATTTAGAGGTAAAACCTCTGACCTGACACGAGAGATTTAGAGGTAAAACCTCTGATCTGACACGCGAGATCGAGAGGTAAAACCTCTGACCTGACACGGTAGATTGAGGTAAAACCTCTGACCTGACACGAGAGATCTAGAGGTAAAACCTCTGACCTGACACGAGAGATCTAGAGGCAAAACCTCTGACCTGACACGAGAGATAGAGGTAAAACCTCTGAATTGACACGAAAGATCTAAAGGTAAAACCTCTGAGCTGACATGAGAAATCTAGAGGTAAAACCTCTGACCTGACACGAGAGATTGAGAGGTAAAACCTTTGACCTGACACGAGAGATTTAGAGGTAAAAACTCTGACCTGACACGAGAGATTTGGAGATACAACCTCTGACCTGACACGAGAGATTTAGAGGTAAAACCTCTGACCTGACATGGGAGATTTAGAGGTAAAACCTCTGACCTGACACGGGAGATTTAGAGGTAAAACCTCTGACCTGACATGGGAGATTTAGAGGTAAAACCTCTGACCTGACATGGGAGATTTAGAGGTAAAACATCTGACCTGACATGGGAGATAGAGGTAAAACCTCTGACTTGACATGGGAGATATAGAGGTAAAACATCTGACCTGACATGGGAGATATAGAGGTAAAACCTCTGACCTGACACGGGAGATTTAGAGGCAAAACCTCTGACCTGACATGGGAGATATAGAGGTAAAACATCTGACTTGACACGGGAGATTTAGAGGTAAAACCTCTGACCTGACATGGGAGATATAGAGGTAAAACATCTGACTTGACACGGGAGATATAGAGGTAAAACATCTGACTTGACATGGGAGATTTAGAGGTAAAACATCTGACCTGACACGGGAGATTTAGAGGTAAAACATCTGACCTGACATGGGAGATATAGAGGTAAAACATCTGACCTGACACGGGAGATTTATAGGCAAAACCTCTGACCTGACATGGGAGATATAGAGGTAAAACCTCTGACTTGACATGGGAGATATAGAGGTAAAACATCTGACCTGACATGGGAGATATAGAGGTAAAACCTCTGACCTGACACGGGAGATTTAGAGGTAAAACCTCTGACCTGACATGGGAGATTTAGAGGTAAAACCTCTGACCTGACATGGGAGATAGAGGTAAAACCTCTGACCTGACACATAAGATCTAACGGTAAAACGTCTGAGCTGACATGAGAAATCTAGAGGTAAAACCTCTGACCTGACACGAGAGATTGAGAGGTAAAACCTCTGACCTGACACGATAGATTTAGAGGTAAAACCTCTGACCTGACACGAGAGATTTAGAGGTAAAACCTCTGACCTGACACGAGAGATTTAGAGGTAAAACCTCTGATCTGACACGCGAGATCGAGAGGATAAACCTCTGACCTGACACGAGAGATTTAGAGGTAAAACATCTGACCTGACACGAGAGTTTTAGAGGTAAAACCTCTGACCTGACACGAGAGATTTAGAGGTGAAACCATTGACCTGACACGGGAGATGGAGGTAAAACCTCTGACCTGACACGAGAGATTTAGAGGTAAAACATCTGACCTGACACGGGAGATTGAGAGGTAAAACCTTTGACCTGACACGAGAGATTTAGAGGTAAAAACTCTGACCTGACACGAGAGATTTAGAGGTAAAACCTCTGACCTGACACGAGAGATTTTGAGGTAAAACCTCTGACCTGACACAGGAGATTGAGAGGTAAAACCTCTGACCTGACACGAGAGATCTAAAGGTAAAACCTATGCCCTGACATGAGAAATCTAGAGGTAAAACCTCTGACCTGACACGAGAGATTTAGAGGTAAAACCTCTGACCTGACACGAGAGATTTAGAGGTAAAACCTCTGACCTGACACGAGAGATTTAGAGGTAAAACCTCTGACCTGACACGAGAGATTTAGAGGTAAAACCTCTGACCTGACACGAGAGATCTAGAGGCAAAACCTCTGACCTGACACGAGAGATATAGAGGTAAAACCTCTGAATTAACACGAAAGATCTAAAGGTAAAACCTCTGAGCTGACATGAGAAATCTAGAGGTAAAACCTCTGACCTGACACGAGAGATTGAGAGGTAAAACCTTTGACCTGACATGGGAGATTTAGAGGTAAAACCTCTGACCTGACATGGGAGATTTAGAGGTAAAACATCTGACCTGACATGGGAGATATAGAGGAAAAACATCTGACTTGACATGGGAGATAGAGGTAAAACATCTGACCTGACATGGGAGATATAGAGGTAAAACCTCTGACCTGACACAGGAGATTGAGAGGTAAAACCTCTGACCTGACACGAGAGATCTAAAGGTAAAACCTATGCCCTGACATGAGAAATCTAGAGGTAAAACCTCTGACCTGACACGAGAGATTGAGAGGTAAAACCTCTGACCTGACACGAGAGATCTAAAGGTAAAACCTATGCCCTGACATGAGAAATCTAGAGGTAAAACCTCTGACCTGACACGAGAGATTTAGAGGTAAAACCTCTGACCTGACACGAGAGATTTAGAGGTAAAACCTCTGATCTGACACGCGAGATCGAGAGGTAAAACCTCTGACCTGACACGGTAGATTGAGGTAAAACCTCTGACCTGACACGAGAGATCTAGAGGTAAAACCTCTGACCTGACACGAGAGATCTAGAGGCAAAACCTCTGACCTGACACGAGAGATAGAGGTAAAACCTCTGAATTGACACGAAAGATCTAAAGGTAAAACCTCTGAGCTGACATGAGAAATCTAGAGGTAAAACCTCTGACCTGACACGAGAGATTGAGAGGTAAAACCTTTGACCTGACACGAGAGATTTAGAGGTAAAAACTCTGACCTGACACGAGAGATTTGGAGATACAACCTCTGACCTGACACGAGAGATTTAGAGGTAAAACCTCTGACCTGACATGGGAGATTTAGAGGTAAAACCTCTGACCTGACACGGGAGATTTAGAGGTAAAACCTCTGACCTGACATGGGAGATTTAGAGGTAAAACCTCTGACCTGACATGGGAGATTTAGAGGTAAAACATCTGACCTGACATGGGAGATAGAGGTAAAACCTCTGACTTGACATGGGAGATATAGAGGTAAAACATCTGACCTGACATGGGAGATATAGAGGTAAAACCTCTGACCTGACACGGGAGATTTAGAGGCAAAACCTCTGACCTGACATGGGAGATATAGAGGTAAAACATCTGACTTGACACGGGAGATTTAGAGGTAAAACCTCTGACCTGACATGGGAGATATAGAGGTAAAACATCTGACTTGACACGGGAGATATAGAGGTAAAACATCTGACTTGACATGGGAGATTTAGAGGTAAAACATCTGACCTGACACGGGAGATTTAGAGGTAAAACATCTGACCTGACATGGGAGATATAGAGGTAAAACATCTGACCTGACACGGGAGATTTATAGGCAAAACCTCTGACCTGACATGGGAGATATAGAGGTAAAACCTCTGACTTGACATGGGAGATATAGAGGTAAAACATCTGACCTGACATGGGAGATATAGAGGTAAAACCTCTGACCTGACACGGGAGATTTAGAGGTAAAACCTCTGACCTGACATGGGAGATTTAGAGGTAAAACCTCTGACCTGACATGGGAGATAGAGGTAAAACCTCTGACCTGACACATAAGATCTAACGGTAAAACGTCTGAGCTGACATGAGAAATCTAGAGGTAAAACCTCTGACCTGACACGAGAGATTGAGAGGTAAAACCTCTGACCTGACACGATAGATTTAGAGGTAAAACCTCTGACCTGACACGAGAGATTTAGAGGTAAAACCTCTGACCTGACACGAGAGATTTAGAGGTAAAACCTCTGATCTGACACGCGAGATCGAGAGGATAAACCTCTGACCTGACACGAGAGATTTAGAGGTAAAACATCTGACCTGACACGAGAGTTTTAGAGGTAAAACCTCTGACCTGACACGAGAGATTTAGAGGTGAAACCATTGACCTGACACGGGAGATGGAGGTAAAACCTCTGACCTGACACGAGAGATTTAGAGGTAAAACATCTGACCTGACACGGGAGATTGAGAGGTAAAACCTTTGACCTGACACGAGAGATTTAGAGGTAAAAACTCTGACCTGACACGAGAGATTTAGAGGTAAAACCTCTGACCTGACACGAGAGATTTTGAGGTAAAACCTCTGACCTGACACAGGAGATTGAGAGGTAAAACCTCTGACCTGACACGAGAGATCTAAAGGTAAAACCTATGCCCTGACATGAGAAATCTAGAGGTAAAACCTCTGACCTGACACGAGAGATTTAGAGGTAAAACCTCTGACCTGACACGAGAGATTTAGAGGTAAAACCTCTGACCTGACACGAGAGATTTAGAGGTAAAACCTCTGACCTGACACGAGAGATTTAGAGGTAAAACCTCTGACCTGACACGAGAGATCTAGAGGCAAAACCTCTGACCTGACACGAGAGATATAGAGGTAAAACCTCTGAATTAACACGAAAGATCTAAAGGTAAAACCTCTGAGCTGACATGAGAAATCTAGAGGTAAAACCTCTGACCTGACACGAGAGATTGAGAGGTAAAACCTTTGACCTGACACGAGAGATTTAGAGGTAAAAACTCTGACCTGACACGAGAGATTTGGAGATACAACCTCTGACCTGACACGAGAGATTTAGAGGTAAAACCTCTGACCTGACATGGGAGATTTAGAGGTAAAACCTCTGACCTGACACGGGAGATTTAGAGGTAAAACCTCTGACCTGACACAAGAGATTTAGAGGTAAAACCTCTGACCTGACACGAAAGATCGAAAGGTAAAACCTCTGACCTGACACGGGATATTTAGAGGTAAAACCTCTGACCTGACACGGGAGATTTAGAGGTAAAACCTCTGACCTGACACAAGAGATTTAGAGGTAAAATCTCTGACCTGACACGAGAGATTTAGAGGTAAAACCTCTGACCTGACACGAGAGATTAAGTGGTAAAACCAATGACCTGACACGCGAGATCTAAAGGTAAAACCTCTGACATGAGAGATTGAGAGATACAACCTCTGACCTGACACGAGAGATTTATAGGTAAAACCTCTGACCTGACACGGGAGATTTAGAGGTAAAACCTCTGACCGGCCATGAGAGATTTTGAGGTAAAACCTCTGACCTGACACAGGAGATTGAGAGGTAAAACCTCTGACCTGACACGAGAGATCTAAAGGTAAAACCTATGCCCTGACATGAGAAATCTAGAGGTAAAACCTCTGACCTGACACGAGAGATTTAGGGGTAAAACCTCTGACCTGACACGAGAGATTTATAGGTAAAACCTCTGATCTGACACGTGAGATCGAGAGGTAAAACCTCTGACCTGACACGGTAGATTGAGAGGTAAAACCTCTGACCTGACACGAGAGATCTAGAGGTAAAACCTCTGACCTGACACGAGAGATCTAGAGGCAAAACCTCTGACCTGACACGAGAGATATAGAGGTAAAACCTCTGAATTAACACGAAAGATCTAAAAGTAAAACCTCTGAGCTGACATGAGAAATCTAGAGGTAAAACCTCTGACCTGACATGGGAGATTTAGAGGTAAAACCTCTGACCTGACACGGGAGATTTAGAGGTAAAACCTCTGACCTGACACGGGATATTTAGAGGTAAAACCTCTGACCTGACACGGGAGATTTAGAGGTAAAACCTCTGACCTGACACGAGAGATTTAGAGGTAAAACCTCTGACCTGACACGAGAGATTAAGTGGTAAAACCAATGACCTGACACGCGAGATCTAAAGGTAAAACCTCTGACATGAGAGATTGAGAGATACAACCTCTGACCTGACACGAGAGATTTAGAGGTAAAACCTCTGACCTGACACGGGAGATTTAGAGGTAAAACCTCTGACCGGCCATGAGAGATTTTGAGGTAAAACCTCTGACCTGACACAGGAGATTGAGAGGTAAAACCTCTGACCTGACACGAGAGATCTAAAGGTAAAACCTATGCCCTGACATGAGAAATCTAGAGGTAAAACCTCTGACCTGACACGAGAGATTTAGAGGTAAAACCTCTGACCTGACACGAGAGATTTAGAGGTAAAACCTCTGATCTGACACGTGAGATCGAGAGGTAAAACCTCTGACCTGACACGGTAGATTGAGAGGTAAAACCTCTGACCTGACACGAGAGATCTAGAGGTAAAACCTCTGACCTGACACGAGAGTTCTAGAGGCAAAACCTCTGACCTGACACGAGAGATATAGAGGTAAAACCTCTGAATTAACACGAAAGATCTAAAGGTAAAACCTCTGAGCTGACATGAGAAATCTAGAGGTAAAACCTCTGACCTGACACGAGAGATTGAGAGGTAAAACCTTTGACCTGACACGAGAGATTTAGAGGTAAAACCTCTGATCTGACACGTGAGATCGAGAGGTAAAACCTCTGACCTGACACGGTAGATTGAGAGGTAAAACCTCTGACCTGACACGAGAGATCTAGAGGTAAAACCTCTGACCTGACACGAGAGTTCTAGAGGCAAAACCTCTGACCTGACACGAGAGATATAGAGGTAAAACCTCTGAATTAACACGAAAGATCTAAAGGTAAAACCTCTGAGCTGACATGAGAAATCTAGAGGTAAAACCTCTGACCTGACACGAGAGATTGAGAGGTAAAACCTTTGACCTGACACGAGAGATTTAGAGGTAAAAACTCTGACCTGACACGAGATATTTAGAGGTAAAACCTCTGACCTGACACGAGAGATTTTGAGGTAAAACCTCTGACCTGACACAGGAGATTGAGAGGTAAAACCTCTGACCTGACACGAGAGATCTAAAGGTAAAACCTATGCCCTGACATGAGAAATCTAGAGGTAAAACCTCTGACCTGACACGAGAGATTTAGAGGTAAAACCTCTGACCTGACACGAGAGATTTAGAGGTAAAACCTCTGATCTGACAAGCGAGATCGAGAGGTAAAACCTCTGACCTGACACGGTAGATTGAGAGGTAAAATCTCTGACCTGACACGAGAGATCTAGAGGTAAAACCTCTGACCTGACACGAGAGATCTAGAGGCAAAACCTCTGACCTGACACGAGAGATATAGAGGTAAAACCTCTGAATTAACACGAAAGATCTAAAGGTAAAACCTCTGAGCTGACATGAGAAATCTAGAGGTAAAACCCCTGACCTGACACGAGAGATTGAGAGGTAAAACCTTTGACCTGACATGAGAGATTTAGAGGTAAAACTCTGACCTGACACGAGAGATTTGGAGATACAACCTCTGACCTGACACGAGAGATTTAGAGGTAAAACCTCTGACCTGACATGGGAGATTTAGAGGTAAAACCTCTGACCTGACACGGGAGATTTAGAGGTAAAACCTCTGACCTGACACAAGAGATTTAGAGGTAAAACCTCTGACCTGACACGAAAGATCGAAAGGTAAAACCTCTGACCTGACACGGGATATTTAGAGGTAAAACCTCTGACCTGACACGGGAGATTTAGAGGTAAAACCTCTGACCTGACACGGGAGATTTAGAGGTAAAACCTCTGACCTGACACAAGAGATATAGAGGTAAAACATCTGACCTGACATGGGAGATATAGAGGTAAAACCTCTGACCTGACATGGGAGATTTAGAGGCAAAACCTCTGACCTGACACGGGAGATTTAGAGGTAAAACCTCTGACCTGACACGGGAGATTTAGAGATAAAACATCTGACCTGACATGGGAGATATAGAGGTAAAACATCCGACCTGACACGGGAGATTTAGAGGTAAAACCTCTGACCTGACACGGGAGATTTAGAGGTAAAACCTCTGACCTGACATGGGAGATTTAGAGGTAAAACCTCTGACCTGACATGGGAGATAGAGGTAAAACCTCTGACCTGACACATAAGATCTAACGGTAAAACGTCTGAGCTGACATGAGAAATCTAGAGGTAAAACCTCTGACCTGACACGAGAGATTGAGAGGTAAAACCTCTGACCTGACACGATAGATTTAGAGGTAAAACCTCTGACCTGACACGAGAGATTTAGAGGTAAAACCTCTGACCTGACACGAGAGATTTAGAGGTAAAACCTCTGATCTGACACGCGAGATCGAGAGGATAAACCTCTGACCTGACACGAGAGATTTAGAGGTAAAACATCTGACCTGACACGAGAGTTTTAGAGGTAAAACCTCTGACCTGACACGAGAGATTTAGAGGTGAAACCATTGACCTGACACGGGAGATGGAGGTAAAACCTCTGACCTGACACGAGAGATTTAGAGGTAAAACATCTGACCTGACACGGGAGATTGAGAGGTAAAACCTTTGACCTGACACGAGAGATTTAGAGGTAAAAACTCTGACCTGACACGAGAGATTTAGAGGTAAAACCTCTGACCTGACACGAGAGATTTTGAGGTAAAACCTCTGACCTGACACAGGAGATTGAGAGGTAAAACCTCTGACCTGACACGAGAGATCTAAAGGTAAAACCTATGCCCTGACATGAGAAATCTAGAGGTAAAACCTCTGACCTGACACGAGAGATTTAGAGGTAAAACCTCTGACCTGACACGAGAGATTTAGAGGTAAAACCTCTGACCTGACACGAGAGATTTAGAGGTAAAACCTCTGACCTGACACGAGAGATTTAGAGGTAAAACCTCTGACCTGACACGAGAGATCTAGAGGCAAAACCTCTGACCTGACACGAGAGATATAGAGGTAAAACCTCTGAATTAACACGAAAGATCAAAAGGTAAAACCTCTGAGCTGACATGAGAAATCTAGAGGTAAAACCTCTGACCTGACACGAGAGATTGAGAGGTAAAACCTTTGACCTGACACGAGAGATTTAGAGGTAAAAACTCTGACCTGACACGAGAGATTTGGAGATACAACCTCTGACCTGACACGAGAGATTTAGAGGTAAAACCTCTGACCTGACATGGGAGATTTAGAGGTAAAACCTCTGACCTGACACGGGAGATTTAGAGGTAAAACCTCTGACCTGACACAAGAGATTTAGAGGTAAAACCTCTGACCTGACACGAAAGATCGAAAGGTAAAACCTCTGACCTGACACGGGATATTTAGAGGTAAAACCTCTGACCTGACACGGGAGATTTAGAGGTAAAACCTCTGACCTGACACAAGAGATTTAGAGGTAAAATCTCTGACCTGACACGAGAGATTTAGAGGTAAAACCTCTGACCTGACACGAGAGATTAAGTGGTAAAACCAATGACCTGACACGCGAGATCTAAAGGTAAAACCTCTGACATGAGAGATTGAGAGATACAACCTCTGACCTGACACGAGAGATTTATAGGTAAAACCTCTGACCTGACACGGGAGATTTAGAGGTAAAACCTCTGACCGGCCATGAGAGATTTTGAGGTAAAACCTCTGACCTGACACAGGAGATTGAGAGGTAAAACCTCTGACCTGACACGAGAGATCTAAAGGTAAAACCTATGCCCTGACATGAGAAATCTAGAGGTAAAACCTCTGACCTGACACGAGAGATTTAGAGGTAAAACCTCTGACCTGACACGAGAGATTTAGAGGTAAAACCTCTGATCTGACACGTGAGATCGAGAGGTAAAACCTCTGACCTGACACGGTAGATTGAGAGGTAAAACCTCTGACCTGACACGAGAGATCTAGAGGTAAAACCTCTGACCTGACACGAGAGATCTAGAGGCAAAACCTCTGACCTGACACGAGAGATATAGAGGTAAAACCTCTGAATTAACACGAAAGATCTAAAGGTAAAACCTCTGAGCTGACATGAGAAATCTAGAGGTAAAACCTCTGACCTGACATGGGAGATTTAGAGGTAAAACCTTTGACCTGACACGAGAGATTTAGAGGTAAAAACTCTGACCTGACACGAGAGATTTGGAGATACAACCTCTGACCTGACACGAGAGATTTAGAGGTAAAACCTCTGACCTGACATGGGAGATTTAGAGGTAAAACCTCTGACCTGACACGGGAGATTTAGAGGTAAAACCTCTGACCTGACACAAGAGATTTAGAGGTAAAACCTCTGACCTGACACGAAAGATCGAAAGGTAAAACCTCTGACCTGACACGGGATATTTAGAGGTAAAACCTCTGACCTGACACGGGAGATTTAGAGGTAAAACCTCTGACCTGACACAAGAGATTTAGAGGTAAAATCTCTGACCTGACACGAGAGATTTAGAGGTAAAACCTCTGACCTGACACGAGAGATTAAGTGGTAAAACCAATGACCTGACACGCGAGATCTAAAGGTAAAACCTCTGACATGAGAGATTGAGAGATACAACCTCTGACCTGACACGAGAGATTTATAGGTAAAACCTCTGACCTGACACGGGAGATTTAGAGG
This sequence comes from Lampetra fluviatilis, assembly GCF_964198595.1. Lineage (NCBI taxonomy): Eukaryota > Metazoa > Chordata > Hyperoartia > Petromyzontiformes > Petromyzontidae > Lampetra > Lampetra fluviatilis. Next base: position 14,467,272 of record NC_136291.1, on the reverse strand, counting down.
TAAAACCTCTGACCGGCCATGAGAGATTTTGAGGTAAAACCTCTGACCTGACACAGGAGATTGAGAGGTAAAACCTCTGACCTGACACGAGAGATCTAAAGGTAAAACCTATGCCCTGACATGAGAAATCTAGAGGTAAAACCTCTGACCTGACACGAGAGATTTAGAGGTAAAACCTCTGACCTGACACGAGAGATTTAGAGGTAAAACCTCTGATCTGACACGTGAGATCGAGAGGTAAAACCTCTGACCTGACACGGTAGATTGAGAGGTAAAACCTCTGACCTGACACGAGAGATCTAGAGGTAAAACCTCTGACCTGACACGAGAGATCTAGAGGCAAAACCTCTGACCTGACACGAGAGATATAGAGGTAAAACCTCTGAATTAACACGAAAGATCTAAAGGTAAAACCTCTGAGCTGACATGAGAAATCTAGAGGTAAAACCTCTGACCTGACATGGGAGATTTAGAGGTAAAACCTCTGACCTGACACGGGAGATTTAGAGGTAAAACCTCTGACCTGACACGGGATATTTAGAGGTAAAACCTCTGACCTGACACGGGAGATTTAGAGGTAAAACCTCTGACCTGACACGAGAGATTTAGAGGTAAAACCTCTGACCTGACACGAGAGATTAAGTGGTAAAACCAATGACCTGACACGCGAGATCTAAAGGTAAAACCTCTGACATGAGAGATTTAGAGGTAAAACCTCTGACCTGACACGAGAGATTTAGAGGTAAAACCTCTGATCTGACACGTGAGATCGAGAGGTAAAACCTCTGACCTGACACGGTAGATTGAGAGGTAAAACCTCTGACCTGACACGAGAGATCTAGAGGTAAAACCTCTGACCTGACACGAGAGATCTAGAGGCAAAACCTCTGACCTGACACGAGAGATATAGAGGTAAAACCTCTGAATTAACACGAAAGATCTAAAGGTAAAACCTCTGAGCTGACATGAGAAATCTAGAGGTAAAACCTCTGACCTGACATGGGAGATTTAGAGGTAAAACCTTTGACCTGACACGAGAGATTTAGAGGTAAAAACTCTGACCTGACACGAGAGATTTGGAGATACAACCTCTGACCTGACACGAGAGATTTAGAGGTAAAACCTCTGACCTGACATGGGAGATTTAGAGGTAAAACCTCTGACCTGACACGGGAGATTTAGAGGTAAAACCTCTGACCTGACACAAGAGATTTAGAGGTAAAACCTCTGACCTGACACGAAAGATCGAAAGGTAAAACCTCTGACCTGACACGGGATATTTAGAGGTAAAACCTCTGACCTGACACGGGAGATTTAGAGGTAAAACCTCTGACCTGACACAAGAGATTTAGAGGTAAAATCTCTGACCTGACACGAGAGATTTAGAGGTAAAACCTCTGACCTGACACGAGAGATTAAGTGGTAAAACCAATGACCTGACACGCGAGATCTAAAGGTAAAACCTCTGACATGAGAGATTGAGAGATACAACCTCTGACCTGACACGAGAGATTTATAGGTAAAACCTCTGACCTGACACGGGAGATTTAGAGGTAAAACCTCTGACCGGCCATGAGAGATTTTGAGGTAAAACCTCTGACCTGACACAGGAGATTGAGAGGTAAAACCTCTGACCTGACACGAGAGATCTAAAGGTAAAACCTATGCCCTGACATGAGAAATCTAGAGGTAAAACCTCTGACCTGACACGAGAGATTTAGAGGTAAAACCTCTGACCTGACACGAGAGATTTAGAGGTAAAACCTCTGATCTGACACGTGAGATCGAGAGGTAAAACCTCTGACCTGACACGGTAGATTGAGAGGTAAAACCTCTGACCTGACACGAGAGATCTAGAGGTAAAACCTCTGACCTGACACGAGAGATCTAGAGGCAAAACCTCTGACCTGACACGAGAGATATAGAGGTAAAACCTCTGAATTAACACGAAAGATCTAAAGGTAAAACCTCTGAGCTGACATGAGAAATCTAGAGGTAAAACCTCTGACCTGACATGGGAGATTTAGAGGTAAAACCTCTGACCTGACACGGGAGATTTAGAGGTAAAACCTCTGACCTGACACGGGATATTTAGAGGTAAAACCTCTGACCTGACACGGGAGATTTAGAGGTAAAACCTCTGACCTGACACGAGAGATTTAGAGGTAAAACCTCTGACCTGACACGAGAGATTAAGTGGTAAAACCAATGACCTGACACGCGAGATCTAAAGGTAAAACCTCTGACATGAGAGATTGAGAGATACAACCTCTGACCTGACACGAGAGATTTAGAGGTAAAACCTCTGACCTGACACGAGAGATTTAGAGGTAAAACCTCTGACCGGCCATGAGAGATTTTGAGGTAAAACCTCTGACCTGACACAGGAGATTGAGAGGTAAAACCTCTGACCTGACACGAGAGATCTAAAGGTAAAACCTATGCCCTGACATGAGAAATCTAGAGGTAAAACCTCTGACCTGACACGAGAGATTTAGAAGTAAAACCTCTGACCTGACACGAGAGATTTAGAGGTAAAACCTCTGATCTGACACGTGAGATCGAGAGGTAAAACCTCTGACCTGACACGGTAGATTGAGAGGTAAAACCTCTGACCTGACACGAGAGATCTAGAGGTAAAATCTCTGACCTGACACGAGAGTTCTAGAGGCAAAACCTCTGACCTGACACGAGAGATCTAAAGGTAAAACCTATGCCCTGACATGAGAAATCTAGAGGTAAAACCTCTGACCTGACACGAGAGATTTAGAAGTAAAACCTCTGACCTGACACGAGAGATTTAGAGGTAAAACCTCTGATCTGACACGTGAGATCGAGAGGTAAAACCTCTGACCTGACACGGTAGATTGAGAGGTAAAACCTCTGACCTGACACGAGAGATCTAGAGGTAAAATCTCTGACCTGACACGAGAGTTCTAGAGGCAAAACCTCTGACCTGACACGAGAGATATAGAGGTAAAACCTCTGAATTAACACGAAAGATCTAAAGGTAAAACCTCTGAGCTGACATGAGAAATCTAGAGGTAAAACCTCTGACCTGACACGAGAGATTGAGAGGTAAAACCTTTGACCTGACACGAGAGATTTAGAGGTAAAAACTCTGACCTGACACGAGATATTTAGAGGTAAAACCTCTGACCTGACACGAGAGATTTTGAGGTAAAACCTCTGACCTGACACAGGAGATTGAGAGGTAAAACCTCTGACCTGACACGAGAGATCTAAAGGTAAAACCTATGCCCTGACATGAGAAATCTAGAGGTAAAACCTCTGACCTGACACGAGAGATTTAGAGGTAAAACCTCTGACCTGACACGAGAGATTTAGAGGTAAAACCTCTGATCTGACAAGCGAGATCGAGAGGTAAAACCTCTGACCTGACACGGTAGATTGAGAGGTAAAATCTCTGACCTGACACGAGAGATCTAGAGGTCAAACCTCTGACCTGACACGAGAGATCTAGAGGCAAAACCTCTGACCTGACACGAGAGATATAGAGGTAAAACCTCTGAATTAACACGAAAGATCTAAAGGTAAAACCTCTGAGCTGACATGAGAAATCTAGAGGTAAAACCCCTGACCTGACACGAGAAATTGAGAGGTAAAACCTTTGACCTGACATGAGAGATTTAGAGGTAAAACTCTGACCTGACACGAGAGATTTGGAGATACAACCTCTGACCTGACACGAGAGATTTAGAGGTAAAACCTCTGACCTGACATGGGAGATTTAGATGTAAAACCTCTGACCTGACACGGGAGATTTAGAGGTAAAACCTCTGACCTGACACAAGAGATTTAGAGGTAAAACCTCTGACCTGACACGAAAGATCGAAAGGTAAAACCTCTGACCTGACACGGGATATTTAGAGGTAAAACCTCTGACCTGACACGGGAGATTTAGAGGTAAAACCTCTGACCTGACACAAGAGATTTAGAGGTAAAACCTCTGACCTGACACGAGAGATTTAGAGGTAAAACCTCTGACCTGACACGAGAGATTAAGTGGTAAAACCAATGACCTGACACGCGAGATCTAAAGGTAAAACCTCTGACATGAGAGATTGAGAGATACAACCTCTGACCTGACACGAGAGATTTAGAGGTAAAACCTCTGACCTGACACGGGAGATTTAGAGGTAAAACCTCTGACCGGCCATGAGAGATTTTGAGGTAAAACCTCTGACCTGACACAGGAGATTGAGAGGTAAAACCTCTGACCTGACACGAGAGATCTAAAGGTAAAACCTATGCCCTGACATGAGAAATCTAGAGGTAAAACCTCTGACCTGACACGAGAGATTTAGAGGTAAAACCTCTGACCTGACACGAGAGATTTAGAGGTAAAACCTCTGATCTGACACGTGAGATCGAGAGGTAAAACCTCTGACCTGACACGGTAGATTGAGGTAAAACCTCTGACCTGACACGAGAGTTCTAGAGGCAAAACCTCTGACCTGACACGAGAGATATAGAGGTAAAACCTCTGAATTAACACGAAAGATCTAAAGGTAAAACCTCTGAGCTGACATGAGAAATCTAGAGGTAAAACCTCTGACCTGACACGAGAGATTGAGAGGTAAAACCTTTGACTTGACACGAGAGATTTAGAGGTAAAAACTCTGACCTGACACGAGATATTTAGAGGTAAAACCTCTGACCTGACACGAGAGATTTTGAGGTAAAACCTCTGACCTGACACAGGAGATTGAGAGGTAAAACCTCTGACCTGACACGAGAGATCTAAAGGTAAAACCTATGCCCTGACATGAGAAATCTAGAGGTAAAACCTCTGACCTGACACGAGAGATTGAGAGGTAAAACCTCTGACCTGACACGGGAGATTTAGAGGTAAAACCTCTGACCTGACACAAGAGATTTAGAGGTAAAACCTCTGACCTGACACGAAAGATCGAAAGGTAAAACCTCTGACCTGACACGGGATATTTAGAGGTAAAACCTCTGACCTGACACGGGAGATTTAGAGGTAAAACCTCTGACCTGACACAAGAGATTTAGAGGTAAAATCTCTGACCTGACACGAGAGATTTAGAGGTAAAACCTCTGACCTGACACGAGAGATTAAGTGGTAAAACCAATGACCTGACACGCGATATCTAAAGGTAAAACCTCTGACATGAGAGATTGAGAGATACAACCTCTGACCTGACACGAGAGATTTATAGGTAAAACCTCTGACCTGACACGGGAGATTTAGAGGTAAAACCTCTGACCGGCCATGAGAGATTTTGAGGTAAAACCTCTGACCTGACACAGGAGATTGAGAGGTAAAACCTCTGACCTGACACGAGAGATCTAAAGGTAAAACCTATGCCCTGACATGAGAAATCTAGAGGTAAAACCTCTGACCTGACACGAGAGATTTAGAGGTAAAACCTCTGACCTGACACGAGAGATTTAGAGGTAAAACCTCTGATCTGACACGTGAGATCGAGAGGTAAAACCTCTGACCTGACACGGTAGATTGAGAGGTAAAACCTCTGACCTGACACGAGAGATCTAGAGGTAAAACCTCTGACCTGACACGAGAGATCTAGAGGCAAAACCTCTGACCTGACACGAGAGATATAGAGGTAAAACCTCTGAATTAACACGAAAGATCTAAAGGTAAAACCTCTGAGCTGACATGAGAAATCTAGAGGTAAAACCTCTGACCTGACATGGGAGATTTAGAGGTAAAACCTCTGACCTGACACGGGAGATTTAGAGGTAAAACCTCTGACCTGACACGGGATATTTAGAGGTAAAACCTCTGACCTGACACGGGAGATTTAGAGGTAAAACCTCTGACCTGACACGAGAGATTTAGAGGTAAAACCTCTGACCTGACACGAGAGATTAAGTGGTAAAACCAATGACCTGACACGCGAGATCTAAAGGTAAAACCTCTGACATGAGAGATTGAGAGATACAACCTCTGACCTGACACGAGAGATTTAGAGGTAAAACCTCTGACCTGACACGGGAGATTTAGAGGTAAAACCTCTGACCGGCCATGAGAGATTTTGAGGTAAAACCTCTGACCTGACACGAGAGATTTAGAGGTAAAACCTCTGACCTGACACGAGAGATTTAGAGGTAAAACCTCTGATCTGACACGTGAGATCGAGAGGTAAAACCTCTGACCTGACACGGTAGATTGAGAGGTAAAACCTCTGACCTGACACGAGAGATCTAGAGGTAAAACCTCTGACCTGACACGAGAGTTCTAGAGGCAAAACCTCTGACCTGACACGAGAGATATAGAGGTAAAACCTCTGAATTAACACGAAAGATCTAAAGGTAAAACCTCTGAGCTGACATGAGAAATCTAGAGGTAAAACCTCTGACCTGACACGAGAGATTGAGAGGTAAAACCTTTGACCTGACACGAGAGATTTAGAGGTAAAAACTCTGACCTGACACGAGATATTTAGAGGTAAAACCTCTGACCTGACACGAGAGATTTTGAGGTAAAACCTCTGACCTGACACAGGAGATTGAGAGGTAAAACCTCTGACCTGACACGAGAGATCTAAAGGTAAAACCTATGCCCTGACATGAGAAATCTAGAGGTAAAACCTCTGACCTGACACGAGAGATTTAGAGGTAAAACCTCTGACCTGACACGAGAGATTTAGAGGTAAAACCTCTGATCTGACAAGCGAGATCGAGAGGTAAAACCTCTGACCTGACACGGTAGATTGAGAGGTAAAATCTCTGACCTGACACGAGAGATCTAGAGGTAAAACCTCTGACCTGACACGAGAGATCTAGAGGCAAAACCTCTGACCTGACACGAGAGATATAGAGGTAAAACCTCTGAATTAACACGAAAGATCTAAAGGTAAAACCTCTGAGCTGACATGAGAAATCTAGAGGTAAAACCCCTGACCTGACACGAGAGATTGAGAGGTAAAACCTTTGACCTGACATGAGAGATTTAGAGGTAAAAACTCTGACCTGACACGAGAGATTTGGAGATACAACCTCTGACCTGACACGAGAGATTTAGAGGTAAAACCTCTGACCTGACATGGGAGATTTAGAGGTAAAACCTCTGACCTGACACGGGAGATTTAGAGGTAAAACCTCTGACCTGACACAAGAGATTTAGAGGTAAAACCTCTGACCTGACACGAAAGATCGAAAGGTAAAACCTCTGACCTGACACGGGATATTTAGAGGTAAAACCTCTGACCTGACACGGGAGATTTAGAGGTAAAACCTCTGACCTGACACAAGAGATTTAGAGGTAAAACCTCTGACCTGACACGAGAGATTTAGAGGTAAAACCTCTGACCTGACACGAGAGATTAAGTGGTAAAACCAATGACCTGACACGCGAGATCTAAAGGTAAAACCTCTGACATGAGAGATTGAGAGATACAACCTCTGACCTGACACGAGAGATTTAGAGGTAAAACCTCTGACCTGACACGGGAGATTTAGAGGTAAAACCTCTGACCGGCCATGAGAGATTTTGAGGTAAAACCTCTGACCTGACACAGGAGATTGAGAGGTAAAACCTCTGACCTGACACGAGAGATCTAAAGGTAAAACCTATGCCCTGACATGAGAAATCTAGAGGTAAAACCTCTGACCTGACACGAGAGATTTAGAGGTAAAACCTCTGACCTGACACGAGAGATTTAGAGGTAAAACCTCTGATCTGACACGTGAGATCGAGAGGTAAAACCTCTGACCTGACACGGTAGATTGAGAGGTAAAACCTCTGACCTGACACGAGAGATCTAGAGGTAAAACCTCTGACCTGACACGAGAGTTCTAGAGGCAAAACCTCTGACCTGACACGAGAGATATAGAGGTAAAACCTCTGAATTAACACGAAAGATCTAAAGGTAAAACCTCTGAGCTGACATGAGAAATCTAGAGGTAAAACCTCTGACCTGACACGAGAGATTGAGAGGTAAAACCTCTGACCTGACATGGGAGATTTAGAGGTAAAACCTCTGACCTGACACGGGAGATTTAGAGGTAAAACCTCTGACCTGACACAAGAGATTTAGAGGTAAAACCTCTGACCTGACACGAAAGATCGAAAGGTAAAACCTCTGACCTGACACGGGATATTTAGAGGTAAAACCTCTGACCTGACACGGGAGATTTAGAGGTAAAACCTCTGACCTGACACGGGAGATTTAGAGGTAAAACCTCTGACCTGACACAAGAGATATAGAGGTAAAACATCTGACCTGACATGGGAGATATAGAGGTAAAACCTCTGACCTGACATGGGAGATTTAGAGGCAAAACCTCTGACCTGACACGGGAGATTTAGAGGTAAAACCTCTGACCTGACACGGGAGATTTAGAGATAAAACATCTGACCTGACATGGGAGATATAGAGGTAAAACATCCGACCTGACACGGGAGATTTAGAGGTAAAACCTCTGACCTGACACGGGAGATTTAGAGGTAAAACCTCTGACCTGACATGGGAGATTTAGAGGTAAAACCTCTGACCTGACATGGGAGATAGAGGTAAAACCTCTGACCTGACACATAAGATCTAACGGTAAAACGTCTGAGCTGACATGAGAAATCTAGAGGTAAAACCTCTGACCTGACACGAGAGATTGAGAGGTAAAACCTCTGACCTGACACGATAGATTTAGAGGTAAAACCTCTGACCTGACACGAGAGATTTAGAGGTAAAACCTCTGACCTGACACGAGAGATTTAGAGGTAAAACCTCTGATCTGACACGCGAGATCGAGAGGATAAACCTCTGACCTGACACGAGAGATTTAGAGGTAAAACATCTGACCTGACACGAGAGTTTTAGAGGTAAAACCTCTGACCTGACACGAGAGATTTAGAGGTGAAACCATTGACCTGACACGGGAGATGGAGGTAAAACCTCTGACCTGACACGAGAGATTTAGAGGTAAAACATCTGACCTGACACGGGAGATTGAGAGGTAAAACCTTTGACCTGACACGAGAGATTTAGAGGTAAAAACTCTGACCTGACACGAGAGATTTAGAGGTAAAACCTCTGACCTGACACGAGAGATTTTGAGGTAAAACCTCTGACCTGACACAGGAGATTGAGAGGTAAAACCTCTGACCTGACACGAGAGATCTAAAGGTAAAACCTATGCCCTGACATGAGAAATCTAGAGGTAAAACCTCTGACCTGACACGAGAGATTTAGAGGTAAAACCTCTGACCTGACACGAGAGATTTAGAGGTAAAACCTCTGACCTGACACGAGAGATTTAGAGGTAAAACCTCTGACCTGACACGAGAGATTTAGAGGTAAAACCTCTGACCTGACACGAGAGATCTAGAGGCAAAACCTCTGACCTGACACGAGAGATATAGAGGTAAAACCTCTGAATTAACACGAAAGATCTAAAGGTAAAACCTCTGAGCTGACATGAGAAATCTAGAGGTAAAACCTCTGACCTGACACGAGAGATTGAGAGGTAAAACCTTTGACCTGACACGAGAGATTTAGAGGTAAAAACTCTGACCTGACACGAGAGATTTGGAGATACAACCTCTGACCTGACACGAGAGATTTAGAGGTAAAACCTCTGACCTGACATGGGAGATTTAGAGGTAAAACCTCTGACCTGACACGGGAGATTTAGAGGTTAAACCTCTGACCTGACACAAGAGATTTAGAGGTAAAACCTCTGACCTGACACGAAAGATCGAAAGGTAAAACCTCTGACCTGACACGGGATATTTAGAGGTAAAACCTCTGACCTGACACGGGAGATTTAGAGGTAAAACCTCTGACCTGACACAAGAGATTTAGAGGTAAAATCTCTGACCTGACACGAGAGATTTAGAGGTAAAACCTCTGACCTGACACGAGAGATTAAGTGGTAAAACCAATGACCTGACACGCGAGATCTAAAGGTAAAACCTCTGACATGAGAGATTGAGAGATACAACCTCTGACCTGACACGAGAGATTTATAGGTAAAACCTCTGACCTGACACGGGAGATTTAGAGGTAAAACCTCTGACCGGCCATGAGAGATTTTGAGGTAAAACCTCTGACCTGACACAGGAGATTGAGAGGTAAAACCTCTGACCTGACACGAGAGATCTAAAGGTAAAACCTATGCCCTGACATGAGAAATCTAGAGGTAAAACCTCTGACCTGACACGAGAGATTTAGAGGTAAAACCTCTGACCTGACACGAGAGATTTAGAGGTAAAACCTCTGATCTGACACGTGAGATCGAGAGGTAAAACCTCTGACCTGACACGGTAGATTGAGAGGTAAAACCTCTGACCTGACACGAGAGATCTAGAGGTAAAACCTCTGACCTGACACGAGAGATCTAGAGGCAAAACCTCTGACCTGACACGAGAGATATAGAGGTAAAACCTCTGAATTAACACGAAAGATCTAAAGGTAAAACCTCTGAGCTGACATGAGAAATCTAGAGGTAAAACCTCTGACCTGACATGGGAGATTTAGAGGTAAAACCTCTGACCTGACACGGGAGATTTAGAGGTAAAACCTCTGACCTGACACGGGATATTTAGAGGTAAAACCTCTGACCTGACACGGGAGATTTAGAGGTAAAACCTCTGACCTGACACGAGAGATTTAGAGGTAAAACCTCTGACCTGACACGAGAGATTAAGTGGTAAAACCAATGACCTGACACGCGAGATCTAAAGGTAAAACCTCTGACATGAGAGATTGAGAGATACAACCTCTGACCTGACACGAGAGATTTAGAGGTAAAACCTCTGACCTGACACGGGAGATTTAGAGGTAAAACCTCTGACCGGCCATGAGAGATTTTGAGGTAAAACCTCTGACCTGACACAGGAGATTGAGAGGTAAAACCTCTGACCTGACACGAGAGATCTAAAGGTAAAACCTATGCCCTGACATGAGAAATCTAGAGGTAAAACCTCTGACCTGACACGAGAGATTTAGAAGTAAAACCTCTGACCTGACACGAGAGATTTAGAGGTAAAACCTCTGATCTGACACGTGAGATCGAGAGGTAAAACCTCTGACCTGACACGGTAGATTGAGAGGTAAAACCTCTGACCTGACACGAGAGATCTAGAGGTAAAACCTCTGACCTGACACGACAGTTCTAGAGGCAAAACCTCTGACCTGACACGAGAGATATAGAGGTAAAACCTCTGAATTAACACGAAAGATCTAAAGGTAAAACCTCTGAGCTGACATGAGAAATCTAGAGGTAAAACCTCTGACCTGACACGAGAGATTGAGAGGTAAAACCTTTGACCTGACACGAGAGATTTAGAGGTAAAAACTCTGACCTGACACGAGATATTTAGAGGTAAAACCTCTGACCTGACACGAGAGATTTTGAGGTAAAACCTCTGACCTGACACAGGAGATTGAGAGGCAAAACCTCTGACCTGACACGAGAGATCTAAAGGTAAAACCTATGCCCTGACATGAGAAATCTAGAGGTAAAACCTCTGACCTGACACGAGAGATTGAGGTAAAACCTCTGACCTGACACGAGAGATTTAGAGGTAAAACCTCTGATCTGACAAGCGAGATCGAGAGGTAAAACCTCTGACCTGACACGGTAGATTGAGAGGTAAAATCTCTGACCTGACACGAGAGATCTAGAGGTAAAACCTCTGACCTGACACGAGAGATCTAGAGGCAAAACCTCTGACCTGACACGAGAGATATAGAGGTAAAACCTCTGAATTAACACGAAAGATCTAAAGGTAAAACCTCTGAGCTGACATGAGAAATCTAGAGGTAAAACCCCTGACCTGACACGAGAGATTTGGAGATACAACCTCTGACCTGACACGAGAGATTTAGAGGTAAAACCTCTGACCTGACATGGGAGATTTAGAGGTAAAACCTCTGACCTGACACGGGAGATTTAGAGGTAAAACCTCTGACCTGACACAAGAGATTTAGAGGTAAAACCTCTGACCTGACACGAAAGATCGAAAGGTAAAACCTCTGACCTGACACGGGATATTTAGAGGTAAAACCTCTGACCTGACACGGGAGATTTAGAGGTAAAACCTCTGACCTGACACAAGAGATTTAGAGGTAAAATCTCTGACCTGACACGAGAGATTTGGAGATACAACCTCTGACCTGACACGAGAGATTTAGAGGTAAAACCTCTGACCTGACATGGGAGATTTAGAGGTAAAACCTCTGACCTGACACGGGAGATTTAGAGGTAAAACCTCTGACCTGACACAAGAGATTTAGAGGTAAAACCTCTGACCTGACACGAAAGATCGAAAGGTAAAACCTCTGACCTGACACTGGATATTTAGAGGTAAAACCTCTGACCTGACACGGGAGATTTAGAGGTAAAACCTCTGACCTGACACAAGAGATTTAGAGGTAAAATCTCTGACCTGACACGAGAGATTTAGAGGTAAAACCTCTGACCTGACGAGAGATTAAGTGGTAAAACCAATGACCTGACACGCGAGATCTAAAGGTAAAACCTCTGACATGAGAGATTGAGAGATACAACCTCTGACCTGACACGAGAGATTTATAGGTAAAACCTCTGACCTGACACGGGATATTTAGAGGTAAAACCTCTGACCGGCCATGAGAGATTTTGAGGTAAAACCTCTGACCTGACACAGGAGATTGAGAGGTAAAACCTCTGACCTGACACGAGAGATCTAAAGGTAAAACCTATGCCCTGACATGAGAAATCTAGAGGTAAAACCTCTGACCTGACACGAGAGATTTAGAGGTAAAACCTCTGACCTGACACGAGAGATTTAGAGGTAAAACCTCTGATCTGACACGTGAGATCGAGAGGTAAAACCTCTGACCTGACACGGTAGATTGAGAGGTAAAACCTCTGACCTGACACGAGAGATCTAGAGGTAAAACCTCTGACCTGACACGAGAGATCTAGAGGCAAAACCTCTGACCTGACACGAGAGATATAGAGGTAAAACCTCTGAATTAACACGAAAGATCTAAAGGTAAAACCTCTGAGCTGACATGAGAAATCTAGAGGTAAAACCTCTGACCTGACATGGGAGATTTAGAGGTAAAACCTCTGACCTGACACGGGAGATTTAGAGGTAAAACCTCTGACCTGACACGGGATATTTAGAGGTAAAACCTCTGACCTGACACGGGAGATTTAGAGGTAAAACCTCTGACCTGACACGAGAGATTTAGAGGTAAAACCTCTGACCTGACACGAGAGATTAAGTGGTAAAACCAATGACCTGACACGCGAGATCTAAAGGTAAAACCTCTGACATGAGAGATTGAGAGATACAACCTCTGACCTGACACGAGAGATTTAGAGGTAAAACCTCTGACCTGACACGGGAGATTTAGAGGTAAAACCTCTGACCGGCCATGAGAGATTTTGAGGTAAAACCTCTGACCTGACACAGGAGATTGAGAGGTAAAACCTCTGACCTGACACGAGAGATCTAAAGGTAAAACCTATGCCCTGACATGAGAAATCTAGAGGTAAAACCTCTGACCTGACACGAGAGATTTAGAAGTAAAACCTCTGACCTGACACGAGAGATTTAGAGGTAAAACCTCTGATCTGACACGTGAGATCGAGAGGTAAAACCTCTGACCTGACACGGTAGATTGAGAGGTAAAACCTCTGACCTGACACGAGAGATCTAGAGGTAAAACCTCTGACCTGACACGACAGTTCTAGAGGCAAAACCTCTGACCTGACACGAGAGATATAGAGGTAAAACCTCTGAATTAACACGAAAGATCTAAAGGTAAAACCTCTGAGCTGACATGAGAAATCTAGAGGTAAAACCTCTGACCTGACACGAGAGATTGAGAGGTAAAACCTTTGACCTGACACGAGAGATTTAGAGGTAAAAACTCTGACCTGACACGAGATATTTAGAGGTAAAACCTCTGACCTGACACGAGAGATTTTGAGGTAAAACCTCTGACCTGACACAGGAGATTGAGAGGTAAAACCTCTGACCTGACACGAGAGATCTAAAGGTAAAACCTATGCCCTGACATGAGAAATCTAGAGGTAAAACCTCTGACCTGACACGAGAGATTTAGAGGTAAAACCTCTGACCTGACACGAGAGATTTAGAGGTAAAACCTCTGATCTGACAAGCGAGATCGAGAGGTAAAACCTCTGACCTGACACGGTAGATTGAGAGGTAAAATCTCTGACCTGACACGAGAGATCTAGAGGTAAAACCTCTGACCTGACACGAGAGATCTAGAGGCAAAACCTCTGACCTGACACGAGAGATATAGAGGTAAAACCTCTGAATTAACACGAAAGATCTAAAGGTAAAACCTCTGAGCTGACATGAGAAATCTAGAGGTAAAACCCCTGACCTGACACGAGAGATTGAGAGGTAAAACCTTTGACCTGACATGAGAGCTTTAGAGGTAAAACTCTGACCTGACACGAGAGATTTGGAGATACAACCTCTGACCTGACAATAGAGATTTAGAGGTAAAACCTCTGACCTGACATGGGAGATTTAGAGGTAAAACCTCTGACCTGACACGGGAGATTTAGAGGTAAAACCTCTGACCTGACACAAGAGATTTAGAGGTAAAACCTCTGACCTGACACGAAAGATCGAAAGGTAAAACCTCTGACCTGACACGGGATATTTAGAGGTAAAACCTCTGACCTGACACGGGAGATTTAGAGGTAAAACCTCTGACCTGACACAAGAGATTTAGAGGTAAAACCTCTGACCTGACACGAGAGATTTAGAGGTAAAACCTCTGACCTGACACGAGAGATTAAGTGGTAAAACCAATGACCTGACACGCGAGATCTAAAGGTAAAACCTCTGACATGAGAGATTGAGAGATACAACCTCTGACCTGACACGAGAGATTTAGAGGTAAAACCTCTGACCTGACACGGGAGATTTAGAGGTAAAACCTCTGACCTGACACGGGAGATTTAGAGGTAAAACCTCTGACCGGCCATGAGAGATTTTGAGGTAAAACCTCTGACCTGACACAGGAGATTGAGAGGTAAAACCTCTGACCTGACACGAGAGATCTAAAGGTAAAACCTATGCCCTGACATGAGAAATCTAGAGGTAAAACCTCTGACCTGACACGAGAGATTTAGAGGTAAAACCTCTGACCTGACACGAGAGATTTAGAGGTAAAACCTCTGATCTGACACGTGAGATCGAGAGGTAAAACCTCTGACCTGACACGGTAGATTGAGGTAAAACCTCTGACCTGACACGAGAGTTCTAGAGGCAAAACCTCTGACCTGACACGAGAGATATAGAGGTAAAACCTCTGAATTAACACGAAAGATCTAAAGGTAAAACCTCTGAGCTGACATGAGAAATCTAGAGGTAAAACCTCTGACCTGACACGAGAGATTGAGAGGTAAAACCTTTGACCTGACACGAGAGATTTAGAGGTAAAAACTCTGACCTGACACGAGATATTTAGAGGTAAAACCTCTGACCTGACACGAGAGATTTTGAGGTAAAACCTCTGACCTGACACAGGAGATTGAGAGGTAAAACCTCTGACCTGACACGAGAGATCTAAAGGTAAAACCTATGCCCTGACATGATAAATCTAGAGGTAAAACCTCTGACCTGACACGAGAGATTGAGAGGTAAAACCTCTGACCTGACACGGGAGATTTAGAGGTAAAACCTCTGACCTGACACAAGAGATTTAGAGGTAAAACCTCTGACCTGACACGAAAGATCGAAAGGTAAAACCTCTGACCTGACACGGGATATTTAGAGGTAAAACCTCTGACCTGACACGGTAGATTGAGGTAAAACCTCTGACCTGACACGAGAGTTCTAGAGGCAAAACCTCTGACCTGACACGAGAGATATAGAGGTAAAACCTCTGAATTAACACGAAAGATCTAAAGGTAAAACCTCTGAGCTGACATGAGAAATCTAGAGGTAAAACCTCTGACCTGACACGAGAGATTGAGAGGTAAAACCTTTGACCTGACACGAGAGATTTAGAGGTAAAAACTCTGACCTGACACGAGATATTTAGAGGTAAAACCTCTGACCTGACACGAGAGATTTTGAGGTAAAACCTCTGACCTGACACAGGAGATTGAGAGGTAAAACCTCTGACCTGACACGAGAGATCTAAAGGTAAAACCTATGCCCTGACATGAGAAATCTAGAGGTAAAACCTCTGACCTGACACGAGAGATTGAGAGGTAAAACCTCTGACCTGACACGGGAGATTTAGAGGTAAAACCTCTGACCTGACACAAGAGATTTAGAGGTAAAACCTCTGACCTGACACGAAAGATCGAAAGGTAAAACCTCTGACCTGACACGGGATATTTAGAGGTAAAACCTCTGACCTGACACGGGAGATTTAGAGGTAAAACCTCTGACCTGACACAAGAGATTTAGAGGTAAAATCTCTGACCTGACACGAGAGATTTAGAGGTAAAACCTCTGACCTGACACGAGAGATTAAGTGGTAAAACCAATGACCTGACACGCGATATCTAAAGGTAAAACCTCTGACATGAGAGATTGAGAGATACAACCTCTGACCTGACACGAGAGATTTATAGGTAAAACCTCTGACCTGACACGGGAGATTTAGAGGTAAAACCTCTGACCGGCCATGAGAGATTTTGAGGTAAAACCTCTGACCTGACACAGGAGATTGAGAGGTAAAACCTCTGACCTGACACGAGAGATCTAAAGGTAAAACCTATGCCCTGACATGAGAAATCTAGAGGTAAAACCTCTGACCTGACACGAGAGATTTAGAGGTAAAACCTCTGACCTGACACGAGAGATTTAGAGGTAAAACCTCTGATCTGACACGTGAGATCGAGAGGTAAAACCTCTGACCTGACACGGTAGATTGAGAGGTAAAACCTCTGACCTGACACGAGAGATCTAGAGGTAAAACCTCTGACCTGACACGAGAGATCTAGAGGCAAAACCTCTGACCTGACACGAGAGATATAGAGGTAAAACCTCTGAATTAACACGAAAGATCTAAAGGTAAAACCTCTGAGCTGACATGAGAAATCTAGAGGTAAAACCTCTGACCTGACATGGGAGATTTAGAGGTAAAACCTCTGACCTGACACGGGAGATTTAGAGGTAAAACCTCTGACCTGACACGGGATATTTAGAGGTAAAACCTCTGACCTGACACGGGAGATTTAGAGGTAAAACCTCTGACCTGACACGAGAGATTTAGAGGTAAAACCTCTGACCTGACACGAGAGATTAAGTGGTAAAACCAATGACCTGACACGCGAGATCTAAAGGTAAAACCTCTGACATGAGAGATTGAGAGATACAACCTCTGACCTGACACGAGAGATTTAGAGGTAAAACCTCTGACCTGACACGGGAGATTTAGAGGTAAAACCTCTGACCGGCCATGAGAGATTTTGAGGTAAAACCTCTGACCTGACACAGGAGATTGAGAGGTAAAACCTCTGACCTGACACGAGAGATCTAAAGGTAAAACCTATGCCCTGACATGAGAAATCTAGAGGTAAAACCTCTGACCTGACACGAGAGATTTAGAGGTAAAACCTCTGACCTGACACGAGAGATTTAGAGGTAAAACCTCTGATCTGACACGTGAGATCGAGAGGTAAAACCTCTGACCTGACACGGTAGATTGAGAGGTAAAACCTCTGACCTGACACGAGAGATCTAGAGGTAAAACCTCTGACATGACACGAGAGTTCTAGAGGCAAAACCTCTGACCTGACACGAGAGATATAGAGGTAAAACCTCTGAATTAACACGAAAGATCTAAAGGTAAAACCTCTGAGCTGACATGAGAAATCTAGAGGTAAAACCTCTGACCTGACACGAGAGATTGAGAGGTAAAACCTTTGACCTGACACGAGAGATTTAGAGGTAAAAACTCTGACCTGACACGAGATATTTAGAGGTAAAACCTCTGACCTGACACGAGAGATTTTGAGGTAAAACCTCTGACCTGACACAGGAGATTGAGAGGTAAAACCTCTGACCTGACACGAGAGATCTAAAGGTAAAACCTATGCCCTGACATGAGAAATCTAGAGGTAAAACCTCTGACCTGACACGAGAGATTTAGAGGTAAAACCTCTGACCTGACACGAGAGATTTAGAGGTAAAACCTCTGATCTGACAAGCGAGATCGAGAGGTAAAACCTCTGACCTGACACGGTAGATTGAGAGGTAAAATCTCTGACCTGACACGAGAGATCTAGAGGTAAAACCTCTGACCTGACACGAGAGATCTAGAGGCAAAACCTCTGACCTGACACGAGAGATATAGAGGTAAAACCTCTGAATTAACACGAAAGATCTAAAGGTAAAACCTCTGAGCTGACATGAAAAATCTAGAGGTAAAACCCCTGACCTGACACGAGAGATTGAGAGGTAAAACCTTTGACCTGACATGAGAGATTTAGAGGTAAAAACTCTGACCTGACACGAGAGATTTGGAGATACAACCTCTGACCTGACACGAGAGATTTAGAGGTAAAACCTCTGACCTGACATGGGAGATTTAGAGGTAAAACCTCTGACCTGACACGGGAGATTTAGAGGTAAAACCTCTGACCTGACACAAGAGATTTAGAGGTAAAACCTCTGACCTGACACGAAAGATCGAAAGGTAAAACCTCTGACCTGACACGGGATATTTAGAGGTAAAACCTCTGACCTGACACGGGAGATTTAGAGGTAAAACCTCTGACCTGACACAAGAGATTTAGAGGTAAAACCTCTGACCTGACACGAGAGATTTAGAGGTAAAACCTCTGACCTGACACGAGAGATTAAGTGGTAAAACCAATGACCTGACACGCGAGATCTAAAGGTAAAACCTCTGACATGAGAGATTGAGAGATACAACCTCTGACCTGACACGAGAGATTTAGAGGTAAAACCTCTGACCTGACACGGGAGATTTAGAGGTAAAACCTCTGACCGGCCATGAGAGATTTTGAGGTAAAACCTCTGACCTGACACAGGAGATTGAGAGGTAAAACCTCTGACCTGACACGAGAGATCTAAAGGTAAAACCTATGCCCTGACATGAGAAATCTAGAGGTAAAACCTCTGACCTGACACGAGAGATTTAGAGGTAAAACCTCTGACCTGACACGAGAGATTTAGAGGTAAAACCTCTGATCTGACACGTGAGATCGAGAGGTAAAACCTCTGACCTGACACGGTAGATTGAGAGGTAAAACCTCTGACCTGACACGAGAGATCTAGAGGTAAAACCTCTGACCTGACACGAGAGTTCTAGAGGCAAAACCTCTGACCTGACACGAGAGATATAGAGGTAAAACCTCTGAATTAACACGAAAGATCTAAAGGTAAAACCTCTGAGCTGACATGAGAAATCTAGAGGTAAAACCTCTGACCTGACACGAGAGATTGAGAGGTAAAACCTTTGACCTGACACGAGAGATTTAGAGGTAAAAACTCTGACCTGACACGAGATATTTAGAGGTAAAACCTCTGACCTGACACGAGAGATTTTGAGGTAAAACCTCTGACCTGACACAGGAGATTGAGAGGTAAAACCTCTGACCTGACATGAGAGATCTAAAGGTAAAACCTATGCCCTGACATGAGAAATCTAGAGGTAAAACCTCTGACCTGACACGAGAGATTTAGAGGTAAAACCTCTGACCTGACACGAGAGATTTAGAGGTAAAACCTCTGATCTGACAAGCGAGATCGAGAGGTAAAACCTCTGACCTGACACGGTAGATTGAGAGGTAAAATCTCTGACCTGACACGAGAGATCTAGAGGTAAAACCTCTGACCTGACACGAGAGATCTAGAGGCAAAACCTCTGACCTGACACGAGAGATATAGAGGTAAAACCTCTGAATTAACACGAAAGATCTAAAGGTAAAACCTCTGAGCTGACATGAGAAATCTAGAGGTAAAACCCCTGACCTGACACGAGAGATTGAGAGGTAAAACCTTTGACCTGACATGAGAGATTTAGAGGTAAAAACTCTGACCTGACACGATAGATTTGGAGATACAACCTCTGACCTGACACGAGAGATTTAGAGGTAAAACCTCTGACCTGACATGGGAGATTTAGAGGTAAAACCTCTGACCTGACACGAGAGATTTAGAGGTAAAACCTCTGACCTGACACGAGATATTTAGAGGTAAAACCTCTGACCTGACACGAGAGATTTTGAGGTAAAACCTCTGACCTGACACAGGAGATTGAGAGGTAAAACCTCTGACCTGACACGAGAGATCTAAAGGTAAAACCTATGCCCTGACATGAGAAATCTAGAGGTAAAACCTCTGACCTGACACGAGAGATTTAGAGGTAAAACCTCTGACCTGACACGAGAGATTTAGAGGTAAAACCTCTGATCTGACAAGCGAGATCGAGAGGTAAAACCTCTGACCTGACACGGTAGATTGAGAGGTAAAATCTCTGACCTGACACGAGAGATCTAGAGGTAAAACCTCTGACCTGACACGAGAGATCTAGAGGCAAAACCTCTGACCTGACACGAGAGATATAGAGGTAAAACCTCTGAATTAACACGAAAGATCTAAAGGTAAAACCTCTGAGCTGACATGAGAAATCTAGAGGTAAAACCCCTGACCTGACACGAGAGATTGAGAGGTAAAACCTTTGACCTGACATGAGAGATTTAGAGGTAAAAACTCTGACCTGACACGAGAGATTTGGAGATACAACCTCTGACCTGACACGAGAGATTTAGAGGTAAAACCTCTGACCTGACATGGGAGATTTAGAGGTAAAACCTCTGACCTGACACGGGAGATTTAGAGGTAAAACCTCTGACCTGACACAAGAGATTTAGAGGTAAAACCTCTGACCTGACACGAAAGATCGAAAGGTAAAACCTCTGACCTGACACGGGATATTTAGAGGTAAAACCTCTGACCTGACACGGGAGATTTAGAGGTAAAACCTCTGACCTGACACAAGAGATTTAGAGGTAAAACCTCTGACCTGACACGAGAGATTTAGAGGTAAAACCTCTGACCTGACACGAGAGATTAAGTGGTAAAACCAATGACCTGACACGCGAGATCTAAAGGTAAAACCTCTGACATGAGAGATTGAGAGATACAACCTCTGACCTGACACGAGAGATTTAGAGGTAAAACCTCTGACCTGACACGGGAGATTTAGAGGTAAAACCTCTGACCGGCCATGAGAGATTTTGAGGTAAAACCTCTGACCTGACACAGGAGATTGAGAGGTAAAACCTCTGACCTGACACGAGAGATCTAAAGGTAAAACCTATGCCCTGACATGAGAAATCTAGAGGTAAAACCTCTGACCTGACACGAGAGATTTAGAGGTAAAACCTCTGACCTGACACGAGAGATTTAGAGGTAAAACCTCTGATCTGACACGTGAGATCGAGAGGTAAAACCTTTGACCTGACACGGTAGATTGAGAGGTAAAACCTCTGACCTGACACGAGAGATCTAGAGGTAAAACCTCTGACCTGACACGAGAGATCTAGAGGCAAAACCTCTGACCTGACACGAGAGATATAGAGGTAAAACCTCTGAATTAACACGAAAGATCTAAAGGTAAAACCTCTGAGCTGACATGAGAAATCTAGAGGTAAAACCTCTGACCTGACATGGGAGATTTAGAGGTAAAACCTCTGACCTGACACGGGAGATTTAGAGGTAAAACCTCTGACCTGACACGAAAGATCGAAAGGTAAAACCTCTGACCTGACACGAGAGATCTAGAGGCAAAACCTCTGACCTGACACGAGAGATATAGAGGTAAAACCTCTGAATTAACACGAAAGATCTAAAGGTAAAACCTCTGAGCTGACATGAGAAATCTAGAGGTAAAACCTCTGACCTGACACGAGAGATTGAGAGGTAAAACCGTTGACCTGACACGAGAGATTTAGAGGTAAAAACTCTGACCTGACACGAGATATTTAGAGGTAAAACCTCTGACCTGACACGAGAGATTTTGAGGTAAAACCTCTGACCTGACACAGGAGATTGAGAGGTAAAACCTCTGACCTGACACGAGAGATCTAAAGGTAAAACCTATGCCCTGACATGAGAAATCTAGAGGTAAAACCTCTGACCTGACACGAGAGATTTAGAGGTAAAACCTCTGACCTGACACGAGAGATTTAGAGGTAAAACCTCTGATCTGACAAGCGAGATCGAGAGGTAAAACCTCTGACCTGACACGGTAGATTGAGAGGTAAAATCTCTGACCTGACACGAGAGATCTCGAGGTAAAACCTCTGACCTAACACGAGAGATCTAGAGGCAAAACCTCTGACCTGACACGAGAGATATAGAGGTAAAACCTCTGAATTAACACGAAAGATCTAAAGGTAAAACCTCTGAGCTGACATGAGAAATCTAGAGGTAAAACCCCTGACCTGACACGAGAGATTGAGAGGTAAAACCTTTGACCTGACATGAGAGATTTAGAGGTAAAAACTCTGACCTGACACGAGAGATTTGGAGATACAACCTCTGACCTGACACGAGAGATTTAGAGGTAAAACCTCTGACCTGACATGGGAGATTTAGAGGTAAAACCTCTGACCTGACACGGGAGATTTAGAGGTAAAACATCTGACCTGACATGGGAGATATAGAGGTAAAACATCTGACTCGACATGGGAGATATAGAGGTAAAACATCTGACCTGACATGGGAGATATAGAGGTAAAACCTCTGACCTGACACGAGAGATTTAGAGGCAAAACCTCTGACCTGACATGGGAGATATAGAGGTAAAACATCTGACTTGACACGGGAGATTTAGAGGTAAAACCTCTGACCTGACATGGGAGATATAGAGGTAAATCATCTGACTTGACACGGGAGATAGAGGTAAAACATCTGACTTGACATGGGAGATTTAGAGGTAAAACATCTGACCTGACACGGGAGATTTAGAGGTAAAACCTCTGATCTGACACGTGAGATCGAGAGGTAAAACCTCTGACCTGACACGAGAGATTAAGTGGTAAAACCAATGACCTGACACGCGAGATCTAAAGGTAAAACCTCTGACATGAGAGATTGAGAGATACAACCTCTGACCTGACACGAGAGATTTAGAGGTAAAACCTCTGACCTGACACGGGAGATTTAGAGGTAAAACCTCTGACCGGCCATGAGAGATTTTGAGGTAAAACCTCTGACCTGACACAGGAGATTGAGAGGTAAAACCTCTGACCTGACACGAGAGATCTAAAGGTAAAACCTATGCCCTGACATGAGAAATCTAGAGGTAAAACCTCTGACCTGACACGAGAGATTTAGAGGTAAAACCTCTGACCTGACACGAGAGATTTAGATGTAAAACCTCTGATCTGACACGTGAGATCGAGAGGTAAAACCTCTGACCTGACACGGTAGATTGAGAGGTAAAACCTCTGACCTGACACGAGAGATCTAGAGGTAAAACCTCTGACCTGACACGAGAGATCTAGAGGCAAAACCTCTGACCTGACACGAGAGATATAGAGGTAAAACCTCTGAATTAACACGAAAGATCTAAAGGTAAAACCTCTGAGCTGACATGAGAAATCTAGAGGTAAAACCTCTGACCTGACACGAGAGATTGAGAGGTAAAACCTTTGACCTGACACGAGAGATTTAGAGGTAAAAACTCTGACCTGACACGAGATATTTAGAGGTAAAACCTCTGACCTGACACGAGAGATTTTGAGGTAAAACCTCTGACCTGACACAGGAGATTGAGAGGTAAAACCTCTGACCTGACACGAGAGATCTAAAGGTAAAACCTATGCCCTGACATGAGAAATCTAGAGGTAAAACCTCTGACCTGACACGAGAGATTTAGAGGTAAAACCTCTGACCTGACACGAGAGATTTAGAGGTAAAACCTCTGATCTGACAAGCGAGATCGAGAGGTAAAACCTCTGACCTGACACGGTAGATTGAGAGGTAAAATCTCTGACCTGACACGAGAGATCTAGAGGTAAAACCTCTGACCTGACACGAGAGATCTAGAGGCAAAACCTCTGACCTGACACGAGAGATATAGAGGTAAAACCTCTGAATTAACACGAAAGATCTAAAGGTAAAACCTCTGAGCTGACATGAGAAATCTAGAGGTAAAACCCCTGACCTGACACGAGAGATTGAGAGGTAAAACCTTTGACCTGACATGAGAGATTTAGAGGTAAAAACTCTGACCTGACACGAGAGATTTGGAGATACAACCTCTGACCTGACACGAGAGATTTAGAGGTAAAACCTCTGACCTGACATGGGAGATTTAGAGGTAAAACCTCTGACCTGACACGGGAGATTTAGAGGTAAAACCTCTGACCTGACATGGGAGATTTAGAGGTAAAACCTCTGACCTGACATGGGAGATTTAGAGGTAAAACATCTGACCTGACATGGGAGATATAGAGGTAAAACATCTGACTCGACATGGGAGATATAGAGGTAAAACATCTGACCTGACATGGGAGATATAGAGGTAAAACCTCTGACCTGACACGAGAGATTTAGAGGCAAAACCTCTGACCTGACATGGGAGATATAGAGGTAAAACATCCGACTTGACACGGGAGATTTAGAGGTAAAACCTCTGACCTGACATGGGAGATATAGAGGTAAATCATCTGACTTGACACGGGAGATAGAGGTAAAACATCTGACTTGACATGGGAGATTTAGAGGTAAAACATCTGACCTGACACGGGAGATTTAGAGGTAAAACATCTGACCTGACATGGGAGATATAGAGGTAAAACATCTGACCTGACATGAGAGATTGAGAGATAAAACCTCTGACCTAACACGAGAGATTACGGGGTAAAACCTCTGACCTGACAAGGGAGATTTAGAGGTAAAACCTCTGACCTGATGCGAGAGATTTAGAGGTAAAACCTCTGACCTGACACGAAAGATCTAAAGGTAAAACCTCTGACCTGACACGAGAGATCTAGAGGCAAAACCTCTGACCTGACACGAGAGATATAGAGGTAAAACCTCTGAATTAACACGAAAGATCTAAAGGTAAAACCTCTGAGCTGACATGAGAAATCTAGAGGTAAAACCTCTGACCTGACACGAGAGATTGAGAGGTAAAACCGTTGACCTGACACGAGAGATTTAGAGGTAAAAACTCTGACCTGACACGAGATATTTAGAGGTAAAACCTCTGACCTGACACGAGAGATTTTGAGGTAAAACCTCTGACCTGACACAGGAGATTGAGAGGTAAAACCTCTGACCTGACACGAGAGATCTAAAGGTAAAACCTATGCCCTGACATGAGAAATCTAGAGGTAAAACCTCTGACCTGACACGAGAGATTTAGAGGTAAAACCTCTGACCTGACACGAGAGATTTAGAGGTAAAACCTCTGATCTGACAAGCGAGATCGAGAGGTAAAACCTCTGACCTGACACGGTAGATTGAGAGGTAAAATCTCTGACCTGACACGAGAGATCTCGAGGTAAAACCTCTGACCTAACACGAGAGATCTAGAGGCAAAACCTCTGACCTGACACGAGAGATATAGAGGTAAAACCTCTGAATTAACACGAAAGATCTAAAGGTAAAACCTCTGAGCTGACATGAGAAATCTAGAGGTAAAACCCCTGACCTGACACGAGAGATTGAGAGGTAAAACCTTTGACCTGACATGAGAGATTTAGAGGTAAAAACTCTGACCTGACACGAGAGATTTGGAGATACAACCTCTGACCTGACACGAGAGATTTAGAGGTAAAACCTCTGACCTGACATGGGAGATTTAGAGGTAAAACCTCTGACCTGACACGGGAGATTTAGAGGTAAAACAT
Organism: Lampetra fluviatilis; assembly: GCF_964198595.1. NCBI lineage: Eukaryota > Metazoa > Chordata > Hyperoartia > Petromyzontiformes > Petromyzontidae > Lampetra > Lampetra fluviatilis. Next base: position 14,441,427 of record NC_136291.1, on the reverse strand, counting down.
CTGACCTGACATGGGAGATATAGAGGTAAAACATCTGACTCGACATGGGAGATATAGAGGTAAAACATCTGACCTGACATGGGAGATATAGAGGTAAAACCTCTGACCTGACACGAGAGATTTAGAGGCAAAACCTCTGACCTGACATGGGAGATATAGAGGTAAAACATCTGACTTGACACGGGAGATTTAGAGGTAAAACCTCTGACCTGACATGGGAGATATAGAGGTAAATCATCTGACTTGACACGGGAGATAGAGGTAAAACATCTGACTTGACATGGGAGATTTAGAGGTAAAACATCTGACCTGACACGGGAGATTTAGAGGTAAAACCTCTGATCTGACACGTGAGATCGAGAGGTAAAACCTCTGACCTGACACGAGAGATTAAGTGGTAAAACCAATGACCTGACACGCGAGATCTAAAGGTAAAACCTCTGACATGAGAGATTGAGAGATACAACCTCTGACCTGACACGAGAGATTTAGAGGTAAAACCTCTGACCTGACACGGGAGATTTAGAGGTAAAACCTCTGACCGGCCATGAGAGATTTTGAGGTAAAACCTCTGACCTGACACAGGAGATTGAGAGGTAAAACCTCTGACCTGACACGAGAGATCTAAAGGTAAAACCTATGCCCTGACATGAGAAATCTAGAGGTAAAACCTCTGACCTGACACGAGAGATTTAGAGGTAAAACCTCTGACCTGACACGAGAGATTTAGATGTAAAACCTCTGATCTGACACGTGAGATCGAGAGGTAAAACCTCTGACCTGACACGGTAGATTGAGAGGTAAAACCTCTGACCTGACACGAGAGATCTAGAGGTAAAACCTCTGACCTGACACGAGAGATCTAGAGGCAAAACCTCTGACCTGACACGAGAGATATAGAGGTAAAACCTCTGAATTAACACGAAAGATCTAAAGGTAAAACCTCTGAGCTGACATGAGAAATCTAGAGGTAAAACCTCTGACCTGACACGAGAGATTGAGAGGTAAAACCTTTGACCTGACACGAGAGATTTAGAGGTAAAAACTCTGACCTGACACGAGATATTTAGAGGTAAAACCTCTGACCTGACACGAGAGATTTTGAGGTAAAACCTCTGACCTGACACAGGAGATTGAGAGGTAAAACCTCTGACCTGACACGAGAGATCTAAAGGTAAAACCTATGCCCTGACATGAGAAATCTAGAGGTAAAACCTCTGACCTGACACGAGAGATTTAGAGGTAAAACCTCTGACCTGACACGAGAGATTTAGAGGTAAAACCTCTGATCTGACAAGCGAGATCGAGAGGTAAAACCTCTGACCTGACACGGTAGATTGAGAGGTAAAATCTCTGACCTGACACGAGAGATCTAGAGGTAAAACCTCTGACCTGACACGAGAGATCTAGAGGCAAAACCTCTGACCTGACACGAGAGATATAGAGGTAAAACCTCTGAATTAACACGAAAGATCTAAAGGTAAAACCTCTGAGCTGACATGAGAAATCTAGAGGTAAAACCCCTGACCTGACACGAGAGATTGAGAGGTAAAACCTTTGACCTGACATGAGAGATTTAGAGGTAAAAACTCTGACCTGACACGAGAGATTTGGAGATACAACCTCTGACCTGACACGAGAGATTTAGAGGTAAAACCTCTGACCTGACATGGGAGATTTAGAGGTAAAACCTCTGACCTGACACGGGAGATTTAGAGGTAAAACCTCTGACCTGACATGGGAGATTTAGAGGTAAAACCTCTGACCTGACATGGGAGATTTAGAGGTAAAACATCTGACCTGACATGGGAGATATAGAGGTAAAACATCTGACTCGACATGGGAGATATAGAGGTAAAACATCTGACCTGACATGGGAGATATAGAGGTAAAACCTCTGACCTGACACGAGAGATTTAGAGGCAAAACCTCTGACCTGACATGGGAGATATAGAGGTAAAACATCCGACTTGACACGGGAGATTTAGAGGTAAAACCTCTGACCTGACATGGGAGATATAGAGGTAAATCATCTGACTTGACACGGGAGATAGAGGTAAAACATCTGACTTGACATGGGAGATTTAGAGGTAAAACATCTGACCTGACACGGGAGATTTAGAGGTAAAACATCTGACCTGACATGGGAGATATAGAGGTAAAACATCTGACCTGACATGAGAGATTGAGAGATAAAACCTCTGACCTAACACGAGAGATTACGGGGTAAAACCTCTGACCTGACAAGGGAGATTTAGAGGTAAAACCTCTGACCTGATGCGAGAGATTTAGAGGTAAAACCTCTGACCTGACACGAAAGATCTAAAGGTAAAACCTCTGACCTGACACGAGAGATTTAGAGGTAAAACATCTGACCTGACACGGGAGATTTAGAGGTAAAACCTCTGACCTGACATGGGAGATTTAGAGGTAAAACCTCTGACCTGACACGAGAGATTTAGAGGTAAAACCTCTGACCTGACACATAAGATCTAACTGTAAAACGTCTGAGCTGACATGAGAAATCTAGAGGTAAAACCTCTGACCTGACACGAGAGATTGAGAGGTAAAACCTCTGACCTGACACAAAAGATCGAAAGGTAAAACCTCTGACCTGACACGGGATATTTAGAGGTAAAACCTCTGACCTGACACGGGAGATTTAGAGGTAAAACCTCTGACCTGACAAGAGATTTAGAGATAAAACCTCTGACCTGACACGAGAGATTTAGAGGTAAAACCTCTGACCTGACACGAGAGATTAAGTGGTAAAACCAATGACCTGACACGCGAGATCTAAAGGTAAAACCTCTGACCTGACATGAGAGATTGAGAGATACAACCTCTGACCTGACACGAGAGATTTAGAGGTAAAACCTCTGACCTGACACGGGAGATTTAGAGGTACAACCTCTGACCTGACACGAGAGATTTAGAGGTAAAACCTCTGACCTGACACGGGAGATTTAGAGGTAAAACCTCTGACCTGACACGAGAGATTTAGAGGTAAAAACTCTGACCTGACACGAGAGATTTGGAGATACAATCTCTGACCTGACACGAGAGATTTAGAGGTAAAACCTCTGACCTGACATGGGAGATTTAGAGGTAAAACCTCTGACCTGACATGGGAGATTTAGAGGTAAAACATCTGACCTGACATGGGAGATTTAGAGGTAAAACCTCTGACCTGACATGGGAGATTTAGAGGTAAAACATCTGACCTGACATGGGAGATATAGAGGAAAAACATCTGACTTGACATGGGAGATAGAGGTAAAACATCTGACCTGACATGGGAGATATAGAGGTAAAACCTCTGACCTGACACAGGAGATTGAGGTAAAACCTCTGACCTGACACGAGAGATCTAAAGGTAAAACCTATGCCCTGACATGAGAAATCTAGAGGTAAAACCTCTGACCTGACACGAGAGATTTAGAGGTAAAACCTCTGACCTGACACGAGAGATCTAGAGGTAAAACCTCTGACCTGACACGAGAGATCTAGAGGCAAAACCTCAGACCTGACACGAGAGATAGAGGTAAAACCTCTGAATTGACACGAAAGATCTAAAGGTAAAACCTCTGAGCTGACATGAGAAATCTAGAGGTAAAACCTCTGACCTGACACGAGAGATTGAGAGGTAAAACCTTTGACCTGACACGAGAGATTTAGAGGTAAAAACTCTGACCTGACACGAGAGATTTGGAGATACAACCTCTGACCTGACACGAGAGATTTAGAGGTAAAACCTCTGACCTGACACGAGAGATTTAGAGGTAAAACCTCTGACCTGACATGGGAGATTTAGAGGTAAAACCTCTGACCTGACACGGGAGATTTAGAGGTAAAACCTCTGACCTGACATGGGAGATTTAGAGGTAAAACCTCTGACCTGACATGGGAGATTTAGAGGTAAAACATCTGACCTGACATGGGAGATATAGAGGTAAAACCTCTGACTTGACATGGGAGATATAGAGGTAAAACATCTGACCTGACATGGGAGATATAGAGGTAAAACCTCTGACCTGACACGGGAGATTTAGAGGCAAAACCTCTGACCTGACATGGGAGATATAGAGGTAAAACATCTGACTTGACACGGGAGATTTAGAGGTAAAACCTCTGACCTGACATGGGAGATATAGAGGTAAAACATCTGACTTGACACGGGAGATATAGAGGTAAAACATCTGACTTGACATGGGAGATTTAGAGGTAAAACATCTGACCTGACACGGGAGATTTAGAGGTAAAACATCTGACCTGACATGGGAGATATAGAGGTAAAACATCTGACCTGACACGGGAGATTTATAGGCAAAACCTCTGACCTGACATGGGAGATATAGAGGTAAAACCTCTGACCTGACATGGGAGATTTAGAGGCAAAACCTCTGACCTGACACGGGAGATTTAGAGGTAAAACCTCTGACCTGACACGGGAGATTTAGAGGTAAAACATCTGACCTGACATGGGAGATATAGAGGTAAAACATCCGACCTGACACGGGAGATTTAGAGGTAAAACCTCTGACCTGACACGGGAGATTTAGAGGTAAAACCTCTGACCTGACACGGGAGATTTAGAGGTAAAACCTCTGACCTGACATGGGAGATTTAGAGGTAAAACCTCTGACCTGACATGGGAGATAGAGGTAAAACCTCTGACCTGACACATAAGATCTAACGGTAAAACGTCTGAGCTGACATGAGAAATCTAGAGGTAAAACCTCTGACCTGACACGAGAGATTGAGAGGTAAAACCTCTGACCTGACACGATAGATTTAGAGGTAAAACCTCTGACCTGACACGAGAGATTTAGAGGTAAAACCTCTGACCTGACACGAGAGATTTAGAGGTAAAACCTCTGATCTGACACGCGAGATCGAGAGGATAAACCTCTGACCTGACACGAGAGATTTAGAGGTAAAACATCTGACCTGACACGGGAGATTTAGAGGTAAAACCTCTGACCTGACACGAGAGATTTAGAGGTAAAACCTCTGATCTGACACGCGAGATCGAGAGGTTAAACCTCTGACCTGACACGAGAGATTTAGAGGTGAAACCATTGACCTGACACGGGATATTTAGAGGTAAAACCTCTGACCTGACACGGGAGATTTAGAGGTAAAACCTCTGACCTGACACGAAAGATCTAAAGGTAAAACCTCTGACCTGACACGGGAGATGGAGGTAAAACCTCTGACCTGACACGAGAGATTTAGAGGTAAAACATCTGACCTGACACGGGAGATTTAGAGGTAAAACCTCTGACCTGACACGAGAGATTTAGAGGTAAAACATCTGACCTGACACGGGATATTTAGAGGTAAAACCTCTGACCTGACACGGGAGATTTAGAGGTAAAACCTCTGACCTGACACAAGAGATTTAGAGGTAAAACCTCTGACCTGACACGAAAGATCGACAGGTAAAACCTCTGACCTGACATGAGAGATTGAGAGATAAAACCTCTGACCTAACACGAGAGATTACGGGGTAAAACCTCTGACCTGACAAGGGAGATTTAGAGGTAAAACCTCTAACCTGATGCGAGAGATTTAGAGGTAAAACCTCTGACCTGACACGAAAGATCTAAAGGTAAAACCTCTGACCTGACATGGGAGATTTAGAGGTAAAACCTCTGACCTGACACGAGAGATTTAGAGGTAAAACATCTGACCTGACACATAAGATCTAACTGTAAAACGTCTGAGCTGACATGAGAAATCTAGAGGTAAAACCTCTGACCTGACACGAGAGATTGAGAGGTAAAACCTCTGACCTGACACAAGAGATTTAGAGGTAAAACCTCTGACCTGACACGGGAGATTTAGAGGTAAAACCTCTGACCTGACACAAGAGATTTAGAGGTAAAACCTCTGACCTGACACGAAAGATCGAAAGGTAAAACTTCTGACTTGACACGGGAGATTAAGAGGTAAAACCTCTGACCTGACACGAGAGATTTAGAGGTAAAACCTCTGACCTGACACATAAGATCTAACTGTAAAACGTCTGAGCTGACATGAAAAATCTTGAGGTAAAACCTCTGATCTGACACGCCAGATTAAGTGGTAAAACCAATGACCTGACACGCGAGATCTAAAGGTAAAACCTCTGACCTGACACGAGAGATTTAGAGGTAAAACCTCTGACCTGACACGAGCGATTAAGTGGTAAAACCAATGACCTGACACGCGAGATCTAAAGGTAAAACCTCTGACCTGACATGAGAGATTGAGAGATACAACCTCTGACCTGACACGAGAGATTTAGAGGTAAAACCTCTGACCTGACACGGGAGATTTAGAGGTAAAACCTCTGACCTGACACGAGAGATTTTGAGGAAAAACCTCTGACCTGACACAGGAGATTGAGAGGTAAAACCTCTGATCTGACACGCGAGATCGAGAGGTAAAACCTCTGACCTGACACGAGAGATTTAGAGGTAAAACCTCTGACCTGACACATAAGATCTAACTGTAAAACGTCTGAGCTGACATGAGAAATCTAGAGGTAAAACCTCTGACCTAACACGAGAGATTACGGGGTAAAACCTCTGACCTGACAAGGGAGATTTAGAGGTAAAACCTCTGATCTGACACGCGAGATTGAGTGGTAAAACCTCTGACCTGACATGAGAGATTGAGAGATACAACCTCTGACCTGACACGAGAGATTTAGAGGTAAAACCTCTGACCTGACACGGGAGATTTAGAGGTAAAACCTCTGACCTGACACGAGAGATTTTGAGGTAAAACCTCTGACCTGACACAGGAGATTGAGAGGTAAAACCTCTGACCTGACACGAGAGATCTAAAGGTAAAACCTATGCCCTGACATGAGAAATCTAGAGGTAAAACCTCTGACCTGACACGAGAGATTTAGAGGTAAAACCTCTGAGCTGACATGAGAAATCTAGAGGTAAAACCTCTGACCTGACACGAGAGATTGAGAGGTAAAACCTTTGACCTGACATGAGAGATTTAGAGGTAAAAACTCTGACCTGACACGAGAGATTTAGAGGTAAAACCTCTGACCTGACACGAGAGATTTTGAGGTAAAACCTCTGACCTGACACAGGAGATTGAGAGGTAAAACCTCTGACCTGACACGAGAGATCTAAAGGTAAAACCTATGCCCTGACATGAGAAATCTAGAGGTAAAACCTCTGACCTGACACGAGAGATTTAGAAGTAAAACCTCTGACCTGACACGAGAGATTTAGAGGTAAAACCTCTGACCTGACACGAGAGATCTAGAGGTAAAACCTCTGACCTGACACGAGAGGTATAGAGGTAAAACCTCTGACCTGACACGAGAGATTTAGAGGTAAAACCTCTGACCTGACATGGGAGATTTAGAGGTAAAACCTCTGACCTGACACGGGAGATTTAGAGGTAAAACCTCTGACCTGACATTGGAGATTTAGAGGTAAAACCTCTGACCTGACATGGGAGATTTAGAGGTAAAACATCTGACCTGACATGGGAGATATAGAGGTAAAACCTCTGACTTGACATGGGAGATATAGAGGTAAAACATCTGACCTGACATGGGAGATATAGAGGTAAAACCTCTGACCTGACACGGGAGATTTAGAGGCAAAACCTCTGACCTGACATGGGAGATATAGAGGTAAAACATCTGACTTGACACGGGAGATTTAGAGGTAAAACCTCTGACCTGACATGGGAGATATAGAGGTAAAACATCTGACTTGACACGGGAGATATAGAGGTAAAACATCTGACTTGACATGGGAGATTTAGAGGTAAAACATCTGACCTGACACGGGAGATTTAGAGGTAAAACATCTGACCTGACATGGGAGATATAGAGGTAAAACATCTGACCTGACACGGGAGATTTATAGGCAAAACCTCTGACCTGACATGGGAGATATAGAGGTAAAACCTCTGACCTGACATGGGAGATTTAGAGGCAAAACCTCTGACCTGACACGGGAGATTTAGAGGTAAAACCTCTGACCTGACACGGGAGATTTAGAGGTAAAACATCTGACCTGACATGGGAGATATAGAGGTAAAACATCCGACCTGACACGGGAGATTTAGAGGTAAAACCTCTGACCTGACACGGGAGATTTAGAGGTAAAACCTCTGACCTGACACGGGAGATTTAGAGGTAAAACCTCTGACCTGACATGGGAGATTTAGAGGTAAAACCTCTGACCTGACATGGGAGATAGAGGTAAAACCTCTGACCTGACACATAAGATCTAACGGTAAAACGTCTGAGCTGACATGAGAAATCTAGAGGTAAAACCTCTGACCTGACACGAGAGATTGAGAGGTAAAACCTCTGACCTGACACGATAGATTTAGAGGTAAAACCTCTGACCTGACACGAGAGATTTAGAGGTAAAACCTCTGACCTGACACGAGAGATTTAGAGGTAAAACCTCTGATCTGACACGCGAGATCGAGAGGATAAACCTCTGACCTGACACGAGAGATTTAGAGGTAAAACATCTGACCTGACACGGGAGATTTAGAGGTAAAACCTCTGACCTGACACGAGAGATTTAGAGGTAAAACCTCTGATCTGACACGCGAGATCGAGAAGTTAAACCTCTGACCTGACACGAGAGATTTAGAGGTGAAACCATTGACCTGACACGGGATATTTAGAGGTAAAACCTCTGACCTGACACGGGAGATTTAGAGGTAAAACCTCTGACCTGACACGAAAGATCTAAAGGTAAAACCTCTGACCTGACACGGGAGATGGAGGTAAAACCTCTGACCTGACACGAGAGATTTAGAGGTAAAACATCTGACCTGACACGGGAGATTTAGAGGTAAAACCTCTGACCTGACACGAGAGATTTAGAGGTAAAACATCTGACCTGACACGGGATATTTAGAGGTAAAACCTCTGACCTGACACGGGAGATTTAGAGGTAAAACCTCTGACCTGACACAAGAGATTTAGAGGTAAAACCTCTGACCTGACACGAAAGATCGACAGGTAAAACCTCTGACCTGACATGAGAGATTGAGAGATAAAACCTCTGACCTAACACGAGAGATTACGGGGTAAAACCTCTGACCTGACAAGGGAGATTTAGAGGTAAAACCTCTAACCTGATGCGAGAGATTTAGAGGTAAAACCTCTGACCTGACACGAAAGATCTAAAGGTAAAACCTCTGACCTGACATGGGAGATTTAGAGGTAAAACCTCTGACCTGACACGAGAGATTTAGAGGTAAAACATCTGACCTGACACATAAGATCTAACTGTAAAACGTCTGAGCTGACATGAGAAATCTAGAGGTAAAACCTCTGACCTGACACGAGAGATTGAGAGGTAAAACCTCTGACCTGACACAAGAGATTTAGAGGTAAAACCTCTGACCTGACACGGGAGATTTAGAGGTAAAACCTCTGACCTGACACAAGAGATTTAGAGGTAAAACCTCTGACCTGACACGAAAGATCGAAAGGTAAAACTTCTGACTTGACACGGGAGATTAAGAGGTAAAACCTCTGACCTGACACGAGAGATTTAGAGGTAAAACCTCTGACCTGACACATAAGATCTAACTGTAAAACGTCTGAGCTGACATGAAAAATCTTGAGGTAAAACCTCTGATCTGACACGCCAGATTAAGTGGTAAAACCAATGACCTGACACGCGAGATCTAAAGGTAAAACCTCTGACCTGACACGAGAGATTTAGAGGTAAAACCTCTGACCTGACACGAGCGATTAAGTGGTAAAACCAATGACCTGACACGCGAGATCTAAAGGTAAAACCTCTGACCTGACATGAGAGATTGAGAGATACAACCTCTGACCTGACACGAGAGATTTAGAGGTAAAACCTCTGACCTGACACGGGAGATTTAGAGGTAAAACCTCTGACCTGACACGAGAGATTTTGAGGAAAAACCTCTGACCTGACACAGGAGATTGAGAGGTAAAACCTCTGATCTGACACGCGAGATCGAGAGGTAAAACCTCTGACCTGACACGAGAGATTTAGAGGTAAAACCTCTGACCTGACACATAAGATCTAACTGTAAAACGTCTGAGCTGACATGAGAAATCTAGAGGTAAAACCTCTGACCTAACACGAGAGATTACGGGGTAAAACCTCTGACCTGACAAGGGAGATTTAGAGGTAAAACCTCTGATCTGACACGCGAGATTGAGTGGTAAAACCTCTGACCTGACATGAGAGATTGAGAGATACAACCTCTGACCTGACACGAGAGATTTAGAGGTAAAACCTCTGACCTGACACGGGAGATTTAGAGGTAAAACCTCTGACCTGACACGAGAGATTTTGAGGTAAAACCTCTGACCTGACACAGGAGATTGAGAGGTAAAACCTCTGACCTGACACGAGAGATCTAAAGGTAAAACCTATGCCCTGACATGAGAAATCTAGAGGTAAAACCTCTGACCTGACACGAGAGATTTAGAGGTAAAACCTCTGAGCTGACATGAGAAATCTAGAGGTAAAACCTCTGACCTGACACGAGAGATTGAGAGGTAAAACCTTTGACCTGACATGAGAGATTTAGAGGTAAAAACTCTGACCTGACACGAGAGATTTAGAGGTAAAACCTCTGACCTGACACGAGAGATTTTGAGGTAAAACCTCTGACCTGACACAGGAGATTGAGAGGTAAAACCTCTGACCTGACACGAGAGATCTAAAGGTAAAACCTATGCCCTGACATGAGAAATCTAGAGGTAAAACCTCTGACCTGACACGAGAGATTTAGAAGTAAAACCTCTGACCTGACACGAGAGATTTAGAGGTAAAACCTCTGACCTGACACGAGAGATCTAGAGGTAAAACCTCTGACCTGACACGAGAGGTATAGAGGTAAAACCTCTGACCTGACACGGGAGATTGAGAGGTAAAACATCTGACCTGACACAGGAAATTGAGAGGTAAAACCTCTGACCTGACACGAGAGATTAAGTGGTAAAACCTCTGACCTGACACGAGAGATCTAGAGGTAAAACCTCTGACCTGACACGAGAGATTAAGTGGTAAAACCTCTGACCTGACACGAGAGATCTAGAGGTAAAACCTCTGACCTGACACAGGAGATTGAGAGGTAAAACCTCTGACCTGACACGAGAGATCTTAAGGTAAAACCTATGCCCTGACATGAGAAATCTAGAGGTAAAACCTCTGACCTGACACGAGAGATTTAGAGGTAAAACCTCTGACCTGACACGAGAGATTTAGAGGTAAAACCTCTGACCTGACACGAGAGATTTAGAGGAAAAACCTCTGACCTGACACGAGAGATTTATAGGTAAAACCTCTGACCTGACACGAGAGATCTAGAGGTAAAACCTCTGACCTGACACGAGAGGTATAGAGGTAAAACCTCTGACCTGACACGGGAGATTGAGAGGTAAAACATCTGACCTGACACAGGAAATTGAGAGGTAAAACCTCTGACCTGACACGAGAGATTAAGTGGTAAAACCTCTGACCTGACACGAGAGATCTAGAGGTAAAACCTCTGACCTTACACGAGAGATTTAGAGGTAAAACCTCTGACCTGACACGAGAGATTTAGAGGTAAAACCTCTGACCTGACACGGGAGATTGAGAGGTAAAACCTATTCACCCACCCACGCAATCTCAAACCCACCAATTCACTCATCCTCTCACCAACCCACCTTCACCCACTCTTGGTAAACAGAGATACTACATCAAAACTGACGAGGATATCATCAGGAGATAGTACCATGTCCTTGACCATAGAGACTAATTGGGTTGAATTGAGTACTGCCGAAGAGGTCTTGCCTGTGAAGGGAAGCAGAGTATCTGATAGAAACCGGGCCAGTTTGTACGTAGGAGAGTTGATGGTCGACACGATGGGTCGTAGCGGGGTGCCTTCTTTATGGATCTTGGGAAGACCATAGAATCATTGCTACAATGCTGTGGGCTCTCGTGAAATTGTCTTTTCCGAGACTAAGGTGCTCTGCAAGCCTCCTGGCTACCATCAAAGGTTTGTACACGAGGCCATCCAAATATACAAACACAGACATAATTTCAACCGTGATGATGGGTACCAAACTTAGTAATAATTGGAAAGATGTTATTAATCATGCAAAAAGATTTAACTTCCCATATTTGGAGCATTCCTGGCAGCGAGTTAAGCCGCATCACCTCTACATAATAATAGGCTCAGTCAACCATTCTACACAACAAAGACTAATTTCCTGACAGCGATGTAAGCCACACCATCTCTGCATAATAATAGGCTCAGTCCCTTTTACACGCACCTTTACATCATCCGCACCTAGTTTACACAACAAAGGCCCATTCCTAACAGCGTGCTTCAGCCGCACCGAACCTCACAAAAATAATATTCAGGGCCTACCTTGGCTCCTCCCACCCTCAACCAGTATATATACAAATACTGTGTTCTTGGAATTTCTCTCACTTGATACAGCTATCGTGCTGTGACGGTTCCACCTGAAGACGGAAGCTTGTGTTGCCTTCGAAACGCCGTGATTTTTATTTTTATTTTACTTTTATTCATTTTCATTTTTTACCTACGTGACTTTACCGAAAAAACCTAAGAATATGAATCCTTGCAGTCACGAAAGCTTCAAATCTAGAATCTATGTGGTGAGTCTATGGGTCTCTGTGGTGAGTCTATGTGTTTGTGTGGTGAGTCCATAGACCTCTGCGAGTCTTACTCTGCGAGTCCGTGGGTGTGTTTGAGTCTGTGGTTCTGTGTGATGAGTCTATGCGCCTTTGTGTAAGTCTATGGGTCTCTGTGTAGTGATTATATGGGTCTCTGTGTGGCGAGTCTGTGGGTCACTATGTGAGTATGGGTACGATGGAGTCTATGGGTATCTGTCTTGTGAGTCTATGTGTCTCTCTGTGGTGAGTCTATGTCTCTGTTTGGTAAGTCTATAGGGCTCTGTTTGAGTCTGTGGATCTCTGTCTGATGAGTCTATGGGCCTCTGTGGTGAGTCTATGGTTCTCTGTGCAAGTCTGAGAGTCTGTGCGTGGTGAGTGTATAGGTCTATGTGTGATGACTCTATGGGTCTCTATGTGATGGATATATGTGGTGCACATATCCTGGCACAAGTGCCGTGGTGTCGTCACCACCACTTAGTGGAGAATGCTCCTCCACCTGCTCCTGCTTGTTGTTGTGCTCGGAAAGGAGAGACAAAACTAGACTAAAATCTCAACGATTTTCATTTTACCAAGTAAGGCCGACTAAGCCAAACATCTCATTTTATTACACGCTTTTATTTAACTGACTCTGTTGTTGTCGTATCCTCAAATCTTGTAACTCAATTTTAACCCACTTCCCAATGTGGTATCGACTGCAAACTTGGTATACTTATGTCATACTGATGACAAAACTAGATTATATCAAAAAAAGTATTTTTAAACATTAATTTTTATATGTTATGATTCGGCTTGGGTCTAATTGTCCACGCTCAACTGACGTTGGCTGTAAATCACCACAGTCCCTTACGTTATGGCAAGCCTCGGGGCAACTTCCTGGAGTAGTGGAGTTCTGCCATTACTCGTATGGTACATTTCATTAAAGCGAGTTTTAAAAAAAAGTACTTTTAAATATTACTTATTCAGAAGCGACTTGGCACCAATGATAGCTCAACGAAGTGGTTCATCATCACGTGTAAATTACAGCAGCCAAATACTTTAAACGAATATTCATATTCTTGGTTCTTTCGGTAAAGTCAAGTAAATAGAAAACCAAAATATAAAAATATATATTAATAAAATAAATATAATATATTGCTTTTATTATTTTCAATATATCTTATTTTGTATTTCTATTAATAAATATATTTAAAACAAATATTTTTTTTCTATTTACGTGACTTTACCGAAAGAACCAAGAATATGAATTCCTGCAGTCAAGTCAGAACTTTAAACGAATGTTTCTAAATGTGGAGGGAAGACCCGGAGGACGCTTAGGACCAGGAGAAAAATCCACGCGACCACGGGGAGAGACACAGACACGCAAACTCCAAATATACAGCAGGCATCAAGGTCAGGATCGAACCCAAACTCCTGTATACCAGGCGAGGAAGTTAGGGGGGGAAAGCAGAGACAGCGAGAGGGGGGAGAATTAGTCAAACTCACACTCAATATTACTCACTAACCATGATACACTCACCATGATACCATCATACTCACCCATTCACCATCATACTCACACACAAGCCCACACACATCAACAGTCGCCATTCACCACTACGTGGTGGTGACATCACCACAATAACTCAGGTGCCATGGTTTGACGGCTGTGCCAGGCTAAGTGCAGGAGGAGGTCACGGGCCAGACTCAGGTGCCATGGGTTGACTGCTCTGCCTGGCTCGGTACAAGAGGAGGGCTAGACCCTGGTGCTATGGGTTAACTCGTGTGCCACCACCTGCACAACCACCACAATAACAACCACACAATTATAATCACAACAATAACCACGACCAACAACTATAACCACAACTATAATTTAACCACAACTATAATGTAACCACAACTATAATCCCCATCAGCCACACGGCCGTCTGGGAGTGCCTCTCAGCAGCAGCAGCAGGGCCGAGCTCTGCTTGAAGCAGCGCCGTGAACTCAGCAGAACGTGACGGCTGTGGGCCAGGCGCCTCCTCTGTCTCCTCCCACCGCCGCCGCCACTGCTGATGTGGACACACCGCGCGAGTTTCTCACCTTCAGGCTGAGTCAACGTAGAGGAGGCCCAGCGAGTCGCCGCTTCAGAAGCTTTCGCGAGCCACTGACGGTGGCCGTGAGCGGGAATTCAAATCAGCCGCTCGCCACCCACAATCCACAGCGCGCGCCGCCTCCACTCGGCCAAGGCCAAAGCGGAAGTAGCAGCGGGGGGAGGGGGGTGGGACATGGGGGTGAGGGGGCGGGTCGCGAGGGGGAGGGGCATGGGCGGGGGTTGCCAGGAAGGGGGGAAAGGGGGGTGGGGTCGCGACGGCGGGACAGGGGGGGCATGGGGGGCAAAAGGGGGGTCACGATGGTGGGGAGGGCGGGGGCATGGGGGGAGTCGCGTGTGGGGGGCATGGGGGGGTCACGAGGGGGGCAGGAGCGGGCATGGGGTGGGTCACGAGGCTGGCCATGGTGTTAGTCACCACGGGGGGCTGGGGGGGGGCAAGGGAGTCGCGAGGGGGAGGGTAGGGGGGCATGGGGTTTGAGGGGGGGCAAGGGGGGGCACAGGGGGCATGAGGGGGGCGCGAGGGGGAGGGCGGGGGGCAAAAGGGGGTCACGAAGGGGAGGGGCAGGGGGGGCATGGGGGGTCACGAGGGGGGGCATGGTGGGAGTCACGAGGGGGGGGGGCTGGGGGGCATGGGGAGGGAGTCGTGAGGGAGGGGCATGGGGTTGGAGTTGTGAGGGGGAAGGGGCAGGGGGCAGGGGGGGTCGCGTGGGGGAGGGTAGGGGGGCATTGCGGGTTGAGGGGGAGCATGGGGGGGCAAGGGGGGTCGCGAGGGGGTGGCGGGGCAGCATGGGGGGTCACGAGGGAGGGCGCAGGAGTGGCAGGAGGGGCATGAGGGGGACCGCGAGGGGGAGGGTGGGGGGGGCATGGGGGGTCAAGAAGGGAAGGGGCAGGGGGGGCATGAGGGGGGTCGTGAGGAGGGGCATGGGGGGGTTGCGAGGGGGCGCGCGGGGGTCATGGGGGGTCACGAGGGGGGCAGGAGGGGGAATGGGGGGGTCGCGAGGGGGGGCATGGTGGGAGTCACGAGGGGGGGCTGGGGGGGCGTGGGGAGGGAGTCGTGAGAAAGGGACATGGGGGGTTGTGAGGGGGAGGGGCAGGGGGGCAAGGGGGGTCACGAGGGGGGGGGGTAGGGGGGCATGGGGGAGCAATGGGGGGCAAGGGTGGTCGCGAGGGGGGGGGCGGGGGGTCACGATGGTGGGGGGAGCGGGGGGGGGGCAGGGGCGGTATGAGGGGGCTGGAAATAACAGCTGCCATGGTAACATCACAGTCAGTTAATACTTTACCTGGTTAATAACGTCCTTCCAATGATTGCTCAGTTTGTACCCATCCTCTCGGTTGAAGTGTGTCTGTGTTTATATATCTGGATGGCTTCATAAACAAATCTCTGAAGGTAGCCGGTAGGTTTGCAGAGTACCTCCGTCTTGGAAAAATCAATTTCGTGCCCTCGTCGAGGAGGCCGCTCTCCTATCTTACAGTTACATGCTAATTTTTCACATTAACATCACTAGCCCCGACCACTTCTTATGACCCTTGGGCTACACCCATTGCAAACCTTTTACAACAGTCTGCCTCAGCCGCAGACCATGCTTTCCCACCTGATGACGGACGCTTGTGTTGCGCCCGAAACATCGTGATTTATTATATTTTATACCTACGTGACTTTACCGAAAGATCTAAAGAGTATGATGATGGTTACGATAATCGAGATTGTGACAAGATGTTAAATACCTCGCCTAGTATACAAGAGGCTGTGGGTTCGATCCAGACCCTGATGCCTGTATATTGGAGTTTGCATGTCTTTCTCGCCGTGGTCGCATGGATTTTACTGCAGGTCCTCCGGTTTTTCCCTCCACATTTAAAAACATGCATTTAAAGTATTTGTCTGGTATAAATTTACACTCAATACGCTACTTAATTGGGCTATAATTTGTGGCCAGGTCACTTCTAAATAAGAGCTATGTAGCTCAGTTGGCCTTACCTGGTCGAATAAAATTTGTACATTTTAGTTAAATCGGCTCCCTTAAATAGTACTTTTTTTAATGTCTAAAAAAACAATGATTTAGATAAATAATGCCAGTGTCATCTTCTTGGTTCTTTCGGTAAAGTCACGAAAAAGGGAAGTAATGAAATAATAAAAATTAAACATAATAAAATAATTCTCACGACGTTTCGGCCACAACGCAAGCAGCCGTCGTCAGGTGAAGACCAGGTCTGTCGGGGAGACAGCGTCTGAATGAAACACCACCACGCTTGGAGCGTATATTTAAGCTAGGTTGGAAGGGGGGAAGGGCGCCTTGACAAAATAATTTGCATATCAATAGGAATTTAGCATATTTATGGGAAATGCAGGTATGTGATTAGTACTACTTGTGAAATTCGTAGTAGGTGGGCGGGGGGTTTCAAAGTCATATTATGCCCGTGCATTATGCAGGATTAGCAGCATCAAAGGGAGGGGATAATGGTAGCATTAATAAAGGGAAGGAAGCATTAATAAAGGGAAGGAATGTTAATAGTATGTAGCTGCAGTAACTAAACAACCACGTAAAAAACTAAAGTATAAACTACATAGTATCATCAGTATACTAAATATACTCTCCAATAAGCTGAGCTACTAACAGTAAATAATACATGACAATTCTATGTCGCAAAAAATATAATATGCTTCCAGCTAAACTTTTTTCCCTTACATCACAAGGGTCTATCCCGTACTATATGCTGCCATAGACAAACCCAACATTAAATTATATACTGTATTACTATACACCACCCTATACCTTAGAATAATACATAGTGTAATATTACACTATGTATTATTCTATCCACCCTACTGTATATCACACTGCTGTATATTCACTATACAATTACGATACTATATATTGCCTTATACATTGTATTAAACATTACAATTTCGATTTAAAGCTTTCGTGACTGCAGGGATTCATCTTCTTGGTTCTTTCGGTAAAGTCACGTAGAAGGGAAGTAATAAAATAATAAAAATAAAACATAATAAAACAATTCTCACGACGTTTCGGCCACAACGCAAGCAGCCGTCCTCAGGCGAAGAATGAGAACATTATCAAGCTAGGAGCTTATATAGGTGTTGCGAGGAGGAGCGCCTTAACAAAAGAATGTGCATATGAAGAGGAATTTAGCATACCAATGGACAATGCGTAGGAGGTGGGCGGAGGGGTTTCAAAGTCCCATTATGCCCATGCATTATGCAGGATCAACAGCACCACGGGGGGGCGCAAGGAACAGCGTTAATAAAGGAAAGGAATGTTAGTGATATGTAGCTGCATTTACCAAACAACCACGTAGAAAACCAAAGTAAAAACTACATAAAAAACTAAAATATAAACTGAAACTTACTATACTCTACAATAAGCTGAGTTACTAACAACAAATAACAAATTACAATTCTACGTCGTAAGAAGTATATAATATACTTCCATCTAAACTTTATTCTCTTAGCATATACAGTACTATATTCTGCCATAGATAAACCCAACATTAAATTATATACTGTATTGCTGTAAACCACCCTATACTTTATACATTTTAATATAACACTATGTATTATTCAACTCACCCTAATGTGTATCGAAATGGTTTATTACGTCCTTCCAATGATTGCTAAGCCTGAATCCATCTTCTCGGTTCAAATTGTCTCTGTGTTTGTATATGTGAATCGCCTCATGAACGAATCTCTCATGATAGCCAGATGGCTTGCAGAGAACCTCCGTCTTGGAGAAGTCAATGTCATGTGAGCCCACTGAGTTGTAACAGTGGTCTGCCACGGCTGAGGTGTTTGTCCTACCGTGTTTTAGATCAGCTTTATGTTCACGAATGCGGTCTGAGACGTGTCGTTTGGTTTCCCCAATGTAACTGCTACCACAGAGGCAACTTAGTTTGTAGACGCCAGGGTACTGTATGTCTGGAATCACATCTTTTACAGATGGTACCAGATCACGGATTTTATGTACTGTGTTGAATCGGACCTGGATCTTGTGTTTAATCAGGATTTTGGAGATCTTTTTTGTGACCCCAGCAATGTAGGGTAAGGTGATGGTCTTGAAAGGCTCCTCAACAGGATCTTTCTTGATGGTTGGAGTGATGGCTTTGCGGATTGTGTAGTCGGAGTAACCATTAGCCTTAAGAGCTCGGCGTACGTGTTTGAGTTCCCTGGAAATGTGTTCATGGTCGGAGATGCATTGGGCTCTATGATATAGAGTCTTGATGAGGGAATTCTTCTGGGATGGATGGTGGTGGGAATCCGGTTTTAGATAAGCATCCGTGTGGGTGGCTTTCCTGTAGACAGAGTGGCTCATTGAACCATCAGGTCTCCTTTTGATTAGGACATCCAAAAAGGGTAGCTTGCCATCATTTTCGACTTCCATGGTGAATCTGATGGCTGGGTGTATGGAATTGATGTGGTCGAGAAATTGGTCTAGAGCAGGCCGGCCATGTGGCCAGATGACAAAAGTGTTGTCTACGTACCTCTTCCATAAGGTCGGGCGTAGAGTGGCAGTCTGGATGGCGTCCGTCTCAAATTTCTCCATGAAGATGTTGGCTACAACCGGAGATAGGGGGGAGCCCATTGGGGTGCCCTCAATTTGCTTGTAGAAGGTTCCATTCCAGGTGAAGTATGTATTGGTTAAGCAGTGTCTCACCAGGGGGGTACCCCAGCATTTAGTCCTTGATGAACCAAGTCTTCAATGATTGCGATGGTGTCAGGCACAGGCACCTTTGTGAACAAGGAAACCACATCAAAACTGACAAGCAGGTCGTCTGGGGACAGGGCAATCCCCTTGATTGTCGATACCAGGTCAGTAGAGTTTAGTACTGCAGAGGTGGTTTTTCCAGTGAAAGGCCGTAGGATTTCGGACAAAAAACGAGCCAGTTTGTAAGTGGGGGAGTTGATAGTAGAGACAATGGGACGAAGAGGTGTATCTTCTTTATGTATCTTTGGCAAGCCGTACAATCTTGGTGGCCTGGCTGCAGAAGGTTTCAACGAGAACTGTTTGGTCTGATCAATTAATGCGGTTGAAGCAGAAATGATGTTGTTGGTTTTGGAGACGAGGCTGTTGGTGGGGTCTCTTTTTATTTTTGTATAGCTGCCATCGTTGAGTAGTTCTTGAATTTTGTTGTTATATTCTATTTTGTCCATGATGACAGTGGCATTGCCTTTGTCGGCTGAGAGGATGACAATGTCATCCCTCTTTTTTAATTGAGCTAATTCAAAACGCTCATCTTTGCTGATGTTGCTAGCTGGCATCTTAGCGTTTTTGAGGGTTACAGAGATTTCAGATCTTGCTACGTCTGCAGCGATGTGACTCAAGCCCTTGAGAGCTACATCTACTCGAGCAATTATATCATTAACTGGTATGTGTCTAGGTGTGACTGCAAAGTTTAGTCCTTTAGCTAAAACGGATTTCAAACCTTCAGAAATAGGACTGTTACTGCGATTAATTACGACTTTGTTAACATCTAGCTTTTCAATGTGTGGGTCCGGTTTCTTGTTTGAGAGGCGGTTGAATTTGGAAATCAAGTTGTCCTTACATTTAGTCGACATAGCGGCAGCTGAAGAGGCAGTCATTTTTTCCACATGTTCCCAATCCGATGTGGACATTGTTGCACTCAAAGATAAGTGTGATTTGTAGAGTGTCTTGTCTAACTGATCTAGTTCGGTGCGCGTAAGTCTGATTTTCTCTGAGATAAGAGCTAAGCTAGTTCTAGACAGAATTCGTTTCGCATTAGAAGAAGTTACAGCAGCAGATGTTAGTGTAAATGCGTTTGGTATTACCTTAGAGTCGCGGCATCTCTTCAGAAAGGTGAGAGACTCGATTAGCTGAGCCTTCTTATCCCGGAGCTTGTTGAAGGATCTCAAAGTTATGTGGAAACCCTCCCCGTAGAGGCGGTTAAATTTCGATTTAAAGCTTTCGTGACTGCAGGGATTCATCTTCTTGGTTCTTTCGGTAAAGTCACGTAGAAGGGAAGTAATAAAATAATAAAAATAAAACATAATAAAACAATTCTCACGACGTTTCGGCCACAACGCAAGCAGCTGTCCTCAGGCGAAGAATGAGAACATTATCAAGCTAGGAGCTTATATAGGTGTTGCGAGGAGGAGCGCCTTAACAAAAGAATGTGCATATGAAGAGGAATTTAGCATACCAATGGACAATGCGTAGGAGGTGGGCGGAGGGGTTTCAAAGTCCCATTATGCCCATGCATTATGCAGGATCAACAGCACCACGGGGGGGCGCAAAGAACAGCGTTAATAAAGGAAAGGAATGTTAGTGATATGTAGCTGCATTTACCAAACAACCACGTAGAAAACCAAAGTAAAAACTACATAAAAAACTAAAATATAAACTGAAACTTACTATACTCTACAATAAGCTGAGTTACTAACAACAAATAATAAATTACAATTCTACGTCGTAAGAAGTATATAATATACTTCCATCTAAACTTTATTCTCTTAGCATATACAGTACTATATACTGCGATAGATAAACCCAACATTAAATTATATACTGTATTGCTGTAAACCACCCTATACTTTATACATTTTAATATAACACTATGTATTATTCAACTCACCCTAATGTGTATCGAAATGGTTTATTACGTCCTTCCAATGATTGCTAAGCCTGAATCCATCTTCTCGGTTAAAATTGTCTCTGTGTTTGTATATGTGAATCGCCTCATGAACGAATCTCTCATGATAGCCAGATGGCTTGCAGAGAACCTCCGTCTTGGAGAAGTCAATGTCATGTGAGCCCACTGAGTTGTAACAGTGGTCTGCCACGGCTGAGGTGTTTGTCCTACCGTGTTTTAGATCAGCTTTATGTTCACGAATGCGGTCTGAGACGTGTCGTTTGGTTTCCCCAATGTAACTGCTACCACAGAGGCAACTTAGTTTGTAGACGCCAGGGTACTGTATGTCTGGAATCACATCTTTTACAGATGGTACCAGATCACGGATTTTATGTACTGTGTTGAATCGGACCTGGATCTTGTGTTTAATCAGGATTTTGGAGATCTTTTTTGTGACCCCAGCAATGTAGGGTAAGGTGATGGTCTTGAAAGGCTCCTCAACAGGATCTTTCTTGATGGTTGGAGTGATGGCTTTGCGGATTGTGTAGTCGGAGTAACCATTAGCCTTAAGAGCTTGGCGTACGTGTTTGAGTTCCCTGGAAATGTGTTCATGGTCGGAGATGCATTGGGCTCTATGATATAGAGTCTTGATGAGGGAATTCTTCTGGGATGGAAAATCAGACTTACGCGCACCGAACTAGATCAGTTAGACAAGACACTCTACAAATCACACTTATCTTTGAGTGCAACAATGTCCACATCGGATTGGGAACACGTGGAAAAAATGACTGCCTCTTCAGCTGCCGCTATGTCGACTAAATGTAAGGACAACTTGATTTCCAAATTCAACCGCCTCTCAAACAAGAAACCGGACCCACACATTGAAAAGCTAGATGTTAACAAAGTCGTAATTAATCGCAGTAACAGTCCTATTTCTGAAGGTTTGAAATCCGTTTTAGCTAAAGGACTAAACTTTGCAGTCACACCTAGACACATACCAGTTAATGATATAATTGCTCGAGTAGATGTAGCTCTCAAGGGCTTGAGTCACATCGCTGCAGACGTTGCAAGATCTGAAATCTCTGTAACCCTCAAAAACGCTAAGATGCCAGCTAGCAACATCAGCAAAGATGAGCGTTTTGAATTAGCTCAATTAAAAAAGAGGGATGACATTGTCATCCTCTCAGCCGACAAAGGCAATGCCACTGTCATCATGGACAAAATAGAATACAACAACAAAATTCAAGAACTACTCAACGATGGCAGCTATACAAAAATAAAAAGAGACCCCACCAACAGCCTCGTCTCCAAAACCAACAACATCATTTCTGCTTCAACCGCATTAATTGATCGGACCAAACAGTTCTCGTTGAAACCTTCTGCAGCCAGGCCACCAAGATTGTACGGCTTGCCAAAGATACATAAAGAAGATACACCTCTTCGTCCCATTGTCTCTACTATCAACTCCCCCACTTACAAACTGGCTCGTTTTTTGTCCAAAATCCTACGGCCTTTCACTGGAAAAACCACCTCTGCAGTACTAAACTCTACTGACCTGGTATCGACAATCAAGGGGATTGCCCTGTCCCCAGACGACCTGCTTGTCAGTTTTGATGTGGTTTCCTTGTTCACAAAGGTGCCTGTGCCTGACACCATCGCAATCATTGAAGACTTGGTTCATCAAGGACTAAATGCTGGGGTACCCCCCCTGGTGAGACACTGCTTAACCAATACATACTTCACCTGGAATGGAACCTTCTACAAGCAAATTGAGGGCACCCCAATGGGCCCCCCCCCTATCTCCGGTTGTAGCCAACATCTTCATGGAGAAATTTGAGACGGACGCCATCCAGACTGCCACTCTACGCCCGACTTTATGGAAGAGGTACGTAGACGACACTTTTGTCATCTGGCCACATGGCCGGCCTGCTCTAGACCAATTTCTCGACCACATCAATTCCATACACCCAGCCATCAGATTCACCATGGAAGTCGAAAATGATGGCAAGCTACCCTTTTTGGATGTCCTAATCAAAAGGAGACCTGATGGTTCAATGAGCCACTCTGTCTACAGGAAAGCCACCCACACGGATGCTTATCTAAAACCGGATTCCCACCACCATCCATCCCAGAAGAATTCCCTCATCAAGACTCTATATCATAGAGCCCAATGCATCTCCGACCATGAACACATTTCCAGGGAACTCAAACACGTACGCCAAGCTCTTAAGGCTAATGGTTACTCCGACTACACAATCCGCAAAGCCATCACTCCAACCATCAAGAAAGATCCTGTTGAGGAGCCTTTCAAGACCATCACCTTACCCTACATTGCTGGGGTCACAAAAAAGATCTCCAAAATCCTGATTAAACACAAGATCCAGGTCCGATTCAACACAGTACATAAAATCCGTGATCTGGTACCATCTGTAAAAGATGTGATTCCAGACATACAGTACCCTGGCGTCTACAAACTAAGTTGCCTCTGTGGTAGCAGTTACATTGGGGAAACCAAACGACACGTCTCAGACCGCATTCGTGAACATAAAGCTGATCTAAAACACGGTAGGACAAACACCTCAGCCGTGGCAGACCACTGTTACAACTCAGTGGGCTCACATGACATTGACTTCTCCAAGACGGAGGTTCTCTGCAAGCCATCTGGCTATCATGAGAGATTCGTTCATGAGGCGATTCACATATACAAACACAGAGACAATTTGAACCGAGAAGATGGATTCAGGCTTAGCAATCATTGGAAGGACGTAATAAACCATTTCGATACACATTAGGGTGAGTTGAATAATACATAGTGTTATATTAAAATGTATAAAGTATAGGGTGGTTTACAGCAATACAGTATATAATTTAATGTTGGGTTTATCTATGGCAGTATATAGTACTGTATATGCTAAGAGAATAAAGTTTAGATGGAAGTATATTATATACTTCTTACGACATAGAATTGTAATTGATTATTTGTTGTTAGTAACTCAGCTTATTGTAGAGTATAGTAAGTTTCAGTTTATATTTTAGTTTTTTATGTAGTTTTTACTTTGGTTTTCTACGTGGTTGTTTGGTAAATGCAGCTACATATCACTAACATTCCTTTCCTTTATTAACGCTGTTCCTTGCGCCCCCCCGTGGTGCTGTTGATCCTGCATAATGCATGGGCATAATGGGACTTTGAAACCCCTCCGCCCACCTCCTACACATTGTCCATTGGTATGCTAAATTCCTCTTCATATGCACATTCTTTTGTTAAGGCGCTCATCCTCGCTACACCTATATAAGCTCCTAGCTTGATAATGTTCTCATTCTTCGCCTGAGGACGGCTGCTTGCGTTGTGGCCGAAACGTCGTGAGAATTGTTTTATTATGTTTTATTTTTATTATTTTATTACTTCCCTTCTACGTGACTTTACCGAAAGAACCAAGAAGAAGAAAAAAACATTACAATTTTATACTATTTATTATTATACAATCTGCTATACACTATACCAGGGGTCGGCAACCTGCGGCTCTGGAGCCGCATGCGGCTCTTTTGAACCTTGACCGCGGCTCCGGGGCGGATGCTAGCGAGGGGAGGAGGCGCACTGTGACACCTGCTCTGGCGTTGCCGCTGCTGACAGGTCGCCGCTCCGCTCCACACTGCCCGCCCGGTGACAGGCAATAACGTTGCCGTTGCTAGGTAACGCAAAACATGGCTGCCTCCATAGGTGGGACAAAGTCATTGTTATGCAAGTCCAAGTCGAGTCGCAAGTCATCAAATTCATGACTCGAGTCTGACTCGAGTCCAAGTCACATGACTCGAGTCCACATCTCATAGGTGGGACAAAGTCATTGTTATGCAAGTCCAAGTCGAGTCGCAAGTCATCAAATTCATGACTCGAGTCTGACTCGAGTCCAAGTCACATGACTCGAGTCCACACCTCTGGCTGCCTCCATCAGCTCCGCTCCTCAGCTCCGCCTCGCCGCTAGTACAGTGCCTGGTGACGTCAGGCCGCCTGCGTGCGAGGTGAAGGAGTGACGGAGCCGGAGCCAGCCCTGCGCGGGAGTGAAGAACACACGCACACAAAAAAGGTAACTTGTTAATTTAACGTTTATTTCTATGAGGAGTAATTCTGAGGGGTCAAACCAAAAAATAAAAAAGTGACAAAAAAGTTATTTTTATAATGACGAGGATGACATTGGGCACTCATTATTAATTATTATTTACATCAGGCACTGATTATGATTTATGGTACACTGGGGCCCTGATTAATTTTCTATGGCATTTTGGGGCATTGGTCATTTGGGGGCATTGGTCATTTTCTCTGGCACTTTGGGGCAGTAATTCGTTTTTTTATGGCACATTGGGGGCATTGTTATTGGCTGTGTAATGTGCTGTTCAATTGCATTCTTTTTTTTTGGTTGGAGTAGGTTGCAGGGAAAGGAAGGGGAGGGGGGTGGCTGGTGCTTGAGGGGGGGTGGGCATAGCAAATTTTGCTATGGGGCTCTGTGATTTCTAATTACGTTGCTGTTTTCGACCCCCGGGTAGGCCAGCCATGGATAAAGGCAAGAAGAGAAAAATTTCTGAAGAAAACAGAGTGTTTAATGATACATGGACAGAATCATTCGCATTCTCTACTGACGAGACTGGTTTACCAGTATGCTTAATATGTGGTGAGAAATTTGCAAACAACAAAAAGTCGAATATTGCAAGACATTTCCAGAATAAACACACAGCCTTTGCTGAAAAATATCCAGATGGAGATGAGAGACGAAAAGCCATTGCAGAACTTATGAGGAAGGTTAATATGAACAAAAATAATTTCAAGAAGTGGGTGAAGACTGAAAATTCCACAACATATGCTAGTTTTGTGGCCGCTCAGGAAATAGTCAAGCACGGGAAGCCCTTCACAGATGGAGAGTATATAAAAGAAGCATTCATTAATATTTCGGAACATCTATACATGGACTTCAAAAACAAGAATGAAATTGTGCAGAAAATCAAAGACATGCCTCTCTCTGCGAAGACTGTCAAAGACAGAACCCTAAAAATGGCAGAAAACATTAGCAAACAGCAAATTCAAGACATTAATTCAGCTGTGGCGTACTCCATCGCCTGTGATGAGTCCAAAGATAAAGGTGATATTGAACAAATAGCGCTGTTCTGCCGATATGTGAACTCTTTTGGGCCACAGGAAGAACTGATTGAGCTGATACCACTAAAAGACCAAACAAGGGGTGAGGATATCTGTAAGGCTGTCCTGGACTTTTTAAGTGCTAAAAAAATAAACACCAACCACCTGGTCTCAGTGGCTACTGATGGGGCACCGAGCATGAGAGGAGCACAGGAGGGCTTTGTGGCTCTACTGCAGAAGGCGCTGGGTAGAACGCTGCTGTCATTTCATTGCATCCTGCACCAAGAGGCATTGTGTGCTCAAACATTTCCCCCGGAATGCACAAAAGTGATGGATGTGGTCATTCAGATTGTTAATAAGATAATGGCAAAGGGTTTAAACCACCGCCAGTTCCGTTTGCTATTGGATGAGGTGGAAAGCATATATTCTGACCTCCTGCTCCACAACAAGGTCCGGTGGCTGTCCAGAGGCGAGGTGCTAAAACGCTTTGTCACATGTTTGGAAGAAGTAAAAACCTTCCTGGGCAGCAAAGAGCTCACCTTTGCTGAGCTGGAACAGCCAGAGTGGCTGGAAAAATTACATTTTATGGTAGACATGACAGCACATCTAAACACGCTAAATACAACCCTTCAGGGGAAAGGAGGCACAGCCCTGCACATGCTGGAGGAGGTTTTGGCATTCGAGCGCAAGTTGACAGTGTTTGTCAAAGATTTACAGAGAGGTACACTGTCTCACTTTCCCTCTTTGAGAGAGTTCAAACAAAGTCATGATACGATAAATTTGGAATATTTCAAGTCTGCAATCACCACAATGCAAAGTTCGTTTGGGAA
Source organism: Lampetra fluviatilis (assembly GCF_964198595.1). Lineage (NCBI taxonomy): Eukaryota > Metazoa > Chordata > Hyperoartia > Petromyzontiformes > Petromyzontidae > Lampetra > Lampetra fluviatilis. Next base: position 14,414,127 of record NC_136291.1, on the reverse strand, counting down.
ACGATTCTGTGAGTTCAGAGAGGAAAAAACGACATTATCCTTCCCTGTCACTCCCCTGGCGATCGATCCATCCCTATTGAATATGACTGCATTTGCAGGTGTAAGTCAACCTGATCTTGAGATGGAACTGGCCGATATAGCCGACAAAGATATATGGGTGTCCAAGTTCAAATGCTTGACCGCTACTCTTGAGGATGTTGCCCGTCAGAAGGCCATTCTGGCTCAGAATCATAAATGGAGTGATATTGAAAACCTTCCCAAACAGGACAAACTTGTATTCGAAACATGGAATGCCATCCCCAACACTTATATAAACATGAAAAAGTATGCATTTGGAGTCCTGTCGATCTTCGGCTCCACATATGTATGTGAGCAGGTCTTCTCCAACATGAACTATATTAAAAACAAACATCGATCACGCCTCACAGATGACAGCTTGCAAGCCTGTGTGAAAATGAAGGTGACGTCTTACAGCCCTGATGTGCAGACACTGTGCACTGAGGTTCAGGAGCAAAAATCCCATTAACCAGGTAATTTAGCTATTAATTTGCAAAAATATATTTTACATTGTTAAGTGAAAAAGTCCTTTTTTTATTCAGATTGACAGCTGACTGCACGATCCTGTATATAGCAATAAGGTAAGAAACAATATATGCAGTGTTATATTTGTTTTAAATGTTGCAATGGTTTTGCGGCTCCCAGTTTATTTTTTCCTTCGGAAACGGGTCCAAGTGGCTCTTTATGTCTTAAAGGTTGCAGACCCCTGCACTATACCATTGACCGTCGAGTGAAAGATACTAAGAGGAAGCAACGAAATATGTCAATGGAAGAGTAGAAGTAGGAGACTTGCACCGGAGCAAAGAATCCTTTCCCTGCGGAGAATACAAGATATATAGTCATGCCAGTGAGTGGACTGCGGTCTGAAAGTCACTGTAAACGTGAACACAATCAGTTAAGATCCGAAATGGTTTATTACGTCCTTCCAATGATTGCTGAGCCAGAATCCGTCTTCTCGGTTGAAATTGTCTCTGTATTTGTATATGTGGATCGCCTCATGAACGAATCTCTCATGGTAGCCAGATGGCTTGCAGAAAACCTCTGTCTTGGAGAAGTCAATGTCATGTGACCCCACTGAATTGTAACAGTGATCTGCCACGGCTGAGGTGTTTGTCCTACCGTGTTTCAGGTCTGGTTTATGTTCACGGATGCGGTCCGAGACATGTCGTTTGGTTTCTCCAATGTAACTGCTACCACAGAGCAACCTAGTTTGTAGACGCTAGGGTACTGTATGTCTGGAACCACATCTTTTACAGACGGGACCAGATCACGGATTTTATGTACTGTGTTAAATCGGACCTGGATCTTGTGTTTAATCAGGATTTAGGAGATCTTTTTTGTGACCCCAGCAATGTAGGGTAAGGTGATGGTTTTGAAAGGCTCCTCAACAGCGTGCCAAGTCCAGCAGGAAGCGAATCATTCATTGTCATTTGTGTGTAGTCTCTTGTTTATTTCACATAGGTCAACAGATTTAGGTCTTATATAGATCAAATTCAACCTCTTATATAACCCAGGATTCTTATGGTCAGAATGAGGCTTCACTAGAACCTGCATGATAAATATACAAAAAATTGCTGTGAATGATAGACAAAAGACAATTTCATGAAGTTACTTATGTAAAACAGGCAAAAATGCTTAAGGCATATTTAACCGACCAGTCTCTGATGGGGTCTCTAGACTGGCAGCCCGTTCTCTGATGGGGTCTCTCGACAATAGATCAACAAACCTCACCCTGTTTATAAATGTTATCCTTTATTCAGCACCAGGCTCAGACATGGCCACGGCACTCTTTTGATGGATATTGCCTTTGAACAGAAGGTGGTAAAATTGACGATGACATTGTCAGGAAATTGGTACTGCAGAATGTCCTCGGCGTCTGCTCGTGCATGCCACTTCTGTCAAAAGTGCTGCAAGCCATGGAGACTGGGTCCCTGTGGGTTTTGTCCAAATTGATCAGTGCCCACCTGCACTGCAGAAGCAGCTGCATGAAGCTTAAGGATTTCCAACTGAGTGGCTCTGTGGTCAGAATGCTCGACTCGCTATCGGATGAACATGAGTTAATTTCCCACTCGAGGCACAATTCTGCACAACTGATATCGTCAGCTCTCTACTTGATTCGGTAGGATAAGCGTCATTTTCGGAAAAGATGACAGTGGTTTTTATTTTGTGACGCTGATGCCCACCACAGGATGTGAAATATCCATCATTCTTTCACATTTATCAATGGATATTATTCCTGCCACACACTCCATTACAAATGGTTCACCTTTTGAGTTGAATGGCCTTATAAACGCCACTTGTGTTGTCCATCTTTCACTAAATTCAAAATCACTCATTAAAATGGCATTGGTAAAACATCCAAATGCAGGACTCTTCTGAAAAGTTGAGGTTCGGTGAAGCTTTCCTGACTAAATATCGACTTAACATTGCAGTATACCCAAAGGTGGTATGGTGGCATTGTGGGTTGTGAACCCAGTGATCTGCGTTGGATTGGCGACCGCTGCTAACATCAGCAGTGAATGTTTTCTGAACTGGTCCTGAACCCTCGCTTCAACAACTCTAGCCAGCGTGGTGAAGTATGGTCAAGCAGCGCCCATAACTGACACAGCATAGAAGGGCCCTTCTTCAACCAGCAGGGGATTAACAAGGGGCTGTAAATAATTGTATACCACACTCATAAAACACGGGATATCAAGCAATAACATCGTTTCAATAGTTTTTTGAGTTCCTTTGTTGTTGTGTGGTATGCACGTGACGGTAAACTGGCGTACATGAAGAAACCCCTACAGATGAAGAAGATAACACTCAAAGTTCCACAGCAACAAACTGCACTGCCTAGGCTGTAAGGTGGCCATCGCATGGTTGATTTAATGGATGGTTGAGTGATGGGTGGGTGAGTTGTTGAGTGAGTGGGGTGAGTGAATGAGATGATGAGTGAGTGGTTGAGTGGTTGCGTGGGTAGTAGGTGAGTGGGTGAGTTAAGGATTGGGTGAGTTAGGGATTAGGTGAGTGGGTGATTGGGTGGGTTGTTGAGTGAGTGTATGGGTTGAGTGAGTGGGGTGAGTGAATGAGACAGTGAGTGAGTGGTTGAGTGATTGTGTGGGGAGTGGGTGGTGAGCGGGTGGATGAGTTGGTCGGTTGTTGAGTGAGTGAGGTGAGTGAATGGGTAGGTGATTGAGTGTATGGGTGGGTGGGTGAGTGGGTCAGTTAGTGGTTTGGTAAAGTGAGTTAGTGCGTTAGTGAGTAAGTGGGTGGGTAGGCGAGTGTGTGAGTGAGCTAGTGGCTACATGATTGAGCGGGTGACTGGCTGAATGCGGGAGAAGATGGGTGGGTGAGGTAGTGGGTGAGTAAGTGGGTGGGTGAGTGAGTTAGTGATCAGGTGTGTAGTTTGGTGAGTGAGTGGGTGGGTTGGTGAATAGGTGGGTAAGTGAGTGAGTGGTTTAGTGAATGAGTGGTTGGGTGGGTGGGTTGTTGAGTGAGTCGGGTCGGTGGGTGGGCAGGTGAGTGAGTCGGTCAGGGAGTGGGTGGGTTAGACATGGAGGAAGTGGCTGGGTGAGTTAGTGGGTGGGTTTACACATGAGTGGGTTGGTATTTGGGTAAGTGATGTGAGTTAGTAGGTGAATGAGTAAGTGAACGTTACAAAGCTCTCCCTAAAGAGCTGCATGTGGCTCTAGAGCCGCAGGTTTCTGGGCCCTGGTCTCGGGAGAAGAGACGGGTTGTAGAGGAGGAGCAGAAGCAGGTGAGGATGACTGCGTGATGATCGCTCACCTCTGGGTGCCACTCTAATGCCCGGCTCGGCCCTCGTCCTCCACCCGTGTCCCACCAATCTCAATCTCTTCCACCACCTGATCCTTCCCACAAGACTTTCCTGCCACGTTCTATTCCTAACCTTCAAGTTGCTTACCCTATTCTCCACTCTACGCACGTTTCCCATCCATCACAGCATCAATACCCATTCACAGTTACCGCGTGTAATCGAGATGATGGAACGTTATAAATCGCTAAGCTTTAAAGCGACAGTAATTGAAGCTGTTAACAATTAATGCAAGGACTCTGCCTCCCTAATTATTTTCTCTGACGATGGCCCCAACCATAACGGAAAATCACGAACAACTCCAAGCAGCAGAAACAACATGTTCCATGCAATTATTTCTAGATTTGAAGCTTTCGTGACTGCAAGGATTCATACTCTTTGGTTTTTTCGGTAAAGTCACGTAGGTAACGGTTCCACCTAAAGACGGAAGCTTGTGTTGGCTCCGAAACGTCGTGATTTAATTTAGTTCTTTTCATTTTTGGCGGCGCACACAGTTGCAGCAGCTCAGTGTCTACCCGGTCGGTGCCTTGTATGGTTGTTTATGTTCGCGTTTTGTCTTGTTTTGTGTTCATTTTGTCGGGCGAGTAACACCTTTAGCCGGCACGATCTCCTTAAGATCGGACTATGTTACGATCGGAGTGTTACAAGCGAGTTTCTCCGTCTTCACAAGATTCCAGTGGAGTTAGCGAGGAGGCCCGGCTCTCCGTGGATTATCATCCCGGCGGGGAGGAGGCGAAGGCAGCGTAGAGAGAGAAGACAGAGGCGAGGCTGCAGGGCCGGTGCGCTAGCCAGGCTACGGAGGCAGCCACTCAAACCACCGCTACCCAGCCTATTTCTCACGAACGCCAGATCCATCGCGAACAAAATGGATGAATTGAGGCTACAGACTACAGCGAACAACGTAGTGAAGGACAGCTGCATTCTGCTTTTCACAAAAACCTGGCTTCATTCATCCATCCCAGACTCTGCTATTGAGCTCGCAGGCTACACAGCACAGCGCCAGGACAGAACAGTAGACTCCGGTAAGAGCAGAGGAGGGGGGCTCTGTGTGTACGTGAATAAGAGCTGGTGTACTAACACTGTGACTGTAGACAGCCACTGCTCCCCAGATCTGGAGTATGTGACTGTTAAATGCAGGCCGATTTACCTCCCAAGAGAGTTTACTGTGGTCATGATAACTGCTGTTTACATCCCAACGGATGCTAATGCTAACTCAGCTATTGGACTTTTACATGGCAGCATTAGCATTCAGCAGAGCAAGTATCCTGACGCTGTGCTGATTATAGCAGGGGATTTCAACCATGCAGACTTAAAGGCAGCACTCCCTAAATTCCACCAGCATGTTAAGTGTGCTACTAGGGGAACTAAGATTCTGGACAAGGTCTACACCAACATCAAACTAGGCTACAGGGCTAGACCACTACCACACCTGGGCCAGTCTGACCATTTGTCCCTGCTTTTGATCCCTGCATATGTAATGTAGTAACTCCACGGGAGACGACTTCACGGGTAACACACTCTTTATTTTATCAAACTTGGTTACAGGTGACTAACACCTACTTTGTATCTCGGGTGACAAACACCCACTTAGCTACTTGGCGACTAACGCCCACTGAGCTACTCGGATGACCAACATCCACTTAGTACTCGGGTGACAAACACCCACTTAGCTACTTGGCGACTAACGCCCACTGAGTTACTCGGATGACCAACATCCACTTAGTACTCGGGTGACAAACACCCACTTAGCTACTTGGCGACTAACGCCCACTGAGCTACTCGGATGACCAACATCCTCTTAGCTACTTGGCGACTAACGCCACTGAGCTACTCGGATGACCAACATCCACTTAGTACTCGGGTGACAAACACCCACTTAGCTACTTGGCGACTAACGCCCACTGAGCTACTCGGATGACCAACATCCACTTAGCTACTCGGCGACTAACGCCACTGAGCTACTCGGATGACCAACATCCACTTAGCTACTCGGCTTCACTAGGTCTTCAGCTCCGTCTTCGGGTCTTCAACTGGGTAACTCTCCCCGAGTGCTCTCGCGCGTCCCCCTTTATACCCCACCTGCGGACGTCGCTGCGAGCACCCACTTATTCGACCAATCGCCGGGCGCTGGCTACGATCCTCTTTTCCCACATCTCATCGTGCCTCACCACTCACTCCGCGCCGCCTCGTCATCTGTCACTCCCGGCGCGCGCGTCCACACCACGCCCACAACGCGTGCCCAACCCCGCACCCCGCGCCGCCCCGTGATCCATCACTGTCACAGTCGGCGCACGTCAATACCACCACTACATCACCCCCTACCACATAGCTCGCAGCCGCCCCGGCTGCTACAAAAATATACAAACCCTCCCTGTGTGCCCCGTAACACAACACAACAACAAGAACAACAACTAAGCTAACAACACAACACGACGCGAACACCACCATCCGCAACCCTCAACCAATGCCACCGCGACAATAGAACAATATATACAAACCGGCGAGTGACAATAGCAATGTGTATACAAAAAAATAAATGGAAATTTTTTTTTTTTTTCTTTCGACTCGTGCAGTGTCCCCTTTTCTTCCGAGCGTCCCTACAACGGGACATTACCCCGGCAGAGGGGAACACCGGGCGAGCTCGGTGTAGAGCACAAAAAAACCGTCCTCATGAAAATTGTTGAGACCTAGCCCGAGTCCGCCTTGCCGGTCCGTCGTACGGCACCAGACGCGGTTGAACGTCCGGTGGTGCCGGCAGTTCAGGAAGACATCGGCCAGGCATCGAGGACTCGTGCGTGCCCCGGGGTTCAGGCTCTCGACGGTCAGCAGCCGTCAAGCCCGAGGCACCTGGGGGTGGGTCAGGTGGAGACACGTGAGGATCAGCCTGCGACACCTCCCTCCCCGAGTCGACGGTCACATCACACGCCCGGTCGTCACGGCACAGAACGGGGTCACACGGTGCCGCATAGGGCTTCAGTCGGGAGGGGTGCACATACCAACGGCGTTTCCCCCATTTAATCTGTATACTCTGGGGCCGTGCAACCCGCACAATTTCCACCGGTCCCCTCCAAGGTCTCAACAACTTGGGGGACGTAGCCAACGGTGCATGTGGACAATGCAGCCAGGCCTTATCGCCTGGTTTCCAATCATGCGTATGCACCCTCCGCTCATGCAATTTCTCGTTTGCAATTTGCCGCGACCGCGAATTCAACCTTGCCCCCTCCCGCGCTTCAGTCAATTTGGCGATATTAAATTTGATGTGGTCTGCCAATTTAGATTTTGCACGTGGCTGGGAAATCCCCAGTTGGACGTCCATGGCCGGATCGGCCTCCCGCCCATACATGAGAAAAAATGGGGAAAACCCTGTCGCCGCATGAGGGGCCATTCGATAGGCCGCGAGTACCCCCGGCACCTGTAAGTCCCAATCAACCTGATCGTCGCAGACCTGTTGGCACAACATAGACGTAATCGTTCTGTTCAGACGCTCAACCATCCCGTCAGTCTGCGGGTGGTAGGGGGAAGTACGCACTTTCTTTGTACCCAACAGGTCGCACACCTCGCGCAACAAAACGCTCGAAAAATTCTTCCCTTGATCCGTCAGCAAGCGTTCGGGGGCGCCCTTGTCCAACACATAACCCTGGACAAAGGCGTCCGCCACCGCCGCAGCCGACTGGTTGGCGAGCGGCCATGCCATAGGCCATCGGGTGAAGTATTCCACGCCAACCAGCAGGAACCTATTTCCCCTTGGTGTAACCGGAAAGGGCCCCAAGATGTCCAACGCTACCAATTCGTTTATACGCGAAACCTGAATGGATTGCAGCGGTGGATTAGCTGCCAATGGTGGCGGTTTCCTTTTGGCGCACCCTACGCATCCCTTAAGAATATTCGCCACGTCGTTACCCATCCCCGGCCAATAATAGTCTCGCTGGATTAGGGCGAGCGTTTTGTGAAAACCCAGATGCATGAGCCGTTCATGAGCTGCCAGAACAACCCTACCCCGCATAGCAACAGGCACCACGAGCACGTGACGCCGGGACATGTTGTCCCACCTCATCAACAGGCCCTGTCTGCACACCCAGGAACCGACCCGCGCCTCCCCTTGTTCGGGAGCGCCAACTTTCCGACGCAGCGTAAGTAGGGAGCTGTCGGACATCTGGAGGCGGCCCCACTCAATGAGGGGCAACGACAACAGCGAATCCCTCCCCGTGGGGGCGTCCTCTCCCGGGGTGTCAGTGGCGGCGAGCGCAACTCCCGGGGTGCCGGCGACCGGGGGTTTGCACCGCGCTGATCCCAACAAACATGTGCAGTCCGTGCACGGCGGCAACCGCGACAAGGCGTCCGCGTTTGAGTGCCGCAACCCTTTTCGGTAAATCGTCGTGAATTGGTAGTCTTGAAGGACCTCCAACCATCGGGACAATTGGCCCGATGGCTGCGCCACGCGCATAGCGTATTGTAGAGCCGCATGGTCCGTCCGGACCGTAAAATGACGGCCGTAAAGATACGGCCTGAATTGCTGTGTAAAAAACACAATGGCTAACAATTCACGACGAGTTACGCAATAGCGTTGTTCTGCGGGGGAAAGAACCCTACTACCGTAGGCGACCACCCGTTCAACCCCCCCGACCAACTGTGAGAGCACCCCCCCGATACCCGTATTGCTGGCGTCCGTGTCAAGCAAAAACGGTTGTGTGAAATCGGGGTAACACAAGGGGGGAGCCTGCACCAAAGCGTCACGGAGGGAGCAGAACGCATCCTCCTCCTCTGCCCCCCAGTGAAACCTCACACCCTTAGCCGTCAAAGCGTGCAGGGGCTTGGCTATGGTGGCAAATTGCTTGACAAAACGACGGTAATAGGAGGCAAAACCAATGAAACTACGAACCTCCGTGACCGAGGTTGGCGTTGGCCATGAGCTGACGCAATGCGTCTTAGCAGGGTCCGTCGAGATCCCTGAACGACTCACGATATGGCCCAAATACCTGACCGATTCCCGAAGCAGAAAACATTTAGCCGGTTTCAATTTTAGCTTAGCGGAACGCATCCTGAGGAACACCGCTCTCAGTCGCTGGAGGTGCTCCTCGAAAGTCCGACTAAAGACGATAATATCGTCAAGATAAATCAAACAGGTATCCCATTGGAGGCCCGACAAAACCAATTCCATGAGTCTCTGGAACGTGGCGGGAGCGGAATGTAAGCCCATGGGCAAACGGTTGAATTCAAAAAGGCCCCCAGGTGTCCGGAAAGCAGTTTTAGGTTTAGACTCGTTATCGAGTGGCAATTGCCAAAATCCAGAAAGCAGATCGAGTGTGGAAAAAAACTGCGCTCCCGCCAAGGCATCCAGCGACTCATCCATCCTGGGGAGCGGATACGCATCCGCCATCGAGATTTTGTTTAAGCGGCGGAAATCGACACAAAACCGCAAGGACCCGTCCTGTTTCTTTACTAGGACAATAGGAGCACCCCACGGACTAGAAGAGGGCGAAATGATATCGGCCGCCAACATATCATTAACCGCCGATTGCACATGTTCCTTCTCGGCCGGGCTGAGCCGGAAGGGATTCTGACGAATAGGGGCCGCGTCCCCTGTAGCTATGTGGTGGCGCAACAGGTCAGTGCAGCCGATATCGTACTTATGTTTGCTGAACACGTCAGCAAACTCGATGAGCAAACCCCTCAATGCTCCCAATTGCACCCCGGACAAGTTAGCAGAACCCGCACACAGCGAGTCCAACCACTCAGTCCCCTCATCACTTTGAGGATGCGACTCGACAGTAAAATCTGCTTGAGCCACGAGCCGTTCCTCAACGGGCAGCGGCGCGGCGTGAGCCAGCACCGTTCCCTGCGCAATTACGGCCGGCCGCGACCCCGTATTCAGGACCATTACGAACGGCTCACTGTCCCCTCTCAGCACGGTTTGAGCAACCGCTAAGTCGAGGCCCTTACTGGCTCTGTTTGACGGCCCCAACAGCACCCCCTGTGCCTCCGCACCCACCTCGAGTGGCTTCCTGAACCGAAGGGGTACTAACATTTGCGATCCCGGGGGTACCCGTACAGTGTGAGTCGCCAGCGCCTGCACCGTCGCACAAACCGTGCACACTTTGATAGGGCTCGACAAGAAGGCAACCCGCCGACCTGACGGAAGCTCTATGCAGGCCTGATCAATAAGAATTTTGATGGCCATTTTTGACAAAAAGTCCGTACCTAGCAAACAGGGAACGGCCAGCGATGATGATACAAAAATAGGGCCCGCTAATTTAATGTCCCCAATGCAAATAGTCGCCCGAATCTGGCCGATGATCCCCAGGGATCCCCCATTCGCCGCATAAAATGGCACGTCCACCGGCAGAAGGGGTCTACTTTGGACGGGAAGAATGTTATAAATAAGGTCCGAGATGATGGTGGCCGACGCACCCGTGTCAACAAGCACCCGGACCTCAACCCCGTCAATGAACCCCGTTACCACGGACGACCCGGCTGACGCAGCCACGATCCTGTGGGCCAATTCGGACCACTCGACTGCTTGCGGGCCGCGTACGGACCCCCCTCGCCGAATTGAACCCCCGGCACCCAGCCGCGAACCCCCCACCGCGAAGCGGCGACCCGAATGTGCCGTGTTTGTGGACCGAACGTGTGAGGTGCCGCGACTTGCCGGGTTTTGTTGGGATGACTTGTGGCCCTGGTCGTCGTCCCGACGTGGTCCTGCGGCGCGCGGACGCGGGGCCCGGCACCCGGCTGCGACGTGACCCCGAAGGCCGCAGTTGTAGCAGACGACGGACGTCGTAGGTTTCGGTTGCTCCAGCTTGCGGGGCGAACGTGTGGGCGAACGACCTCCCGTTCTCCACTCCCCCGGACACGATGCAGCGAAGCCCCGCTCCTGCACCGCAGCTGGCTGAGGTTCGGCGATCGTGGCGGCCAGTGCCGCATTCCCCGGCCATTCGCAGACGACCCCCGGCTTGCGTTTGAGGACCTCGTACGCGTGAATGCTCGTGGCGATCGCCAGGGAGCAGATCTCCATCTCGTCTGCCACGTTGATGGGGACCCCCAACTCGTGGGCCAACACCAGCAGCTGCTCCGTCACCATGGCGTCCTTCCCCTCCTTATCCATGCGGGGAAAAGCCGCGTCCGCCAAGGCGAGCAGTGCCGTGCGGTAGGCTAGCGTCGTTTCCCCAGCCACCTTCCGCCGATCGTAGAACTGGTGGCGGCACGTGGAGGGCGGCCCGAACACCTTCGCCATCAGGTGTAGTGCGGCCTGGAGCGTAGAGCGGGACGACCTTGCAGCAGATGTGAAGGCTGCAAGCGCGTCGTCGTCAAGCATCGCTGGCAACGCACGCAGGGCAGTGGTGTCGGACCACCCCGACATCTCCTGATGAGCGAGGAACCTTCGTTGGAAGGCTCCCCAGTCGCCCCCATCCGCCTTGAACGCCGACAGCGCGGGCAATCTTTGCTGGAGGACCCGATCGTCGTCGACGTCGGAGAGATTTTCCCGCGCTCCGCTGGAGTTGTGTAAAATGTCGGCTCGGTTGTCAGGCGCAAAATGGAGGGCTCCGGCGCGCGCCGATGACGTGGGCTGCGCTGCGCGGAGGTGTCCGGCCACGTGGCGTCCGTTTTTCCCGCCAATCGGTGGCGGCCCCCCAAAAACGGCGGCAACATCCAGGCTTTTGGCGCGAAGCGCCCTTTGGCGGGAATCCTCCACCGTCGCTTCCTCCACGACCCCCGCAGCCGTTTTTCCGCTCGCCGGAACGGAGATGTCGGCCAAGACAGCGGCGGCGGCGAGTAGCAACTCCGCCAAGCGGGCGTGCGCGTCCTGGAGGCCGGTGTCGGAGGCAAGCGGAGCGTCGGCCATCACCGCGAAGTGCTGCATCGGCGGCAACTCCTCGTCCTCTACTCCCGAGGTCGGTGTCCCCGGTACGCCGTCGTCATCCCGACCTCGCTCGTGGGTACGGGTAGTCTTCCTTGTGTCCATACTTCTTGAAGACAGGTTTACTTCTGACGCCAGTTGTAATGTAGTAACTCCACGGGAGACGACTTCACGGGTAACACACTCTTTATTTTATCAAACTTGGTTACAGGTGACTAACACCTACTTTGTATCTCGGGTGACAAACACCCACTTAGCTACTTGGCGACTAACGCCCACTGAGCTACTCGGATGACCAACATCCACTTAGTACTCGGGTGACAAACACCCACTTAGCTACTTGGCGACTAACGCCCACTGAGTTACTCGGATGACCAACATCCACTTAGTACTCGGGTGACAAACACCCACTTAGCTACTTGGCGACTAACGCCCACTGAGCTACTCGGATGACCAACATCCTCTTAGCTACTTGGCGACTAACGCCACTGAGCTACTCGGATGACCAACATCCACTTAGTACTCGGGTGACAAACACCCACTTAGCTACTTGGCGACTAACGCCCACTGAGCTACTCGGATGACCAACATCCACTTAGCTACTCGGCGACTAACGCCACTGAGCTACTCGGATGACCAACATCCACTTAGCTACTCGGCGACTAACGCCACTGAGCTACTCGGCTTCACTAGGTCTTCAGCTCCGTCTTCGGGTCTTCAACTGGGTAACTCTCCCCGAGTGCTCTCGCGCGTCCCCCTTTATACCCCACCTGCGGACGTCGCTGCGAGCACCCACTTATTCGACCAATCGCCGGGCGCTGGCTACGATCCTCTTTTCCCACATCTCATCGTGCCTCACCACTCACTCCGCGCCGCCTCGTCATCTGTCACTCCCGGCGCGCGCGTCCACACCACGCCCACAACGCGTGCCCAACCCCGCACCCCGCGCCGCCCCGTGATCCATCACTGTCACAGTCGGCGCACGTCAATACCACCACTACACATACGCCCCCATCAAGAAAACGGCTCCTACCATCACAAAAACTGTCGCCATCTGGCCTGAGGGTGCCACCCAGCAGCTGCAGGACTGCTTTGATAGGACCAACTGGGGGGTCTTCGAACATCAGGACCTGGAGGTGTTCACATATAGTGTATTGTGCTACATTAAAAACTGCATAGACACTGTCACTGTGGACAAACGCGTTCGGGTTTACCCCAACCAGAAGCCCTGGATGACCCGGGAGGTCCAGCAACTGCTGAAGGAGAGGAACATCGCCTTCAACTCCGGAGACAAAGCTCTCTACAGCACAGCCCGAGCTAACCTGAAGAGAGGCATCCGCGAGGCCAAAGCAGACTACAGGAGGAGGATTGAGGAACGCCTGGACAGTAACGACAGCAGGCAGGTGTGGCAGGGAGTCCAGCACCTCACCAACTACAGGGCCAATCGCGGAGCTGCTGATGGTGACACCGCTCTGACAGAGGAGTTGAACCTCTTCTTTGCCCGCTTTGAGGTGACACCACAAGGGACAGCATCACCAAACCTCACGGTCCACAGCAGCTTAAACCTCACAGTAGAGGAGCATGAGGTGAGGCGCACGCTGCGGGCCGTCAACCCGAGGAAGGCTGCGGGACCTGATGGCGTCCCGGGACGTGTGCTGAGGGACTGTGCTGACGAGCTGGCTGGAGTCTTCACAAGGATTTTCAACCTGTCTCTGGAACAGTCCACTGTACCACCCTGCCTAAAGTCCTCCACCATAGTCCCCCTGCCCAAAAAAACCCACATTTCCAGCTACAACGACTACCGGCCAGTAGCACTCACGCCAGTGGTGATGAAGTGCTTTGAAAAACTGGTCCGGAGTCACATCATAGGAAGCTTGCCCCGAAACCTTGACCCCCACCAGTTTGCCTACAGAGCGAACCGATCCACGGAGGACGCCGTGGCCACAGCACTACATGCTGCACTGTCACACCTGGAGCAGCAGGGGAGCTATGTGCGGATGCTCTTCGTGGATTACAGTTCTGCGTTCAACACCATCCTCCCACACAAACTGGTGGAAAAACTGGGCGACCTGGGGATTCCACATTCCACCTGCATGTGGATACATAGTTTCCTCTCGGGCCGCAGACAGAGGGTCAGAGTGGGCCGTCATACATCCACAGCCCTGAGCCTCAGTACCGGCTCCCCCCAGGGCTGTGTACTGAGCCCCCTGCTCTACTCCCTCTACACACATGACTGTGCCGCCGTCCACCATAGCAACACCATTGTGAAGTTTGCTGATGACACCACAGTGGTGGGGCTCATCTCTGGGGGGGATGAGTCTGCCTACAGGGACGAGGTGGAGCGGCTGACAGCATACTGCAGGGGCAACAACCTGCTCCTTAACACCGCAAAGACCAAGGAGCTCATAATAGACTACAGGAGAAAGAAAACGGACACTCCACCACTAATCATCAGCGGGGACTGTGTGGAGAGGGTGGCAGACTTCTGCTTCCTGGGAGTCCACATTGGGGAGGGCCTGACCTGGAGCGCCAACAGCACTGAGCTTCTGAAAAAGGCCCAGCAGATACTTTACTTCCTGAGAATCCTCGGGAATAATAACATCACACAGAAACTGCTGGTGTCCTTCTACCGAGCCTCCATCGAGAGCATTCTCACATACTGCATCTGTGTATGGTACACCAGCTGCACAGTGGCTCAGAGGAAAGCGCTCCAGAGGGTCATCAACACAGCCCAAAAGATCGCCGGCTGCCATCTCCCCACACTGGAAGAACTACACAGTTCACGTTGCATCAAAAAAGCACAGAACATTATAAAGGACTCTTCTCACCCTGGACACTCACTGTTTGAGCTGTTGCCATCAGGCAGACGATTCAGATCAGTCAAAACAAGGACAAACAGATTCAAACAGAGCTTTTATCCTACAGCGATCACCACACTCAATAATGCTAATTAATTATTAAGTAATAGTATTTTCAATTGACTGTGAAATAGAGATGTGCAATGACAAAATGTAACCTTATGTGGGTATGTGGGTATACTTGGGCTGTTTTTATATATAGTATAAATTGATTATCTTTCATTTAATTTTATTTTTATTTTCTTGTTTTATTTAATTTAAATTTATGAATGATGCCCTGACTGGTGAGCATTTTAAATGTCGTTGTACTGGTGACAATGACAATAAACGATCTATCTATCTATCTATTTTTTTTACCTACGTGACTTTACCGAAAAAAACAAAGGGTATGAATCCATGCAATTATGTTCCATGCAATTATAATTGATTATCTTTACTATAGGCGAGTGGTGGCGGAGCGGTTCTCGTACTGCGCTACTGAACGTGCCGAGCTAAACAGGCAGTTGCGGCTGCAAATAACCCCGGGTAGCCTTTAAAAGATTGTTGGTGCAAGTCTTGTTACCTTTGTAGTGTTGTAAGGACCGACTTCTGAACTTCTTTATGGCACACACTGTTTATTATCTTAATACACAGTCCCTATCACACTAAGGGGTATATGGTCCCCTCACCCGTTACCCTCAGAAGGTACAAGCCTCCGGACCCTGCAGGCTATCTAATCTCAATGCTCTCCCAGCGTCCTCTGGCTGGACCTAGGGGATCTCTCCCCGACCACTGGTTACTCTGAGCCCTAGCCCTGATAAGGGCTGGAGGGCTTGGTCCAGGGTCCTAGACGTCTTCGGCCGACTTGGGTCTTCGTGTAGCAGAACTCCTCCAGAGCTCTCAGCGCTCTGGCTTTTATACCTGTTCGTGGCTGGGTTGTCCAATCTCCGGCCACCTTGTGGGACCCTCTGATTGGTCATTCCCAATCTGGGTTTGGATCCTACCTCACCCCATTTGACCCTGACCGTTTGATTGAGCGGGAAAACCTTGTTTACGATCTGCTCTCACAGTTTGCGAACAGCGAGTAGTTATCTGCTTCTGCCATCTGCATGACAATAGGCTCAGTCCCAACAAGCAGCAGCCGTACTTACCATCTCACAACAACTCCTCTCCTGTGGCCCATCCTGGATCCTCCCCCCCCCCCCTTAACCAATATATATAAGGTCGGATCTCTTGGGACTTCTCTTTACTTGATACAGCAATTGTGCTATAACGGTTTCACCTGAAGACGGATGCTTGTGTTGACTCCGAAACGTCGTGATTTATTATTTTATTTCTATTATTTTTCTATTATTTATTTTTATGTATTTTTATTATTATTTTTTTACCTACGTGACTTTACCTAAAAACCTGAGAGTGTGTTATACTGCTAAATACGTTGGATTTTCTTAGCTACAACCCATTGCATTTCGTCTATCGTTTTGTTACATTCGTGGGAACATCACCCATTAAAATTTTGCCGTACCGTACCTTTACTTTCCACCAAAGCGGAGAGCACGCAGGGAGGTTCAATGCCCCAAATATTGTTGACCTTGCTTTCTTACGGTGGGTGAGGAACATTGTGAGAGAGACATTGTTCTTCCATACCAAGAAAACACCATCGCACAATTTCTTGACACTAACAGAGCATACGATGCCCTACAATAACACATTTTCTTGTCGCAAGGCCAAGATGGGTACCACGTCAAGATTTCTCCAATTACAAAGCTGCAGGACAAAGACATCCTCACCAAACTGTCTCCTATAAAAAAAAAAAACATCTATTCCTTCGTGATGATGGACAACCTTTTTCACCAGTATGTTGTCGATGAGTATGCCAACATTGAGAGTGAGCGCCTTCTCTACATTCTACTGAATCAAAACCGTCTGCGTGTGAACAGTATGCTCATCTCTGGGACGCCATCAATGCCGAAGGAGATGCAAACGGTCACAATGTGGGCTGATTAGTTGTTTTGCCTTCATCCTTCACAGCTCCACCAAGATACATGCATGAGGAGACTCGGGATGCCATGACGTACATCAGCCAATATGCCACGCCCCATCTCTTCATCACCTTCACTTGCAATCCCAAATTAAAGGAGATCCAGGTTTACCTTTATCCAATCCAAAAGCCACCAGGCAGACATGACATCTTAGCGAGGGTCTAAAACCAAAAGTTTATGACCTCATGATCCTTATTACGACCAACGAAGGCGGCGTGTTTGGATAGACAAGCAGTAACTTGCACACCATTGGGTGGCAAAAACGTCGTCTTCCTCATGCTCACATTTCGCTATGGATGAGGGAAACAATTCATGCAAGTCACGTTGACACATTTATCAGTGCTGAGCTATCTCACCCCCATCAAGACCCTGCCCTTTTTTCTATGTGGTCTGCAACCAAATGGTCCATGGCCCATGTGCCCAGTTCTATTGAAATGCGCCATGTATTTAAGACCACAGGTGTACCAAGAGGTATCCACGAAACTACTTTAAAGCCTCTCAGTCGGCCCATGATGACTATCCTCTATATCGTCACATAAATACTGAGCATGGATTTCAAACAACGCTCAGACCTGCCACTAACTCGCTAATTAAGGTTCACAACCGGTGGAACGTTCCCTACTGCCCTCTTCTGTGCAAGATCTTCCAGGCCCACTTTACCGTGAAATTCTGCTATTCTAAAAAAAGCCATCAATTATGTTTACCAATACATCAAGAAAGGCTCTGACATGCCTGTCTTTGCCTTACAAAACAGAGGGGCAAAGTGTGCATGAGCTTAACCTTTTTCTCCAAGGAAGATACATCAGCAACAATGAGGCCATTTGCAGAATTCTTGGTTTCGCCATCCATGACCGTTCCCCCACAGTCGTCCATTTGGCGCTTCACCTCCAAAATGGTCAACGCATCTTCGTCACCAAAGGAAATGCCCCACAACAGGCCCTGGCTCCACAAGATACCACCCTTATGGCGTTCTTGGTTTTGTGCCCAAGTGACCCATTTGCTGCCAACCTGCTCTACCATTAAGTTCCCTCCTACTATACATGTGTAATAAAGGTCGCGGAGGAAACTTCTGGAATCAGTGTTGTTTATTAGCTTTCTTCCACAGCTCTCATCGTACGGGCTCCTCTGCTATCTGACTCCTTCATGCTGTTGGCAGACAGCGTGAGAGGGAGGGATAGAGAGTGAGAGAGATGACTGTCACGGCCACGGGGCTGGCTCTGAACCCCGCGCTCGCGCGTGGCTTCCCCCTTCGTTCGTTCCAGCTCTGACCACGTGTTGCCCATCCCCATCCCTTTTAATCCCTGGGTCACGTGGTGCCTCTCAGCCAGTCCTGAGTAACCTCCCTGGAATCTTCCAGATCCCATCCTACGGTCCCAGGACCACGCCCCTAACTCGTCCCCCCATTGGCTGTGGCTGAAGCCAGCAGGGCCAATCATCTCCTTCCAGGTGTCACCTTCGCATTACGTCAGGGCCACGCCCCTACTCCTCTCCCCATTGGTTATGGGCCTGGACCGGTAGAGTCAATCATTATCAATGAGGTGTGACCACTTAATCACCCAGGTGTACCCTCACATTACACATGGACTGCTAAAAAATTAGGAAGCGACGTGCTGCTGTTGGTGAATCTGATGGCTTAGGACGAGTCTACACAGTTCATCCCAAGGCAGTCGCCCTCAAACAACAATGGAGGGCGGAGGAACGATGCTCACACCAACGAGCGGAGCGCCGGGTGGCTAAAGCACAGCAAGTTGGCACAGTAGGGGGCACAGGTGGTGCATCCGCCAGTCATCTCAGTCGACCCGTGGCACCTAAGTCTGCCCCGTGACCTGCCAGCGGGCGTTCGACACTTCACGTGGACTCAAGGTGCAGATGGCCTGGCACAAGCGTCGTGGTGACGTCACCGCCACTTAGTGGCGAATAGCGGTTGTTGTCTCTATCAGCGTCAATCCAACCATATTCAACTATTGTCAGTAGCAACACGCACCTGTTCAACTTCCACGGCCCACGACTACACGCGACTCAAACTTGCTCCGAGTTTCTGTGTGTATCTGGAACATCTTTCACACCATACATAGCCAACCGTGCTAATCTATAGGTTTCTGTGTGTACGTTTGTTGTATCTATGCCCTGTTTTCCGTTATTAATATTAAGAATAATAATAAAAAAAATTATATCTATATATATATTTTTTTAATTAAATAATGAAAACAACCCACTACAAGCACACCAGGAATCTGTGAAACGGCCATTAAACTGCACAAACAGATGGCCCATGAATGCTTGGAGGGTTAGGAAAGGTCGTGAGGAGGGGTCGCGGGGGTGTCTGCTTCTTCTCGCTCTGTTTGTGTTTTTTGTTGCCCGCTCGCAAGGAATGCGCAGAGGGGAGTCACGTTTTGAGTTAGGCACGGGCGCACACAGCGAACAGACAGTCTGGGTCGAGTCGTGCTCAATCTTGGGACTCGGCTTGCGACGCAGCTTTGCGAGGGAGGCTCGTGAGGGAGTTGGGGCAGAAGCTTGCCAGCAGGCACCGACACCAACCATGGGTGTCGTGTCTCGCAGAGAGGAGGGACGAGGTGTCGGCACGAGCCGAGAGAGTATCACTGAACGTTCTCTTCTACAGTTATCCTGATGTGTTGAGTTGCTCGCAAAGTCAAGGATTGCGATAAGTTGATTGTACTAAGTTTTCACAGTCGGCTAAGAGGTGTGCAAATACAATTATACATTTTGAGAGCGAATGCCAACAGCTGCAGCTGGAGTTGCGCTAACGAACAATCAGCCGGGAGAAAGAGAAGGAGAGCGCCAGTAGAGCTGCGCCACCGAGCGCCATCGAGCGCCACCGAGCGCCACCGAGCGCCACCGAGCGCCACCGAGCGACACCGAGCGCCACCGAGCGCCACCGAGCGCCACCGAGCGCCACCGAGCGACACCGAGCGACAACGAGCGACACCGAGCGCCACCGAGCGACACGAGCGACCGAGCATCTTCAAGGACAGCATCGTGCCAACTCGTCATCTAGCAGTAGAGGGAGAGAGAGCGCAAGAGCAGCACGACTCGGACGTCACCGGGCGTCACCGAGCGTCGTGCCAACTCGTTATCTAGCAGTAGAGGGAGAGAGAGCGCAAGAGCAGCACGACTCGGACGCCACCGGGCGTCCCCGAGCGTCGTGCCAACTCGTCGTCCAGCAGTGGAGAGAGAGAGAGCGCACAAGCCGAGCGACACGCCGAGCGAGGGAGCAGCAGGGGCTCGCGGCGGCCACGCCCAACCCAGAGAAAACTTCTGGCCGCTGTTTGTATCCTCCCACACCACACAAGCTAACGACACAACTCCCGGCTCTAAGAATTAATTAATATTACAAGGGGACAACGCACACACAGCACGCACACGAATAAGACTTTAAAAAAAATTGTCTTTGCGTTTCAAAAAGGGTTGCCATTTCGAGGTGGTGCATTCAGTATCAACTGATCGTGCAAAGCAGTTGCTGCCGTCGAGTTACATGAATAAGAAATGTTTTAGTCATTCATTTTCGTTAACTGCATAATCACGCCAATGAAGAAGTATTTTTAGTCATTCATTTTCGTTAATCGCATAATCTTGCCCATGAATTTATTGACGTATACTTGCTTTCAGATAAGAGAGTGTCATGTGCTTGTTTAGAATAAAATTGCTTAACACCAACTGTTCGAGTGCTTCTTTCCAAGTCCATGCAAAACTATCTTATTCTTGATAACTGTATCCTGTGATGAGATATGAAAATGGAGACCTAAAATAACATAAACACACTATGATAATCGGTAAACGTTTAATCGATGATAATCGTGTTATCCTGATTGATATAACACTGGATAAACGAAGCTAAGCTTAATTATCACAACTGCTCACAGTAACATAATCGCAAGCATCCGCATAAATTACTACGATTATCTCCGCGATTATCATAATTTATGCATATTATTACACATGATCATAATTTATGCATGTTAATACACACATTAACATAATTAATGCGATTTGCGCATTTTTTGGA
Organism: Lampetra fluviatilis; assembly: GCF_964198595.1. Taxonomy (NCBI): domain Eukaryota; kingdom Metazoa; phylum Chordata; class Hyperoartia; order Petromyzontiformes; family Petromyzontidae; genus Lampetra; species Lampetra fluviatilis. The sequence goes on along the minus strand of NC_136291.1, from coordinate 14,393,498 downwards.
AAATTATTATTTTTTATTATTTTCATCAAAATTTCATAACCCGACACATACAACATAATGGGTGGCGTCGTCCGGGATCTCTCGCAGACAGTGTTTTGCATGGATGATGGAATGAATCACTACGTGTTAACCAGAATATCGGGATCGAACATTGCATGGGATTGTAAACGGGCGTAAAAAAAAAAAAACGCCCTCTGAGGTTAAAACCCAGAATAGCAGGTTGAAAAAAAAATACAGTGGAATTAAGATAATATCGTATCAAACCGATTGCATCCTGTGATAAATGGTGTTAGAGGTACGCACTCTGAATCGGAAAATTACAGAATAGCTCGAGTCAAACTGACCACACTCTGTGAGATAATTGTTTTATATGCACTCTGAAAGGAAAGGTCAAAGTAACTCCTGCCACTTGAGATGCTAGGATTAAGAATAATTTTTGAATGGATTACGGAATACTGGGAGCTCGTATTAAAACGTACCAACCGATCTGTTACAAAGCAGTACAGTCAGAGATACATATGGGAAGGGAGCTGTATCGATAACACGAACACACCTCAGGGGAAACTAATTGACTGGATAAAATGTAACGAAGGCGAACACGATGCAAAAACTGCAGAGAAGGCAGGACACGACTCATGCCTTCCCACACAGGCATACAGACAGGGATTGTGGAATGAGGAAAAATTTGGAAAGGAAACAGGAGAGAAATCGTCTCTAATAAACGAGGAAAAATGTCCTCACACCATCGTAAGGGAGGAGAAATCAGTGCTCGCGACACCAGCGAAACTCACAGACGTTGATCCACAGAATAAATATGGAAGTAACATTAAATCACACTCTTGGGTACGTGGACAGAGTCCAGGGACTGATCGCACAAAAGTTAAAGTAAAGCTACCAGGACATTCTTCACTAAGGGCAGAGGCAAAAACTGAAGGGAAATGGCAACACGAGCGACACAGCACTGGGCGCGCACACAAAAAAAGCACGCCGCTGAAACATGAGCGACACAGCACAGACCAAAGTGACAGATTGCCTGATGATAACTTGTTTTATGATGACGCTGACGGCGATCAACTTTCGGAATACTTATTCAACAGTAAAACCCTTAAATTGATGGACAAGGCTCTAGTCAGAATTCCCGATTTTGACCCACACAATAAATCCATGGATATACACACACATATCGCAACAGTAGAAGAGGAGGCAATGATTAGAGGGCTGAGGAGACGGGATGAAAAAGCGAGTTTGTTGAAACGGAGCTTACATAAAGAATCTATCCCATGAGTAAAGTCACTACCACACAAGGTTAGAAATGATTTTAAACAACTGAGCCTGGCAGTGATTCGGAAGTTTGGAGAATATTCGACACTCACTGAGGGGTTTTATGCGGTAAAATCGATGACCCAGGGCATGGACCAAGACCCACGTGACTACCTTTTACAATTTAAAAGAGCGTATTACGCAGGCGATGTGAATCAATACCACGAAGGAGATAAAATGTTCAAAATTATGTTTTTTGAATCCTTGAGCCCAGAGATTACAGAAAGGGTGAGAATGGTTTTGAATCCAGAAACCGCATCCTTACGCCGCATAGAGAGCAAGGCGTACATGGCATGGTTATACAGAACTAAGAATCATAATTCGGATCCAGAACACAGGGAGAGGGATAAGGAACCCAGCCTCTCAGAGAGGAATAAAAATCACCGAGCAGTCCCACAATGCAGGGAGGAGCAAAGACGCACGCTTACATGGCAAAATAACCCAGAGAGAGGGGGGCACGAGAATGAGAGCGGCACAAAGGCGAACATTCAGGAGAATCGCAGGGGGAGGTTCAGAGCAGAACCATATCAACACCCCATGCCACGACACACGCAAGGTCAAAATTACTCACAAATATGGCGAGATAACCATCTAGCGAGAAGGTGGTCCACAGACTGCGGAGGTACGGAGGCGAACATTCAGGAGAATCGCAGAATGTGGAGACCAAGGGCAGAATCATATCAACACCCCATTCCCCGACATACGCAAGGTCAAAATTACCCACAAAAATGGCAAAGTAACGATCCAGGAAAAATTTGGCACCCAAATGGGAGAAACACTGGGCCAAAAATGTACGAGAATCGCAGGAGGGAGAGGTTCAGAGCAGAACCATATCAACACCCCATGCCACGACACACGCAAGATCAAAATTACTCACAAAGATGGCGAGATAACCATCTAGCGAGAAGGTGGTCCACAGACTGCGGAGGTACGGAGGCGAACATTCAGGAGAATCGCAGAATGTGGAGACCAAGGGCAGAATCATATCAACACCCCATGCCCCGACATACGCAAGGTCAAAATTACCCACAAAAATGGCAAAGTAACAATCCAGGAAAAATTTGGCACCCAAATGGGAGAAACACTGGGCCAAAAATGTACGAGAATCGCAGGATGGGAGGTCAAACACAATCGGTCCAATTCCGACCAATTTCTCCACCGGCTATACCAGGAGGGAATAGAGGAATAACACAGAATGCGGTCCAAATACGTGATGAACCACCCACAGTGATTGAGAGCGAGCAGCCCATACGCGCCATGCACGCTGAAGTTTTGTTAAACCCTGGCCTCATTGGGAAATACAAGCAGGCTGCAAGTGACAGGGCGGGCAAATACCACCACAACCGAGAAACATAAAATGCATACGATGCGGTAAGAAACGCGGACAGTGCTCCCGTAAATGACGCGCAAATCGAATGCAAGGACAGGGCTGAATTGAAGTGTGATCGGACAGTAGATAACAGACAGCAGAGACAGAGAGGAAAACCAGAGCGCACAGGGAAAACAGTGCCACGCGTCGCAAAAGAGAGCGATAATAGTGCAGGGAGAGGGAACACAGAGACCCACCCTGGGAAGTACAGGCGTGAGCCTCTGAATGGAAAATATCCAAATGAAACAAAAATTAATGTGGATCGGAGTGCTGAAATGGAGACGAATGTCCATGACGTATCGGGAATGGTGTTGAAATCCAACCCACTCGTACAAACCAAAAGGGCAACATTACGAGGCACGGAATTAAATCGACACGCTGACTCGGCAAATGTGCATGTAATCGCAGAGAGAGCGAATGCCATTGATAACGGAGTACAGAAGTTGGTTGTGTGCGCGAATTCTGATTATGTGCGGCACAATTTTACACCACACACTCCCACGACGCGAGAGAGTGAGAGGGGAAATTACAAAAACGAACCGGAAAACCGTGACCGAATGATCAAAGTGATAAGTGGTAAACCAGACACTCGGAGCTTGGAAAAATTATGGCGACGAGGTAATATGAGGAAGGTAACGCATAAATGCGTTCGAAACCGCTACCTAGCGTTTCCCAGGATTTAACAAAAACAAAAAAAAATTAATATCCGCCGTAGTTATGATGGTTGAGAATCAATGTAACTTGTGGTGTTGATGTTTAACGTTTTGTTGTATTTTCCTTGCTTATTTCAAATGTAACCATGTTAAGATTGTGATACATATGCGCGCGATTTGGAAGGAATGCGTTATGGATTAGTACCAATGTTTAACGTTGTGTTTTATTTCTTTGCTTATTTCAAATGTAACCATGTTAAGATTGTGATACATACGCGCGCGTTGGGAGAAATAACCGCCGAGAGTGAGGGCGGCTGATGGATTTATAACGAAAAAAAACAGGGCATTTACTTTGTTTAAAAATTCGTCAGTGGCCAAATCAACCACTGATAATTTTTAAAAGGGCAGATTGTTGTATCTATGCCCTGTTTTCCGTTATTAATATTAAGAAAAAAAAATTATATCTATATATATATATATTTTTTAAATTAAATAATGAAAACAACCCACTACAAGCACACCAGGAATCTGTGAAACGGCCATTAAACTGCACAAACAGATGGCCCATGAATGCTTGGAGGGTTAGGAAAGGTCGCGAGGAGGGGTCGCGGGGGTGTCTGCTTCTCCTCGCTCTGTTTGTGTTTTTTGTTGCCCGCTCGCAAGGAATGCGCAGAGGGGAGTCACGTTTTGAGTTAGGCACGGGCGCACACAGCGAACAGGCAGTCTGGGTCGAGTCGTGCTCAGTCTTGGGACTCGGCTTGCGACGCAGCTTTGCGAGGGAGGCTCGTGAGGGAGTTGGGGCAGAAGCTTGCCAGCAGGCACCGACACCAACCATGGGTGTCGTGTCTCGCAGAGAGGAGGGACGAGGTGTCGGCACGAGCCGAGAGAGTATCACTGAAAGTTCTCTTCTACAGTTATCCTGATGTGTTGAGTTGCTCGCAAAGTCAAGGATTGCGATAAGTTGATTGTACTAAGTTTTCACAGTCGGCTAAGAGGTGTGCAAATACAATTATACATTTTGAGAGCGAATGCCAACAGCTGCAGCTGGAGTTGCGCTAACGAACAATCAGCCGGGAGAAAGAGAAGGAGAGCGCCAGTAGAGCTGCGCCACCGAGCGCCATCGAGCGCCACCGAGCGCCACCGAGCGCCACCGAGCGCCACCGAGCGCCACCGAGCGCCACCGAGCGACAACGAGCGCCACCGAGCGCCACCGAGCGCCACCGAGCGCCACCGAGTGCCACCGAGCGACAACGAGCGACACCGAGCGCCACCGAGCGACACGAGCGACCGAGCATCTTCAAGGACAGCATCGTGCCAACTCGTCATCTAGCAGTAGAGGGAGAGAGAGCGCAAGAGCAGCACGACTCGGACGCCACCGGGCGTCACCGAGCGTCGTGCCAACTCGTCGTCCAGCAGTGGAGAGAGAGAGAGCGCACAAGCCGAGCGACACGCCGAGCGAGGGAGCAGCAGGGGCTCGCGGCGGCCACGCCCAACCCAGAGAAAACTTCTGGCCGCTGTTTGTATCCTCCCACACCACACAAGCTAACGACACAACTCCCGGCTCTAAGAATTAATTAATATTACAAGGGGACAACGCACACACAGCACGCACACGAATAAGACTTTAAAAAAAATTGTCTTTGCGTTTCAAAAAGGGTTGCCATTTCGAGGTGGTGCATTCAGTATCAACTGATCGTGCAAAGCAGTTGCTGCCGTCGAGTTACATGAATAAGAAATGTTTTAGTCATTCATCTTCGTTAACTGCATAATCACGCCAATGAAGAAGTATTTTTAGTCATTCATTTTCGTTAATCGCATAATCTTGCCCATGAATTTATTGACGTATACTTGCTTTCAGATAAGAGAGTGTCATGTGCTTGTTTAGAATAAAATTGCTTAACACCAACTGTTCGAGTGCTTCTTTCCAAGTCCATGCAAAACTATCTTATTCTTGATAACTGTATCCTGTGATGAGATATGAAAATGGAGACCTAAAATAACATAAACACACTAAGATAATCGGTAAACGTTTAATCGATGATAATCGTGTTATCCTGATTGATATAACACTGGATAAACGAAGCTAAGCTTAATTATCACAACTGCTCACAGTAACATAATCGCAAGCATCCGCATAAATTACTACGATTATCTCCGCGGTTATCATAATTTATGCATATAATTACACACATTATCATAATTTATGCATGTTAATACACACATTAACATAATGCGATTTGTGCATTTTTCGGAAAATTATTAATTTGTATTATTTTCATCAAAATTTCATAACCCGACACATACAACACGTTGAATGTCTTTCGCACCATACGTAACCAACGGTGCTAATCTATGGATCTCTGTGTGAGTATGTATGTATCTAGAACTTATTTAGAACCATACGTAACCAACCGTGCTCATCTTCGGGACTGTGTGAGTTTATGTGTACGTTGAACTTCTTTCGCACTGTACGTAGCTGAACCTGCAGAGTAGGAGCGGCTGATATCTGTGGACCTGTAGGCTAGGTAAATCTGTCGGCAGGAGCGAGAGACAATGAAGCTCCCAAGCATGCACTACGTTACCAACACAGTGTGCACACACACACAGTGTACACACGTACACACACACAGTGTACACACGTACACACACACACAGTGTGTACACACAGTGTACGTACACACACAATAATGTCCACGTTGTTGTTGCTGAGCTCACACATCCAAGGGGTCTCTGTTCAAGGGAGGGAGCAATGGAAAATTAATCTAAATCAACTTAAACTCCAACCCCGCTCTGTGACGTCACCACTCAGCAATACCTCATCGGCTTGAAACGCCAGCGGTAGGTGTTCCTTGCTAGTGACGTCATGTTACCAAGGTATCACCCCACCCCGTCCAACGCGCCCTTGAGCGTGATGTCACCTCTGCGGTCACTTTCATTATCTGTTCAAGTACAATCCTTATTTGGGCAAAGCCACGCCCAGTGACTGGTGGTTCATTAACATAATGTATCTTGAAAGCTGTCGCGAGTTTATTGCGACGGGTTCGCCTCTCCGCCCATCACTCCACGTATGGACCAGGCTCATTAACATAGTTGTCTCTATGTTACAGAGCCGCTCATTGTGGGAGGGGAGTGTTTTGTACCGCACAAGTGACGTCATGTCACCTCCTGGTGCTGCGTGACGTCACGTAACGGGAAGTTGCCGCTCTGCCCGTGCACTGAAATCCGAGGTGAGAAATTCTCATCGCGGTGGTGGTTGTGGTGGTTGTTGTTGTTTACCGAGGTAGAGCCTCGCTCTCTCTCTCGTAGGGATGTCAATTGAGTAGCAGCGAGCATGGAAGCGATGTCCAGGTTGAAAATTTACAACGCGGGGCCTTGCCTCCTGCCCTCGCCTGATCGCGTTTGCTTCAATTCTCTCACTTAGTTTATCAATCTTTGGAAGAACGTAATCAGCCAGGCTATGCGTCAATTGTGTGTTGACCGATGCTCTGTGTTGCATTGAATTACGTTTACAAATTCTACTCAGTTTGTTTGATTAAGTGGCTCTCTCTATTATTTCCTGCAGTCACCAAACCTCCAAATCTCTCATTGACACAATGCCCTAATTATAATATGTTATAATAATTATTATATGTTATAATTATTATAACGTGTTATAATAATTATAATATACTAGCGGAAGTACCCGGCTTTGCCCGGGTGAAAAATATATTTCTTAAAAACCTTACATATATATACACAGATACTAAGGTATTGTCAAAGCCCGGTGGGCTGTTTGTACATTTCTCCACCAACAAATATATAAGAGGCTTTCACAAGTCCAAAAAGTTGTAGAAAGTGTGGGGTAAATAGTTGATGTCAAAATGTTTCCGAAAATTGTGGTCTCCCCCCCCCCCCCCCTCAAAAAAATATCTTTACCCCTCGTAGGTATATATACTAACAACACCTTACATACAACAGAGGAAGTGGTATCTATTGACTCTGTAGTAGTATCTACTGACTGTACCGTAGTATCTACTGAGCCAGTAGTAGCTACTGACTGTGTAGTAGTATTTAGTGACTGTAATAACTACTGACCATAGTAGTATTTACTGGGCCTACAGTAGTATCTACCGACTATATACTCGTAACGACTAACTGTATAGTATCTGCTGACTCTATAGTTGTATCCACTGACTATAGTAGTAACTACAAAATCTATAGCAGTATCTACTCACTCTATAATAGTATCTACTGACTCTAGTAGCTACTCACCGTAGCAGTATGTACTGACTGTATAGTAGTATATACTGACTGTAGCAGTATTGACTGACTGTAGTGGTATCTACTGACTGTTTTAGTATTTACTATAGCGGTATCTACCAACTCGATAGCAGTATCTACTATCACTACAGCAGTGTATACCGACTGAGGTCATACCTGCTATCACTACAGCAGTGCATACTGTTGTGGTGGTATCTGCTATGATGAGAGGAGTACATATTGTGGTGGTGGTACCTGGTATGATAACAGCAGTGCATATTGACTGTACTCATCATTCACCCTCACCATTCACCACTCACAACTCACCCTTACCACTCATCACCACTCACCACTCCCACTCACTATTCACCATTCACCCTCACAACTCACCACTCACCAACCTCCCTCACCAATCTCCCTCACCACTAACCCTCACCACTAACCCTCACCACTAACCCTCACCACTCTCACTCACCACTCTCACTCACCACTCTCCCTCACCACTCACCACTCACTCTCACCATTCACCCTCACCATTCAGCCTCACCACTCACCCTCACCACTCACCCTCACCACTCACCCTCACCACTCACCGTCACAACCACCACTCACCCTCACCACTCAACTTCACCCTCACTACTCACCATTCATCCTCACCAATCACCACTCACCACTCTCCACTAACCCTCACCACTCAACCTCACCACTCACCCTCAAAACTAACCACTCTCTCACCACTCACCCTCAGCACTCACCCTCACCACTCACCCTCACCACTCACCCTCACCACTCACGCTCACCGCTCACCACTCACCCATCACCACTCACAACCGCCACTCACCCTCACCACTCACCCTGACCACTCACCACTCATCCTCACCAATCACACCCTCACCAATCACCCGCACTGCTCACCCTCACCACTCACGCTCACCCTCACCACTCACCCCTCACTAATCACCACTCATAACCGCCACTCACCACTCACCCTCAACACTCACCCTCACCACTCACCGTCACCACTCACCCTCACTACTCACCACTCATCCTCACCAATCACACCCTCAACAATCACCACTCACCACTCACCCTCACCACTCACTCTCACCACTCACCCTCACAACAACCACTCACCCTCAACGCTCAGCACTCATCCTCACTACTCACCCTCACCACTCACCACTCATCCTCACCAATCACACCCTCACCAATCACCACTCACCCTCACCACTTGCCACTCACCCTCACCACTCACCACTCACCATTCACCCTCACCACTCTCCCTCACCACTCTCCCTCACCACTCACCAGTCACGCTCACCACTCACCCTCACTACTCACCCTCAACACTCACCCTCACCTCTCACCACTCACCCTCACCACTCACCCTCACCACTCACCCTGACCACTCATCCTCACCAATCACACCCTCACCAATCACCACTCACCTTCACTGCTCACCCTCACTGCTCACCCTCACAACTCACCCTCACCCTCACCATTCACCACTCACGCTCACCCTCACCACACACCCCTCACTAATCACCACTCACAACCGCCACTCACCCTCACGACTCACCCCTCATCCTCACCAATCAAACCCTCAACAATCACCACTCACCCTCACCACTCACGCTCAACACTCACCCTCACCACTCATGCTCACCACTAACCCTCACCACTCACCCTCACCACTCACTAATCACCTCTCACAACCGTCACTGACTCTTACCACTCACTCTTACCACTCACCCTCACCACTCACCCTCACAACAACCACTCACCCTCACTACTCATCCTCACCAATCGCACCCTCACCAATCACCACTCACCCTCACTGCTCACCCTCACCGCTCACCACTCAACCTCACCCTCACCACTCACGCTCACCCTCACCACTCACCTCTCACTAATCACCACTCACAACTGCCACTCACCCTCCCCACTCACCCTCACCACTCACCCTCACCAATCACCACTCACCCGCACTGCTCACCCTCACCACTCACGCTCACCCTCACCACTCACCCCTCACTAATCACCACTCATAACCGCCACTCACCCTCACCACTCACCCTCAACACTCACCCTCACCACTCACCGTCACCACTCACCCTCACTACTCACCACTCATCCTCACCAATCACACCCTCAACAATCACCACTCACCACTCACCCTCACCACTCACACTCACCACTCACCCTCACAACAACCACTCACCCTCAACGCTCAGCACTCACCCTCACTACTCACCCTCACCACTCACCACTCATCCTCACCAATCACACCCTCACCAATCACCACTCACCCTCACCACTTGCCACTCACCCTCACCACTCACCACTCACCCTCACCATTCACCCTCACCACTCTCCCTCACCACTCTCCCTCACCACTCACCAGTCACGCTCACCACTCACCCTCACTACTCACCCTCAACACTCACCCTCACCTCTCACCACTCACCCTCACCACTCACCCTCACCACTCACCCTCACCACTCACCCTGACCACTCACCACTCATCCTCACCAATCACACCCTCACCAATCACCACTCACCTTCACTGCTCACCCTCACTGCTCACCCTCACAACTCACCCTCACCACTCACCCTCACCATTCACCACTCACGCTCACCCTCACCACACACCCCTCACTAATCACCACTCACAACCGCCACTCACCCTCACGACTCACCCCTCATCCTCACCAATCACACCCTCAACAATCACCACTCACCCTCACCACTCACGCTCAACACTCACCCTCACCACTCATGCTCACCACTAACCCTCACCACTCACCCTCACCACTCACTAATCACCTCTCACAACCGTCACTCACCCTCACCACTCACTCTTACCACTCACCCTCACCACTCACCCTCACAACAACCACTCACCCTCACTACTCATCCTCACCAATCGCACCCTCACCAATCACCACTCACCCTCACTGCTCACCCTCACCGCTCACCACTCAACCTCACCCTCACCACTCACGCTCACCCTCACCACTCACCTCTCACTAATCACCACTCACAACTGCCACTCACCCTCCCCACTCACCCTCACCACTCACCCTCACCAATCACCACTCACCCTCACCACTCACCCTCAACATTCACCCTCACCACTCACCCTCACCATTCACCCTCACCACTTTCTCTCACCACTCTCCCTCACCACTCACCCTCACCACTCAGCAGTCACGCTCACCACTCACCCTCACTACTCACCACTCACCCTCAACACTCACCCTCACCGCTCACCGCTCACCACTCACCCTGACCACTCACCCTGACCACTCACCACTCATCCTCACCAATCACCACTCACCCTCACTGCTCACCCTCACCGCTCACCCTCACCACTCACCCTCACCACTCACGCTCACCCCTCACTAATCACCACTCACAACCGCCACTCACCCTCACCACTCACCCTCACCACTCACCCCTCACTAATCACCACTAACCCTCACCACTCACCCTCACCACTCACTAATCACCTCTCACAACCGTCACTCACCCTCACCACTCACTCTTACCACTCACCCTCACCACTCACAACAACCACTCACCCTCACAACAACCACTCACCCTCACTACTCACCCTCACCACTCATCCTCACCAATCACACCCTCACCAATCACCACTCACCCTCACTGCTCACCACTCAACCTCACCACTCACGCTCACCCTCACCACTCACCCCTCACTAATCACCACTAACAACCGCCACTCACCCTCCCCACTCACCCTCACCCTCACCAATCACCACTCACCCTCACCACTTACCACTCACCCTCACTACTCACCCTCACCACTCTCCCTCACCACTCTCCCTCACCACTCTCCCTCACCACTCATCCTCACCAATCACCACTCACCCTCACCACTTACCACTCACCCTCACCACTCACTACTCTCCCTCACCACTCTCCCTCACCACTCTCCCTCACCACTCTCCCTCACCACTCTCCCTCACCACTCTCCATCACCACTCTCCCTCACCACTCTCCCTCACCACTCTCCCTCACCAGTCACGCTCACCACTCACCACTCACGCTCACCACTCACCCTCACTACTCACCCTAACCACTCACCCTCACCGCTCACCACTCACCCTCACCACTCACCCTGACCACTCACCACTCATCCTCACCAATCACACCCTCACCAATCACCCCTCACTGCTCACCCTCACCACTCACCCTAACCACTCACGCTCACCCTCACCACTCACCCCTCACTAATCACCACTCACAACCGCCACTCACCCTCACCACTCACCACTCACCCTCACCACTCACCCTCACTGCTCACCTTCACCACTCACTAATCACCTCTCACAACCGTCACTCACCCTCACCACTCACTCTTACCACTCACCCTCACCACTCACCCTCACAACAACCACTCACCCTCACTACTCATCCTCACCAATCGCACCCTCACCAATCACCACTCACCCTCACTGCTCACCCTCACCGCTCACCACTCAACCTCACCCTCACCACTCACGCTCACCCTCACCACTCACCTCTCACTAATCACCACTCACAACTGCCACTCACCCTCCCCACTCACCCTTACCACTCACCCTCACCAATCACCACTCACCCTCACCACTCACCCTCACCATTCACCCTCACCACTCACCCTCACCATTCACCCTCACCACTTTCCCTCACCACTCTCCCTCACCACTCACCCTCACCACTCACCAGTCACGCTCACCACTCACCCTCACTACTCACCACTCACCCTCAACACTCACCCTCACCGCTCACCACTCACCCTCAACACTCACCCTCACCGCTCACCACTCACCCTGACCACTCACCACTCATCCTCACCAATCACATCCTCACCAATCACCACTTACCCTCACTGCTCACCCTCACCGCTCACCCTCACCACTCACCCTCACCACTCACGCTCACCCTCACCACTCACCCCTCACTAATCACCACTCACAACCGCCACTCACCCTCACCACTCACCCTCACCACTCACCCCTCACTAATCACCACTAACCCTCACCACTCACCCTCACCACTCACTAATCACCTCTCACAACCGTCACTCACCCTCACCACTCACTCTTACCACTCACCCTCACCACTCACCCTCACAACAACCACTCACCCTCACAACAACCACTCACCCTCACTACTCACCCTCACCACTCATCCTCACCAATCACACCCTCACCAATCACCACTCACCCTCACTGCTCACCACTCAACCTCACCACTCACGCTCACCCTCACCACTCACACCTCACTAATCACCACTAACAACCGCCACTCACCCTCCCCACTCACCCTCACCACTCACCCTCACCAATCACCACTCACCCTCACTACTCATCCTCACCAATCGCACCCTCACCAATCACCACTCACCCTCACTGCTCACCCTCACCGCTCACCACTCAACCTCACCCTCACCACTCACCCTCACCAATCACCACTCACCCTCACCACTCACCCTCACCATTCACCCTCACCACTCACCCTCACCATTCACCCTCACCACTTTCCCTCACCACTCTCCCTCACCACTCACCCTCACCACTCACCAGTCACGCTCACCACTCACCCTCACTCCTCACCACTCACCCTCAACACTCACCCTCACCGCTCACCACTCACCCTCACCGCTCACCACTCACCCTGACCACTCACCCTGACCACTCACCACTCATCCTCACCAATCACCACTCACCCTCACTGCTCACCCTCACCGCTCACCCTCACCACTCACGCTCACCCCTCACTAATCACCACTCACAACCGCCACTCACCCTCACCACTCACCCTCACCACTCACCCCTCACTAATCACCACTAACCCTCACCACTCACCCTCACTAATCACCTCTCACAACCGCACTCACCCTCACCACTCACTCTTACCACTCACCCTCACCACTCACCCTCACAACAACCACTCACCCTCACAACAACCACTCACCCTCACAACAACCACTCACCCTCACTACTCACCCTCACCACTCATCCTCACCAATCACACCCTCACCAATCACCACTCACCCTCACTGCTCACCACTCAACCTCACCACTCACGCTCACCCTCACCACTCACCCCTCACTAATCACCACTAACAACCGCCACTCACCCTCCCCACTCACCCTCACCCTCACCAATCACCACTCACCCTCACCACTTACCACTCACCCTCACCACTCACTACTCACCCTCACCACTCTCCCTCACCACTCTCTTTCACCACTCTCCCTCACCACTCTCCCTCACCACTCTCCCTCACCACTCTCCCTCACCACTCTCCCTCACCCCTCACCACTTACCACTCACCCTCACCACTCACCACTCTCCCTCACCACTCTCCCTCACCCCTCACCACTTACCACTCACCCTCACCACTCACTACTCTCCCTCACCACTCACCCTAACCACTCACGCTCACCCTCACCACTCACCCCTCACTAATCACCACTCACAACCGCCACTCACCCTCACCACTCACCACTCACCCTCACCACTCACCCTCACTACTCACCCTCACCTCTCACTAATCACCTCTCACAACCGTCACTCACCCTCACCACTCACTCTTACCACTCACCCTCACCACTCACCCTCACAACAACCACTCACCCTCACTACTCATCCTCACCAATCGCACCCTCACCAATAACCACTCACCCTCACTGCTCACCCTCACCGCTCACCACTCAACCTCACCACTCACGCTCACCCTCACCACTCACCTCTCACTAATCACCACTCACAACTGCCACTCACCCTCCCCACTCACCCTCACCAATCACCACTCACCCTCACCACTCACCCTCACCATTCACCCTCACCACTCACCCTCACCATTCACCCTCACCACTTTCCCTCACCACTCTCCCTCACCACTCACCAGTCACGCTCACCACTCACCCTCACTACTCACCACTCACCACTCACCCTCAACACTCACCCTCACCGCTCACCACTCACCCTCAACACTCGCCCTCACCGCTCACCACTCACCCTGACCACTCACCACTCATCCTCACCAATCACATCCTCACCAATCACCACTCACCCTCACTGCTCACCCTCACCGCTCACCCTCACCGCTCACCCTCACCACTCACCCTCACCACTCACCCTCACAACAACCACTCACCCTCACTACTCACCCTCACCACTCATCCTCACCAATCACACCCTCACCAATCACCACTCACCCTCACTGCTCACCACTCAACCTCACCACTCACGCTCACCCTCACCACTCACACCTCACTAATCACCACTAACAACCGCCACTCACCCTCACCACTCACCCTCACCAATCACCACTCACCCTCACCACTTACTACTCACCCTCACCACTCACTACTCACCCTCACCACTCTCCCTCACCACTCTCCCTCACCACTCTCCCTCACCACTTTCCCTCACCACTCTCCCTCACCACTCACCCTCACCAATCACCACTCACCCTCACCACTTACCACTCACCCTCACCACTCACTACTCTCCCTCACCACTCTCCCTCACCACTCTCCCTCACCACTCTCCCTCACCACTCTACCTCACCAGTCACGCTCACCACTCACCACTCACGCTCACTACTCACCCTCACTACTCACCCTAACCACTCACCACTCACCCTCAACACTCACCCTCACCGCTCACCACTCACCCTCACCACTCACCCTGACCACTCACCACTCATCCTCACCAATCACACCCTCACCAATCACCACTCACCCTCACTGCTCACCCTCACCACTCACCCTAACCACTCACACTCACCCTCACCACTCACCCCTCACTAATCACCACTCACAACCGCCACTCACCCTCACCACTCACCCTCACCACTCACCCTCACCACTTACCACTCACCCTCACTACTCTCCCTCACCACTCTCCCTCACCACTCTCCCTCACCACTCTCCCTCACCACTCTCCCTCACCACTCTACCTCACCAGTTACGCTCACCACTCACCATTCACGCTCACTACTCACCCTCACTACTCACCCTAACCACTCACCACTCACCCTCAACACTCACCCTCACCGCTCACCACTCACCCTCACCACTCACCCTGACCACTCACCACTCATCCTCACCAATCACACCCTCACCAATCACCACTCACCCTCACTGCTCACCCTCACCACTCACCCTAACCACTCACGCTCACCCTCACCACTCACCCCTCACTAATCACCACTCACAACCGCCACTCACCCTCACCACTCACCCTCACCACTCACCCTCACTACTCACCACTCATCCTCACCAATCACACCCTCACCAATCACCACTTACCCTCACTGCTCACCCTCACCGCTCACCCTCACCACTCACCCTCACCACTCACGCTCACCCTCACCACTCACCCCTCACTAATCACCACTCACAACCGCCACTCACCCTCACCACTCACCCTCACCACTCACCCCTCACTAATCACCACTAACCCTCACCACTCACCCTCACCACTCACTAATCACCTCTCACAACCGTCACTCACCCTCACCACTCACTCTTACCACTCACCCTAACCACTCACCCTCACAACAACCACTCACCCTCACAACAACCACTCACCCTCACTACTCACCCTCACCACTCATCCTCACCAATCACACCCTCACCAATCACCACTCACCCTCACTGCTCACCACTCAACCTCACCACTCACGCTCACCCTCACCACTCACACCTCACTAATCACCACTAACAACCGCCACTCACCCTCCCCACTCACCCTCACCACTCACCCTCACCAATCACCACTCACCCTCACTACTCATCCTCACCAATCGCACCCTCACCAATCACCACTCACCCTCACTGCTCACCCTCACCGCTCACCACTCAACCTCACCCTCACCACTCACCCTCACCAATCACCACTCACCCTCACCACTCACCCTCACCATTCACCCTCACCACTCACCCTCACCATTCACCCTCACCACTTTCCCTCACCACTCTCCCTCACCACTCACCCTCACCACTCACCAGTCACGCTCACCACTCACCCTCACTCCTCACCACTCACCCTCAACACTCACCCTCACCGCTCACCACTCACCCTCACCGCTCACCACTCACCCTGACCACTCACCCTGACCACTCACCACTCATCCTCACCAATCACCACTCACCCTCACTGCTCACCCTCACCGCTCACCCTCACCACTCACGCTCACCCCTCACTAATCACCACTCACAACCGCCACTCACCCTCACCACTCACCCTCACCACTCACCCCTCACTAATCACCACTAACCCTCACCACTCACCCTCACTAATCACCTCTCACAACCGCACTCACCCTCACCACTCACTCTTACCACTCACCCTCACCACTCACCCTCACAACAACCACTCACCCTCACAACAACCACTCACCCTCACTACTCACCCTCACCACTCATCCTCACCAATCACACCCTCACCAATCACCACTCACCCTCACTGCTCACCACTCAACCTCACCACTCACGCTCACCCTCACCACTCACCCCTCACTAATCACCACTAACAACCGCCACTCACCCTCCCCACTCACCCTCACCCTCACCAATCACCACTCACCCTCACCACTTACCACTCACCCTCACCACTCACTACTCACCCTCACCACTCTCCCTCACCACTCTCTTTCACCACTCTCCCTCACCACTCTCCCTCACCACTCTCCCTCACCACTCTCCCTCACCCCTCACCACTTACCACTCACCCTCACCACTCACCACTTTCCCTCACCACTCTCCCTCACCCCTCACCACTTACCACTCACCCTCACCACTCACTACTCTCCCTCACCACTCACCCTAACCACTCACGCTCACCCTCACCACTCACCCCTCACTAATCACCACTCACAACCGCCACTCACCCTCACCACTCACCACTCACCCTCACCACTCACCCTCACTACTCACCCTCACCTCTCACTAATCACCTCTCACAACCGTCACTCACCCTCACCACTCACTCTTACCACTCACCCTCACCACTCACCCTCACAACAACCACTCACCCTCACTACTCATCCTCACCAATCGCACCCTCACCAATAACCACTCACCCTCACTGCTCACCCTCACCGCTCACCACTCAACCTCACCACTCACGCTCACCCTCACCACTCACCTCTCACTAATCACCACTCACAACTGCCACTCACCCTCCCCACTCACCCTCACCAATCACCACTCACCCTCACCACTCACCCTCACCATTCACCCTCACCACTCACCCTCACCATTCACCCTCACCACTTTCCCTCACCACTCTCCCTCACCACTCACCAGTCACGCTCACCACTCACCCTCACTACTCACCACTCACCACTCACCCTCAACACTCACCCTCACCGCTCACCACTCACCCTCAACACTCGCCCTCACCGCTCACCACTCACCCTGACCACTCACCACTCATCCTCACCAATCACATCCTCACCAATCACCACTCACCCTCACTGCTCACCCTCACCGCTCACCCTCACCGCTCACCCTCACCACTCACCCTCACCACTCACCCTCACAACAACCACTCACCCTCACTACTCACCCTCACCACTCATCCTCACCAATCACACCCTCACCAATCACCACTCACCCTCACTGCTCACCACTCAACCTCACCACTCACGCTCACCCTCACCACTCACACCTCACTAATCACCACTAACAACCGCCACTCACCCTCACCACTCACCCTCACCAATCACCACTCACCCTCACCACTTACTACTCACCCTCACCACTCACTACTCACCCTCACCACTCTCCCTCACCACTCTCCCTCACCACTCTCCCTCACCACTTTCCCTCACCACTCTCCCTCACCACTCACCCTCACCAATCACCACTCACCCTCACCACTTACCACTCACCCTCACCACTCACTACTCTCCCTCACCACTCTCCCTCACCACTCTCCCTCACCACTCTCCCTCACCACTCTACCTCACCAGTCACGCTCACCACTCACCACTCACGCTCACTACTCACCCTCACTACTCACCCTAACCACTCACCACTCACCCTCAACACTCACCCTCACCGCTCACCACTCACCCTCACCACTCACCCTGACCACTCACCACTCATCCTCACCAATCACACCCTCACCAATCACCACTCACCCTCACTGCTCACCCTCACCACTCACCCTAACCACTCACACTCACCCTCACCACTCACCCCTCACTAATCACCACTCACAACCGCCACTCACCCTCACCACTCACCCTCACCACTCACCCTCACCACTTACCACTCACCCTCACTACTCTCCCTCACCACTCTCCCTCACCACTCTCCCTCACCACTCTCCCTCACCACTCTCCCTCACCACTCTACCTCACCAGTTACGCTCACCACTCACCACTCACGCTCACTACTCACCCTCACTACTCACCCTAACCACTCACCACTCACCCTCAACACTCACCCTCACCGCTCACCACTCACCCTCACCACTCACCCTGACCACTCACCACTCATCCTCACCAATCACACCCTCACCAATCACCACTCACCCTCACTGCTCACCCTCACCACTCACCCTAACCACTCACGCTCACCCTCACCACTCACCCCTCACTAATCACCACTCACAACCGCCACTCACCCTCACCACTCACCCTCACCACTCACCCTCACTACTCACCACTCATCCTCACCAATCACACCCTCAACAATCACCACTCACCCTCACCACTCATGCTCACCACTAACCCTCACCACTCACCCTCACCACTCACTAATCACCTCTCACAACCGTCACTCACCCTCACCACTCACTCTTACCACTCACCCTCACCACTCACCCTCACAACAACCACTCACCCTCACAACAACCACTCACCCTCACTACTCACCCTCACCACTCATCCTCACCAATCACACCCTCACCAATCACCACTCACCCTCACTGCTCACCACTCAACCTCACCCTCACCACTCACGCTCACCCTCACCACTCACCCCTCACTAATCACCACTAACAACCGCCACTCACCCTCCCCACTCACCCTCACCAATCACCAATCAATCACCACTCACCACTCACCCTCACCACTCACCCTCACCACTCTCCCTCACCACTCTCCCTCACCACTCTCCCTCACCACTCTCCCTCAAAGGGCGATCCTTAAGGAATCTACAACCTTCGATGATTCCTTTGCCCGATTCAAAGAATCGATTCCTGGCGCATAGGAGGTTTCCATTTTTAATTACAGAGTTTTATTTTCATTGTTATGTTATGTTTTAAAGTTTTCAGGAGTTTTTAATTATATTTTAGCCCCGGTCAACGCCGGATATTTCCCATTCGTAGCAGTTTATATCAACTCTATAACCAACTTATATTAAACGGAAATAAGGCGATTCTAAATGAATCTACAACCTTCGATTCCTTTTCGCGATTCTTAGAATCGATTCTCGGCGCGGTCGGGTTTAGAGTTTTAATTACACAGTTGTATTTTCATTGGGATGTTATGTTTTAAAGTTTTCAGAAGATTTTAAATGTATTTTTCCCCCGGGTAACGCTGGGTATATCGAGTTTATACCACAAAGTCGTCGCCTGACAGAGTTGCGTGTCGAGGCCTAGTACCGTGCAGAGCCTCCGGCCTCGCCTAGATTGCCCATCCGGCTGAGGCTGGGTACTGGGGCCGTTACACCCCCCCCCCCCGCGCTACAATAATACTGTCTAATCGCTATAATTTTATTATCTACCGACCCTATAATAGTAATTGCACACATTGAGGTGGGGGGGGAGTGAAGAGGACGTGAAACTTTGATGAATTTACCTCAGAATCGCGTGTTAATGCGTGCGCATATTTTTAACGGGAATTAAAAATGGCGTCCACCCCGCAGCGAAGTTGTTGCTACCCGTTGCCAGGGGCAACCGCCATGGTCCGCGCCGGTCGGCGATATTAAATAAATAAATAAAGATGTTTATAACTAATTAACGAGAAATCGCACTAAATCGATAATCGGGCCGATTTAAAGTTTAGAGACGAAAAATCGGAAATGCCTAAGTTTACCGCGGGGCCGGGGGCGTGCCCACCTGCAAAATTTAATCTCGGCGAACCCCACGGTCCGAGAGCTACATCCCCCGCAAGGGAGCGTACGCAGACGGACGGACAGACATACAGACAGACGGACAAAAAATGAATTATATAGGTTAGATTAATGTAATAATCAAGGCCGCACACAGAGGCGTTGTTTCCCTGTGTGCCTATGTGTGTATCTCTGTGTGTCTTTGTGTGTCTTTTTGTTGTTATTGTTTGACTTGCATCCCACTGGGATTTTTGCACACACTGTTGAAATGCGGTTTTTTTTCTGGAAGACTTTGCTGTTTTTGCCAGGATTTTTCTGTAGCGTGTAGTTACTTTAAGATGTTTTCTTGTTCATGTTTTTGTTTTGTTGCGGTTGCACCCGATTCAAGAGCCACATGGCTCACAGGGTTACACCTAATAAATGAAACTGAAAACTGACTCACTATGAGACCTCCTTTACCAGTGGCAAAATATAGTAATAGGTTTTTACCCTTTTAACTGGTACAAAATCTGAAACTTTTATACAAGGCATCATGTTTGCAATAACCTCAACACAAGAAGTCAAAATGCAGGGTAATAACCTATTACTATATTTTGCCACTGGTAAAGGAGGTCTCATAGTGTAAATGCTTACCCCGAGCTCTCAATACTCTGATAGTGCGCTGTCTTTGAGTTGTACGCCTTTTGGCGTCATCTTGTCCAACACCAATGGAGACTAGGCTCTAAAGAAAGCTGTCTCGGGTGTGGACCAATCAACTTCAAGGACAGTGCATATCATTATCATCAGAGTTTCTTTTTGTTTGCATTTGACTTCTTGTGTTGAGGTTATTGCAAACATGATGCCTTGTATAAAGGTGTCAGATTTTTTACCAGTTAAAAGGGTAAAAACCTATTACTATATTTTGCCACTGGTAAAGGAGGTCTCATAGTGTAAATGCTTACCCCGAGCTCTCAATACTCTGATAGTGGGCTGTCTTTGAGTTGTACACCTTTTGACGTCATCTGGTCCAACACCAATGGAGACTAGGCTCTAAAGAAAGCTGTCTCGGATGTGGACCAATCAACTTCAAGGACAGTGCATAATATTATCTTCATCAGAGTTTCTTTTTGTTTGCATTTTAACTTCTTGTGTTGAGGTTATTGCAAACATGATGCCTTGTATACAGATGTCAGATTTTGCACCAGTTAAAAGGGTAAAAACCTATTACTACATGAAAACTGACTGTTATGTTAGCTGACTCTCTGTTATGTATTGCATTATATTTCTAAGTTTACTAGGTTTGTTTCTTTCATTTGTACCTGATGATGATTGCTTGTGTTGCGATTGAAACGTCGTATGCTATTATTTAATTTAATTTTTCTTTCTACGTGACTTTACCGAAAGAACCAAAGAGTATCTTGCTTAAGTTTTATTTCTCTTAACCTGGCTCGCTACTTTGTAACTTTGTTTTATTTTAAATATTCACTTTTTTTTTTTACCAGGCCACGCCCGCTTGAGCTGCTGTACCGCTCTTGTTTTCAGAAGCGACCTGCCCACAACAACGACAAGGTGGGGGTTGTCAACAGCGTGGCGGTGTTCACTCTAGACGCGTGGCGGTGTTCACTTTAGACACGTCGTGGTGTTCACTCTCTGCATGTGGAGTGGGGACAACCAGGGGGACCGGAGGGAAATCAACGCGACCACGGGGAGAGAGAGAGAGAGGCAGGCAAACTCCAAATATACAGCAGGCGTCATTGTTGGGATCGAACCCACGATTTCCTGTATGCCAGGAGAGGTAGTTAACATCTCACCACGAGGAGAGAGAGAGAGAGACACGCAGCCTCGGCGATGTTGATTGATCCTCAATGAATTACTTGGTGGAGTAAGAAAGCATTCATACACCACCACCTGTTAACCATACCAGTGTGTGACAGTGTAAAGTTTGTGTTTGCAGTAAAGTCTATTAACTCTATTTAACAAGGAGGTTATATCAAAGCTGTAGTTTGTTTTTTGTTTTCTTCTGGAACTCTTTGTAAGAATGGAAACAGTCAAGAAGTTAACACAGCACACACATGCATCTGAAGTCAGATCTGTTCATCCCAGCATTCAAGGACATCGTGAGCCTGGCTGGCTTCACACCTCTAAGTTGCGATTGAACATTAATTGATGCATTTCTGCATAACACAAATAGTATTATTTGCAACACCTTTTGCTATGTCAACTGAATTTAGCTTTCATAAATATTCCTTTTGTAGCCAGACAGCCGAAATTTGTGACCATTCACCCCCTCATTGTGTGCCATAACAGCCCGTGTGATGAATTTGGGACACTTTTTCACTATATTAATGAATATATGAATAAGTATAGACGTGTAAGTGACGTGTTACTGTGTATATGTGCATTCCGTTGTGCCTCGATAATGACGTGTGGATATTCTTTTTTTTCTGTCTGCAGCTGTCGCTTCCTCTGTCGCTTCCTCTGCAGAATTGGTCTGATGGAGCAAAAGCACTTGGCGCAGCTCGGTACGACAAGGCAACAATGCCACCGGTGTGCATACAGCACGGACCATCCTGGACGTTTTACACGGCACCAGAGAACACACACGGGAGAGAAACCCTTCAAGTGCAGTGTGTGTGGGAAGGCGTTTGCACGTTCGTCTGCTCTTGTAGAACACCAGAGAACACACACAGGAGAGAAACCCTTCAAGTGCAGTGTATGTGGGAAGGCGTTTGCACAGTTATCAAATCTTCATGTACACCAGAGAACACACACAGGAGAGAATCCCTTCAAGTGCAGTGTGTGTGGGAAGGCATTTGCACAGTCACCACATCTTCAAGTACACCAGAGAACACACACGGGAGAGAAACCCTTCAAGTGCAGTGTGTGTGGGAAGGCGTTTGCACGTTCATCTACTATTGTAACACACCAGAGAACACACACGGGAGATAAACCCTTCAAGTGCAGTGTGTGTGGGAAGGCGTTTGCACAGTCATCTACTCTTGTACAACACCAGAGAACACACACGGGAGAGAAACCCTTCAAGTGCAGAGTGTGTGGGAAGGCATTTGCACAGTTATCTGCTCTTGTAATACACCAGAGAACACACACGGGAGAGAAACCCTTCAAGTGCGGTGTGTGTGGGAAGGCGTTTGCACAGTCATCTCCTCTTGTAGCACACCAGAAAACACACACGGGAGAGAAACCCTTCAAGTGCAGTGTGTGTGGGAAGGCGTTTACACTTTCATCTACTCTTATAGAACACCAGAGAACACACACGGGAGAGAAGCCCTTCAAGTGCAGTGTGTGTGGGAATGCGTTTGCACGTTCATCTGCTCTTGTAGAACACCAGAGAACTCACACAGGAGAGAAGCCATTCAAGTGCAGTGTGTGTGGGAAGGCGTTTGCACAGTCACCACATCTTCAAGTACACCAGAGAACACACACGGGAGAGAAACACTTCAAGTGCAGTGTGTGTGGGAAGACGTTTGCGCATTCATCTGATCTTGTGGCACACCAGAGAACTCACACAGGAGAGAAGCCCTTCAAGTGCAGTGTGTGTGGGAAGACGTTTGCACGTTCATCTACTCTTGTAATACACCAGAGAACACACACGGGAGAGAAACCCTTCAAGTGCAGTGTGTGTGGGATGGCGTTTGCACAGTCACCACATCTTCACAGACACCAGAGAACACACAAGCATCAGAAGATCCACCAGGAGTGGAGTCTGAAATTAGCTTGTGAAAGTCAAAGTGCCGCAATGAGCCCATCCCTCATGAAACAAGAACCGGAAGAATATCCCAGCTTGGACACTTTTAAAGGTATCGAGGTGAAATATGAAGAGGTGAAGATGAAATGTGAAGAAGTGATGGTGAAGAGCGAAGAAGTGATGGTAAAATGTGAAGATGAATCAACTCCAAAATCGGACCTTCACATCGATGCAGGCAACGTTAAGCAGGAGGAGAATTCTCACTGTGAGGCAGAGCAAGGCAACTCCCAGCAGTTTGTGGAAGTGGAGGTGTGGGTGGACTTCCTCCGAGACCATACAAAGTCAAATGGAGACCCGGTAGATGTGTAAGCTTGAGACGATGTCGCTCCAATAGATGCACCTTTGTCACAGGCCTTTAATGACAAGAAGGTGAATTTGAACACTCAATTCCTAGGTTAAACCTGCCGGGTAAGAGCGGCCAGTCTTTGGGGACCTATGGGTTGGGTAGATCTCTAACCAGGAGCGAGAACCAATAAGCTTCCAAGCATTCACTGTTATCAATTGCATTTATATTGTGCTTGCTTAATTGCCTCGGCAATTCGGGAGTTTTGCAGCGATCTCGTCTCAAACACTCGAAGAGCACCCCCAAGTAGCAGCTGCCCCTGTGCCACAAGGTGGTGGCCCTACACCGACCTGCATGTGGACAAGAGCCTGTCAATAGGGGGTGATGGTTGATGTGGCATCTCAGTTGTGGAGTTTGTAGGTAATGTTTTGAATTTGCTAAGTTTTGACCCAGACGCCAGCATGCAATGGACTACTCGTTTTGAATGTTCCAATCGTATGTTGTACATACACTGTTAAGCAGACAATGCAATTGTTTTTTTAAATAGCTTGTTAATGCGATGTAAACTGATGCAGTATATTTCAGTGCAGTAATTAAATTTTGTTAATATACATGTCAATAATTTAGAATGAATACTTGTCCGAATGTGTGTGTACATGTAACATTTTGTCTATAAGGGTCAAACATTGAATAAGTGATGTTAGGACAAAGTGTGTGTTTTGCAAGTAACCTGGACAGATAACTCGGGTGAGACTCATTGTTCTTGTGATAAAGGTCAAAGGATATTTTTGTGTTTTCAGGAAGCTTCTCCCTCTGCAGCAACTCATTGTCTTTGAAATAGGGAGCACACTCGGATCATTCATCAGTTACAAGGCATACCACTTAAAAGTTACACGTACAGGAGATACATTCTCTACAACACGAATTATAATTTTTTTTATTATGTGTTGACGTACATTTTGTCGAACTCGGACTAGAAATGCTCGTTGCTGATTAACGCCTGGATGTCCGTAACTATCGGTGGAAGCAAACCCGGCTGCTCTTGAGACGCTGTGCACCAATAAGGGTCCACAGGTGGCTTGCACTGAATCAATGATACACTCCCAGAAGGCTGTGCTAGTTATAGCTTGTGTAAAACATTCCTTTGTTTCGTGGAGAGATTAATAAAGGAAAGATGTCGTGTCTGCTGATCTGCTTCATTGGAAGGAGGTAATTTTAAGAGCACATGTGAAATGCATTTTTGGTACAGATTTGTATTCGGTTACAAGGCAGAGCACATCTAGTAGATACATTCTCCACATCACTCATTGGAAATTTGCATGACATCTTATATGTTGTCGAACTAGGACAAGAAATGTCCTTGCCGATTAACGTCTGGTGGATGTTCACAACCATGGGTTGAAGCAAGTCGGACCGACTGCGGCGCCGTGCGCAACCAGGAAAGTCACGAAAAAAATTGCACACGAGCGACGCATTCACGCAAGCACCCGATCCTCTGTTTTGAAGTTTGAAAATGAAACAACTTTAAATTGTATTATGTTTTGAATCAGATCATTGTATTTATTTATTAAGGGCTTATATCGTTTTATATCTGGAAGACTTAATTGAAAACGACATTTCGTTAGAATTTTCTCTCGTGAAGTAGATGGCCTTGCCGGGGATTTGGTTCGATGCAGACTTTCCCCTGGTTGGGATCGCGAGATAGAGATAAGGCGACATAGAGCTGGCCGTGCCAGAAGACCGCCGTCTGCAGATTGATTCCAACGTGATCAAACGTCTGTCCCTGCGCCGCCGCCATGCAGCGGCCGCGTAGGTTTGCAGCGCCCCCTGCATAAAAACAATGGAAAGTGCAGCATTCGTCACAGATAGATGAAGTTGTGCGCTTATATAAGAGTACTAGCAGGAATTACCCGGCGTTGCCCGAGCGAAAAAGACACAAACACATCGACTTAGACACAGACATCGACCCACACACAAACACATCGACTTACACACATACAGACATCCACTTTAGATACATACACATGGAGTTACACACACATCGACGTACACACATACGTAGACTCACACACATGGGCCTAAGCACACATGGATTTACACATCGGCTAAGAGACACACACATGGACTTACACACAACATTGATCCATGCATACACATTGACTTACACAAATACATAGACTCGCACACATTGGCCTACACACACGGACTCACAGACATGGACTTTAGATACACACACATGGACTAATACATACACATGGACTAGTACATACACATCGACGTACACACACATCAACTGACACATAGACACACACAGTGACTTACTCACATGAAGCCATGCACACACATGGACTATGTTGTATATGTCGGCTCTTGAAACATTTATAAAAAATAATTAAATGAGGATTGGGAAAATACGTAATTATTGCAAATTATGCTAATTTATGTAATTTTGTGCATAAATGACGCTAATTAGGGAGGTGATCGTATTAAGTTATGTAAATGTATGCGATTATACTAATGTATTCGATAATTATAATCAGGCTTAGCTTCGTTGTCTAGGGTCGTATTATCAATCAGGACAAAACAATTATTCTCGCTTTAAAATGTACTGATCATGTCTTCGTGTTTTATGTCAGGTTTCCAAATTCAAATCTCACCGCAAAATACAGGTCTTGTAATTAAGATTATTATGCATGAACTCAGGAAGGAACCACTCAGACTTTTCTGTGTTAAGCAATTTTAATTTTTAAATAAAAACAAAACACTCTAATATGAAAACTCTTATGCTTGGAATTATCAACACAGTACCACTGGGGAAATTCCCCTCATTGATCCGTACATTTAACCATCAATGATTACGTTGTGAAACTGGGCAACTGATCATCTGATTAATTCCTCCGAGTAACGCGAGCATATACGGCGATAGGGGAAAGTCCTTAAAACATGCATGCGACGATATTCATACGAAAGGCAATAAAAAGCTAATTATTATATCCCGAAGGCAACAGTATACGTCAATATATTCATCGGCAAGATTATACAATTAACAAAATGTCTCGGAACAATGGTGTGCAGTAATGTATGTCTGCTGACGCAGACGTTATCTTTTGGCTAAGCTTCAATTTGTGGGCAAGATTCTGTGATCAAAAGAAAGGTTTAACACATTGTTCTCCCTGTGAGCGTATAGATTCGTAACGACGGTTTCAAAAGTTTAATTTACATCGATGAATCTATTGGTAATTTTTATGCAATTATTTTTTTACGACTAATGTACTTATAAATGACCGTATTCATATCACTCGATGAGCACCAATGTCTTCACGATCAGCGAATGGTTCATGCACTCTTATAATTAGTCTTTTTATTATCGGCTCCGGTTTGTTTCATGTGTGTGTGTGGTGAAAAAAATATATTTGTGTTAGTCCGGGTGTGTGTGTGGTTTTGGTTCCCTTGATCAATTCTTTGCATCAGGCAGATGCCGGGTGATGCGTGGTCGCGTGTGAATGTGAGCTCGGGGCGTGTCTGCTGTTCGCTGCCGGCTCTCTCCGCTACTGGATGGGCTGCGTCGGCACGATGCTTGTCCTTGAAGATGCTCAGTCGCTCTTGTCGCTCGTCCGCTGGCAAGCTGACACCTGTGCTCGGTGGCGCTGGCGGCGCTGCTGCGCTCTCTCCGGCTCCGGGTTCTCTGGCGATGAACGATGCGCTCGTTCGCTGGTGGCAGGTGTAGTGGGTTCGAATTAGGTGCACACACGCAGCTTGGAGGCAACACTATTTATTAACGGTAAGTAATATAACACTGTACATGAGGTGGTGACCACCTTCCTCAACTCACTAACACTCTGGAACGCGACACAGACTGGACCAGGCAGGCAACGGCCTGCCTGGCCCAGGACGACGACTCTGGACTTGACGACCGATGATGTCTTCTCTTTGGAGTACAGTACAACAGCCTCGCTCTGCGTTCACACCACGCTTATATCTGCTTTGGCGTGGCTGGCTCCGCCCCGGCGTGGCTGGCTCTCTTCAGGCCACGCCTCCCTTCCCAGGACACGCCTCACTTCCCCCACCTCTGGGAAGGTCCGGATCCCTCCACCACGTGACCCCCCAGGCACCCCCTTGGGGCCCCCAGCCTTCGTACGGGCCGACACAGTAGTGACCGTTCTATGTCACTACATCACCCCCCCCCCTGTATAAACACACAGCCGTCCCCGGCTGTAACACAACTGTGAAACATCGAAAAGGTGTGCCTCCGAACCAGCAACATCAATAAATGACCGGCGACCGATAAGAAATACAATCACGTAATATATACAGAATCGACGAGGGTAAAAGAGAACCGCATAGAAAACGGGGAATTAACAACAAATATACATGAAAACTGGCTAACCCACTTACGCTCCAGGACAGCCTCCCCGTGAGAACCACTCATGCACCGACATGTGAGTGTGGCCATTGGAACGACGGCGTAGGCAATGAGCAAGGAGTCTGAGAGGCATGTAGAGCAGCCAGTCTTCAACGAGTCCATGTCGCCTTGCCTGGGGAACCAGAAGCGGCCCAAAGGGCACGGCCCCTCCCCCCAGGAGTCAGAACAGGAGGAGCAGGAGTAGCTGACGCATGCTCCACTCCCCCCCCAGTCCATAGCCGGTCGGCATAACCGGCGACTCCAAGGTGCCAGGTAGATACTGCCTCCTGTGACGAGAACCAAACCCTCCTGAGGCATCACTCAACAAACACTCGCCTCCGCTCTTCGGACATGACAGTCACCCGTTAGCACCCCCCCGCCTTTCCGACGTGGCGTCACAACCAGTAGCACGCGTCGGCCATATCGGGGGGGGGGGGAATTTCCATGTTACCACCCCACCGCCTTTCCGACGCGGCGTCACAACCAGTAGCACGCGTCGGCCATATCGGGGGGGGAATTTCCATGTTACCACCCCACCGCCTTTCCGACGCGGCGTCACAACCAGTAGCACGCGTCGGCCATATCGGGGGGGATTTTAACCCAGTCTTCTCTCCAAGACTCGCATCGCAGCATATAGCTGTACCGACCGAGCTGAGACGACCCAGTCTCTCTCCAAGACTCGCATCGCAGCATATAGCTGTACCGACCGAGCTGAGACGACCCATCGTTCACTCACTGCACAACATGCACCCTAACAACCGAGGGATACAGTCCCAACGTAACAGGACAACTCCACCTGAACCTTACGAATCTCCAGCCCACTGTTTCAACGCACCTCGGAGTGTCTCACTCTCCGGGCCATCAGGTCAAGCCATCAGACACAGCATGATGGGACCACACTCTCTGAGCCATGTGAGCGCACAGCCCACTAGGCTAGACAAGCCACGGAGTGTCTCGATCTCCGGGCTGTCAGGTCAAGCTGTCAGACAACAGCATGACGGGACCACACTCTCTGAGCCATGTGAGCGCACAGCCCACTAGGCTAGACAAACCACGGAGTGTCTCGATCTCCGGGCTGTCAGGTCAAGCCGTCAGACACAGCATGACGGGACCACACTCTCTGAGCCATGTGAGCGCACAGCCCACTAGGCTAGACAAGCCACGGAGTGTCTCGATCTCCGGGCTGTCAGGTCAAGCCGTCAGACACAGCATGATGGGACCACAATGTTCGTGTTAGACACGCAACTCTCACTGGGCCATCCTGGTCAGGATCTGCGCCCCAAGATAAGTGACAGCCAGCACCACAATTCCAAATCCCTGGCAGCATGTCACCATCGCAATTTAACACCATCACAACACATACAATTTGAATTATGATCCCCCACAGAACTGATCCAATGCCGAACAGGTACGCACAATTGGGTGACGATCCCGAATATTCAATGGTCACAACAATACACCTCACATCCCGTATCCGTACACATCATCTCCGAGACTCGCATTACAGCATGCAGCTGTACCAACCGAGTGGAGAGAGCAACGCAATTTGACAGCAATTAACGGAAACGCACCCCCGATCCATGTAGAACACAAGGGGCATTTCCGCACAAAAGACATCATCTGTGCAACAACGGACAGGAGCCAACCAGTGAGGTTGAAAGACAGAACCTGTCATTTCAAAAACCCCTTCAACATTAACCATGGGACTCAGGGCATTCGAATTTTGAGAGCAAAAAAAACTATACACAAACCCCAAGAATCGCCGAATTGATTAATACAGTATATGCAGTATATGAAATTCGTACAGTCAATCATTTGGCGCAATGCTCCATCCAGTCCCCACATGGCAACATACACAATCAATACTCCAGACAATCCGTACATAGTAAATAATCACAAGCAAGTACCCAACAGTCCATACACTGTTAACAATTCCAAGCAAAGCTCCATACGGTCTGTACCTTGGCAACAATGACAATCAAAGTTTCTTACAGTTACACGTGACAATCACGAGCGAAACTCCATACAGTATACACAATAACAATGGCGATTTCGCAACAAAACGATGTAACAACACGAGTCATTAACACGGCAACCTACAGGATATCAACAGAGCTCGGGACACCCAACAACGAATTAATCATTACACCCAGAAGATACCGATCTCGACGCCGTAATTAACAACAACACTTGTTACAAGCAGACACCCGCATGGAAGCCGCGTCAATTTATCACGCACACAACTGGACGAACACGCTCCGCAAACCAGCGAGTAAAAAAAAACACCCGCGATCGCAACCCGGCACACACAAGATGGGTGAAGTTATTATTTTTCTTGGGGACGGGTGCTTGTCATGTCATGACTCGCCTGGCGACTGTGAATAGCGGAGGGCGGCAAGGTGGAGCACTGGGACGGCCCGAAGAATATTTCATGGTGAACACGGCCTGCTCTTGCGAACCCATCCACCTCTCGCGCTCGAGCAGAAGATTGGAACTCCCCCTCTGCAGGCGTTGATGTCGGCGGGAGCGGCATTTCGGCAGCAGGAGCGGCGTTTTGGCGGGAACCGCGACCCGAGCAGCCGACGAGTTGGCGGGAGCTGCGTTTTGGCGGGAACCGCGACCCGACCAGCCGCCGAGTTGGCGGGAGCGGCGTTTTGGCGGGAACCGCGCCCCGACCAGCCGCCGAAATGGCGGGCCCACCGCGTTGCCCGCATGCCCGGGCCTCCCCCGCCAGCCCCCGCAGCGACGATGGTGTCCTCTCCCCGCGGCTCCGTCGCTCCGTTCCCGATGGCGGCGAAGCAGCAGTGCGATGCCAGTCCCGCCGCTCCGCGTGCAACGCCATCTCTCTCTCTCTGTCACCGGGGCTGCCATCCCCGGGGCTGTCCGAAGGATGGTCGTCACACCGTCCCCGTTGTACGAAGGCGTCCAGGTGAGTTTTATATTTGTTTTTAGTGTGCCCATTTTACTTCCCTAGGATAACACCTAGCAATATTTATTTTTCCACCTTCTGACGCCAAATGTAGTGGGTTCGAATTAGGTGCACACACACAGCTTGGAGGCAACACTATTTATTAACGGTAAGTAATATAACACTGTACATGAGGTGGTGACCACCTTCCTCAACTCACTAACACTCTGGAACGCGACACAGACTGGACCAGGCAGGCAACGGCCTGCCTGGCCCAGGACGACGACTCGGGACTTGACGACCGATGATGTCTTCTCTTTGGAGTACAGTACAACAGCCTCGCTCTGCGTTCACACCACGCTTATATCTGCTTTGGCGTGGCTGGCTCCGCCCCGGCGTGGCTGGCTCTCTTCAGGCCACGCCTCCCTTCCCAGGACACGCCTCACTTCCCCCACCTCTGGGAAGGTCCGGATCCCTCCACCACGTGACCCCCCAGGCACCCCCTTGGGGCCCCCAGCCTTCGTACGGGCCGACACAGTAGTGACCGTTCTATGTCACTACACAGGCAGCCTTGCTCGTTGGAGCTGGTTCTCTGTGATGCTGGCTTGGTCGATGCTTGGCGCTTTCCGCCCTTTCTCGAGGATGATTGCTGGAATTCTCATCAGCTCAACTCGAACTGCAGCGGCTCGTGGGAGCGGGCACTCAGGGTAGAATGGCTTTCGAGCGATACTTCTTCGGTCAGCGCTGAATTCGCACTGGGTAGCACATCGCTACTCAGCGAGCCTCGCCATCCTGGGTTGATTGCAGAGCCCTTCTGTCGCTGGTGTCTTCTTCTGTTGCTGGAGTCTTCTGTTGCTGGAGTCTTCTTCTCTCTGCAAGGCTTCGTTGTATGGGTCGAGTCTCTGGTTATATCTGAAAAGTCTCTCCCCTTGGCACGCCTTCTCACAAAGGACCGGAACCATTCTTTGTTTTGCTCCCCGCCTGTGGGAACAGCTGTACGTGTGTCCGTGTGTGTTCTGATTTTATTGAGGTAATATAAGTTTAATCAAAGCCTGCTTCCTGTCGCCTTCCTCGGTTATAATGTCATTAATGGAAGCAGCTGCCCCAGATGCCCCCACGTACATCCATTCAGTCCCCCCACCCTCTGTAATATTTAACCTGGAAGGGGGGGGTTTCCCTTCCCCCCCCCATTCCCTCGCGGTGGGTGTGACATTCTTTGCCTCACAAAAGCTTTTCAAGTTGTCCTGTTGTACTGTTTGGAAGTTAAAATAAAAACTCATTTTGCCTCTTATAGTACTACTGTAAGTGACTCAATGTATGTTTTGTAGCCGTTTTCACAGTATTTCCATCGTGGTTTGATTTATTTTTAAGGGGAGATGCTCTTTTGTCTGTGTGTGCAAATCTTGCTATCACGTGCTGCGGGAAGAGAAAGGCGGTTGGGAGGCTCTCTATGGAATAAAAAAAAATTGTCCTATGTGGTTGGGCTATTTCGCCTCATCCCTCCTGGATGACCTTCGATCTAATGCTTCATAATTATTAATTGGTTTATGTTGATTCAAGATTTGTGATTTAGCATTGTTATTACCACGTATTTTCATAGGGTTTATTTAGCGTTGTTATAAGTCTGTGTTGCCAGGGATCGGTGTTTTACTTAGAGTTATATTTTGATATCCCGAGGATGGAGGATTAAGTTTTGGCTTAAGAACATCCTTGACTACCGGAATTCACTCTTTGGTGCTTTGGTAAGGTCGCGTAGATAAAAAAAAAACATTAGTATTGAATTAATTAATGAGAAATAATAATCCACTGATGTAGATTGTAGCCTGGTTCTTAACTGGAGTGAGTGTGTGGATCTATGATGTTCACTTAATCTTTGTCGCTAAGTTTTGAACTTTTACTGTTGTTAGAAGAAACATGAAAAAAAAAGTTAACAAAAAAAACGTCTGTTTCGGCACCCCTCGTCCGGGGTGCGTGTGTGTTCTATTTTATGCCCGGCTCCTTCCGTCGCGGGAGGGTATCACATTCGTCTTTCCTTTTGTGGTTGTATTGCTACCACGTGCTGCTGGGAGACAAAGGCGGCTGGGAGGATTCTCTATGGAATACATTTTATCTTGCTTGCACGTGGTTGACCTACTTCGCCTTTTAATTCTTCTGGATGACCCTTGGTTTAATACTTCATAATTATTATTTGGTTTGTGATTTATCATGGTTATTACCACGTATATTCCTAGGGTTTATTAACCTTTGTTGTCTATCTGTATCCTGGGATTGTGCTGTTTTACTCGAGTTATTTTTTATGTCCTGAGGTTAGATGTAACTAAGTTTTCACTTAAGCTTCCTTGACTGCTGGCATTCGTATTCCGTGGTTATTGGGAAGGTCACATAGATAGCAAAATCTAACAAGAGACAATATGTGAGGTGAACGGGAGAAAAATAAGGTAATTAATAAATCAAGTTCGCGAATGTAGATTGTAGCCTGGTTCTTAATCTGGGCGAGTGTGTTGGCCTACTACGATATCGACTTAATCTTTGTCGCTAAGTTTTGAACTTTTAAGCGTTGTATTAAGGGAAACGAAAAATAAAATATTGTGGCGTCTCCTGAGGGGGCCTTTTGAAGTCCTGTGTCTCCAGAATCTAATTAGAAAAACCCCCGACCTCTCTTTGTTCTGGGTTTTTTTTTATTACCCTTGTATGGCTCACCTCCTGCTCTCTGGTCTCGAGTGTGAAAAGGCAGCTGCTCGTGAGGGGGGGTTATGCATCACCCCCTTTTGCTCCGAGTGACCCCGCGATTGATTATTTAAAAAAATATTGGCAGAATCATTCTTAATATTAATTTGGAAAAAAGCCTATATATACAACAACGAACACACACAGCAACTGACAAACACAGACATCTGACGTTGCCCGGGCAAAAAAGACAGACACACATCGACTCACACACACACACATCGACTTACACAGCAATCCCCGATGATGCCACAGCTAGAGCAATTTTCTCCCTCTGGCGAGCCTTAGCGAGGAGCAGTTTGAAAACAAAGGTCTCCCCAGTACTGGCAGGTGCATCAAGGATAAAAATGACTCGATTTGAAGTCTCAATGCCTTCCAAGATTTGCGTGTAGGCTTCTATTTGTGCATCCATGAGCTTTGGTTAATTTTCCTGAATAATTTTAAGAAGCTGTAAAGCATAATAGCATATTTAACGTAGGATCTCTTGAGCAAGGGCATGCAGGTTGTCCCTGTAGGGTGTTGGTAGTCCCATAGACGTGAGGTATTTTCCACCAATGGAGTGCAGTTTGTCCTGAAGGATGAGGGCCTGTTTGAAGATGACATCAGAAAAGTTGACGTCATTGAGCTCC
Source organism: Lampetra fluviatilis (assembly GCF_964198595.1). Taxonomy (NCBI): domain Eukaryota; kingdom Metazoa; phylum Chordata; class Hyperoartia; order Petromyzontiformes; family Petromyzontidae; genus Lampetra; species Lampetra fluviatilis. The sequence goes on along the minus strand of NC_136291.1, from coordinate 14,358,132 downwards.
GTGGAGGATGTCCTCACTCATGCCCTCTTTGTATTTTTGCAAAAGAGCAATCTCGGTTGGGAAGGGGACTGACCAACAAGTTTCTGTCATAGATTTATGAAGATGGTCATCATGCGCAAGAATTGCACGAAGATTGCAAGCTTCCCTGTATGTTTGACAGACAACTCCTTCCACTGTTTAGAGGTCTTGGAAAGATTTCTGCCCTTTGGCAACATGGAGAAGCATTGGGAGAAACAAGCACTGCTGATTGTTGGGATGAACTGTGTAGATATGAGGGCTGACGCCCACCTCGTCCTCTCCCCCCTCCTCGGCCACTTCTCGCTGGGCCCCCGCTGATTGCGTGATCGGCCCCCCCGCACCAGCGCCCTCTCTGAGGGGCATGGCTAAGTGGCTGGCTCACCACCGCCCAGAGTTATCCCACACACTCCCCACGTACACCACCACTAATGCGGAGGCAGCTGCGTTGCCCGCGCGTGCCCGTGCAGGTGCACCTCGCTCACCACGGCTTGCACTAAAAATAGCCGTATGGATATGCACTCGCCCCTCCCCCCGCCTGTGGGTCGGCCTTAATCCGCTGTGCAAACACGCACGCGGGGCACGCGTAAACAATGATGGCAAACGGGTTTGAACTCACTCCTCGCTCACCCTATTAATAGCACGGCGCCGCTGCATGTGTAATGTAGTAACTCGGCGGGAGACGACTTCACGGGTAACACACTCTTTATTTTATCAAACTCGTTTACAGGTGACTAACACCTACTTTGTATCTCGGGTGACAAACACCCACTTAGCTACTTGGCGACTAACGCCCACTGAGCTACTCGGATGACCAACATCCACTTAGTATCTCGGGTGACAAACACCCACTTAGCTACTCGGCGACTAACGCCACTGAGCTACTCGGATGACCAACATCCACTTAGCGACTAACGCCCACTGAGCTACTCGGATGACCAACATCCACTTAGCTACTCGGCGACTAACGCCACTGAGCTACTCGGGACACTCCCTGCCCGGGGTATCCGTCTCGACTGTGGGTCCCCAGCCCGACCCACGGGGGCGTCGGACCCCGGGTCCCACAGCCTCGCCTCCGAGCCACACAGGGCCCCGGTCCCCACAAGGACGGCGGGACTAGGGGTCTCGGGGCACTAGGTCTTCAGCTCCGTCTTCGGGTCTTCAACTGGGTAACTCTCTCTCCTCGAGTGCTCTCGCGCGTCCCCCTTTATACCCCACCTGCGGACGTCGCTGCGAGCACCCACTTATTCGACCAATCGCTGGGCGCTGGCTACGATCCTCTTTTCCCACATCTCATCGTGCCTCACCACCCACGCCGCGCCGCCCCGTCATCTGTCACTCCCGGCGCGCGCGTCCACACCACGCCCACAACGCGTGCCCAACCCCGCACCCCGCGCCGCCCCGTGATCCATCACTGTCACAGTCGGCGCACGTCAATACCACCACTACACATGGATGCGGGAGGCGTTAATGAATAACTACCAGCGTGCCTCGCACACGCTCGAATTACACACCACGCCAGGACTCTCCCCACACACACAGAAATCACACTACACAGATCTTCTGAACTGAAATGTATTAATGGCGCGTTTATAGCCAACCCTGTACGCCGCGGAGTAAATAGTCGGCGAGCAGCGCCTAGCATATCCCTATTCATTCCAGAGGTATACCCTCACCCTTCTTCTCAACTCGCAAACGCGCTCACGGTGTCGCACGGACGTGGTGGGAGTCGGAGGGACGAGGGTAAAAGAGGTCTCTGCCTGGGGTCGAGTTGTAGCAGCACTCGCCAGCATCCCTCGGACGCTGCGAGTGGCTGGGAGTTGGACAGGGCAGCTGAACGGCTGGAGGAGAACTGCCCCAATGTTTTTCCGCCCCCTTCTTTTATGCTCTCAGAATCCAAAGATCCAGGGTGACGTGGTGTTATCCTGCCTGGCCAATCGGGCGCCTACCTTTCGATTTTACACCGATGCCCTGCCCCTACCTGGAGCGTTGCTTCCCATTACGCCGTGATCCATTGTATCAGTCCTCCCCACCCGGACTCGGCCGGTTTGATCGGGGTGGCCGTCCCACAGCATACGCAACTGCAGTCAGTTCAGAAATTTCCCACCCACCTCCTCTTAGCCCAGTGAGCTTCGTCGTGCCCATACAAATTTAAGCCAATTCACGGGGGCTGCAATGCAATTTGGCCTGGGGTGGGTCGGCCAATCTCCTGGCACTGGGAAACCATGGGACATCCCCGCTCGGGACCCCTCGGGTAAAACCCCATGGTACCAGGTGAGCCTCCCACGAGACCCTACGTGGGTGCGTGTGTGTGTGTGTAGTGGGGGTGTGCGTGCGTTTGTGTGGAGGGGTGCGAGGGGATGGCGGCGCCGATGGAGTTGCTCCGTTGCTGTGGCACCACAATTACCCCAATGTTGACTGTGACACCAACATGCAATGACATGTGCGTTGTGAATGGCACAACGGTATGTTTTACATCTGCTTTTAAGCAGACTGCGCATATTTTGGTGAATGTTACCGGAGTAGCCAGGTGTGCCTGTCAGATTTGAACCTTGCACCTCTGCAATAGAGAATGTGCTACCATATTCTTGGTTTTTTCGGTAAAGTTACGTAAATAGAAAACAAAAATAAAGAAATATAATTTATATTTATTATTAAAAATTTAATTTTAATATTTGTATTTTATGTAAAAAAAATGTTTACGTGACTTTACCGAAAGAACCAAGAATACGAATTCCTCCAGTCACGAAAGTTTTAAGTCAAAATAGAATGCGCCACCCACCACTCTGCTCGCCTCAATCTGAGTGGAGGCGTGGGAGGCAGCTTGAGAGGGTTTCCATTCAGAGAGCTCCACACTTCGCACGCCGAGAGAAGGGGGCACGGCTATGGCCGAGGAGGCCCGTAGCTTCGTGCGGAGTGACAGGCCAGGTAGCTTCCACACAGCGTTGAGCAGCTGATGAAAATATATATTCTTGGCTGGGACCATCTCACATTGACATGCTAATCTCTCACATTTACTTTTACGTACAAATTCCTTCTCCAGCTCCGCCCACTTACCCTTGGGTTGAGCCCACCAAAATCCTATATAAACTCTTGTTGCAGCAGCTGTGGTGCTACAGCCACGGAGCCTCTCTGCCAGCGCTGCCACCCCCTTGCAAACCCCCCACACGAACGCATGCACCCCCCTCTGAACACACACATGCACTCACGTAGGGCCTCGTGAGGGGATCACCTGGCCTCTGGATTTTTACCCGAGAGCCCCCCTCGTGGGGGTGTTCCACGGTTTCCCAGGGCCAGGAAATTGGCAGACCCCCCCCCAGGTTGAATTGCACTGCGGCGCCGTGGATTAACTTACAATTGTATGGCCACGGCGAGTTCACTCAGCAGCCGCGATGAGAATACACCCAGCTCAGGGGAAGGGGGCCTCGGAGGGATCGAAGCTCCCAGCAAGCAGCAGCGGCGGGCAGCACGAGGAGGGAGGGCGCGTAGATAACGGGCTAGGGCACAGTGGGGGGGCTGAGCCCGGTAGTGGTGGCGGGGCAGCGAGCGGGCTGAAGGAAAACCGAAAGCTGAGACAAGCAGGGAAGCGCACCGATTGGCCGAGAGGGCCGCCCCGCTTAGCCAGGGATCTCTTTGTTGTGGGAGGGCATAAAAGGGGGGAAGAGGACAACCGTAGCTCTCTTCTCCTCAAGTCAGCGAGCGATGCAGTCAGCCTTCCAGCCGCTCGAGCGTCTGAGTGACGCTGACGAGCACAGCTAGGACACAACCCAGGCAGGGACCTCCTGGACCCTCGTCCCTCCGACTCCCAGCATGTCCCTGAGAAATCGTGAGTACGCAAGAGGTGTGAGGGATAGTGTGAGGGCTCCCAGAGGGCTTAGTTAGAGATAGGTGAGGAGGGTTTGGTACAGCTAGGTGGGACGCTGCTCGCTGGATGGTTTTGGCTCCGGGCCACGTGAGATTTTCTTACAGTCGCGCCAGTAATAAACTTTAGCATAGAACAACGACGCCGCGTGATTTCTGTGGGTGTGGAGAGAGCGTGGACGTGGTGTGGGTACGTGCCTACGTGTGACGATCGGCGCAAATTCAATCATAAACGATCGCGGACGTTCGTGTGCATGTGTGAACAGCGGATTAACGCGTGAGTATTGTCATCAATAGTTCGCCGATCGACTGTGTTTGCACCGGGGATTAACGCACGAATCCTATCATCATTGATTCGCCGTTGCACCCAATGCTTGCGGTCGCATGCGTGGTTACACGGCACGCTTCCCACAGTGTGTCCACATAGCAACGATAACGTTCCATGGTGCGACGCGCAAATATTACCTAGTAATTTGCGCGTGGGGGCGAGTGAAGCTGCGCCTTAGTAAGCCATTACCTAGTAATTTGAGCGTGGGGGTGAGTAAGGCTGCGCGCCTTAGTAAGCCATTTACCGAGCGCATTTCATGCAGTCGGCGTCCGTGGCGGCGATCGCATTAAGGGGTCGGCGTGGTGCGTAATTCGGGCGTGGGTGCGAGCGAGGCTGCACTGCGCAGTAACTCATTACCTGCCCAAGCGCCACAGCCGCGCTCTTTTTAGCGCGTACACGTTGTGGGCACCAGGTCCGTTTGTGCGCGACCGCAGCCCCCGCAGCCCCCGCAGCCCCCGCAGCGCGAGTGGTGGTTTACGCGGGGGGGGGGTGGGAGGTAGAATAACGCGAGGCGGTGGAGAGCCAGCCATGAGCCATGTCCCACAGAGAGGACGCTGGGTGCGGGGAGGCCGATGACTCGATCGGCAGCACCCCGGCGTGAAGGGGAGGAGGTTCAAGGTGGAAAGGAGGAGGGCATCAGCCCCCACACAGCTCTTTCTCCTATGTCAGCAGTTCTCCTGCTGTGTTTGTTTCACCTGATGACGGTCGCTCGTGTTGTGAGCGAAACGTCGTGATCTATTATGTTTCTACCTACGTGACTTTACCGAAAGAACCAAAGAGTATAGATTCCTGCAGTCACGAAAGCTTCTAATCAAGATTATATATTCTTGGTGTTGCACACTCGAAATGAAGGACGTGGGCAGGTGCTCCAAATCGAGGGCAGACACATTTATTGTGGTTAATAGCAATCTTGTGAAGAACAGCACCGTCACTCTGTAAAATACAACAGCACGTGTGTTACAAACAGCATTTCTCCCGAGTCGCCATTAACCATGTCACTGGTTTACACGTGCGGTTATTCATTAACAGTTTTCTCTTAAACCCAATTCTACTACTGATAAACCATCTTTGTCTTTGATAATCACATTTGCACATCACTATTAGAATATTCCTTTAATCCTAAGCTGTATGTCTATCTATACCATCCACCTATATCGGTATCTTACACCCATTATATGTACTGTATGTGTACAGTATACGTACTGTATGTCACCATTGTACAGCTTACTACTTTACATGTGTTCTATTCTCAATAGCATTGCAAGTAGTCATACTCTGGGTCCATGGGCATGGTTATAGACTAAACAGTATTAGAGTTAGAGAATTACAGTGACAGTAGGTAATTACAGTGCGTCATCCCTTTACAATGCACAGTGCTAAAACCCCTCTAATTGCATATATCACAAACGAACAATTCAAAGCCAAAATTAACGCCGAGAACAAGTCTAGAACAAATCTAGAACATTTATATAACGATCAAAAACAACCTTTGGGTCCTTTACCTGTAAAATGCAACAGCACGTGTGTTACAAACAGCATTTCTCCCGAGTCGCCATTAACCATGTTACTGGTATATCCGCGCAATCATTCAATAACCCTGCCAGCCACCTACAGGCCCAACTCAGTCATCACATGCTGCTGTACACATGCCTTTATGCACTGCACAACACATCAGGACGTTCACAGAACCACACTTTACTCCCTTGCTGCACAAGGACATAATTAAAAGAGTGATCCATTCCTAATGTGCCACATTGGTTCTTTCGGTAAAGTCACAGAGATAGAAAAAATATATAATATTTTTTTGTTACAAATAATAAAAATTTGGAAAATAATAAATTGATGAAAAGATGCCATTGATCGACTGACTGAGATACCTGTGCCCCCCACAGTGTACACACACACACACAATGTGTACACACAGTGTTCCCTCTGCCTGGATCACTTCGGTTATCTGTCTTCTTGGTTCTTTCGGTAAAGTCACGTAGAAGGGAAGTAAGACGGCTGTTTGCGTTGTGGCCGAAATGTCGTGAGAATTATTTTTATTATGTTTTATTTTTTTATTATTTTATTACTTCCCTTCTACGTGACTTTACCGAAATGACCAAGATGAATCCCTGCAGTCACGAAAGCTTTAAATCGAAAATTCCGTTATCTGGTCAAGTACAATCCTTATTTGGGCAAAGCCACGCCCAGTGACTGGCGGATCATTAACATAATGTGTTCGTGAAAGCCGTTGCGAGTTTCTTGCGACGGGTTCGGCACCCACGCCCCACCCCTCTACGTATGGGCCAGGTTCATTAACATAATTTATTCAAGTTACAGAGCAGCTTATTGTGGGAGTGTTTTGTACCCCGCATGTGACGTCATGTCACCTCCTGCTGCCGCGTGACGTCGCGAGGTAACAGGAAGTTGCCGCTCCGTCTGTGCACTGAAATCCGAGGTGAGAAATTCTCAGCGCTGTGGTGGTTGTGGTGGTGGTGGTTGTTGTTGTTTACCGAGGTAGAGCCTCGCTCTGTCTCTTGAAGGGATGTCATTTGAGTAGCAGCGAGCATGGAAGCGATGTCCAGGTTGGAACTTTACAACGCGGGGCCTTGCCTCCTGCCCTCGCCTGATCCCATTTGCTTCAATTATCTCGCTTAGTTTAGCAATCTTTGGAAGAACGTAATCAGCCAGGCTATGCGTCAATTGTGTGTTGACCGAGTCTATGTGTTGCATTGCATTACATTTCCAAATTCTACTCAGTTTGTTTGATTAAGTGGCTCTCTCTCTATTATTTTCTGCAGTCACCAAACCTCCAAATCTTTCATTGACACAAGGCCCTAATTATAATATTTTATAATAATTATTATATGTTATAATAATTATAATAATCAAATATGCAAAAAATGCCCCCCCCCCCCCCAATATATTGCTATAAAAATACATTTAAACATAATAATTACGATGCTATGTTAATAAAAACAATTTGCTAAACCTTGGCCACAAAATCTGGACTTGTCTTCATATAACAATGCATGGATTTCTTTTTCGATTTAAAGCTTTCGTGACTGCAGCAGCCGTCTTCAGGTGAAAACCAGACAGACCTGGTTTTCACCTGAAGACGGCTGCTTGCGTTGTGGCCGAAACGTCGTGAGAATTATTTTATTATGTTTTATTTTTATTATTTTATTACTTCCCTTCTACGTGACTTTACCGAAAGAACCAAGAAGCATGGATTTCTGTTTATATGATTGCGTTGTACTTTATGAATCCCTAATCTCTGCAATTACATACAATGAAACAAGAAAAGGTAAAAAAGAAAAAACAGAGCAATGTAATACAACACACTATTAGACATTATTGTAAAAAAAATAAAAAGTCCATCCCATGTGTTAGTTAATTTTTAAAATATTTTAGGCAGGAAATGAGTTTTCAAATTTAGATATTTTTCTGGGGGGGGGGGACCCCAGACCCCCTGGAAGATTTGGTCCCCCCCAATGTTGACTCCATGGCTACGGCCTTGCATTGACATGCTAATTTCTCTACCCCCCCTCCTCTCTCTACCCCCCTCTCTGCCCCCCTCTCTATTTAAGGCCTCGACACAGAGGTGTTGTTTCTCTATGTGCCTATGTGTGTGTGTCTTTCTCTGTGTTTCTCTGTGTCATCTCTCTCTGTGTGTCTATGTGCGTGTCTCTCTCTGTATGTCTCTGTGTCATCTCTCTGTGTGCCTATGTGTGTGTCTCTCTCTGTGTGTCTCTGTCATCTCTCTGTGTGTATATGTGTGTGTCTCTCTCTGTGTGTCCCTGTGTTATCTCTCTCTGTCTGTGTCTTCGTGTATGTGTTTTGTCTCTCTCTCAAATGGAGCAATCTTTGGAAGAACGTAATCAACCAGGTGGGGTGTTGACTGTTATGTTAGCCGACTATCTGTGTTGTATTGCATTGCATTCCGATCGAAATCCCTAATTTCGATCGGATCATTGGGGTTTATTAGTAACTAGCATCACTACCTGGCTTCGACCGGGACTTGGATTCTTGTCTTGAAATAATTTCATATTCCCTTATATTTCACTGAAATACCCTGAAAAAAAATGGATTCTTGCAAGAAATAAAAAAGCTGAAACAAATCAAGTTACCTAAATCGGATGTTTTCACTCATGGAAATTCAACCTTAATCTACGGCTACGTAAGGTCGATTTTGGTCACTTGGGAAAGGAATGACGTGGCGAGCTGAAAAAAGTCGCGTTCACTTAGAAATTCCAGACAGCATAAGCTGTGAAGATTTCATGATGCCAGAACTCAGCGTTGGAGAGTTTTTGCTGCTTCAAACAAACAGGTGTAATTTCTGCTTTATGTTTAAGATAGAAGTTGTACCCGTTCTTCGCACGGATTGTATTGAAACTCCGAGAAGCCAATGGCTTCATCGGCCTGGAAGGAAGCGCTATACCTAAAATCTCCCGGCACGCTGTGAACAGCTGTAGAAGTACGGCGCGCGAAGAGCCATATGGTAGGGGTAAGCATTGCAGACTGTTTAACTCAGATGTGATGCGGGTTGACGCCACGCACTTCATGGTCATTCCACCCCCCCCCCCCCCCAAATACAAAAGTCTATTTTTATACTTTTTACATTGTGTACACTATGGAACCTACCCACATGCAAAATTTCAAGTGTGTGGCATGTTGGGAAGTATGCTAAACATTTGGAACAGACACGTATCCACACATTTCCCCTTTATATATATAGATAAATCGGCATTTTGCGACCCCCACTGCCACCGTGTGGCATAGTATTACGTGCCAGGGACTATATGAGAGGACAACAGTCCGAGTCCATAATTGGCAATATGTAATGGCAAAGCAGTTACAAGTGTAGGGGTGTTAGAGAGAGAGCAGTTATGCATGGCAGCTTATGGGAAACAAACACAGTGGGCGGGGCTACGTGAGTGCACGGGGGGGGGTGCTCTCAACGACGTCCGCACCAGGCAGCCCGGGGCCCCACCCCTCAGCGGGGGTGGAGTATAAAGGGGGATGTGTCAGAGGGCTCGGGGGAGAATGTTAAAGCTAAACCAGTGAAGACCGAAGATCGTCTAGCTAGAGCCCTGGACTCCCCTGGGACGCCGCCCTTGTCAGGGCCGCGCAGGACCGAGCCAGCGGCGTGGTCCCGAGAACCAGAGCTAGTGCTCTGGGACTCCGGGTACCGTAGCCCGACTTACCAGTGTCGGGCCAGACAGCCTCCCCTAGCCCGTTAGTGGAGGACTAGGAGGTAGGTCAGAGATAGCTAGCAGTGTATTCCCAGCTAGCCGGGTGAGGGGGCCGATACCCCCTCTAGTATTGTATGTCCACAGTTGTGACTACTTGTACGGAATAAATACGTGTGCCTCACCAACGGTGTCCAAGAGTCATCAACGGTACTTCATCTGGTGTCAGAACAACTACGAACATGGACACGCGCCGGACAGCTCGAGCCGGAGTACCGCAGGTGGAGGACACCGCTGAAATTGTCGAGCCCGAGACGGCTCAACAAGACATCGTGCAGCCCGGGCCGGACGCATTCTTACCGGGGCATCAGGATGAAGAGGAGCCGCCATCAGAAGGGCTGAGGCTGGCTCACGCGAGGCTGGCGGAGCTGCTTTACGCCGCTGCCGCCACACTCGAACACATCACGCGGCTGGGGGCTGGTGGACCACCACGGGGCGAGGAGAACCGACGTCCGATGCGCCTTCCCGCCATCTCAACGGATTCAAACTTTGAATCTCCCGCCATCGCCGCAGCAGCTGCTGAGGGCGTGGCCGGCCTGAACCTCGGGTCCAACATCGCTCTCGCTGGGGCTGCTGCGTCACCGCCAGCGGAGGGAGCGTCATCACGGCTGCGACAGGCGATACCATCTGCCGTTCGCGCTGAAGCGCAGCCGAGTTACGGGGACAGCAGCCTGCGAGCTTCCATGGCGACTGCTGCGCTGCACCAACGGCTGCCTCCGCTCAAAGAGTTTGTTGGCGCGGAGGGCGACTGGGGCGGCTTCCAGCGACGCTTCCTCGCCCACCAAGAAATGGCACGGTGGTCGGATGCTGAGGCTCTCTGCGCGCTGCCGGCGCTCCTCGACAGCGACGCACTCGCCGCCCTTACATCGGCGCCGAGGGAGAAGCGCTCCACGCTACAGATGGCGCTGCAGTTGCTGGCCGGGGTCTACGGACCTTCAGCGGAATGCAGGCAGCAGTTTTACGATCGCCAGCGGGGTGCAAAGGAGTCGCCCCTGGCGTACAGGACGAGTCTCCTGGCACTGGCGAAGACGGCCTTCCCTCGAATGGACGACGACGGCGTGGACGCCATGGTCACAGAAAAAATCCTCCTGCTGGCAGACGACCTGGACATCGCCGTCGTTGCACAGGAGGACACGGAGATGAGTTCCCTCCAGGCTGCGCGGCTCCTCCATGCCAACCTGCTGTCACAGCGTCGGAAAGCCAGCAGGGCAGCGGCCGGGCGTGCAGTGGCTGCAGCCACCCTCCCGGTGGAGGAGGTTTACGCCGTCGACCGTCGACGGCAGCAGGGGACGGGAGCACGGTCGGGCCGGGATGGGTCGAGCCGCTTCGACCGTCCGTCATCGTCGCCGGCGCTCCCGCGTTGCTTCAACTGCGACGTCCGGGGCCATGTCGCCTCGGGGTGCCGCTCTCCTCGGCAGCGCGGGACGACGCCTCGACAGGACGCCGGCCCTCCTCCTCCCAAGCTCCATCAACATAATCCGGCGAGTCGCGGCACCCCTCATGTTTGGCCCAAGCACACACTCGTCACACACTCGCACACCGCAACGAACGGGGGGCCGACATTGCGCTGCGACGGGCCAACACGCACCACTATGGGGACTCAAATCGAACCCAGGCAGTGGTCCATGTTGGCCCATCGCGTTGTGGCCGCGTCGTCGGGGTCGTCGGCCGTGGTGGGACACATTGACGGGGTGGAGGTACGCATCCTGGTCGATACGGGGGCATCGGCGACCATCATTTCCGAACTCATTTACAATATTCTACCTGTCCAGAGCCGTCCTTTACTGCCGGTTAACGTCCCATTCTATGCTGCTAACGGGGGCTCTCTTGGCATCATTGGACAGATTCGAGCGCAAATTTGTATCGGGGATATCAAATTGTCGGGCCCGATTTTTGTTTCCTCCTCGCTGGCGGTTCCGTGCCTGCTGGGGACGGACTTCTTGGGCAAAATGCCGATTCGTATTTTAATAGACCAGGGATGCATTGAGCTCCCGTCGGGACGACGCATGGCGTTCCTGCCTTCCCCTACTGCGGCTCGGACGGCGTTCGTAACAGTACCAGCGTTCATCGTTAAAACAGTTCGTGTGCCGCCGGGAGCTCAAATGTTGGTGCCTCTAAAACTTCGTCGGCCCTTCGCTGAGGGCATTGGGGACCAGGGAATTCTGCTGGGACCATCTAGGGCCGGGGTTAGTGGACCTCATTTGATTCCGGCCCAGACCGTCGTAAGAGGGGACGGGGACCCTTTCATCGCGGTCCTCAATGTGGGGTCGCAGACAGTGGTGGTTCCTCAAGGGACGGTGCTTGCTCACGCGACGCCGGTGCCCTGCGAGGAACCTGTTGCGAATCACGTCGGCACTGCTCCCCGGCCGCACCCACATTCGGACAGCGATGGAGGGTGGCTCGATGCGCTTTGTGCGGGATCGACGGACCTGTCAAATTCAGAGCGCCAACAGCTTAGAACGCTACTGCGGGAATTTTCCGACGTTTTCAGTCGGGACAAATACGATTTGGGTTACACTCATCTGCTGCGTCACCATATTGACACGGGTGACAGCGCGCCAATATGCCAGAATCCGTTTCGGTTAAGTCCCGCCGAAAAGGACCATGTCAAATCGGCTATTGATGACATGTTAGCCGCGGACATCATTTCTTCTTCCACCAGCCCTTGGGGAGCGCCAATCGTCCTGGTTAAAAAGCAGGACGGCTCGTTGCGGTTTTGCGTTGATTTTCGGCGCCTTAACAAAATTTCGGTTGCCGACGCATACCCGCTCCCACGGATGGATGAATCGCTGGACGCCTTGGCGGGAGCGCGATTCTTCTCCACACTGGATTTACTTTCGGGATTCTGGCAGCTTCCTCTGGACGATGATTCAAAGCCTAAAACTGCTTTCCGTACACCGCACGGCCTGTTCCAATTCAACCGGTTGCCGATGGGCTTACACTCAGCGCCGGCAACTTTCCAGCGTTTGATGGAATTGGTTTTGGCTGGATTGCAATGGGAGTCGTGCCTGATTTATTTGGATGACGTTATCGTCTTTAGTAAAACTTTTGACGAACATCTCCAGAGGTTGCGGGCGGTTTTCCTGAAGATGCGGGCTGCTAATTTGAAATTCAAACACCAAAAATGTCATTTGTTACGCGATTCGGTGCGTTATTTGGGGCACATCGTGGGGCGCTCAGGTATTGCTACCGATCCCGCCAAAACGCAGTGTGTCAGCTCCTGGCCGACTCCCACCTCGGTGGGATAGGTCAGGAGTTTCATTGGCTTCGCGTCGTATTACCGACGGTTCGTCGCTGATTTTGCGACGATTGCCAAACCCATACACGCTTTAACATCAAAAGGGGTTCGGTTCCACTGGGGTCAGGAGGAGGAGGCTGCTTTCTGCTCCCTTCGGGACGCCCTGGTAAAAGCTCCTCCCTTGATTTACCCCGATTTTTCGGAACCATTTTTGCTCGACACCGATGCGAGCAACACGGGTATTGGGGGCGTGCTTTCCCAGGTGGTTGACGGCGTGGAACGGGTGGTTGCGTACGGCAGTCGGGTGTAGTCTCCAGCGGAGCAAAGATATTGTGTCACCCGTAGGGAACTGTTGGCAATTGTCTATTTCATCCAACAGTATCGCCCATATCTGTACGGTCGGCATTTCACCGTCCGCACAGATCATGCGGCACTGCATTACGCCCTGCGAGTTCAACAGCCATCGGGACAATTGTCCCGATGGTTGGAGATCCTCCAGGATTTTGATTTCGAAACCACCTACCGTAAGGGCGTTCGCCACACCAACGCGGACGCTCTGTCGCGCATGCCAACCACCTCCGAATGTGCATGCCTCCTGGGGTCGGGACGTTGCAAGCCAGCAGGGGACATGCCGGTTCCGGTCCTGGCGGCCGCCGCCGCCGACGAAACATTGCTTCCAAATTCTATCGCACAACAGGGAAAAGATTCCCTGCTGGGTTTGCCTGTTAATGAATGGGGGCGCCTCCAGATGGAGGATACCTCCCTCCTCGCGTCGCGTCATCGCGCCGGGGAGGCGGGGCGGGGGACAGGTGATGCCGACGCATGGGAAATGCACGCGGGGTTGCTGATGCATTGGGACGGGAAATCCCATCGACACCGGCTGGTGGTCCCTTCTGGGTTACGGGGTAGGGTGGTGTGGGCTGCTCATGAGCGCCTCCTCCACCTGGGTACCCAAAAGACCCTCGCCTTGCTCCAGCTTGATTTTAATTGGCCAGGCATGACGAGGGATGTCGCAGATCTGTTGGCATCATGCCCTCAGTGTGCGCAGCGAAAACCACCAGCACGGGAGTCAAACCCGCCTTTGCAGTCTATCAGAGTCTCCAGAGTGAACGAACTTGTCGCGCTGGATATTCTGGGGCCATTTCCCGCCACCCCTAGGGGCAATAGATATTTGTTGACCGGGGTGGAATACTTTACGCGCTGGCCTATGGCCTGGCCCCTGGCCAACCAGTCGGCAGCAGCCATCGTGGAGGCCTTTGTCCAAGGTTACGTCATGGACAAAGGTGCTCCGGAGCGGCTGCTGACCGACCAGGGAAAAACATTTTCCAGCAAACTCCTCCAACAGGTCTGTGAGCTCCTGGGAACGAAAAAAATTCGTACCTCTCCCTATCACCCGCAAACTGATGGGATGGTCAAGCGTCTGCATCGAACCATCACGTCTATGTTGTCGCAGCAGGTTTCGGACTCGCAGACCGATTGGGACTTGCAAATTCAAGGGGTCCTGGCAGCATACAGATTGGCCCCCCATGCTGCGACGGGATTTTCACCCTTCTTCCTCATGTATGGCCGTGAACCTGACCCACCTGTTCGGGCACAGCTGCAAATCCCCGCGCCGCTGGGAAAAACTAAATTGGCCGACCATGTTAAATTTAACCTTGCGAAATTGACTGAGGCACGGGATGCTGCCATGCTAAATTCCGACAGGCGTCAGAAAGCGAATGAGACTGGGTCGCGCGCACGTGCTACAGTGGAAGCCGGGGGACAGGGCATGGCTGCACTGTCCCCCAGGTACCACTCGCGACCTCCTCAAAACTGGTGCGGCCGTGGCGGGGCCCCGTCGAGGTGGTCGAGGTTTTGCGGCCTCAGTGCGTTCGCATCAAATGGGGGAAGCGCCGGTGGTTTGTGCACCCCTCTAGGCTGAAACCCTTCGTTGCGGTGCGAGGCCCCACTCCACACACGCGTGGCCAAACATGTGGGGGGTCGGCCGACTCAAAGGGTCCGTCTCTGCTGCTCTCGCCTGACGTGTTGCCGGCTGTCCCGCCCCCAGGTGCACCAGGAATGACGGGCTCCCGCCCAACAACCCCTACGGGGGATGCCGAGGGTCTCGCGACATCAAGCGCAGACTCACTTCGAAATGGACAGCTGCCACCGGATGGTCCGCCATCCGGGGTTGCCCCGTGTGACGGGCCTGCGGCAAGGACGCGCGCAAGAATGCGCAGACTCTTGTGATGCACAAAAATAAGAATTTATTTTTTATTTTTTATTTTCACGTGTATGGTTACTGTGCGCTGCGTCGGTGGTGTGCTCCTGGCACATTGTGTTGTGTGTGTGTTGGGGGTTCCTTGCGATTTGTATATACGTTGCTTTTATGGAATTCGTATTTATTCGGGGGGGGTGCGTCGGGTTGTTTTCCCTTCGGGGTTTCCTGGTTCTTGTTGTTGTTCTCTTCGCGTTATGTTGAAAAATAGTGAGGCACACGCGCGGTCAGGGGGTAAATGCGCTTTTATTGTCGTTTTTTTTGTATGTTGGCAGCCGGGACGGCTGCCAGCTATGCGGGGGGGGGGTGATGTAGGGGTGTTAGAGAAAGAGCCGTTATGCATGGCAGCTTATGGGAAACAACGACGTCCGCACCAGGCAGCCCGGGGCCCCACCCCTCAGCGGGGGTGGAGTATAAAGGGGGATGTGTCAGAGGGCTCGGGGGAGAATGTTAAAGCTAAACCAGTGAAGACCGAAGATCGTCTAGCTAGAGCCCTGGACTCCCCTGGGACGCCGCCCTTGTCAGGGCCGCGCAGGACCGAGCCAGCGGCGTGGTCCCGAGAACCAGAGCTAGTGCTCTGGGACTCCGGGTACCGTAGCCCGACTTACCAGTGTCGGGCCAGACAGCCTCCCCTAGCCCGTTAGTGGAGGACTAGGAGGTAGGTCAGAGATAGCTAGCAGTGTATTCCCAGCTAGCCGGGTGAGGGGGCCGATACCCCCTCTAGTATTGTATGTCCACAGTTGTGACTACTTGTACGGAATAAATACGTGTGCCTCACCAACGGTGTCCAAGAGTCATCAACGGTACTTCATCTGGTGTCAGAACAACTACGAACATGGACACGCGCCGGACAGCTCGAGCCGGAGTACCGCAGGTGGAGGACACCGCTGAAATTGTCGAGCCCGAGACGGCTCAACAAGACATCGTGCAGCCGGGGCCGGACGCATTCTTACCGGGGCATCAGGATGAAGAGGAGCCGCCATCAGAAGGGCTGAGGCTGGCTCATGCGAGGCTGGCGGAGCTGCTTTACGCCGCTGCCGCCACACTCGAACACATCACGCGGCTGGGGGCTGGTGGACCACCACGGGGCGAGGAGAACCGACGTCCGATGCGCCTTCCCGCCATTTCAACGGATTCAAACTTTGAATCTCCCGCCATCGCCACAGCAGCTGCTGAGGGCGTGGCCGGCCTGAACCTCGGGTCCAACATCGCTCTCGCTGGGGCTGCCGCGTCACCGCCAGCGGAGGGAGCGTCATCACGGCTGCGACAGGCGATATCTGCCGTTCACGCCGAAGCGCAGACGAGTTACGGGGACAGCAGCCTGCGAGCTTCCATGGCGACCGCTGCGCTGCACCAACGGCTGCCTCCGCTCAAAGAGTTTGTTGGCGCGGAGGGCGACTGGGGCGGCTTCCAGCGACGCTTCCTCGCCCACCAAGAAATGGCACGCTGGTCGGATGCTGAGGCTCTCTGCGCGCTGCCGGCGCTCCTCGACAGCGACGCACTCGCCGCGCTTACATCGGCGCCGAGGGAGAAGCGCTCCACGCTACAGATGGCGCTGCAGTTGCTGGCCGGGGTCTACGGACCTTCAGCGGAATGCAGGCAGCAGTTTTACGATCGCCAGCGGGTGCAAAGGAGTCGCCCCTGGCGTACAGGACGAGTCTCCTGGCACTGGCGAAGACGGCCTTCCCTCGAATGGACGACGACGGCGTGGACGCCATGGTCACAGAAAAAATCCTCCTGCTGGCAGACGACCTGGACATCGCCGTCGTTGCACAGGAGGACACGGAGATGAGTTCCCTCCAGGCTGCGCGGCTCCTCCACGCCAACCTGCTGTCACAGCGTCGGAAAGCCAGCAGGGCAGCGGCCGGGCGTGCGGTGGCTGCAGCCACCCTCCCGGTGGAGGAGGTTTACGCCGTCGACCGTCGACGGCAGCAGGGGACGGGAGCACGGTCGAGCCGGGATGGGTCGAGCCGCTTCGACCGTCCGTCATCGCCGCCGGCGCTCCCGCGTTGCTTCAACTGCGGCGTCCGGGGCCATGTCGCCTCGGGGTGCCGCTCTCCTTGGCAGCGCGGGACGACGCCTCGACAGGACGCCGGCCCTCCTCCTCCCAAGCTCCATCAACATAATCCGGCGAGTCGCGGCACCCCTCATGTTTGGCCCAAGCACACACTCGTCACACACTCGCACACCGCAACGAACGGGGGGCCGACATTGCGCTGCGACGGGCCAACACGCACCACTATGGGGACTCAAATCGAACCCAGGCAGTGGTCCATGTTGGCCCATCGCGTTGTGGCAGCGTCGTCGGGGTCGTCGGCCGTGGTGGGACACATTGACGGGGTGAAGGTACGCATCCTGGTCGATACGGGGGCATCGGCGACCATCATTTCCGAACTCATTTACAATATTCTACCTGTCCAGAGCCGTCCTTTACTGCCGGTTAACGTCCCATTCTATGCTGCTAACGGGGGCTCTCTTGGCATCATTGGATAGATTCGAGCGCAAATTTGTATCGGGGATATCAAATTGTCAGGCCCGATTTTTGTTTCCTCCTCGCTGGCGGTTCCGTGCCTGCTGGGGACGGACTTCTTGGGCAAAATGCCGATTCGTATTTTAATAGACCAGGGATACATTGAGCTCCCGTCGGGACGACGCATGGCGTTCCTGCCTTCCCCTACTGCGGCTCGGACGGCGTTCGTAACAGTACCAGCGTTCGTCGTTAAAACAGTTCGTGTGCCGCCGGGAGCTCAAATGTTGGTGCCTCTAAAACTTTGTCGGCCCTTCGCTGAGGGCATTGGGGACCAGGGAATTCTGCTGGGACCATCTAGGGCCGGGGTTAGTGGACCTCATTTGATTCCGGCCCAGACCGTCGTAAGAGGGGACGGGGACCCTTTCATCGCGGTCCTCAATGTGGGGTCGCAGACAGTGGTGGTTCCTCAAGGGACGGTGCTTGCTCACGCGACGCCGGTGCCCTGCGAGGAACCTGTTGCGAATCACGTCGGCACTGCTCCCCGGCCGCACCCACATTCGGACAGCGATGGAGGGTGGCTCGATGCGCTTTGTGCGGGATCGACGGACCTGTCAAATTCAGAGCGCCAACAGCTTAGAACGCTACTGCGGGAATTTTCCGACGTTTTCAGTCGGGACAAATACGATTTGGGTTGCACTCATCTGCTGCGTCACCATATTGACACGGGTGACAGCGCGCCAATACGCCTAGAATCCGTTTCGGTTAAGTCCCGCCGAAAAGGACCATGTCAAATCGGCTATTGATGACATGTTAGCCGCCGACATCATTTCTCCTTCCACCAGCCCTTGGGGAGCGCCGATCGTCCTGGTTAAAAAGCAGGACGGCTCGTTGCGGTTTTGCGTTGATTTTCGGCGCCTTAACAAAATTTCGGTTGCCGACGCATACCCGCTCCCACGGATGGACGAATCGCTGGACGCCTTGGCGGGAGCGCGATTCTTCTCCACACTGGATTTACTTTCGGGATTCTGGCAGCTTCCTCTGGACGATGATTCAAAGCCTAAAACTGCTTTCCGTACACCGCACGGCCTGTTCCAATTCAACCGGTTGCCAATGGGCTTACACTCAGCGCCGGCAACTTTCCAGCGTTTGATGGAATTGGTTTTGGCTGGATTGCAATGGGAGTCGTGCCTGATTTATTTGGATGACGTTATCGTCTTTAGTAAAACTTTTGACGAACATCTCCAGAGGTTGCGGGCGGTTTTCCTTAAGATGCGGGCTGCTAATTTTAAATTCAAACCCCAAAAATGTCATTTGTTACGCGATTCGGTGCGTTATTTGGGGCACATCGTGGGGCGCTCAGGTATTGCTACCGATCCCGCCAAAACGCAGTGTGTCAGCTCCTGGCCGACTCCCACCTCGATGGGAGAGGTCAGGAGTTTCATTGGCTTCGCGTCGTATTACCGACGGTTCGTCGCTGATTTTGCGACGATTGCCAAACCCCTACACGCTTTAACATCAAAAGGGGTTCGGTTCCACTGGGGTCAGGAGGAGGAGGCTGCTTTCTGCTCCCTTCGGGACGCCCTGGTAAAAGCTCCTACCTTGATTTACCCCGATTTTTCGGAACCATTTTTGCTCGACACCGATGCGAGCAACACGGGTATTGGGGGCGTGCTTTCCCAGGTGGTTGACGGCGTGGAACGGGTGGTTGCGTACGGCAGTCGGGTGTTGTCTCCAGCGGAGCAAAGATATTGTGTCACCCGTAGGGAACTGTTGGCAATTGTCTATTTCATCCAACAGTATCGCCCATATCTGTACGGTCGGCATTTCACCGTCCGCACAGATCATGCGGCACTGCAGTACGCCCTGCGAGTTCAACAGCCATCGGGACAATTGTCCCGATGGTTGGAGATCCTCCAGGATTTTGATTTCGAAACCACCTACCGTAAGGGCGTTCGCCACACCAACGCGGACGCTCTGTCGCGCATGCCAACCACCTCCGAATGTGCATGCCTCCTGGGGTCGGGACGTTACAAGCCAGCAGGGGACATGCCGGTTCCGGTCCTGGCGGCCGCCGCCGACGACGAAACATTGCTTCCAAATTCTATCGCACAACAGGGAAAAGATTCCCTGCTGGGTTTGCCTGTTAATGAATGGGGGCGCCTCCAGATGGAGGATACCTCCCTCCTCGCGTCGCGTCGTCGCGCCGGGGAGGCGGGGCGGGGGACGGGTGATGCCGACGCATGGGAAATGCACGCGGGGTTGCTGATGCATTGGGACCGGAAATCCCATCGACACCGGCTGGTGGTCCCTTCTGGGTTACGGGGTAGCGTGGTGTGGGCTGCTCATGAGCGCCTCCTCCACCTGGGTACCCAAAAGACCCTCGCCTTGCTCCAGCTTGATTTTTTTTGGCCAGGCATGACGAGGGATGTCGCAGATCTGTTGGCATCATGCCCTCGGTGTGCGCAGCGAAAACCACCAGCACGGGAGTCAAACCCGCCTTTGCAGTCTATCAGAGTCTCCAGAGTGAACGAACTTGTCGCGCTGGATATTCTGGGGCCATTTCCCGCCACCCCTAGGGGCAATAGATATTTGTTGACCGGGGTGGAATACTTTACGCGCTGGCCTATGGCCTGGCCCCTGGCCAACCAGTCGGCAGCAGCCATCGTGGAGGCCTTTGTCCAAGGTTACGTCATGGACAAAGGTGCTCCGGAGCGGCTGCTGACCGACCAGGGAAAATTTTTTTCCGGCAAACTCCTCCAACAGGTCTGTGAGCTCCTGGGAACGAAAAAAATTCGTACCTCTCCCTGACGGGATGGTCGAGCGTCTGCATCGAACCATCACGTCTATGTTGTCGCAGCAGGTTTCGGACTCACAGACCGATTGGGACTTGCAAATTCAAGGAGTCCTGGCAGCATACAGATTGGCCCCCCATGCTGCGACGGGATTTTCACCCTTCTTCCTCATGTATGGCCGCGAACCTGACCCACCTGTTCGGGCACAGCTGCAGATCCCCGCGCCGCTGGGAAAAACTAAATTGGCCGACCATGTTAAATTTAACCTTGCGAAATTGACTGAGGCACGGGATGCTGCCATGCTAAATTCCGAAAGGCGTCAGAAAGCGAATGAGCGCCTCAGACTGGGTCGCGCGCACGTGCTACAGTGGAAGCCGGGGGACAGGGCATGGCTGCACTGTCCCCCAGGTACCACTCGCGACCTCCTCAAAACTGGTGCGGCCGTGGCGGGGCCCCGTCGAGGTGGTCGAGGTTTTGCGGCCTCAGTGCGTTCGCATCAAATGGGGGAAGCGCCGGTGGTTTGTGCACCCCTCTAGGCCGAAACCCTTCGTTGCGGTGCGAGGCCCCACTCCACACACGCGTGGCCAAACATGTGGGGGGTCGGCCGACTCAAAGGGTCCGTCTCTGCTGCTCTCGCCTGACGTGTTGCCGGCTGTCCCGCCCCCAGGTGCACCAGGAATGACGGGCTCCCGCCCAACAACCCCTACGGGGGATGCTGAGGGTCTCGCGACATCAAGCGCAGACTCACTTCGAAATGGACAGCTGCCACCGGATGGTCCGCCATCCGGGGTTGCCCCGTGTGACGGGCCTGCGGCAAGGACGCGCGCAAGAATGCGCAGACTCTTGTGATGCACAAAAAGAAGAAATATTTTTTATTTTTTATTTTCACGTGTATGGTTACTGTGCGCTGCGTCGGTGGTGTGCTCCTGGCACATTGTGTTGTGTTGTGTGTGTGTTGGGGGTTCCTTGCGATTTGTATATACGTTGCTTTTACGGAATTTGTATTTATTCGGGGGGGGTGCGTCGGGTTGTTTTCCCTTCGGGGTTTTCTGGTTCTTGTTGTTGTTCTCTTCGCGTTATGTTGAAAAATAGTGAGGCACACGCGCGGTCAGGGGGTAAATGCGCTTTTATTGTCGTTTTTTTTTTGTATGTTGGCAGCCGGGACGGCTGCAAGCTATGCGGGGGGGGGGGTGATGTAGGGGTGTTAGAGAGAGAGCCGTTATGCATGGCAGCTTATGGGAAACAAACACAGTGGGCGGGGCTACGTGAGTGCACGGGGGGGGGTGCTCTCAATGACGTCCGCACCAGGCAGCCCGGGGCCCCACCCCTCAGCGGGGGTGGAGTATAAAGGGGGATGTGTCAGAGGGCTCGGGGGAGAATGTTAAAGCTAAACCAGTGAAGACCGAAGATCGTCTAGCTAGAGCCCTGGACTCCCCTGGGATGCCGCCCTTGTCAGGGCCGCGCAGCACCGAGCCAGCGGCGTGGTCCCGAGAACCAGAGCTAGTGCTCTGGGACTCCGGGTACCGTAGCCCGACTTACCAGTGTCGGGCCAGACAGCCTCCCCTAGCCCGTTAGTGGAGGACTAGGAGGTAGGTCAGAGATAGCTAGCAGTGTATTCCCAGCTAGCCGGGTGAGGGGGCCGATACCCCCTCTAGTATTGTATGTCCACAGTTGTGACTACTTGTACGGAATAAATACGTGTGCCTCACCAACGGTGTCCAAGAGTCATCAACGGTACTTCACTTGTAAGCAGGACATCACGATGAGCCCCACACTGCTGGTGCGGCAGAGACCCCATGCTCGCGGTGACGGTAGGGCAGGGGGCAGGGTATATTGCTTGCCCCCCCCAGATAGTAGTCTTCATGGGTTATCACGGCAACCTGTCATGGACCCCCTATTGATTACTCGCCTCCACTGAACTTCAAGATAGTTGACACGTGCTCGTCGAGATCGATGAAATCTCGTCTCACTGAGGCGCCACGTGGCGATTGAGCCACACCGGTGTGGGTCGACCGGGCGTGGTAACAAGAGTAGAACCATGCCGCCACTCCCCGCCAACTCCTGGCCGTGGCTCAAAACCACACTCAGGGCATTCACCAAACTCCGAGTGGCACTCTTTCGAAAAAAGACTGGTGGCTGTCAAAAACACTGCTGCAGGTAATCACAGTTGGTTTTGAGTGGTCACATTGGGGGAGGGGGGGGAATGGCAGGTGATGGGTGATGGGAGGAGACAAGGGACGCAACGTGACTGTCCGTGTACGATGATCAGGGTTGCCATCTCTGATGTACACAACCTGGGACACATCATGAGAAGAAGGATCTCTCAAAACCCGAAGAGGGGAGAACTACATTGAAACGCATTGTCTTGAGCAATGAATTAGCACAAGGGGACAAAAAGGGGTTGGAGTCATGTTCTTTGTATGGCCGACATTTACGTAGAGCAACAACTTTTTTGGATTGAGGTGGTTGAGCCAGATAATTGCGTAAAGAGTAGAGGAGTGATATATCGCTATGATGATGCCTCCAAATTTGTGAATCGGACATTGAGTTTTCATAGATTCCATAGTCTGTTCAGGCTTGGAGTTAGGGATAGGGCTACAGATTCGCTGCAGAAATATTTTTCAGATCATCAGTGTTTGGCACTACATGTAGGGCAATTCCACAATATTAGGCAAACATAATTTCACCATCATCCTAATTTTATATATTTGTATGGGATATAATTTTGAAGATAATTATTGGTTTAGAAATTACATTATTCACACAGATGATTTATTTCTGAATGTCTTGGTTGAAATACTTTGCCCCAAGGTAAGATAACTGTGGGATTATGGTAATGAGTATCCACGTCCGTCTGAGATCGTGGAACTGCCCTCCAGCACCGCCGCCGCTCGCATCAGGGAACGTAGGAACGACTATGGTTCCTGGCTTCACTGTGGCCAACTAGTTTATTGATGGATGTCTCCTCCTCCTTGCCATCCTCAATTTCCACCACCATCACCACCTCCACAACCTTGTGCTTGTCTTTCAGAGACCAGTTCCGAAATGCGCGGCTTCACCTTGGCAAGTGCCACTCTCATGTCATTTTCACAACAAAGTCTGTTCCTTTTCTTCGTTTTTATGTCCAGCATCCTCGAAAAGGATTGCTCGCAAAGATGTGTTGTAACAAACGGTATGAAAATCTCCAGGGCTTTCTTAGCAATAACAGGGTACGTTACCATTTGTTGGCACCTAAACGTTGAGACCGTTGTTAATCTGATGAGTTGCTGTTGAACCTGGCTCTGCTGAATTCCAATTATTTCGTCGAGGTATTCATCATTGACATCTGCTGTCTCAACACTAAACGTGAACGGCTGTCTCACCTGTTGTATCTATGCCCTGTTTTCCGTTATTAATATTAAGAATAATTAAGAATTTTTTTTTTATATATATATCTATTTTTTTTTCATTAAATAATGAAAACAACTCACAAGCACACCAGGAATCCATGAAACATGGAGGGCGGTTAAAATGATAAGAATTCGGTCACAGATAGGTCAGAGACATCCAGATGGACAAAGATCGATGGCCTGACCTCCCAAGACATCTTGAGATGCACGGAGGGGGTGCAAAGCAGAGTAAAGGATAATAACGGTTGCCACTCGCGTTTTCTTAACGTTTTCCTAACCGAAAAGTAGAAACTTAACAAAGAGAATTAACCAACAAACCATAGGTTTTTTTTATTAGTAATTATCTTATATTACTCGTATTCACCACATACATATTATTTAGAATTATGTTTCCTATCTACATGACCGTCCTAAAAACTAAAGAGTACGAATTCCAGAAAGCTTAAGTGGAAACATAGTTACACTTAACCTCAGGACATTAAAATATAACTCAGAATAAAACACCAATCTCTGGAGAACTAAACTTGGCAAAGCCCCAAAATAATAATGTGACGAGGATCAGTACGAATATTCATTAAACATAGACGAATGATAACCACGATACTAAGACCGAAGGAACTCATAAAATATAATTCAAGAATAAATGTAACACACAGGACCACATAAATGTATTGCAAACATCTCCTCAGCCACCTTTGTCTTCCAGCGGGGTCTGGCAAGCAAGGAGGGAGCAAAAAGGTCACAGGGGGGAATCGGTGCCTGACATTCCAAAGACATCTGTTTTTTTCTGTTTGTTTTCTCTCGCAAAGAATGCGCAGAGAGGGGAGTCACGTTTTGAGTTAGGCACGGGCGCACATAGCGAACGAGCAGTCTGTCCGAGTCGCGCTCAGTCTCGCAACTCGGCTTGCGACGCAGCGTTGCGACAGGGCTCGCAAGGGAGCTGGGGCAGATCGTGCCTCGAGGAGAGATGGGACGAGGAGGGGTCGTTCGAGTCGCAGAAGTCTGAGTTCAACCTGGGTCGGGGCTGGGTTTCAGCAGTGCTCCGGCTGGCCGAGCGTCGTGAGGAAACGAAACACCGATGCCGATAGCAGGTGTCGCTTCTCGCAGAACAAAGTTAAGTGCGAGTGAAGCTGGCAGCTGCACGAACAAGGGAAGCACGGAGCAGAGAGAGTGACGAGTGACGACAAGCAATCAACCTGTAAAAGGGCGGAGATCGCCAAGCGTCGACCATGCGAACAAAGCAGAGAGCGCGAAGCAGTGGAGAAAGCCTGGTCAAACGGCTGTGAGGGAGAGGACAGCGCCATCGAATGCGCCGTGTGTTTGAGGGCACAACGACCAGTGTGAACACACAAGGCGAGCATCGTGCCGACTCAACAATCAATCGAGCAGTGGAGAAGCCGGGGGCTGCCACCAAGAGAGAGAAAGCGCCATCGAATGCGCAGTGTGTTTGATACTCAGACCGACCACCACCCAGCGAGCACAGCCGCGTCGTCCAGAGCCACAAGCCAACACAGCCTGAAGCAAGGGCGAGTGTCCGGGTGAAGTTGGCAACGATCAAGGAGAGAGCCACAACACAGCACGACTCGGACGTCACCGGGCGTCACCGAGCATCGTGCCAACTCGTCATCTAGCAGTAGAGGGAGACAGAGCGCAAGAGCAGCACGACTCGGACGTCACCGGGCGTCACCGAGCGTCGTGCCAACTCCTCATCTAGCAGTAGAGGGAGAGAGAGCGCAAGAGCAGCACGACTCGGACGTCACCGGGCGTCACCGAGCGTCGTGCCAACTCGTCATCTAGCAGTAGAGGGAGACAGAGCGCAAGAGCAGCACGACTCGGACGTCACCGGGCGTCACCGAGCGTCGTGCCAACTCGTCGTCCAGCAGTGGAGAGAGAGAGAGCGCACAAGCAGAGACACGCCGAGCGAGGGAGCAGCAGGGGCTCGCGGCGGCCACGCCCAACCCAGAGAAAACTTCTGGCCGCTGTTTGTATCCTCCCACACCACACAAGCTAACGACACAACTCCCGGCTCTAAGAATTAATTAATATTACAAGAGGACAACGCACACACAGCACGCACACGAATAAGACTTTAAAAAAATTTGTCTTTGCGTTTCAAAAAGGGTTGCCATTTCGAGGTGGTGCGTTCAATATCAACTGATCGTGCAAAGCAGTTGCTGCCGTCGAGTTACATGAATAAGAAATGTTTTAGTCATTCATTTTCGTTAACTGCATAATCACGCCAATGAAGAAGTATTTCTAGTCATTCATTTTCGTTAATCGCATAATCTTGCCCATGAATTTATTGACGTATTCTTGCTTTCGGATAAGAGAGTGTCATGTGCTTGTTTAGAATAAAATTGCTTAACTCCAACTGTTCGAGTGCTTCTTTCCAAGTCCATGCAAGACGATCTTATTCTTGATAACTGTATCCTATGATGAGATCTGAAACTGGAGACCTAAAATAACATAAACACACTAAGATAATCGATAAACGTTTAATCGATGATAATCGTGTTATCCTGATTGATATAACACTGGATAAACGAAGCTGAGCCTAATTATCATAACTGATCACAGTAACATAATCGCAAGCATCCGCATAAATTACTACGATTATCTCCGCGATTATCATAATTTATGCATATAATTACATACATTATCATAATTTATGCATGTTAATACACACATTAACGTAATTAATGCGATGTGCGCATTTTTCGGAAAATTATTAATTTTTATTATTTTTATCAAAATTTCATAAGCCAAGACATACAACACACCCATGCTGGATATGACTCTCTTGTAGGGAAGTATCCGTCGAGAGACTTTGCAAACTCATCTAAGTGTGTGGCAATTGCTTGCTTCAGTTCCGCGGGTACAGAAATGTCTCCGATTCCAGATACATCTTCGATCTTACTTACATAGTCGTCCAGCAGGGGAAAGTTTGCGAAGTTATCGTTCTCTGTTCGTCGTTTCCATAACGGTAGCTTTTTTTGAAAAGCCTTCAGGTTTTCTTCCACTTCAATGATGTTGACTCCACCGCCCTGCATCTGCTGATTGAGATGATTGAGAGCTGCGAAGATATCAGCCATGTACGCTAAAATGAGAATGAACTCAGAATTTTTGAAGAAATCTGCATGACAATGTTGGTGCTCTTGCAAAAACAGGGCTAATTCCACACGCATGGCAAAAACACGATTCCGCACCTGTCCCCGGGATAACCACCGAACATTAGAATGGTACAGAAGTACCTCGAATTCAGAGCCCATTTCTTTACACAGCTCACTGAATATGCGGTGCCTCAGAGCACTATTTCGCACATAGTTCACGCATTCCACTACAATTTTTAAGACTTCTGTCAGTTTTGGAGGCAAGGTTTTTGTTGCCAACGCATGCCTGTGCAGAATACAATGCGTAACAATGATGTGTGGTGCATCGGCTTTCACTAGCGCACCAAAACCAGACTTTCTTCCCAGCAGGACTGGAGCTCCATCCGAACAAACTGCAGAAACCATATCCCACGAAAGATTGTTGTCTTTGAAGAAGTCATCCACAAGTTTCTTCACATCGGCTGCCCTAGTTGTTGTTGTAAGAGGCTTACAAAATAAAAAATCTTCCTTTATCACGTCGTCTTTCACATAGCGCATGAATACAGCAAGCTGGCTTAGATTGGAAACGTCTGTGGTCTCGTCGAGTTGCAGGCTGAATTTTGCCGGGCTTGAAATCAGATCTGCAACTACTTGAGCCAAGATGTCTTTGCTCATGTCCTCTATTCTGTCGCTGATGGTGTCATTTGAAAGAGGAATTTGGGATAACTTAACTTCAGCCGCTTTTCCCAGCATGATATTCGCCATCTTCAACACAGCTGGTTTTATGAGTGTTTCACCAATGGTGTGTAGTTTGCCCTGCTTTGCGATCAGGTAAGCAACTTCGTACGGTGCTGTGAGGATCGGTTTGTTGATGGGTACAAAGCCGAGAACAGGCAGAGTAGCCTTTTCATCGAATCTGGCTCTCTTCACCTTGAATTCAGCGAGCGTTGTGTGGGGAATACAAGAGTATTCCCCATCTCCATGCAGCTTAAGGAAGTGTTTCCTTGGTTTTGCCGGTGCTAGACTAGAATTGCTCAACTTGGCATTGCAAATCATGCAGTTAGGACGCTGACTCCTATCACGTTCCGTTATACATGTGAATCTATATTGTACATATTCGTCCGACCACTTTCCTTTTTTGCTCGACATAGTTAGTATGAAGGGATTAAAATATTAAGACAGAAATCACACAACGTACCATCACGAGTCACAAGTCGACTACCGAGCGCACCAAATTCCCTGCAGCACAGATAGGCCAAGCGATGTAGCGTGATCACTTGCAGCCAATGATGGCCAAGCCGGACGTGTCTTAACCTCCGCTGAACCCCTGAGACTGACTCACAGAACCCCTGAGGTTCGATCGAACCCAGGTTAAGAACCACTGCATTAGACACTACACACAACGAAGTACTTATACCAGCTCAACTGGGATTACACATAACAATCAGCACCCCCTACTGGCAGACAAATGCCAATTTCACACCAGGTGCAGAGTTACCTTGTGCCCACAGGGACATCTATCATTGAGGATGCCCTTTCACATGTGTTGAGATGAGATGTGATGTAAAGCGCTCTGAGATGCCCCAGTGTACAGAAAGGTGCTAAATCATTCTCATCGTTATCACTGTTTACAGCAATAATGGAATTATGTCTATAGATAGCTAATCTGTATTTGTAAACAGGGGCCATGATGGCTTAACGAGATGGTTAGACCAGCTCATCATTAGTATCGTACACTGAATCGTGTGTGTATAAATCCATTATTTACGTTAAAAGCTAAATATATACATGTGTGTGCGACGCGCGAGTGCTGTGCGCTCACCTCCACCTCGCTCTGCAGACGCTGCTGCTCTGAGTGTGCGCTCTGCTCATTGTCGCGGTAGGGCGCCAGCTCGGCGTGCACCTCCGCCACTACACGTTGATACCACTGCATCTCTGCCTGCATAGATTCCAGTTGCCAATTGCTGTCAATGAGCTGCGTGGGCCACCGGCAAATGGCAGCAGAGCGACACAGAAAAGCATTTTAACGACTGCGTGAGGTTATTGTAGAACATACAGGTATAATAACACACAGAACCAGGATCTTCATTTATAATTGAGGAATGTAATGAGCTACGAAGCTCTTTTACACAGATGTCCATACACCACCTATGACCAAATGAACAGAAATGCACCCAATCATCTCAGATATTGGAAGAAAAGCATGGTTGAACTTCAATAGTTCAATAGTGCTTGGATGGGCAACCACCATCAATACAAACCAAGATAACACCTATAAAAGCCTGATGAAGACCACTTGTGTTGCGATCGAAACGTCGTGGGTTTTTTGCTTTTATTAATTTCAAAATTTTTTAACGTGACTTTACCGAAAGAACCAAGAATATGAATTCCTGCAGTCACGAAAGTTTGTGAATTAATTAACCCAAAATCTGGATTAAAATAATAGATTAAGATCGCTTCCCAACCAAAAAGAGGGAGGGGATGGAGATGCATGTAGCAGAGGGGAGCAGATGGTCTAGTACAGGGGTCGGCAACCAAAATAACAAGAAGAGCCATTTCTTTCCAATTCGGTACAAAATTCTGTATTTCAAGAGCCGCAATGCATCTATGTACATACTGTACATACGTATATATCGTCAAGAAGCAGCCCGTAAAGAGCCGCATGCGGCTCCGGAGCCGTAGGTTGCCGACCCCTGGTCTAGTACTATTAGGTAAATTTCGAAGAACCAAGAAGATACTATTAGGTACTTCTAGAGGTGGGATGGTGAATCGTAACGTGGTACCGTCCCTAAACAGAGGATGCTCAGTAACCCAGTGCGCATATACACATCCGTGTGAAAAATAAGTGTATATGTACAGTGGGACCTGCCAGAACACGGACAATAAATCCAGCGTACTGAAAATTTTTGCTCCCGCCAGTGCATCCAATGAGTCGTCGATACGTGGTAGGGGATATGCGTCGGCCAGCGTGACGGCATTGAGGCGTCGGAAGTCCACACAGAATCTCAGTGACCCGTCTGACTTCTTGACTAGGACCACCGGTGCCCCCCAGGGACTCAAGGATGGAGAAATTATGTCAGCCCGCAGCATCTCCTGCACCGCTTGTTGAATGTGCCCTTTTTCCATTGGGCTCATTCTATATGTGTTTTGGCGCAGGGGTGCGGCGTCTCCCGTGTTGATGTGGTGCTGCGACAGATTTGTGCGCCCTAGGTCGAACGGTCCCCGGCTGAACACGTCCGAAAACTCATGCAATAGCGAGTGCAGCTGGTGTTTCTGGTCGGGCGGCAATCCCGGCTCAGGCCCCGCCAGCTGGTCCATCCACGATTCGGCCCCTCTGTCCTCGGACTGGCTGATGCTGCCTACAAGCTCGGGCTCCGTCCCGAGGGCTCCTAGTGACAAGGGACTAACGTGGGCCAGAACTGTTCCCTCCTGCACCGTCGCTGTCCTATCGGAGGTGTTCAGCACCTGAATGAACAGATACTGGTTCCTCTGGACAATAGTTTCAGCTTCCACCAGCGCATGGCGATCCGTGGCAGCTGACGCCAGAGACACCAGGATGGGTGAGTCCGATCGGGCTGTCACGAGGGGGGACCAATATCGCAGCGGAATCAGCATCTGGGCTGCCGGGGGAATGGAGACAGACTTACTGAACTGACCAGAGCCTGCACGTAGGGTACACCCCGGCCGGCCCCCTCCGCCTTTAGGAAATGGAGATGCGTTCCCTGGACTTCCACCCGCCCATTGGCCAGATCGATTTTCATTGGCATCTGCCTCAGAAAGTCCGTCCCCAACAGGCAGGGTACGGGCAACTTTGCGGAGACAAGGATGGGTCCTGCTACCGAAAGCTGCCCAATCTGTATCGGGGCTTCAACCTGGCCCAGGAAGCCCATGCTGCCTCCATTTGCTGCAATGAACGTCGTCTTGACGGGGACTAAAGGTCGGTTTTCATCCGGCAGCATCTCGTGCATGGTCCTCGAGATGATCGTGGCTGATGCCCCCGTGTCAATCAAGATATGTGCCGACACTCCCGCGATTTCACCGACCAGGACCGAGGCCGCTACCACCCGCCTTGCCAGCTTCCTCCATTGTGTGGCTGAGTCCGGCGGCGTCTCGTTATCCTGCGGTGCATGGTGAGATGATGGGGGATGGATGTGAATGGACCGAAGATGGGGTTTCCCCCTTTGGAGTGCGTCGCAGCAGGGTGAATACGCCCTTGTTACATAGTGTGGGCTGGGCTCTCTATGTGGTGCAAATTGCTCCCCCTTGGTGACGTAGGATGGGCCCCCCTTGTGCTGTGGGGGGGCCCCCATCGTAGTGGGCAGTGGGGATTGGGGGGTGGCCCTTCCCGTGAGCCCATCCCTTCTCCCCTCTCCTTCCTTTGTCCCGGCGGCGTGGTCCCCCTGGTCCCGTCTCGCTCCGCCGCAAAGCGGTGGTGAGGCGGGGCGTGGAACTGCTCCAGGGTGCAACGTCAGTTGTGTGTGCCGCCTCAGCCCAGGGGCCATTGCCCCTGGCAACTCGCCGGCGTCGCAGGTAACTAGTAACGTCACTTCCGGGGACCGCGCGATCCTTGGCGCGGTCCCCGGCCCCCGCGGAATCCTCGGTGCGGTCCGCGACACCACTTCCGGCCGCGACGTCACTTCCGGACGCGACGTCACGTCCGTTCGCGACGCCACTTCCGGTCGCGACGCGATCCCCGGTGTGGTTCCCGGCCCCGGCGCGATCCCCTTCCCCCGACCAGGACAGTGGGGACCGGGGAACGACACCAACGGCGCCCACCCCGAGGAGACTCCCGGTGAGTTCGCGGCGTCGTAGGTGTAATTTCTCGGCCCGACCGAAAGGCCGGGCGGGACGGCGTCACTCGCCCGGATCCTGTCGGCGTTCGGCCCCGGCGGGTTCCAGGTGGCGTTGGCGCCCTCCGGCTCTGTGCGGCACCCCCTCGCCACATGCCCCTCTCGACCACAACGGTGGCAGACCCACGGGGCGTTCCGTCGGGGTGGCTCGGTGCGGTGTTGTAGAGGCGGCTGCCAGCGACGCGGCGGCTGGTCGCGCCCCTGGTCCCTCTGCTCCGCCAGTCCCCGGATAGCCGCGTACACATCCCGTAGCGATGGCTCCGGCTCAGACGTCGGGGGTCCGTTGCCAGCTGCCCCACAGGCAGCCTGTCGCGACGGTGCAGGTTCGGCGGTTGGTGTCGCTGGACCCAGTAGCGCCGCGGCAACGGCTCGGCTGTTCCCCCCCGCCGCGCCAGCCACCTGGCCCACGGGTGGTGCCCGGCCCATGACCTGTTCGTGGGCTTGGATGGTCCGGCAGCCCACAGCGAGGTGCGTTCCCCCGGTGTCACCATGGGCATTACAACGCCAGCGCGGCAAGCGTAGGCGATGAGGTGCTCGACCACGAGGTCCTCGAGCGCTTCTTCATCCAGGCGAGGGAAAGCCCTCCTCGCCAACACGAGCAGCGCACCCCTGTAGACTAAAGGGGATTCTCTAGCCCCTCGCTGGCGGTCCTGGAACAGTTTAAAGGCTCCTTCCGCCGGGTAGTAGATTTCCCCCAAAGCCTCGTAGGGCACCTGTAGCGTGGTCTTGCTGTGCGAGGGAAGGGAGGTGTAAGAGGAGAGTGCCTCGTTGCCCAGAGCGGATGGCAAAGCTTGTAGTGCCTCTTCATCTGTCCACTCGAGAGCGATGGATGGCAGCCTCAAATCGGCGGACAAACCCCTCCCAATCTTCTTCCTCGGCCACGAACTTGTCGACGGGCCCCAGCCGACGCGCCCGTCCTGCCACCTGCTCTCCGTGTTGGGTGGTTAGCCCTGGGGGTTTTGGCGGGAGCGGCGGCGGCTGGCGTGACGAGGTTGGTTGCGGCTCCTGCCCAGCCGGCTGGTCGGCCTCCGGGTCCCGTGGCCTCTCCTCCCGTAGTACGCGTGGGGGTGGGGGTCCCGGTGCTGGCGGGCCCCCCATAGGGAGCCTCAGCAGTAGCTCCTGGAGTGCCCTCTTCACGCGGGCCATGCGGTCCTCCATGGGGTCCTCCAGGTGATCCAGGCCCCCTGCTGCTGCTTCTGGTAGCAGGCCCCCTTGTTGCCCGGGATGGGAAGGATCCCCGGCCCCTGCTTCCTCTTTTCTTGGCTCTTTTCCGCGGGGATTCTTCTTCGGAGCCATTATAAATCCCACCAGATGTAAAGGAGAGCCGACACAAGATTGCAGGGGTTTCGTCTTTTAATCCTTTTCTCCCATTCACACCTGTCCCCAGCCGTCCCAATCTCGTTCCCGCCAAAAGCCCTTTCTTCCCGCCCGTTCTCCCCTTATATCTCCTCGATTACCCCTCCCACTAACCCTCCTATTGGTGGGAATCCTTCCCCTGACACCCCTACATATATATAGGCAGTCCTCAACTTACAAACACCGGACTTACGAACACCTGCACTTACGAACCTGCTTCCATCAAATATATATTTTATAACATTGACTTTAAACGCGAACTCGCACTTGAAAATTGAACCGCGTCGCTATTTTGTTCAATGGAGCGATTCTCCACGACATGCAATGACTCAGGATCGCGCTTGGAGCAAGTGTTTGTCTATGTGAGTGTGTGTGTGCACGCGCACGTGTCCATGTGTATGAAAGTGAATGTGTGGGGAGCGGTAGTGTAGCGATTAGCCTTCGAAAGCAGCGATCCGAGTTTGATTCCCGTTCATGGCCAACACCAGTGATGATTACGTGAACCGGTCCTGGGCGTCCCCGAGATCGACCCAGCCTCAAATGAGTACCTGGTGCGATGTGTAAACATCACCACTGGAGAGACAAAGGCCGCGAGGCATGGTGCTGGCCAATCACCCCCTTGTGTTCTATGCCGGCCTTCATAAGTGCTGCTCACTAACAGTACTTTCCCCAACAGGCTATTAAGGCTATACAGGGAGTCTTTGTCTGTGCGACGTGCGAATGCTGTGTACTCACCTCCGCCTCGCTCTGCTGGCGCAGCATGTCCAAATGCTGCAGCTGTGAGTGTGTGTTTTCGCGGTACTGCTCCAGCTCGGTGTGCAGCTCGGCCAGCACACGCTGATACCAAAGAATCCCCGCCTGCAGGGATCCCAGCTGCTGGCTCCTCTCGAACAGCAGCTTGGGCCACGGGCAGAGAAAAGCATTTCAACGACTGTGTGCGGTTATTGTAGAACATACAGATGCAACAACAGACACATAGAACCAGATTCTTTATTCATATTGGAGGAGTCTGATGAGCTCTGAAAGATATTTTGACCAAATCACCCGGGATGCACCTAATCTTTTTAGACCATCATGCACACAACCCATGATTACGCCTATAAAAGCCCACATATATGGATTAAGTAACCCAAAATCTGCATTAAAAGGTCAGATTAAAATCGCTTCCCAAACCAGGACAGGGAGGGCATGGACATGCACGTAGCAGAGGGGAGCAGATGGTCAAACCCTACACAGCCTGACGACTCAAGTGCTGTGTCACGGTCAGACCTGGGCCGGGTTCCCAGCGGCCGTGGGAAAGAGGCTGGGAGCGTTACCTGATGCAGGGTGTCCTCATTATCAGCTTGGGACGCGGTCAGCTGATCCTGCAGCGCCGACAGTCCCTGTTGAGGGGTGGAGAGCTCCGGCTGGGCACTGGCACGCTCCGCCTCACTCGCTGCGAGCTCCTCCTCGCTCGCCTTGAGCTCCTCCCTCAGCCGGATGATTGTGTCTTCGTCCTCCTGAGCCTTAATACAGACAACGTTCATTTTACCATCGCAATCATCAGCATCATCATCATGAGCAGCCATGATCCGTCCACCGCTGAATGTGTTTTTGTGATACTGCTGAATGAAAGTTTCCCTGAGCCATACCGGTCATGGGAATTAATTGATCATACTTCATTACACTGGTCAGCACGAGGTGTTACACCTGTAGTGTTGTACAGACGGACTCTTCAACGTCTTTTGTAGCACACACTTTTATTCGTCTTATGAACACAGTCCCTATGCACTGAGGGGTATACGGTCCCCTCACCCGTTACACTCAGAACGTACAAGCCTCCGCGCCCTACAGGCTACTTAATATCCCGCTCTTTCAATGTCCTCTGACTGGACCTAGGGGAGGTCTCCCCGACCACTGGTTACTCTGAACCCTAGCCCTTATAAGGGCTGGAGGGCTTGGTCCAGGGTCCTAGGCTTCTTCCGCCGTCTTGGGTCTTCGTGTAGTCGAACTCCTCGAGAGCTCTGAGCGCTCTGGCTTTATACTTGTTCGTGGCCGGGTTGTCCAATCCCCGGCCACCTTGTGGAACCCTGTGATTGGTCGTTCCCAATCTGCTTTTCGATCCCAATTCACCCTATCTGACCCTGACCGTTTGGTCGCGCGGGAAAACCTTGTTTACGGTCAGCTCTCACAGCTTGTGAGACCCTGACCGTTAGTTTGAGCGGGAAAACCTTGTTAACGATTTGCTCTCCCAGTTTGTGAACATCGAGTAGTTAACTCTACTACACACCCAAGACCGGTTCAGATATCACTGGCCACCAATGCTAGCCATGGTTGGTAATAAAACTCGGACAGCTTGGTTCAGAGTGCAGGAGGCTAATCACAGTAAATTAATACGTTGTATATAATCATAAATATTTCAGTTTTTTCTTTATCTGTTTTAAATGCCGTATATTCTCCCTGTTGTAATCTGTTAGTCACTTAACTCCCTGTATTGCTTTGTTTGTGCGTGGCTTTGTTCATGCTACACTGTGTACTATTATTTTGACCGAGCAATGGCCCTTCTGGTCTCAGTGAGTTTGTATTCCTTTCATGTTCCATGATCACGTTGTTGTTGATCAAAGCACAAATTGAATAATTGGTGGGGTTACAATTTTATCCCGGGCCAAATTATCATTGGCACATTTCATTATTGGTAATTGAGGCATAACAGCCGCACAAGGGTCTCTTCCTCTTGTGAACGCTGCCACAAATGTCTTAAAACTCAAACTTTAATTATCTTTATTTTACCAGCTAAGGCCTACTGAACTTTATAGCTCTTTTCAGAAGTGATCTGCCCACAAATGAAAGTTCAACGAAGTGGCTTATCATGTGGAAATGTATTGCAGCCAAATAATCTAAACGCAAGTTTCTAAATGTGGATGGAAAAACCGGAGGACCCGGAATAAAATCCACGCAACCACAGGGAAAACATGCAAACTCCAAATATACAGGTGTCGGGGTTGGGATGAAACCCACAACCTCCTGCATACAGGCGAGGTAGTTAACATCTCACCACCGTGGCGCCCCTCTTCAGTGCCAATCGTGGCTTCACTACGCGTGCCTTTGCGAGTCGGTACCTTCTTGGAGTTGCGCTCGAACTGCTTAAAAGCATCGGCGAGGGTGAGCCGGACCTCCTCCAGCCCCGTCGCCAGCTCGCAGGTCTATTTCCGATGCGTGTCCTGCTGCTGCGCCTTCTCCGACCCAAGTGTCTGGACGTGCCCCTTTGACTCCTTCAGCTGCGCACACGCACACATTCTACAATGCTGGATTCACGTCTGGGGAAGTATACTGAATGTGGTGTGCAGGATATATGGAAATATTTTCTGGGTTGGAGAAGACCCAGCTGTAATTAAGCCAGGTTTGCAAACAAATAAATAATTGCCACTTAAGTAATTTACACTCTGTGGTGTGCATAGAGCTATCTGTCTACAAGCCTATATTGTTTCTCTAACAAATGCAAGCCAATGACATTTTAGAAAAAGTCCTGTAAACTGCAGCTGACTGTATAATTCAATTGTATTTATTCTAACTGGAAGTATAAAAATTTAAGCAAATGCATTCGCAACTCTGAATCATGGCAAATTATGAGAGGGGTGAATTAGTTACAGGCCTAGTCAGGGCTTGCCTTGTCTCATCAAGTGTAATTACCTCATCACCATTCACCTATCTGCAGATAAAATTAAGAGGCATGCCGAGAGGACCGATCCTGTGGTCACAATTATACCTTTTGCCATATAGAAATGCATTATCATACTACATTATAAAAAAACCCATTCTGGCTGTCTGCCTTCCTGACTGCATCCATATTACTTAAATAACCACTTCAGGTTTCAGCCACCTGTGATTAAGCCAGGTTCAAATGTGCAGTGAGTTAATGATCTCAGTCTGATCATCAATGACTTCACAGAAAAGCCCATGAAAACAATGTCGGCTTTGCACTAAATCGAGCGAAGTTCCAGCTCTGAAAACCAAAGATCCGACTGTTTAGTGATAAACATTACTCATTACATAGCAGGGCAGATATCAAAGTATTTCCTCCTATTGTATGTGGACCAGAGGGCACTTAAAGATTTCTCAGAAGTAGTTATGTGATGTATGCTTCTGCGGACCATTCTCTAACATGCGATGGTGCACTTCTCAGGGGATGAGGACAGACCTCATGCACACACATGGAGGTGGGGGGGGGGGTGCAGCTTAAGGTTCTGGTTACCTGGTGCTGCAGCCTGGCGATCTGGCCATGCATGTGTAGTGGTGGTATTGACGTGCGCCGACTGTGACAGTGATGGATCACGGGGCGGCGCGGGGTGCGGGGTTGGGCACGCGTTGTGGGCGTGGTGTGGACGCGCGCGCCGGGAGTGACAGATGACGAGGCGGCGCGGAGTGAGTGGTGAGGCACGATGAGATGTGGGAAAAGAGGATCGTAGCCAGCGCCCGGCGATTGGTCGAATAAGTGGGTGCTCGCAGCGACGTCCGCAGGTGGGGTATAAAGGGGGACGCGCGAGAGCACTCGGGGAGAGTTACCCAGTTGAAGACCCGAAGACGGAGCTGAAGACCTAGTGAAGCCGAGTAGCTCAGTGGCGTTAGTCGCCGAGTAGCTAAGTGGATGTTGGTCATCCGAGTAGCTCAGTGGCGTTAGTCGCCGAGTAGCTAAGTGGATGTTGGTCATCCGAGTAGCTCAGTGGGCGTTAGTCGCCAAGTAGCTAAGTGGGTGTTTGTCACCCGAGTACTAAGTGGATGTTGGTCATCCGAGTAGCTCAGTGGCGTTAGTCGCCAAGTAGCTAAGAGGATGTTGGTCATCCGAGTAGCTCAGTGGGCGTTAGTCGCCAAGTAGCTAAGTGGGTGTTTGTCACCCGAGTACTAAGTGGATGTTGGTCATCCGAGTAACTCAGTGGGCGTTAGTCGCCAAGTAGCTAAGTGGGTGTTTGTCACCCGAGTACTAAGTGGATGTTGGTCATCCGAGTAGCTCAGTGGGCGTTAGTCGCCAAGTAGCTAAGTGGGTGTTTGTCACCCGAGATACAAAGTAGGTGTTAGTCACCTGTAACCAAGTTTGATAAAATAAAGAGTGTGTTACCCGTGAAGTCGTCTCCCGTGGAGTTACTACACTACAACTGGCGTCAGAAGTAAACCTGTCTTCAAGAAGTATGGACACAAGGAAGACTACCCGTACCCACGAGCGAGGTCGGGATGACGACGGCGTACCGGGGACACCGACCTCGGGTGTAGAGGACGAGGAGTTGCCGCCGATGCAGCACTTCGCGGTGATGGCCGACGCTCCGCTTGCCTCCGACACCGGCCTCCAGGACGCGCACGCCCGCTTGGCGGAGTTGCTACTCGCCGCCGCCGCTGTCTTGGCCGACATCTCCGTTCCGGCGAGCGGAAAAACGGCTGCGGGGGTCGTGGAGGAAGCGACGGTGGAGGATTCCCGCCAAAGGGCGCTTCGCGCCAAAAGCCTGGAAGTTGCCGCCGTTTTAGGGGGGCCGCCACCGATTGGCGGGAAAGACGGACGCCACGTGGCCGGACACCTCCGCGCAGCGCAGCCCACGTCATCGGCGCGCGCCGGAGCCCTCCATTTTGCGCCTGACAACCGAGCCGACATTTTACACAACTCCAGCGGAGCGCGGGAAAATCTCTCCGACGTCGACGACGATCGGGTCCTCCAGCAAAGATTGCCCGCGCTGTCGGCGTTCAAGGCGGATGGGGGCGACTGGGGAGCCTTCCAACGAAGGTTCCTCGCTCATCAGGAGATGTCGGGGTGGTCCGACACCACTGCCCTGCGTGCGTTGCCAGCGATGCTTGACGACGACGCGCTTGCAGCCTTCACATCTGCTGCAAGGTCGTCCCGCTCTACGCTCCAGGCCGCACTACACCTGATGGCGAAGGTGTTCGGGCCGCCCTCCACGTGCCGCCACCAGTTCTACGATCGGCGGAAGGTGGCTGGGGAAACGACGCTAGCCTACCGCACGGCACTGCTCGCCTTGGCGGACGCAGCTTTTCCCCGCATGGATAAGGAGGGGAAGGACGCCATGGTGACGGAGCAGCTGCTGGTGTTGGCCCACGAGTTGGGGGTCCCCATCAACGTGGCAGACGAGATGGAGATCTGCTCCCTGGCGATCGCCACGAGCATTCACGCGTACGAGGTCCTCAAACGCAAGCCGGGGGTCGTCTGCAAATGGCCGGGGAATGCGGCACTGGCCGCCACGATCGCCGAACCTCAGCCAGCTGCGGTGCAGGAGCGGGGCTTCGCTGCATCGTGTCCGGGGGAGTGGAGAACGGGAGGTCGTTCGCCCACACGTTCGCCCCGCAAGCTGGAGCAACCGAAACCTACGACGTCCGTCGTCTGCTACAACTGCGGCCTTCGGGGTCACGTCGCAGCCGGGTGCCGGGCCCCGCGTCCGCGCGCCGCAGGACCACGTCGGGACGACGACCAGGGCCACAAGTCATCCCAACAAAACCCGGCAAGTCGCGGCACCTCACACGTTCGGTCCACAAACACGGCACATTCGGGTCGCCGCTTCGCGGTGGGGGGTTCGCGGCTGGGTGCCGGGGGTTCAATTCGGCGAGGGGGGTCCGTACGCGGCCCGCAAGCAGTCGAGTGGTCCGAATTGGCCCACAGGATCGTGGCTGCGTCAGCCGGGTCGTCCGTGGTAACGAGGTTCATTGACGGGGTTGAGGTCCGGGTGCTTGTTGACACGGGTGCGTCGGCCACCATCATCTCGGACCTTATTTATAACATTCTTCCCGTCCAAAGTAGACCCCTTCTGCCGGTAGACGTGCCATTTTATGCGGCGAATGGGGGATCCCTGGGGATCATCGGCCAGATTCGGGCGACTATTTGCATTGGGGACATTAAATTAGCGGGCCCTATTTTTGTATCATCATCGCTGGCCGTTCCCTGTTTGCTAGGTACGGACTTTTTGTAAAAAATGCCCATCAAAATTCTTATTGATCGGGCCTGCATAGAGCTTCCGTCAGGTCGGCGGGTTGCCTTCTTGTCGAGCCCTATCAAAGTGCGCACGGTTTGTGCGACGGTGCAGGCGCTGGCGACTCACACTGTACGGGTACCCCCGGGATCGCAAATGTTAGTACCCCTTCGGTTCAGGAAGCCACTCGAGGTGGGTGCGGAGGCACAGGGGGTGCTGTTGGGGCCGTCAAACAGAGCCAGTAAGGGCCTCGACTTAGCGGTTGCTCAAACCGTGGTGAGAGGGGACAGTGAGCCGTTCGTAATGGTCCTGAATACGGGGTCGCGGCCGGCCGTAATTGCGCAGGGAACGGTGCTGGCTCACGCCGCGCCGCTGCCCGTTGAGGAACGGCTCGTGGCTCAAGCAGATTTTACTGTCGAGTCGCATCCTCAAAGTGATGAGGGGACTGAGTGGTTGGACTCGCTGTGTGCGGGTTCTGCTAACTTGTCCGGGGTGCAATTGGGAGCATTGAGGGGTTTGCTCATCGAGTTTGCTGACGTGTTCAGCAAACATAAGTACGATATCGGCTGCACTGACCTGTTGCGCCACCACATAGCTACAGGGGACGCGGCCCCTATTCGTCAGAATCCCTTCCGGCTCAGCCCGGCCGAGAAGGAACATGTGCAATCGGCGGTTAATGATATGTTGGCGGCCGATATCATTTCGCCCTCTTCTAGTCCGTGGGGTGCTCCTATTGTCCTAGTAAAGAAACAGGACGGGTCCTTGCGGTTTTGTGTCGATTTCCGCCGCTTAAACAAAATCTCGATGGCGGATGCGTATCCGCTCCCCAGGATGGATGAGTCGCTGGATGCCTTGGCGGGAGCGCAGTTTTTTTCCACACTCGATCTGCTTTCTGGATTTTGGCAATTGCCACTCGATAACGAGTCTAAACCTAAAACTGCTTTCCGGACACCTGGGGGCCTTTTTGAATTCAACCGTTTGCCCATGGGCTTACATTCCGCTCCCGCCACGTTCCAGAGACTCATGGAATTGGTTTTGTCGGGCCTCCAATGGGATACCTGTTTGATTTATCTTGACGATATTATCGTCTTTAGTCGGACTTTCGAGGAGCACCTCCAGCGACTGAGAGCGGTGTTCCTCAGGATGCGTTCCGCTAAGCTAAAATTTAAACCGGCTAAATGTTTTCTGCTTCGGGAATCGGTCAGGTATTTGGGCCATATCGTGAGTCGTTCAGGGATCTCGACGGACCCTGCTAAGACGCATTGCGTCAGCTCATGGCCAACGCCAACCTCGGTCACGGAGGTTCGTAGTTTCATTGGTTTTGCCTCCTATTACTGTCGTTTTGTCAAGCAATTTGCCACCATAGCCAAGCCCCTGCACGCTTTGACGGCTAAGGGTGTGAGGTTTCACTGGGGGGCAGAGGAGGAGGATGCGTTCTGCTCCCTCCGTGACGCTTTGGTGCAGGCTCCCCCCTTGTGTTACCCCGATTTCACACAACCGTTTTTGCTTGACACGGACGCCAGCAATACGGGTATCGGGGGGGTGCTCTCACAGTTGGTCGGGGGGGTTGAACGGGTGGTCGCCTACGGTAGTAGGGTTCTTTCCCCCGCAGAACAACGCTATTGCGTAACTCGTCGTGAATTGTTAGCCATTGTGTTTTTTACACAGCAATTCAGGCCGTATCTTTACGGCCGTCATTTTACGGTCCGGACGGACCATGCGGCTCTACAATACGCTATGCGCGTGGCGCAGCCATCGGGCCAATTGTCCCGATGGTTGGAGGTCCTTCAAGACTACCAATTCACGACGATTTACCGAAAAGGGTTGCGGCACTCAAACGCGGACGCCTTGTCGCGGTTGCCGCCGTGCACGGACTGCACATGTTTGTTGGGATCAGCGCGGTGCAAACCCCCGGTCGCCGGCACCCCGGGAGTTGCGCTCGCCGCCACTGACACCCCGGGAGAGGACGCCCCCACGGGGAGGGATTCGCTGTTGTCGTTGCCCCTCATTGAGTGGGGCCGCCTCCAGATGTCCGACAGCTCCCTACTTACGCTGCGTCGGAAAGTTGGCGCTCCCGAACAAGGGGAGGCGCGGGTCGGTTCCTGGGTGTGCAGACAGGGCCTGTTGATGAGGTGGGACAACATGTCCCGGCGTCACGTGCTCGTGGTGCCTGTTGCTATGCGGGGTAGGGTTGTTCTGGCAGCTCATGAACGGCTCATGCATCTGGGTTTTCACAAAACGCTCGCCCTAATCCAGCGAGACTATTATTGGCCGGGGATGGGTAACGACGTGGCGAATATTCTTAAGGGATGCGTAGGGTGCGCCAAAAGGAAACCGCCACCATTGGCAGCTAATCCACCGCTGCAATCCATTCAGGTTTCGCGTATACACGAATTGGTAGCGTTGGACATCTTGGGGCCCTTTCCGGTTACACCAAGGGGAAATAGGTTCCTGCTGGTTGGCGTGGAATACTTCACCCGATGGCCTATGGCATGGCCACTCGCCAACCAGTCGGCTGCGGCGGTGGCGGACGCCTTTGTCCAGGGTTATGTGTTGGACAAGGGCGCCCCCGAACGCTTGCTGACGGATCAAGGGAAGAATTTTTCGAGCGTTTTGTTGCGCGAGGTGTGCGACCTGTTGGGTACAAAGAAAGTGCGTACTTCCCCCTACCACCCGCAGACTGACGGGATGGTTGAGCGTCTGAACAGAACGATTACGTCTATGTTGTGCCAACAGGTCTGCGACGATCAGGTTGATTGGGACTTACAGGTGCCGGGGGTACTCGCGGCCTATCGAATGGCCCCTCATGCGGCGACAGGGTTTTCCCCATTTTTTCTCATGTATGGGCGGGAGGCCGATCCGGCCATGGACGTCCAACTGGGGATTTCCCAGCCACGTGCAAAATCTAAATTGGCAGACCACATCAAATTTAATATCGCCAAATTGACTGAAGCGCGGGAGGGGGCAAGGTTGAATTCGCGGTCGCGGCAAATTGCAAACGAGAAATTGCATGAGCGGAGGGTGCATACGCATGATTGGAAACCAGGCGATAAGGCCTGGCTGCATTGTCCACATGCACCGTTGGCTACGTCCCCCAAGTTGTTGAGACCTTGGAGGGGACCGGTGGAAATTGTGCGGGTTGCACGGCCCCAGAGTATACAGATTAAATGGGGGAAACGCCGTTGGTATGTGCACCCCTCCCGACTGAAGCCCTATGCGGCACCGTGTGACCCCGTTCTGTGCCGTGACGACCGGGCGTGTGATGTGACCGTCGACTCGGGGAGGGAGGTGTCGCAGGCTGATCCTCACGTGTCTCCACCTGACCCACCCCCAGGTGCCTCGGGCTTGACGGCTGCTGACCGTCGAGAGCCTGAACCCCGGGGCACGCACGAGTCCTCGATGCCTGGCCGATGTCTTCCTGAACCGCCGGCACCACCGGACGTTCAACCGCGTCTGGTGCCGTACGACGGACCGGCAAGGCGGACTCGGGCTAGGTCTCAAAAATTTTCATGAGGACGGTTTTTTTGTGCTCTACACCGAGCTCGCCCGGTGTTCCCCTCTGCCGGGGTAATGTCCCGTTGTAGGGACGCTCGGAAGAAAAGGGGACACTGCACGAGTCGAAAGAAAAAAAAAAAATTTTTCCATTTATTTTTTTTTGTATACACATTGCTATTGTCACTCGCCGGTTTGTATATATTGTTCTATTGTCGCGGTGGCATTGGTTGAGGGTTGCGGATGGTGGTGTTCGCGTCGTGTTGTGTTGTTAGCTTAGTTGTTG
Source organism: Lampetra fluviatilis (assembly GCF_964198595.1). Lineage (NCBI taxonomy): Eukaryota > Metazoa > Chordata > Hyperoartia > Petromyzontiformes > Petromyzontidae > Lampetra > Lampetra fluviatilis. The sequence goes on along the minus strand of NC_136291.1, from coordinate 14,314,531 downwards.
TTCTTGTTGTTGTGTTGTGTTACGGGGCACACAGGGAGGGTTTGTATATTTTTGTAGCAGCCGGGGCGGCTGCGAGCTATGTGGTAGGGGGTGATGTAGTGGTGGTATTGACTTGCGCCGACTGTGACAGTGATGGATCACGGGGCGGCGCGGGGTGCGGGGTTGGGCACGCGTTGTGGGCGTGGTGTGGACGCGCGCGCCGGGAGTGACAGATGACGAGGCGGCGCGGAGTGAGTGGTGAGGCACGATGAGATGTGGGAAAAGAGGATCGTAGCCAGCGCCCGGCGATTGGTCGAATAAGTGGGTGCTCGCAGCGACGTCCGCAGGTGGGGTATAAAGGGGGACGCGCGAGAGCACTTGGGGAGAGTTACCCAGTTGAAGACCCGAAGACGGAGCTGAAGACCTAGTGAAGCCGAGTAGCTCAGTGGCGTTAGTCGCCGAGTAGCTAAGTGGATGTTGGTCATCCGAGTAGCTCAGTGGCGTTAGTCGCCGAGTAGCTAAGTGGATGTTGGTCATCCGAGTAGCTCAGTGGGCGTTAGTCGCCAAGTAGCTAAGTGGGTGTTTGTCACCCGAGTACTAAGTGGATGTTGGTCATCCGAGTAGCTCAGTGGCGTTAGTCGCCAAGTAGCTAAGAGGATGTTGGTCATCCGAGTAGCTCAGTGGGCGTTAGTCGCCAAGTAGCTAAGTGGGTGTTTGTCACCCGAGATACAAAGTAGGTGTTAGTCACCTGTAACCAAGTTTGATAAAATAAAGAGTGTGTTACCCGTGAAGTCGTCTCCCGTGGAGTTACTACACTACACATGCAATCCATCTCAGTATCTGTGTGCTGAAGTGTGTGCTGCAGCTGCACCACCTCCTGTACCCTCGCGGCCTCCTCTGCCCTGGAGACTCCCAGCTCGGCCTTGAGAAAGTCCATCTGTTCCTCCAGAGAATTGCCTGTCGAAAGAGATGAAGACAGTACAGCCACCAGCGGCAGCAGACGGAGAAGAAGCAGCAGCACCAGGAGGAAGAGTACCAGCAGCGGGAGTAGTAGCAGACAGCTTGCATGCAAACACAGGGTACAAAATAATAATACATGCACAGGAAGCACCTAGTGAGAGAGCAGTTAGTAAATCCAGTGCAGTCCTATGTTAGACAGCGGAAGTGGTCCAAGTGGGAAATGAAGTAAAAACGAGGAATTACTCGTTTTAACTCGTAAAAATAAGTTATTGGTGCACAGTGCTCAACAAAAATTAGTGTTCAATGGGTCCGTGGATTCAGAAAGATTGGGAGCACAGGCCCCAACCCACCGGTCTCCTCGCAGCAAGCGTTGGCCTCCTGCAGTCGTTGCTGCAGCTCCAGCGCTTCATGCCGCAGGGTGTCCACCTCCGTCTGCTGCACCTCTTGGTTGGTAAAGAGGTCGTGCATGTTCACTCTCAGCTCCGCGGCCTCGGTGCCCAGCCGCTCGGCTTCAGTCCCGCGCTCTCGCGCCACTTCCCGCGCCGCCACCAGGTCTGCCTCTGAGTGCCGCAGCAGCTCGTCATGCTCCTTCACCTCATGCGGGCGGAGACGGGCAGCATCTAAATTACACGTAATTACAACATGTAATTTGAATACATTAATAAATTGTTTATCATTCATCCAAAATATTGAGAAAATTAAGTGGGCTTGGGCAGGACGACACATTGCTGTTGCGAGAAGGGGGGTGGCTGTTGCGAGAGTGGAGGCCTCACCTTCTGGAGGACCGTGATGTGCACGACGTGAGCGTTGTACTCTGAGTCGGCGTGCATGTGCAATGCACGATATTCGGCCAGCTCCATGCACGCCAGATGCAGAGTCTTATCGTGCTCACGCCTCAGCTGCTCCTCGCGCTCGCCCCACCACACTGCCTCCAACTCCACCTGCAGGCTATTGATGGCCTGCGAGTGCGCCCTTAGCTGCTCACAGGCAGATGGGCACAGTGGCACAGGCACGTGTATGCATAGGTGGGCAGCCCCTCATCACAGACACATGCAGCAGTGCATATGAGGACAGGTACAGACATACAGACACACAGATCATGTAGTTGTACAGAGAGATAAGAGACGAGAGACACGGGCAGGAGGCACAAGAAAAGAAATAAAGAAATTACAAATGCAGAGACATACACACGAAGACACAAGTCATACAAATTTGGATACATGCATGGAAAGACAGTGCATGTAGAGAGAGATGTACATAGCCACAGGCAGAACATGCAGAGGGAGACGAGATAAGAATGCAGAGACACGGGCATTGAGTACAGAGACACACGTGCACATACAGGCGGCACGCATGCAGACGGACGCACACATGCAGTGGATGCTTTTCAAGATGAAAAGAAGAAATTGAGATTCTATTGTAAACAAATCAATAACTACAAAAACATGCAAGGTAAACACCCGTGGTCTTATTGAACATACTGCAATCACATTTAAAGAGAACATAAAATATTTTGAATGATAATAGAAAGTCCAAAAATAGAACCATGATACATTGTATACATCAATCAACGATTGGTAAGCATGCATACAACATGGAAACGTTCTTCATCATAAGATGATAAAGAAACTCGTTGCACCCAAATGTTCATCTTCAAATTGAGTCAATATTCAAAACAAATAACTCACAACGCCTCCCCACATTCTGTGGGGAGATGCTATGATACAAAAATGTTGTTTGATCTGCTTTATCTTTTCATTTTCAAGATTATTGGGACTCAAACCATGGACCACTCGCTGCCGTGAATTTAGCAAAATTAATTACGGAACCAAAATATAATTCGATGGGTTTCTTTGTGCACTCATTTGCAACGAGGCCGAAACTACAATGCTTGAGAACCCGGTTTAATCACTGTGGTTGGGGCGGCTGTAACCCACATTCGATCCTGGCATCTCAGCCATGCTGGCACAGCATGTCTGATTCCTGGGGCACCTAGCCACCTCCCAGAATGCACTGATTTAATGTCCTTGACGTTTAGATCGCACTCTGAATAAAAACTAAACTCATTAATCAATAATGATACATTCAATAGGGCAGAGCATCTAAAAGGTGACATTTCAGGCAATGGTCCTTCACAGCAGAGAAGTCAAAGCAATATCAATTGCAGCGTTATTGATGAAGATGTTAAGGTTTTGTTATCTCTGCTTGTGTGCCACGCCGCTTCACAACGAGAACACATTCTTTGGGTCTTTCGGTAAGGCCATGTAGATATAAAAATAATAACAATATCATGACGTTTCGATCGCAATACAAGCAATCGTCATCAGGTGAAGAATATAGCGGGAGAGCTGCTGAAGTAGGAAAATAAATATGGCGGGAGCGCTGCTAAGGCAGGGAGTTATAAAGGTTTGAGATGGGTGTAGCTCAAGGGTCAGTGGGCGGGGCTCGATGAAATTTGAATGTAAATGTAAGATCGGAGAAATGTTGACAAATTAAGTTTCATTTTAGCCGCGCTCCGTGTAACAAGGGGACAGGGGTGTTGGCGGTGGCCACAGTACCTCCTCAGCATGGTTTTTGTTGAGTTGGCGCAGCATCTCGTGGGAGACTCTTATCTCTCTGGCTCAGTGCGCCACGCAGGGTGGCGAAGTGAGCTCGTGCCTTGCCTAGATTGCCCCGCAGGGTCGACACCTCCCGGGACAGCTGGTGCATTTCCTTCTCCGGCATTTCCAACTGCGACGGGAGCAAGGGCACATGGCACGGGCACGTTAGCTCCTCCCAGCGTAAATCCTACCTTCAATCGCATCGTGACGGACGCCATTCGCCATCGGATGGTGGAGACAATACCATGGCACATGGCAAGTGAGGTGCCTCTTACACAGGTAGACACACATAGGACAGATGGTCTGACACCCACACACCAATGCAAAGGCAACACCACGATTCCCTGCACAGCCTAAACAGTGGTAGAATGCGCAGCAGCGCTGGCCTAGGAAACGCACCCACACCATCTTTGTTTACATTCGCTCAGCCAATGAGAGTGACGAATGCTCCAAAACAATCAGCATTCATGGCCATGAGTACTTAAAAAAAATCAATCATTTATGGTGGGACCCCGGGATCCCATAAGCCGCTGGTTCTCGCATAAACTGCGTTGCGATGTCATTTTATGTATGTTGAAGACGAATGAAACGGCAATCTATTCCTCTCGACGAGCTCTACACGATGCGCTAATCAACGTTTCAAAGTTTGGTTTCTTTCGCACATCACAACAGAATGATCCGCGCCAGGTAGGTCGCGCCGTTTATGTGCGCGGTGGGACGGAGTCGCCAAAAATTAATTAATTACGATTTTGACTTCCGTTTATTCGGGACTTCGGGGTCCCGCCATAAGGTTAATTTGTTATTCAGTTTTATCACAGTACGCTCTGAGCCACGCAGCGCTCGCCAGTTTTTAAAAGATAAACTCGTCCTCCGACGTGTTTGCTCCTCCTTGGTCTGTCTGCCTTAGCCCCAAAATGTCTGGATAGAGGCCTGCAAGTGTTAAGTGCTGGAAATGAGACCAACGTGTCAAGGAAAAGTATCACTGAGAATGTCAACATGCCAGTGATAAGGCCGGTCGAGGTGGGTGAGCATCAGGCGGTTACACTGGTGAGTGCAATACATAATACTTCCTGATGCTATTGTAGGGGTGTTAGAGAGAGAGCCCATTATGCATGGCAGCTTATGGCAAACAAACACAGTGGGCGGGGCTACGTGAGTGCACGGGGAGGTGCTCTCTACGACGTCCGCGCCAGGTACCCCGGGGGGGCTGATTCGGAGTTATGATCCCCGGGGCCCCACCCCTCATAGGGGGGTTGGGTATAAAAGGGGATGTAGCGGAGGGCTCGGGGGTCTTGTTAAGCTAACCAGTGAAGACTGAAGACGTCTTAGCTAGAGCCCTGGACTCCCCTGGTTCGCCGTCCTTATCAGGGCCGAACAGGACCGAGCCAGCGGCGTGGTCCCTAGATCCAGAGCCGGTGCTCTTGTCAGCGCTGGCCTGGGACTCAGGGTACCGGGCCCGACTTACCAGTGTCGGGCCAGATAGCCTCCCCTAGCCCGTTAGAGGAGGACTAGGAGGCAGGCTAGGAAGTAGCTAGCGCGTGTATCCCCAGCTAGCCGGGTGAGGGGGCCGACACCCCCTCTAGAGTTGTATGCCACAACCGTGCTGTGTATAATAAACCCGTGTGCCTCCAACTCCGGCGTCCAAGAGTCGTGAACTCTACTACATCTGGTGTCAGAAGTAAAGATCTACGAACATGGACACGCGCCGGACAGCTCGAGTCAGGGTACCGGAGGGGGAGGACACCGTTGCAGTCGGGGAGCCCGGGACGGCTGAAGAAAACACGGAGCAGTCGGGGTCGGATGCGTCCACACCACAGCAACAGGAGAATGGAGAGCCGTCGACAGAGGGGCTGAGGCAGGCGCACGCTAAGCTGGCGGAGCTGCTGTACGGCGCTGCCGCCATGCTGGACCAGATCACACAGCTGGGGGCTGCTGGACCGCCACGGGGCGACGGCAGCCGGCGACCACAGCGCCTTCCCGCCATTTCGACGGAGCACCACTTTGAAAATCCCGCCATCGCCGCAGCTGCTGTTGAGGGCGTGGCCGGGTTGAGCATCGAGTCCAACGGCGGGCATACAGTACCTGCCGCGTCATCACCAACGGACGGCACGTCACCACGGGTGCGACCGGCGATGCCATCGGTTGTTCGAGCCGCGGCACAGCCGGGTGGGGGAGACGGGGGAGTGCGACCTTCCGCGGCAGCCGCTGCGTTACATCAGCAGCTACCTCCACTCAAAGAATTTGTGGGCGAGGAAGGCGACTGGGGCGGCTTCCAGCGGCACTTCCTCGCTCACCAGGAAATGGCGCAGTGGACGGACGCCGAGGCTCTCCGCGCGCTGCCGGCACTCCTCGACAGCGACGCCCTTGCCACTCTAACATCGGCACCGAAGGAGAGGCGCTCCACGCTACAGACGGCGATGCAGCTGCTGGCTGCGGTCTACGGTCCGCCGTCGGACTGTCGGCAACTCTTTTACGATCGCCAGCGGGGGGCAAAGGAGTCGCCCCTGGCGTACCGCACAAGCCTCCTGGTACTGGCGAAGGCGGCCTTTCCACGGATGGACATCGAAGGTGTCGACGCCATGGTCACAGAAAAGATACTCCTGCTGGCGGACGACTTGGATATCGTCATCGTCGCACAAGACGACGCGGAGATGTGCTCCCTCCAAGCGGCACGACTCCTCCACGCAAACCTGCTTTCGCAACAACGGAAGGCCAGCAAGGCGGCGAGCGGGCGTGCCGTGGCTGCAGCCACCCTCCCGGGGGGAGGGATTTGCGCCGTCGACCATCACCGGCAGCAGGGAGCGGGAGTACGGGCGGACCGGGGCGGTTCGAGCCATCTCAACCATCCATCGTCGTCGCCAGCGTTCCCGCGCTGTTACAACTGCGGCATCCGGGGCCATGTCGCCTCGGGGTGCCGCTCTCCTCGGCAGCGCGGGACGACACCTCGACGGGACGCCGGCCCTCTTCCCAAGCTCCATCATCATAACCCGGCGAGTCACGGCACCCCTCATGTTTGGCCCACGCACACGCCCGTCACACACTCAAACACCGCGGCGAAGGGGGGGTCGATATCGCGCACCATCGCACCAACACGCACCACCCTGGGTACTCATATCGAACCCAGCCAGTGGTCCGTGTTGGCCCATCGTGTTGTAGCCGCATCGTCGGGGTCGTCTGCCGTTGTGGGGCACATCGACGGGGTTGAGGTGCGCATCCTGGTCGATACGGGAGCATCGGCGACCATTATTTCGGAATTGATTTACAATATTCTCCCTGTCCAGAGCCGTCCTTTGATGCCCGTTAACGTGCCATTCTATGCTGCTAATGGAGGCTCACTTGGCATCATTGGACAAATTCGAGCCCAAATTTGTATCGGGGATATTAAATTGTCTGGGCCGATTTTTGTTTCCTCCTCGCTGGCGGTTCCGTGCCTGCTGGGGACGGACTTCCTGGCCAAAATGCCGATTAGGATATTAATCGACCAGGGATGCATCGAGCTCCCGTCGGGCCGACGCATGGCGTTTCTACCATCCCCCGTTACGAGTCGGACGGCGTTCGCGACGGTGCCGGCGTTCGTAGATAGAACGGTGCGCGTTCCTCCGGGGGCACAAATGTTGATTCCTTTGAAACTTCGGCGGCCTTTCGCTAAGGGCATTGGGGCCCAGGGGGTTCTGCTGGGGCCGTCTAGGGCCGGGGTTAGTGGACCTCATTTACTTCCGGCCCAGACCATAGTGAGAGGGGACGGAGACCCCTTCATCGCGGTCCTCAATGTGGGCTCGCAGACGGTGGTGGTCCCACAGGGGACCGTGCTTGCTCACGCAACGCCGGTGCCCTGTGAGGAACCCGTCGCGAATCACGTGAGCGCTGTCCCTGCGCCGCGACCACATTCGGACAGCGATGAAGGGTGGCTCGAGGCACTTTGTGCGGGATCGACGGACCTGTCAAATTCAGAGCGTCAACAGCTTAAAACACTACTGCGGGAATTTTCCGACGTTTTCAGTCGGGACAAATACGATTTGGGCTGCACTCATCTGCTGCGTCACCATATTGATACGGGTGACAGCGCGCCAATACGCCAGAATCCTTTTCGGTTAAGTCCCGCCGAAAAGGACCATGTCAAATCGGCTGTTGATGACATGTTAGCCGCCGACATCATTTCTCCTTCCACCAGCCCTTGGGGAGCGCCGATCGTCCTAGTTAAGAAACAGGACGGCTCGTTGCGGTTTTGCGTTGATTTTCGGCGCCTTAACAAAATTTCGGTGGCCGACGCATACCCACTCCCACGGATGGACGAATCGCTTGACGCCTTGGCGGGAGCGCGATTCTTCTCCACATTGGATTTACTTTCGGGATTCTAACAGCTTCCTCTGGACGATGATTCAAAGCCTAAAACTGCCTTCCGCACACCGCACGGCCTGTTCCAATTCAACCGGTTGCCGATGGGACTCCACTCAGCGCCGGCAACTTTCCAGCGTTTGATGGAATTAGTTTTGGCTGGATTGCAATGGGACTCGTGCTTGATTTATTTGGATGACGTTATCGTCTTTAGTAAAACATTTGACGAACATCTCCAGAGGTTGCGGGCGGTTTTCCAAAAGATGCGGGCTGCTAATTTGAAATTCAAACCCCAAAAATGTCATCTATTACGCGAATCGGTGCGTTATTTGGGACACATCGTGGGACGCTCAGGTATTGCTACCGATCCCGCCAAAACGCAGTGCGTCAGCTCCTGGCCGACTCCCACCTCGGTGAGGGAGGTCAGGAGTTTCATTGGCTTCGCGTCCTATTACCGACGATTTGTCGCGGATTTTGCGACGATTGTGAAACCCCTACACGCTTTAACGTCAAAAGGGGTTCGGTTCCACTGGGGACAGGAGGAGGAGGCTGCTTTCCGCTCCCTTCGGGACGCTCTGGTGAAAGCTCCTCCCTTGGTTTACCCCGATTTTTCTAAGCCCTTTTTGCTTGACACCGATGCGAGCAACACGGGTATTGTGGGAATGCTTTCCCAGGTGGTTGACGGCGTGGAACGGGTGGTCGCGTACGGTAGTCGGGTGTTGTCTCCTGCGGAGCAGAGATATTGTGTCACCCGTCGGGAACTGTTGGCAATTGTCTATTTCATCCAACAGTATCGCCCATATCTGTACGGTCGGCATTTCACCGTCCGCACAGATCATGCGGCACTACAGTACGCCCTGCGAGTTCAACAACCATCGGGACAATTGTCTCGATGGTTGGAGATTCTCCAGGACTTTGATTTTGAAACCACCTACCGTAAGGGCGTTCGCCACACCAATGCGGACGCTCTGTCGCGCATGCCAACCACCTCCGAATGTGCATGCCTCCTGGGGTCTGGACGTTGCAGGCCTCCGGGGGACATATCGGTTCCGGTCTTGGTGGCCGCCGACGACGACGAAACATTGATTACTAATTCGATCGCACAACAGGGAAAAGATTCCCTGTTGGGGTTGCCCGTCACTGAATGGGGGCGCCTCCAGATGGAGGATACCTCCCTCCTCGGGTGGCGTCGTCGCGTCGGCGGTGCTGGGCGGGGGAGGGGTGATGCCGACGCATGGGAAATGGTGCAAGGTCTGCTGATGCATTGGGACAGGAAATCCCGTCGACACCGGCTGGTGGTCCCTTCTGGGTTGCGAGGCAAGGTGGTGTGGGCCGCTCACGAGTGCCTCCTACACCTGGGGACCCAAAAGACCCTCGCCTTGCTCCAACTTGATTTTTTTTGGCCAGGCATGACGAGGGATGTCGGGGATTTATTGGGGTCATGCCCTCGGTGCGCGCAACGAAAACCGCCAGCACGGGAGTCAAACCCACCCTTGCAATCAATCAAAGTGTCCAGAATAAACGAGCTTGTCGCGCTGGATATTTTGGGCCCATTCCCCGCCACCCCCAGGGGCAATAGATATTTGTTGACTGGTGTGGAGTATTTTACGCGCTGGCCTATGGCCTGGCCCCTTGCCAACCAGTCGGCAGCAGCCATCGTGGAGGCCTTTGTTCAGGGATACGTCCTGGACAAAGGTGCTCCGGAGCGGCTGCTGACCGACCAGGGCAAACATTTTTCCGGCAAACTACTCCAACAAGTCTGTGAGCTCCTGGGCACGAAGAAAATTCGTACCTCCCCGTATCACCCGCAAACTGACGGGATGGTCGAGCGTCTGCATCACACCATCACATCAATGTTGTCACAGCAGGTTTCGGACTCACAGACCGATTGGGACCTGCAAATTCAAGGGGTCTTGGCGGCATACCGAATGGCCCCCCATGCAGCTACGGGATTTTCCCCCTTCTACCTCATGTACGGCCGCGAACCTGACCCGCCTGTTCGTGCCCAGCTGCAGATCCCCGCGCCGCAGGGAAAAACTAAATTGGCTGTCCATGTAAAATTTAATCTGGCCAAGTTAACAGAGGCACGGGATGCTGCCATGCAAAACTCTGACCGCCGCCAGAAAGCGAATGAGCGGCTCAGACTGGGTCGGGCGCACATGCTGCAGTGGAAGCCGGGGGACAAGGCATGGCTGCACTGTCCCCAGGTGCCACTTGCTACCTCCTCTAAGCTGGTGCGGCCGTGGCGGGGCCCTGTGGAGGTGGTCGAGGTTTTGCGCCCGCAGTGCGTGCGCATCAAATGGGGGAAGCGGCGGTGGTTCGTGCACCCCTCTAGATTAAAACCCTTCGTTGCGGTACACATCCCCACTTCACACACGCGTGGCCAAACATGTGGGGGGTCGACCGACTCACTGGGTCCGTCTCCGTCGCTCTCATCAAATGCCTTGCCGGCTGTGCCACCTCCAGGTGCATCAGGAGTGACGGGCTCACGCCCGATCACCCCTCCTGGGGATGCCAAGGGTCACGCGGCGTTGGATGAGGACTCACTCCAAGACGGACAGTTGCCACCTGACGGTCCGCCACCCGGGGTTACCCCGAGTGAGGGGCCCGCTGCAAGGACGCGCGCTAAAATGTGCAGACTGTTGTGAGGCCGGAACATGTGTACATAGGTTGTGTTCATTGTGTGTTGTGTGAGTGGTGTGTTCCCTGCTCATTGGATGTGCATATGTTGGGTTCGCCATGTGTTGTTGTGTGGTGGATTCCCTGCAAATTGTATATAGGCTGTTTTTACGGAATTCGTATTTATTCGGGGGGGTGCGTCGGGTTGTTTCTCTTCTCGCTGCTGTGTTCTTGTTGTGTTCTTGTTGTTCTTGTTATTGTTGAAAAATAGTGAGGCACACGCGCGGTCAGGGGGTAAATGCGCTTTTATTGTCATTTTTTTTGTATGTTGGCAGCCGGGACGGCTACAAGCTATGCGGGGGGGGGGTGATGTAGGGGTGTTAGAGAGAGAGCCCGTTATGCATGGCAGCTTATGGCAAACAAACACAGTGGGTGGGGCTACGTGAGTGCACGGGGAGGTGCTCTCTACGACGTCTGCGCCAGGTACCCCGGGGGGGCTGATTCGGAGTTATGATCCCCCTGGGCCCCACCCCTCAGCGGGGGGTTGGGTATAAAAGGGGATGTGGCGGAGGGCTCGGGGGTCTTGTTAAGCTAACCAGTGAAGACTGAAGACGTCTTAGCTAGAGCCCTGGACTCCCCTGGTTCGCTGTCCTTATCAGGGCCGAACAGGACCGAGCCAGCGGCGTGGTCCCGAGATCCAGAGCCGGTGCTCTTGTCAGTGCTGGCCTGGGACTCAGGGTACCGGGCCCGACTTACCAGTGTCGGGCCAGATAGCCTCCCCTAGCCCGTTAGAGGAGGACTAGGAGGCAGGCTAGGAAGTAGCTAGCGCGTGTATCCCCAGCTAGCCGGGTGAGGGGGCCGACACCCCCTCTAGAGTTGTATGCCACAACCGTGCTGTGTATAATAAACCCGTGTGCCTCCAACTCCGGCGTCCAAGAGTCGTGAACTCTACTACACTATTATAAAAAAAAACAAATTCGTTTTGATAGAATGTTTACCATCTGTTTTATTACTCTCATTAAATAGCGCTGATACTACAATGAAGCCCTCATTTATTGTTCATAAGAGATAACGCTGTCAAGAAGGCATCCCCATATTTCATGGTATCACCCTTTTCGAGCGAATTTGATGAATGCTCACTTCTCCACATCGGCATTTTGAGCGCTAAGTGAAGACTGCCTGTATTTCGATTTAAAGCTTTCGTGAGTGCAGGGATTCATCTTCTTGGTTCTTTCAGTAAAGTCACCAAAAGAACCAAGAAGATGACTGCCTGTATTCATTTCAGCCTAAGTCGACATAGGGGAGTCCCAACACCGGCTCAGATATCCCTCGCCACTGATGTTAGAAGGTATGTGTGGTTCATGCGGGCTTGCTGCCTTGTAAAAGGTGTCAATCTGGTGTTGGGCCAAAGCTTTCTTTATAATTCCATACAGGTTTGCATTTTAGATGGGAAGTGGCAGAGTGGTGGCCTCCACTCCAGCCCAGCTTTGTCTGTCCCCGACCTCTTTTGCCAAGTACAACTCATCTGACATCAAAACACAAGAGGTGGCACTACTGAATGTGTCAACCTACACTGTTGACACATTCAGTGTCTCATGTGTTGCTTTCAACTGTGGTCTGTTGAAGAATCTCATGGATACTCTTGCCGACCCAGAGAAAGAAACAAAGGCGCTCAGCACGCTCGCTTTGCCCGAATTACAGGAGGCCACCTTGCAGCTATAAGGAGCCCATGCAGCGATGACGTCACAATTACAGTGATGATGTCACTGGCTTTACCCAAACAGGGCGGAGCCAATGGCTCGGCCTTATTGCGTCACTAAGCGTCACGTGACCCCCAGGCACACCTGCTGGGAAATTGCAGTTGGCCCGAGATGCTATCACAAAAACAACGCAAACAAGGACCAACTGCCCAGAGAAAGCTCTCTCCGACTAAAATCATTGATGAAACTCTCAATCTATGATCTTAAACTATGGACCTCATTACCCACGCATCAAGCGTTCAATTTAAAGTGACATTAAAATGATAAAAAATTCTCGATGTGATCACAGTATTTATTTCGTATAACTCCAATTCCACAAAAGAGAGGTCGCGCCACTCACCTCCACTGCTGACGAATTCGGAGTATCCTGCGTCGCCTGCAACTGCTGCCGTCTCTTGAAGAACCTCATGGCTCCTGTTGGGGGGGCAAGAGACAAAAACAGCCGCTCAGCTCGCTCGCCCTGCCGGAGTGACGTCACGTCGGAGGTGACGTTAGGGTCTGAGGTGACAACGCACGATGTGACGTCATTGACCCCGCCTACCATGGGCGGAGCCAGGTCACGTGCCCCGCAGGCGCCCTATGGGGGCAGAGGAAGCTGCCTCCGACTCAGCCAGGGCTCAAAGTCCTCGACGCGGCTTCTGCGTCTGCGATTTGAAACTCCTCGCATCGAGAGTTGAATGTTTGAATGCAATTTAATCGAGGCCACTGTATGGTATTGGTGTGGTCCTTTGACTGTCGGTGTTTTGCCATCTTGCCCAAGCTTGGATTTGATGTTGACAAATCTACAGGGAGGTATGTGCTTGTACAGTTTCATTTTGCACTACATATTTATTGGTGACTTGACTACATTTTCTCAATCCTTACTCGAGTATCCTTCAGTGCATTTTGTTGTTGTTGATGCAACTGGCTGATTCGCCCCTTCTGGACGTGTGTGAAAGAGAACGTCAAAGCTCATGTTAAATACAGATTCTGATTTATCTACACGCACACTCGGAGGGCATACGCGGGTACCTGGCCTCTATGCAGCAGACACGAGTAATTGATTATCTTTCAGGATGTTATTTAGAACTGTATTAAATGTTTTGTCACAAATAAAACATCGAGCATAGCAAAAAATATCATGCAACACTCCGGAGAACGACACCTGTGCCGTAGTGCCCATAGCCTTCATAGGCGTTGCTGCTACTCGCTCACAGCACTTGCCCCGACAGTCTGTTAAGGGGTTACCCAGGGAATCATTGTGGTTGTGGTTATAGTTGTTGTGGCTGATGTTTTTGATGTGGTTGTTGTTGTGGTTGTTGATGTGGTTGTTGTGGTTGTGGTGCTAGGGGGTTCTGTGACCAAGATCGCTAACTACGGTACCATGCAGCACGAGGTGGCCCACCTGAGGTTACCTGACCACTCCGCCGAGGTACCCCCATCCCCCCGCCTCCTCCCCCCTCCCGCCCATCACCACCCTCTCCCCAGTGGTGATGTATGTTGAACTTCTTTCGCAATGTACGTAGCTAAGTCAATTGGGAATCAAGCTTCTCTCGTCCTCCCCATGTCTACCTCCTCCTCCCCGTGTTTTCCCCCTCCTCACCATGTATCTCTCCTCCCCGTATCTCTCCTCCCCGTGTCTTCCCCCTCTCCATGCCTTCCTCCTCAGCCCCATGTCTCCCTCCTCATCTCCGTGTCTCCCTCTATCCCTCGTGTCTCCCATCTCATGTCTGTTTCCTACCCGTGTCTCCTTCCTTCTTCCCCCCCCCCCTCTTCCTCTCCTCCATGTCTTCCTCCCCGTAGATCTCCACCTCGTCGTTCCCCTCGTCAGGGGGGCCGCTGTACGAACCCTCGGAGGCCGTTTGAGGAGGTGGACAAGGAGGAGGTGGGCAAGGAGGTTGAGGAGCCGCTCCTGCACTTTGTCAAGTTCGAGAATGCTCACATCGAGTGGAGCCTCCACTTCATCAGGGAGCTTCTCCTGCCACGGGCTCCCACGCATTGCCACCACCACCACGGTCATCGTCACCACAGCCACTGCCACCACGGCCAATACGGCCACCGCCACCACGGTCACCACCACCACGGTGGGCGGGTGCGAAAGGGGGTGTGAGAGTGAGTGGTGGGTGGGTGAGCGCATATGAGAGTGAATGGTGAGTGGACGAGCATGAAAGTGAGTGGTGACTGAGTGGGTGTTAGTGGTTGAGTGAGTGGGTGTAAAAGTGATTGGTGAGTGAGTGGGGGAGCATGACAGCGAGTGGTGAGTAAGTCGGTGGGTGTAACAGTGAGTGGTGGGCGGGCATGAGAGTGAGTGGTGAGTGAGTGGGCGGGAGTGAGTGCTCAGTGAGTGGGTGGGTGTGAGAGTTTGTGGTGAGTGGGTGGGTGTGAAAGTGAGTGGTGAGTGAGTGGGGGGGCATGACAGTGAGTGGTGAGTGAGTGGGCGGGTGTGAGAGTGAGTGGTGGGTGTGAGAGTGAGTGGTGAGTGTGACAGTGAGTAGTGAGTGGGCGGGTGTGAGAGTGAGTGGGTGTGAGAGTGAATGGTGAATGTGTGGGTGTGACAGTGAGTGGTGACTGAGTGGGTGTTAGTGGTTGAGTGAGTGGGTGTAAAAGTGATTGGTGAGTGAGTGGGGGAGCATGACAGCGAGTGGTGAGTGAGTCGGTGGGTGTAACAGTGAGTGGTGGGCGGGCATGAGAGTGAGTGGTGAGTGAGTGGGCGGGAGTGAGTGCTCAGTGAGTGGGTGGGTGTGAGAGTTTGTGGTGAGTGGGTGGGTGTGAAAGTGAGTGGTGAGTGAGTGGGGGGGCATGACAGTGAGTGGTGAGTGAGTGGGCAGGCATGAGCGTGAGTGGTGAGTGAGTGGGTGGGTGTGAGAGTCAGTTGTGAGAGATTGGATGGGCGTGAGAGTCAGTGATGAGCGAGTGGGCTGGCGTGAGAGTGAGTGGTGAGTGATTGGACGGGCGTGAAAGTGAGTGGTGGGTGGGTGTGAGAGTGAGTGGGTGGGGGGGTGTGAGAGTGAGTGATGAGTGGGCGGGCATGAAAGTGAGTGGTGAGTGAGTGGGTGTGAGAGTGAGTGGTGGGTGAGTGGGTGGGCGGGCGTGAGAGTGAGTGGTGAGTGATTGGACGGGCGTGAGAGTGAGTGGTGAGTAGGTGGGTGTGAGTGGTGAGTGAGTGGGCGGGTGTGAGTGGTGAGTGAGTGGTGAGTGAGTGGGTGTGAGAGTGAGTGGTGGGTGGGTGTGAGAGTAAGTGGTGGGTGGGTTGGTGGGCGTGAGAGTGAGTGGGTGGGTGTGCGAGTGAGTGGTGAGCGAGTGGGCGGGCATGAAAGTGAGTGGTGAGTGAGTGGGTGTGAGAGTGAGTGGTGGGTGGGGGTGAGAGTGAGTGGGTGGGTGTGAGAGTAAGTGAGTGGGCGGGCATGAAAGTGAGTGGTGAGTGAGTGGGTGTGAGAGTGAGTGGTGGGTGGGTTGGCGGCGTGAGAGGTGGTGGGTGGTTCGGCGGGCGTGAGAGTGGGTGAATGGGTGTGAGAGTGAGTGGTAAGTGAGTGGGCGGGTGTGAGTGGTGAGTGAGTGGGCGGGTGTGAATGGTGAGTGAGTGGGTGTGAGAGTGAGTGGTGGGTGGGTGTGAGAGTAAGTGGTGGGTGGGTTGGTGGGCGTGAGAGTGAGTGGGTGGGTGTGCGAGTGAGTGGTGAGCGAGTGGGCGGGCGTGAGAGTGAGTACTAGGTGAGTGGGCGGGCATGGGAGTGAGTGGTGAGTGAGTGGGTGATTGTGAGTGTCAGTGGTGAGTAATTGGATGGGCGTGAGAGTCAGTGGTGAGCGAGTGGGTTGGCGTGAGAGTGAGTGGTGAGTGAGTGGGGGGCATGAGAGTGAGTGGTGAGTGATTCGACGGGCGTGAGAGTGAGTGGTAGGTGAGTGTGAGAGGGAGGGTGTGAGAGTGAGTGAGTGGTGAGTGGGTGGGTATGAAAGTGAGTTGGTGTGAGAGTGAGTGGTGGGTGGGTGTGAGAGTGAGTGGGTGGGTGTGAGAGTGAGTGAGTGGTGAGTGGGTGGGTGTGAGAGTGAGTGAGTGGTGAGTGGGCGGGCATGAAAGTGAGTGGGGAGTGAGTGGGTGTGAGAGTGAGTGGTGGGTGGGTTGGCGGCGTGAGAGGTGGTGGGTGGTTCGGCGGGCGTGAGAGTGGGTGAATGGGTGTGAGAGTGAGTGGTGAGTGAGTGGGGGGGCATGACAGTGAGTGGTGAGTGAGTGGGCGGGTGTGAGAGTGAGTGGTGGGTGTGAGAGTGAGTGGTGAGTGTGACAGTGAGTAGTGAGTGGGCGGGTGTGAGAGTGAGTGGGTGTGAGAGTGAATGGTGAATGTGTGGGTGTGACAGTGAGTGGTGACTGAGTGGGTGTTAGTGGTTGAGTGAGTGGGTGTAAAAGTGATTGGTGAGTGAGTGGGGGAGCATGACAGCGAGTGGTGAGTGAGTCGGTGGGTGTAACAGTGAGTGGTGGGCGGGCATGAGAGTGAGTGGTGAGTGAGTGGGCGGGAGTGAGTGCTCAGTGAGTGGGTGGGTGTGAGAGTTTGTGGTGAGTGGGTGGGTGTGAAAGTGAGTGGTGAGTGAGTGGGGGGGCATGACAGTGAGTGGTGAGTGAGTGGGCGGGTGTGAGAGTGAGTGGTGGGTGTGAGAGTGAGTGGTGAGTGTGACAGTGAGTAGTGAGTGGGCGGGTGTGAGAGTGAGTGGGTGTGAGAGTGAATGGTGAATGTGTGGGTGTGACAGTGAGTGGTGACTGAGTGGGTGTTAGTGGTTGAGTGAGTGGGTGTAAAAGTGATTGGTGAGTGAGTGGGGGAGCATGACAGCGAGTGGTGAGTGAGTCGGTGGGTGTAACAGTGAGTGGTGGGCGGGCATGAGAGTGAGTGGTGAGTGAGTGGGCGGGAGTGAGTGCTCAGTGAGTGGGTGGGTGTGAGAGTTTGTGGTGAGTGGGTGGGTGTGAAAGTGAGTGGTGAGTGAGTGGGGGGGCATGACAGTGAGTGGTGAGTGAGTGGGCAGGCATGAGCGTGAGTGGTGAGTGAGTGGGTGGGTGTGAGAGTCAGTTGTGAGAGATTGGATGGGCGTGAGAGTCAGTGATGAGCGAGTGGGCGGGCGTGAGAGTGAGTGGTGAGTGATTGGACGGGCGTGAAAGTGAGTGGTGGGTGGGTGTGAGAGTGAGTGGGTGGGGGGGTGTGAGAGTGAGTGATGAGTGGGCGGGCATGAAAGTGAGTGGTGAGTGAGTGGGTGTGAGAGTGAGTGGTGGGTGAGTGGGTGGGCGGGCGTGAGAGTGAGTGGTGAGTGATTGGACGGGCGTGAGAGTGAGTGGTGAGTAGGTGGGTGTGAGTGGTGAGTGAGTGGGCGGGTGTGAGTGGTGAGTGAGTGGTGAGTGAGTGGGTGTGAGAGTGAGTGGTGGGTGGGTGTGAGAGTAAGTGGTGGGTGGGTTGGTGGGCGTGAGAGTGAGTGGGTGGGTGTGCGAGTGAGTGGTGAGCGAGTGGGCGGGCATGAAAGTGAGTGGTGAGTGAGTGGGTGTGAGAGTGAGTGGTGGGTGGGGGTGAGAGTGAGTGGGTGGGTGTGAGAGTAAGTGAGTGGGCGGGCATGAAAGTGAGTGGTGAGTGAGTGGATGTGAGAGTGAGTGGTGGGTGGGTTGGCGGCGTGAGAGGTGGTGGGTGGTTCGGCGGGCGTGAGAGTGGGTGAATGGGTGTGAGAGTGAGTGGTAAGTGAGTGGGCGGGTGTGAGTGGTGAGTGAGTGGGCGGGTGTGAATGGTGAGTGAGTGGGTGTGAGAGTGAGTGGTGGGTGGGTGTGAGAGTAAGTGGTGGGTGGGTTGGTGGGCGTGAGAGTGAGTGGGTGGGTGTGCGAGTGAGTGGTGAGCGAGTGGGCGGGCGTGAGAGTGAGTACTAGGTGAGTGGGCGGGCATGGGAGTGAGTGGTGAGTCAGTGGGTGATTGTGAGTGTCAGTGGTGAGTAATTGGATGGGCGTGAGAGTCAGTGGTGAGCGAGTGGGTTGGCGTGAGAGTGAGTGGTGAGTGAGTGGGGGGCATGAGAGTGAGTGGTGAGTGATTCGACGGGCGTGAGAGTGAGTGGTAGGTGAGTGTGAGAGGGAGGGTGTGAGAGTGAGTGAGTGGTGAGTGGGTGGGTATGAAAGTGAGTTGGTGTGAGAGTGAGTGGTGGGTGGGTGTGAGAGTGAGTGGGTGGGTGTGAGAGTGAGTGAGTGGTGAGTGGGTGGGTGTGAGAGTGAGTGAGTGGTGAGTGGGCTGGCATGAAAGTGAGTGGGGAGTGAGTGGGTGTGAGAGTGAGTGGTGGGTGGGTTGGCGGCGTGAGAGGTGGTGGGTGGTTCGGCGGGCGTGAGAGTGGGTGAATGGGTGTGAGAGTGAGTGGTGAGTGATTGGACGGGAGTGAGAGTGAGTGGTGAGCGAGTGGGCGGGTGTGATAGTGAGTGGGCCGGCATGAAAGTGAGTGGTGAGTGAGTGGGTGTGAGAGTGAGTAGTGGGTGGGTGTGAGAGTAAGTGGTGGCTTCCACACAGCAATAAGGCGGTAGCTATCCGAACGGTTAAAGTTATTTGTATTTCTTTCAATTTCGATAGATTCTATAATTAGTCTTGGCCAGTAGTAGCTAGTTTTGCACAGAACTTCAACATTTTCAAAATCAATTGAGTGTTCTTGTTGGCACGCGTGTTCTGCTACTGCTGACAGTTGTATTTGGAAGATGTTCTTTAGTCTCGTGCTGATCATTCGTCCTGTTTGCCCAACATAACATTTACCACACGTGAAATTAATCCTGTACACACCTTCTGTTGATAGCTTCGGTAATACATCTTTTGTATCAGATATAAATTTCTGTATTTTATGTACCATGCCAAATATGACTCGGATGTTTTGTTTTTCCAAACATCTGGTGAGTTTATCAGTTACTCCCGCAATGTCCGGTATTTTTATCGTTTTAATTACTTGGGCAGCTTCAATGCTCGTGTTATTTGATTTGGTTTTGGCATTCAATGCCCTGTTAATTTGTGCATCGTTGTAACCGTTCATTTGCAGCGCTTCTTTAATATGTTGAATTTCACTTCTCAGACTGTCACCATATGACACTTTCTTAGCTCGATGAATGAGCGTCTTGATAAGAGATTTCTGTGCGGGGTGATCTTTATTCAGATAGGCATCAGTATGCGTTTTCTTTCGGTAAACACTGTATTATTATACCATGTAGGCCTCGTCCGAGCAGAATATCCAGAAATGGTAGAGTTCTGTCAGCTTCCACTTCCATGGTGAACTGGATGGATGGGTTTTGCGAGTTGAGATGATTTAGAAAAGCCTTCAGTGTATCTTTGCCGTTTGGCCAGACCATCAATGTGTCATCCACATATCTAAACGAAGCAGATGGTTTTAGTGTACCTGAAGCTATTGCTTGTGTTTCAAAATCTTCCATGTACAAATTCGCTATCACAGGAGACAAAGGAGAGCCCATTCCTGCTCGTTCCTTTTGTTTATAGAAGTTACCTTGCCACAAGAAGTAAGTGTTCTTTAGACAGTGTTCAGCTAGTCTTGGGATATCTTTGGCTGAACCTTTGTTCGTTATCAGAGTGTCGAGTAATTTAATTGACTCGTTGACCGGAACCCTCGTGAAAAGAGAAGTCACATCAAAACTTATGAGAATATCATTAGGGTTTGATTATATTTACGAGATGTTCACAGTTTTTGATAAACGAAGAGGTCCTACTGATGTATGGCTGTATTTGTTTCGTTGTGCTAATTTGTACATGGCAGAGCCGATTGTACTATCAGTCTTAATCGGACGTAAGGTTTGTGAATTTTTGGTAGCCCATAAAGTCTTGGAGGTTTTGATGCTCTTGGTTATGTTGCAAACAAAGGTTGATCTGGAAATAATGACAACTACACTAACCCCAAGATATAAATGCCCCCTATGAAATTAAAAACCTTTCAGCTGCATTTACATAAAAAATGTATGGTCCTGTAATATGATTAATTTGTATGACATGCATTAAGAGAGAAGTGGAATGCGTTTTGTCACAAGGGTGAGTGGTTCGAGGGACAAAAAAGTTTAACAAACACTACAGATATATATATATTTACCAGCTCGAGAGGCAGAGGGATGCAAGGTTCGCCATGGAGGGAGCCGTCATCACTGGAATCGATGGCCGAGGAGTCTGCCAACCATTTGGATGACAGACTGTGCCAGGTAGCCACTGCTGCCATCACTGCTGCTGCCGCTACTGCTGGTGTTGCTGCTCCCGGTGCCGGCGAAGTGGATGCTCATGCTGGTGTTGCTCATGGGCAAGCTTCTGCCGTATCTCCAGTACAGCGACTCGTCCGTCGTGTGGTTGAGGAGGAAGGCCGTCGATTCATCCACAAGCCTGACGGGCGCATCCCGGTCCATTTCTACCTGGGCGGTTGTTCCTGCAACAACGACTCCACCCCCTCATCACTCGCGTGCTCTCGCGGTGCCCGAGAAGGTGGCATCACAGAACTACTTTCAAAACCGATTCAATGAGAGCCTCGCTGTCCCACTAGGGGCACTGCTTCAACATGCCTTTTCTTTAAGGGTCTCATGGTGGCGAGATGTTAACTATCCTGCCTGGTATACAGGTGCTCATGGGTTCGATCTTGACCCTGATCCCTGTGGTATATATGCAGTTTGCATTCTCTCCCCGTGGTCACGTACATTTTTGTCCGAGTCCTCAAGATTTTCCCCCCACATTTAGAATCAAAATCATGCGTTTAGCATCACCTGAGACCGGGCGAGTCTCTAACCGCGCGCCATATTTCCCCACCCCTGGCTCTCGCAACTGTGCCAAGTTCAATCCTCTCACCTGGTCTGCTGACCTTGCAGGACGTTTTCCTCTTGCTCCTCCATCTGTTGCCAAAGGGCCATTTGGACACCTTGTTATCTCCTTCTCCCTTGCTCCACTCCTTTTCCTCATTCTTCCACTCCTTGGCGGCGTCAACTGCGACGGCGTCCCGCCACTGGTCCTGGAGGACCTGGCACGCCCTCGCCTGGGTCTTAGAGAGCTTATCCTGGGCCTTCAGGAGGGCCTTGTCAGCTGCCGATCTACGCCGCTCCTTCCGACAAAAGCCGCCCCAGCAGGACGGGCTGGCCTCCTCCCTCTCCGGCAGGCCGTCGTCGGGCGAGAGGTCGCAACGCGTCACGGTGGGCAAACGCAGACAGAACGCAGTTGGGGTCACAGTTGCTTGCAGGCCATCGCACCAACAGTCACGAGCTTCTGTCACTTTGAAATCACACTTGAGTCAAGTGAAATCTTAATTTTTATTTATCCTGGAGGAATCCAATGAGCTATGAAGCTCTTTTTCACAGATGTTCAATTAGGGGCGGGTCAGAAAGTTACAACAACAATGCAAACACACGATAGAAGTGTAGAGTGTAGGAAAGGTAAACAAATCACTTTAAAAATATACGAATAAAACAAATCTAGTTTCATCCTACCAAGTAACTCGGGTCACTGGTTTCATAAGGCAGCGCGCTAACTGCTTCTCTGCTACTCCTCAATTGCATACACACATGTACACGTACCCACATAAGGGTTTACACACACACATGCATTGAAAGCCATGTTAAGGTGTTCGCTGTGAAGCCCGGAGCGTGGGTTTGGGATGTGCGACCGAATTACTCGTTTGCCTCGGGCATTCTCGATGAGCTGATGTTCATTTTGGTTTCCTTCACAGGTCTCCCAGCCCAGGGGCAGCGACGTTTCCCCGATGTACGAGAACCAGCAGCCACTGGGGTTTGTGCAGCAGGTGTACGGCCACAAGTTAGAAATGCCCGTACACAGACAAGGAACCTTTTAATGTCTCTCTCACCCCTGCGCATTGGGAGCCCCCCCTCAAGGCTTGCTCGGCTCGCGTGTGCCAAGTGGAAAAGGGCGGGTACCAATGGACCGTGCAGCTGAATGTTTGTTCCCTTCCACAGAATCATCAACGTTGCATCCTGCGTCAGTCAAAACTGGTCAGCTGGCACGAGAGTCTATCGTCCCCCGTGAGACGGGAGATGGAGCGTGCTGCTGGCCAGGCACCTGCTCCGAGCCTCTCCCTGAAACTCCGAGACTCTCCCTGAGACTCTGAGACTCTCCCTGGGACTCCGAGACTCTCCCTGGGACTTTCCCTGAGACTCAACTCTCTGAGGCCCTCTCACTCGACTCGATCTCCCAGCTCCAGTGAAGAACCTCTCCGAGCTTCTGCATGACGGTCGAAGGATGGAAACATCTCCGAGGTGAGTGAGCGTGAGATGGCACTGGGGAGAGACAAAGACGGCTGTGAGATGTGTGCAGTGGGTGAGTGAGAAAGCCCTGCACAGTACACACGCCTACTCTGTTGTGGCCGTGTTTATGTCAGATTGGGCATTGCCTTCAGAGGGACAAACATTTATACAAACTGGGAGAGAGGCACTTGGACACAAGGGAGACACGGACAAATGGACACAACGTAGACACACGGGGACACAACATAGACAGAGAAGGCAGACACATGGAGATGCAGAAGCAAAGACAGACGTTTCTATTCTATTAGTAGCGGACACTCCTCACCAACACACGGAGACAGGCTAGGCTTCCAGTCCTTTAATCCCACCTCTTCATCCACAGCGCTCTCCTATTTGTCCACATCTCCTCTTGGTCCACATCTCTCTCCTGTTCGTCTACAGCTCTCTCCTCTTCTGCTGCTTCATCCTCATCTGCAGCTCTCTTCTCCTCATCCATAGTTCCTGCCCATGTCCCCTCTTATCCTGACGGCCCTCTCTATCATTTGTGGCGAGGTTGCTTTTGAACAAGCCAATAGCTCAGTGGGCTCACAGCCAAGACCAGTGACCACCGCGGCTCAAATTAGTACTTGGTGCGGTGTGTAAACATCGCACTCGGGACACAAGGGCCGTTGGGCGTGGTGTTGGCCACCCAGCCCCTCGTGTGCCACAGTGCCAGCCTTCATTGGTGCTCGTAAACATAACTTGCCCCAGAAGTCTGTAAAGGTTGTACATGGGATCTGAGTTTTTATTACTGTAATAAAGGACTCTTTCACTGGGTCTGTCTCCGTTGTACTTTATTGGGTTCTTTACACTTGTCCCACACGGCCCTCGCTCAGAGCCTCCCCGCTTGGCAGCTCGACAGCTGCCGTCGCTCCCGTAGCCTTTCTCCACTCCGATGCAGCTCCGCTGCAGGTTCCCTTTGTGCAGTCCTCCGGCTGCTCTCACTGCTGCTCCCCGTTCCTCCGTGCTCGGTCACCGCTGGCCGACGGTGCCGAGTCTCACCGTGTGGCGATCTCGCCACTCTCCACTCTCCGCCCTGCGTGGCCTCTCTCTGTCTCTATTCCCAAACTCTCCTCTCGTCTCTTCCGGTTCTCTCCCTTAAGACCTTACCCCTCTCTCTCACGTGACCTAACCCCTCCCCCTGTGACGTCATATCCGCGAGGCCGTTTACGCCCGCATTACACCACCCTCCCCCGTAGAGAAAATTCCAGCCGACCTCGGCTGAACAACAACAACAACAAGTAATGCGAGCGAAACACAACCATCATATATGCAAGGACAACGAAGCTTACAATAAATATAACAATAACAACAAGAACACAACAGTAAAAATCAACGAAATGTAAGGGACTTCGACCGCGTGCGGGTCGCCGGTCCGTCCCGGACGGGCGGCGGCCCTCCTGCAGACCGGGAACGTGACGGGGTTTTAAGAGCGACAGGATGAAGTCCTCCTGTCGCTATTGGAGGCCCGCCAACGTCCCGGTCCCGTATCCCTGAAGGCCCAGAGTCGGGGGTGTCCCGCAATCGTGTCTGCGGCGGGGTCGGAAGGGCGGCGGGGCTCGGAGTCCCCGCAGCCGTGGTAGGCACACCCCGAGCAGAGTCCCCTGTCTCCTGCAGTGTCACAGCCGGCTTGTCTGTAAAAGGCACGACAGGCGCTCTTGCAGGGTCAACAGGCACAGGCAAGGGTGAGTCGGCAGCAACAGACCCCGGCAAGGCAACATCAGGAGATGACGCATCAGTTCGAGGGGCCACATATGGTTTCAAGCGAGACATGTGAACGAACCAACGCCGAGATCCAAACCGAACACGTGCAGACTGTGGGTTGGGAACCTCGATGAGGCGAACCGGCCCTTGCCATGGTTTATGTAATTTAGGAGAGGTACCTGGCCGCACCTGTGGGCAATGGAGCCAGGCCATGTCCCCCACCTTCCAGGGGCACTCCCCCTTAGAGCGTCGAGCACGCCGTTCGTTCCGGGCCTGGGCTTTGGCTGTAGCCATGCGGGCCCCTTCCCGCGCCTCAGTAACACGGCGAACGGTGTCCTGAATGTAATCAGGAAGAGGGTTAGCAGGTCCCCTCACTCCTGTTCCCAACTGCACATCCATCGGCGGCACGTTTTCGCGACCGTACATAAGGAAAAACGGCGAATATCCTGTAGCCGCATGCGGCGTCATCCGGTATGCCGAAAGTACCCCAGGGATATGCAAATCCCAATCTGATTGTTTTTCACTCACCGTGTGACACAGCATGGCGGACAAAGTCCGATTTAGCCGTTCGACCATACCATCCGTTTGTGGGTGGTAGGGAGATGTCCGTATCTTTTTAGTTCCAAGAGCCGCGCACACTTCCCCCAACAATTTAGAAGATAAATTTCGGCCTTGATCTGTGAGGAGCCTCTCCGGCGCCCCCTTGTTCATAACGTACCCAAATAGAAAGGCGTCTGTAATGGACGCCGCTGACTGGTCGGGCAACGGCCAGGCCATCGGCCAGCGGGAGAGGTACTCCACCCCAACCAGCAAGTATTTATTACCTTTAGCGGATGGCGGGAAGGGTCCCAAAATATCTAACGCTACCAATTCATTAACTCGAGACACCTGAATAGACTGTATCGGCGGCACATATGGGTGTTTAGGTGGCTTCCGCCGGGCACAATCGGGACACGCGCGAACGTGACCGACGACATCTGTTGTCATGCCGTGCCAAAAGTAATCTCGCTGCAACGTCAATAGGGTCTTCTGCACCCCCAGATGTAAGAGCGTGTCGCAATGCAGAGTCCTAATCAATTCGTACCGCAAGGATGCCGGTACAACCAGACGCCAGCGTTCCTGTAACGCTTCCCTCCACATCAGCAGACCATCGCGGAGAGCGGTTTCCGGCGTACCCCCCGTACCCGGTCCCCCACTCTCCTTCACCAATGAATCGTCCAGCATTTGTTCCCGAATCCACACAGCCCTCGGAAGATTCAAAATCCCATCAGCTGGTCCTGGCTCCATTGGAGCTTCAGGCACCTCGACCGCCAACGCAACAGGCTGAGGGGGATTCTGGATCGGCGCACACCTATGCGTCCCGGACGCGCACGCACAAGGGGACCGCTGCGGCAACCTAGAAAGCGCATCCGCATTCGCGTGATGCACCCCCTTCCGATGGCGAATTTGAAAGGAAAATTCTTGCAGCGTGTCCAACCACCGCGCCAGCTGGCCGGATGGTTGGTCCACCTTGAGAGCATACTGCAAGGCCGCATGATCCGTGCGCACAATAAACGAACGACCGTAGAGATACGGTCGAAATTGGCGGAGAAAGTAAACAATAGCCAAAAGTTCCCTGCGAGTGACGCAGTAGCACAAGGGGACCGCTGCGGCAACCTAGAAAGCGCATCCGCATTCGCGTGATGCACCCCCTTCCGATGGCGAATTTGAAAGGAAAATTCTTGCAGCGTGTCCAACCACCGCGCCAGCTGGCCGGATGGTTGGTCCACCTTGAGAGCATACTGCAAGGCCGCATGATCCGTGCGCACAATAAACGAACGACCGTAGAGATACGGTCGAAATTGGCGGAGAAAGTAAACAATAGCCAAAAGTTCCCTGCGAGTGACGCAGTAGCGGGTTTCTGCGGGAGACAAAACTCGGCTATCGTACGCCACCACGCGCTCCACACCACCTTTGGACTGAGACAACACGGCCCCAATGCCCGTGTCACTCGCGTCCATATCCAGAATGAAGGGGTGATCAAAATCTGGATAATCCAACGTCGGCGCCGTAGCCAATCGATCGCGCAGGCCTTGAAACGCCGCCTCTTCTGGCGGTCCCCAAGAAAATTTCCATCCTTTACCCGTAAGGAGGTGCAAGGGCCTCGCGATCGTCGCAAAATTCGGAACAAACCTACGATAATACGAGGCAAACCCCAAAAACCGACGCACATCCCCCACCGTGGCCGGGGTTGGCCAGTCATGGACGCACGCTGTCTTGTCCGGATCCGTGGCCACCCCGTCCGCACTAACGATATGCCCCAAATAGCGCACGGACCGTTGCAGTAGGTGACATTTCTTAGGCTTGAATTTCAATTTAGCGGAACGCATCCTGGCGAACACAGCCTCCAACCTCAGTAAATGCTCGTCAAATGTGCGGCTGAAGACAATAATATCGTCTAAATATATCAGACATGTCTCCCACTGCAACCCCGTTAATACCAGCTCCACCAACCTTTGAAATGTGGCAGGGGCAGCATTCAACCCCATCGGAAGACAATTAAATTGAAATAACCCCTGCGGCGTATGGAAAGCAGTCTTTTCCCGCGAGGACTCGTCAAGGGGAAGCTGCCAGAATCCCGAAGAGAGATCTAGCGTTGAAAAGAACTTTGCCCCCGACAAGGCATCGAGGGAGTCGTCCATACGCGGCAGGGGGTATGCATCTGCCACGGACACTTTATTTAATTTCCGAAAATCCACGCAAAATCGCAATTTCCCGTCTTTTTTTTTATCCAAAACAACAGGCGCGCCCCATGGGCTGTTAGATGGAGATATTATGTCCGCAGCCAACATGTCATCCACTGCCCCTCGAACATGATCTCGCTCTGCCGGACTCATCCGATGCGAGTTTAACCGAATAGGGGCAGCGTCCCCTGTGTCAATGTGATGGGAAAGCAATGAGGTGCGTCCCAAGTCCAAATCGTCGGAGCTAAACACGTCAGAATAACTCAACAATAACTTACGAAACACGCAACGTTGTTCCCCAGAAAGGGAAGGATTTTCCCCACACAATTCGGCGATCCAGCGATTATCTGCGGCCCCAGGGCCCGAAACACCACCAACCATGACCTGGCTGCCCAGATAATCCTGTGCCGTAAACGCCGTAGTGGCATGTGCCACAACCGTACCAGCCGGCACACACACATTTTCGGTACTTCCATTAAGCACCTGCAAAAATGGCTGCTGGTCCGGCCGGACAATAGTTTGCGCCCCAACGAGCGCCGATCCGCCCGTTATGGTGGCGGACGGCGACAACAAAACCCCAATTGCACCTTGACGACCAGGCACCGGTTTCCGATATCGCAAGGGGATAAGCATCTGTGAGCCAGGTGGAATGTCCACAGATACCTCGGACAGCGCCTGCACCTGGCCGACCGGAGCAGGTCGCCCCCAGGGCGACGGCAGAAATGTAATTTTACGACCCCCGGTAATTCAATGCAGTTTTCATTAATTCTAATTAGAATGGGCATCTTGGCCAGAAAATCAGTTTCCAACAAACAAGGAACTGCAAGGGACCTCGAAATTAACACAATTCCCGAGGCCGACACTCCCCCGATAGATATATTGGCGTCCACCTGGCCCACAATGCCCATGCTACCCCCGTTCGCAGCGACGCAAGAATCGTAAACCGGACGCACGGCCTCTGGTGGGATGCCCAACAGATGGAAAATTACATCTGATATAATGGTCGCGGACGCTCCGGAATCCACTAAAATACGCACGTCAACCCCCTGTATAGAACCAGGTACAGTGGACGAACCAGTAGCGGCCGCGACGACCCACCGTGCCAATTTACGCCACTGCGTTACCGAGCGACATGGCCCAGTCGATGGCCTCTCGTTATTAACAACACCCGGATCGCGCGACAACGGTGATGAGTGAGGTGTCAAGCCTTGCCGGGTGTCTGGTGCGCACCGACTTGCCTGTCCTGGAGGATCCTTCCGCGGCGCGTCCGCTGTCGAGGCCTCCTGCTGGGGCGGACCTGGGACACGGGCCCAGCAGTCCCTGGCGTAATGGCCCTTACGACCGCAGCAGAAGCAGTCGATGTCGTTGCGCCGCGCCGCAGGCCCCCCATCCCGACGCTCCCGTGTCGGCAGCGCAGATCACGGCCCCGGCCTACTGCGGGCCGACCACTGAGCAGAGGCGGCTGTCAGCTCCTGCGGGCCCCCCCCCCGTCAGGAACGTACACCGCCTTCTTGGGATCCCAACCCACGGCACCTCCTTCGACGATGGGCCCCCCCGTCCACGCCGTGACTTGCTTCCAATGGCGCAGGTTGAACTGGGCATCCAGACATTTAGCGGCCGCCCGGGATGTGAGCTTTTCGTGGCCACACACCGGCATAGGGATCCCCAAATCCCGGGACAGCTCGAGCATTTTTCCCAAAATGAGAGGTTCGAGCAGGTCAGGCTCCGTCTCCGGGTATGCGGCCATGGCCAACTCCAAGACAGCACCCCTGTATGCCACCGGCGACTCCTCGGGTGCTCGCTGGCGTTGAACAAACCGGCGATGAGCATCATCCAGTGGCTCGTATGCATCTGCCATCTCGTCGAAAACTCCTCTCAACGTTTTCTTCTTCTCGGCCTTTATAGAACGGAAGAATCTCACCGACTCGTCGTCGAGAAGAGTCGGTAGAACCACCAATGCCTCAGCGTCCGTCCACCTTGCAGAGCGTACCGCCGCCAAAAATCTGCAGGCGAAAGCACTCCAATCGCCACCGATGGAGAATTCTTTAACGGTTGTGAGATGACGACTGCGACTCCTTGTTGCGCCGTCCTCAGCAGATGACTCATCACGCGGCATATTCAAAATGGCGTCGCATCGCAACGTGTCCAAGATGGCGGCCTCCCACCGCGGAGAGCGCAAGATGGCGGCTTTCCGCCGTTCTTCCCCTGCCACGCCCAAGATGGCGTCTTCGTGCCGCGTGGCAGATGGCGCTGACAGCGCAGGCAAGGCGGCGGCCTGCAGACCACCATCGGCCCTCCCCAACGCCGTCCTCGGCGTGACGAGCTCGCACAATTGCGCCAGCACGATTTTCAAGGTCTCCAGCTGCGCCGCCATCTGTCTCCATCGTACATCCGCGTCCTCCGACACAGACGGGTCCACCGACGCGGCGACATCTTGGACACCCGGACCCGTACTCGTTCCCGCACGGATTTCCTCCTCCATCGCAGGCAGGTCCACCACCTGAGGAAGGTCGTCGTCGTCGGACGATGTAGCAGATGATGGCGCAGGAATATTCTTTCTTCTGAGCTGTTTTGACATGCCGTTTCACTTCTGACACCAGTGTAATAAAGGACTCTTTCACTGGGTCTGTCTCCGTTGTCCTTTATTGGGTTCTTTACACTTGTCCCACACGGCCCTCGCTCAGAGCCTCCCCGCTTGGCAGCTCGACAGCTGCCGTCGCTCCCGTAGCCTTTCTCCACTCCGATGCAGCTCCGCTGCAGGTCTGCTTTGTACAGTCCTCCGGCTGCTCTCACTGCAGCTCCACCGCTGCTCCCCGTTCCTCCGTGCTCGGTCACCGCTGACCGACGGTGCCGAGTCTCACCGTGTGGCAATCTCGCCACTCTCCACTCTCCGCCCTGCGTGGCCTCTCTCTGTCTCTATTCCCAAACTCTCCTTTCGTCTCTTCCGGTTCTCTCCCTTAAGACCTTACCCCTCTCTCTCACATGACCTAACCCCTCCCCCCGTGACGTCATATCCGCGAGGCCGTTTACGCCCGCATTACATTACAGGTCCATATGTGTTTGCATATGCAAGTCACTCCCTACCGATTCCTGGCCAGACTTCCAATCGGCTGATGGCAGCACCACCACTTGCCGACGCTTGCATGATGTGCCCCGGTTGAAGGACAGTGCACCGTTTGGCTTCATGACCGTAGGGTCCGCGTTCATGAGTTTCTACAGTTGGGGCAATAGGCAATCAGGACGCGGCGAACATCCGGCCACGGCCCACAGGTTTCAACAGGCCTTATCTTTAAGGGTGCCACGGTGGCAAGATGTTAACTATCCTGCCTGGTATACAGGTGCTCGTGGGTTCGATCTTGACCCTGATCCCTGTGGTATGTATGCAGTTTGCATTCTCTCCCCGTGGTCACGTACATTTTTGTCCGAGTCCTCCAGTTTTTCCCCCCACATTTAGAATCAACATCATGCGTTTAGCGTCACCTGAGACCGGGCGAGTCTCTAACCACACGCCCCACCCCTGTCCCTCGCAACTGTGCCAAGTTCAATCCTCTCACCTGGTCTGCTGACCTTGCGGGACGTTTTTCTCTTGCGCCTCCATCTGTTGCCAAAGGGCCATTTGGACACCTTGTTATCTCCTTCTCCCTTGCTCCACTCCTTTTCCTCATTCTTCCGCTCCTTGGCGGCGTCAACTGCGACGGCGTCCCGCCACTGGTCCTGGAGGACCTGGCGCGCCCTCGCCTGGGTCTTAGAGAGCTTATCCTGGGCCTTCAGGAGGGCCTTGTCAGCTGCCGATTTACGGCCGCCCCTTCCGACAAAAGCCGCCCCAGCAGGACGGGCTGGCCTCCTCCCTCTCCGGCAGGCTGTCGTCGGGCGAGAGGTTGCAACGCGTCACGGTGGGTATGTCGCCAATATCCGGTTGTATGCAAACGCAGACAGAACGCATTTGGGGTCACAGTTGCTTACAGGCCGTCGCACCAACAGTCACGAGCTTCTGTCACTTTGAAATCACACTTGAGTCAAGTGAAATCTTAATCTTTATTTATCCTGGAGGAATCCAATGAGCCATGAAGCTCTTTTTCACAGATGTTCAATCGGGGCGGGTCAGAAAGTTACAACAACAATGCAAAAACACGATAGAAGTGTAGAGTGTAGGAAAGATAAACAAATCACTTTAAAAATATACGAATAAAACAAATCTAGTTTCATCCTACCAAGTAACTCGGGTCACTGGGTTCATAAGGCAGCGCGCTAACTGCTTATCTGCTACTCCTCAATTGCATACACACATGTACACGTACCCACATAAGGGTTTACACACACACATGCATTGAAAACCATGTTAAGGTGTTCGCTGTGAAGCCCGGAGCGTGGGTTTGGGATGTGCAACCGAATTACTCGTTTGCCTCGGGCATTCTCGATGAGCTGATGTTCATTTTGGTTTCCTTCACAGGTCTCCCAGCCCAGGGGCAGCGACGTTTCCCCGATGTACGAGAACCAGCAGCCACTGGGGTTTGTGCAGCAGGTGTACGGCCACAAGTGAGAAATGCCCGTACACAGACAAGGAACCTTTTAATGTCTCTCTCACCCCTGTGCCTTGGGAGCCCCCCCCTCAAGGCTTTTTCGGCTCGCGTGTGCCAAGTGGAAAAGGGGGGGTACCAATGGACCGTGCGGCTGAATGTTTGTTCCCTTCCACAGATTCATCAACGTTGCATCCTGCGCCAGTCAAAACTGGTCAGCTGGCACGAGAGTCCATCGTCCTCCGTGAGACGGGAGATGGAGCGTGCTGCTGACCAGGCACCTGCTCCGAGCCTCTCCCTGAGACTCCGAGACTCTCCCTGAGACTCCGAGACTCTCCCTGGAACTTTCCCTGAGACTCAACTCTCTGAGGCCCTCTCACTCGACTCGATCTCCCAGCTCCAGTGAAGAACCTCGCCGAGCTTCTGCATGACGGTCGAAGGATGGAAACATCTCCGAGGTGAGTGAGCGTGAGATGGCACGGGGGAGAGACAAAGACGGCTGTGAGATGTGTGCAGTGGGTGAGTGAGAAAGCCCTGCACAGTACACACGCCTACTCTGTTGTGGCCGTGTTTATGTCAGATTGGGCATTGCCTTCAGAGGGACAAACATTTATACAAACTGTGAGAGAGACACTTGGACACAAAGGAGACACGGACAAATGGACACAACGTAGACACACGGGGACACAACATAGACAGAGAAGGCAGACACATGGAGATGCAGAAGCAAAGACAGACGTTTCTATTCTATTAGTAGCGGACACTCCTCACCAACACACGGAGACAGGCTAGGCTTCCAGTCCTTTAATCCCACCTCTTCATCCACAGCGCTCTCCTATTTGTCCACATCTCCTCTTGGTCCACATCTCTCTCCTGTTCGTCTACAGCTCTCTCCTCTTCTGCTGCTTCATCCTCATCTGCAGCTCTCTTCTCCTCATCCATAGTTCCTGCCCATGTCCCCTCTTATCCTGACGGCCCTCTCTATCATTTGTGGCGAGGTTGCTTTTGAACAAGAAGCCAATAGCTCAGTGGGCTACAGCCAAGACCAGTGACCACCGCGGCTCAAATTAGTACTTGGTGCGGTGTGTAAACATCGCACTCGGGACACAAAGGCGGTTGGGCGTGGTGTTGGCCACCCAGCCCCTCGTGTGCCACAGTGCCAGCCTTCATTGGTGCTCGTAAACATAACTTGCCCCAGAAGTCTGTAAAGGCTGTACATGGGATCTGAGTCTTTATTACAGGTCCATATGTGTTTGCATATGCAAGTCACTCCCTACCGATTCCTGGCCAGACTTCCAATCGGCTGATGGCAGCGCCACCACTTGCCGACGCTTGCATGATGTGCCCCGGTTGAGGGACAGTGCACCGTTTGGCTTCATGACCGTAGGGTCTGCGTTCATGAGTTTCTACAGTTGGGGCAATAGGCAATCAGGGCGCGGTGAACATCCGGCCACGGCCCACAGGCTTCAACAGGCCTTATCTTTAAGTGTGCCACGGTGGCAAGATGTTAACTATCCTGCCTGGTATACAGGTGCTCGTGGGTTCGATCTTGACCCTGATCCCTGTGGTCTATGCAGTTTGCATTCTCTCCCCGTGGTCACATACATTTTTGTCCGAGTCCTCCAGTTTTCCCCCCCACATTTAGAATCAACATCATGCGTTTAGCGTCACCTGAGACCGGGCGAGTCTCTAACCACGCGCCCCACCCCTGTCCCTCGCAACTGTGCCAAGTTCAATCCTCTCACCTGGTCTGTTGATTTTGCGGGACGTTTTTCTCTTGCGCCTCCATCTGTTGCCAAAGGGCCATCTGTTGCCAAAGGGCCATTTGGACACCTTGTTATCTCCTTCTCCCTTGCTCCACTCCTTTTCCTCATTCTTCCGCTCCTTGGCGGCGTCAACTGCGACGGCGTCCTGGAGGACCTGGCGCGCCCTCGCCTGGGTCTTAGAGAGCTTATTTATCCTGGGCCTTCAGGAGGGCCTTGTCAGCTGCCGATCTACGGCCACCCCTTCCGACAAAAGCCGCCCCAGCAGGACGGGCTGGCCTCCTCCCTCTCCGGCAGGCCGTCATCGGGCGAGAGGTTGCAACGCGTCACGGTGGGCATGTCGCCAATATCCGGTTGTATACAAACGCAGACAGAACGCATTTGGGGTCACAGTTGCTTACAGGCCATTGCACCAACAGTCACGAGCTTCTGTCACTTTGAAATCACACTTGAGTCAAGTGAAATCTTAATCTTTATTTATCCTGGAGGAATCCAATGAGCTATGAAGCTCTTTTTCACAGATGTTCAATTGGGGCGGGTCAGAAAGTTACAACGACAATGCAAAAACAGGATAGAAGTGTAGAGTGTAGGAAAGATAAACAAATCACTTTAAAAATATACGAATAAAACAAATCTAGTTTCATCCTACCAAGTAACTCGGGTCACTGGGTTCATAAGGCAGCACGCTAACTGCTTCTCTGCTACTCCTCAATTGCATACACACATGTACACGTACCCACATAAGAGTTTACACACACACATGCATTGAAAGCCATGTTAAGGTGTTCGCTGTGAAGCCCGGAGCGTGGGTTTGGGATGTGCGACCGAATTACTCGTTTGCCTCGGGCATTCTCGATGAGCTGATGTTCATTTTGGTTTCCTTCACAGGTCTCCCAGCCCAGGGGCAGCGACGTTTCCCCGATGTACGAGAACCAGCAGCCACTGGGGTTTGTGCAGCAGGTGTACGGCCACAAGTGAGAAATGCCCGTACACAGACAAGGAACCTTTTAATGTCTCTCTCACCCCTGCGCCTTGGGAGCCCCCCCCTCAAGGCTTGCTCGGCTCGCGTGTGCCAAGTGGAAAAGGGGGGGTACCAATGGACCGTGCGGCTGAATGTTTGTTCCCTTCCACAGATTCATCAACGTTGCATCCTGCGCCAGTCAAACCTGGTCAGCTGGCACGAGAGTCCATCATCCCCCGTGAGACGGGAGATGGAGCGTGCTGCTGGCCAGGCACCTGCTCCGAGCCTCTCCCTGAGACTCCGAGACTCTCCCTGAGACTCCGAGACTCTCCTTGAGACTCCGAGACTCTCCTTGAGACTCCGAGACTCTCCCTGGGACTCCGAGACTCTCCCTGGGACTTTCCCTGAGACTCAACTCTCTGAGGCCCTCTCACTCGACTCGATCTCGCAGTTCCAGTGAAGAACCTCGCCGAGCTTCTGCACGACGGTCGAAGGATGGAAACATCTCCGAGGTGAGTGAGCGTGAGATGGCACTGGGGAGAGACAAAGACGGCTGTGAGATGTGTGCAGTGGGTGAGTGAGAAAGCCTTGCACAGTACACACGCCTACTCTGTTGTGGCCGTGTTTATGTCAGATTGGGCATTGCCTTCAGAGGGACAAACATTTATACAAACCGTGAGAGAGACACTTGGACACAAGGGAGACACGGACAAATGGACACAACGTAGACACACAGGGACACAACATAGACAGAGAAGGCAGACACATGGAGATGCAGAAGCGAAGACAGACGTTTCTATTCTATTAGTAGCGGACACTCCTCACCAACTCACGGATACTTAGGCTAGGCTTCCAGTCCTTTAATACCACCTCTTCATCCACAGCGCTCTCCTATTTGTCCACATCTCCTCTTGGTCCACATCTCTCTCCTCTTCGTCTACGGCTCTCTCCTCTTCTGCTGCTTCATCCTCATCTGTAGCTCTCTTCTCCTCATCCATAGTTCCTGCCCATGTCCCCTCTTATCCTGACGGCCCTCTCTATCATTTGTGGCGAGGTTGCTTTTGAACAAGCCAATAGCTCAGTGGGCTCACAGCCAAGACCAGTGACCACCGCGGCTCAAATTAGTACTTGGTGCGGTGTGTAAACATCGCACTCGGGACACAAAGGCGGTTGGGCGTGGTGTTGGCCACCCAGCCCCTCGTGTGCCACAGTGCCAGCCTTCATTGGTGCTCGTAAACATAACTTGCCCCAGAAGTCTGTAAAGGCTGTACATGGGATCTGAGTCTTTATTACAGGTCCATATGTGTTTGCATATGCAAGTCACTCCCTACCGATTCCTGGCCAGACTTCCAATCGGCTGATGGCAGCACCGCCACTTGCCGACGCTTGCATGATGTGCCCCGGTTGAGGGACAGTGCACCGTTTGGCTCCATAACCGTATGGTCATCGAGCTCTGCAAATAAGTTTCTGCAGTTGGGGCAATCGGGACGCGGCGAACATCCGGCCACGCCCCACAGGCATTTGTCAAGGGGCCATTCTCCACAATGTTCCGGTGACACTTTGCCTCTTAAGAAGGAAAATAAACTCAACACACTCGTTAACAACACTGTAGCCTTGAAATAAAAAATATATATACGTGTAATCAGCGACGCTTCGGACAATGTCCCTTCAGAGCATGTGCCTATGAACAATGGGCATTGCTTCCCGTGGCGGCGTTTACGACGTCTCTGTAGGCACACGCAGGCCAAGACTGTCACATTTCCGTGAGGTTCAACTGAAACCCACGTAGAGCGGCACACTAACAGCCAGCTCTGGAACTCAACGGTCGTTCCTAGGAATTATTTCACACCCGGACCTGCAGTGGACCCCCTCGGCTACGTTTTCCTGTAAAAGACGCTAGTGTTCCATCTTCTTTCAATCGCAATGTAATACATTTGTGTAAGGTAGTGGTTCTCAGAGTGTGGTCCCCGGTACCTCCAGGTGGTCCGCGAAGTTATGTTGCAGACGAACGTTGATCCGGAAATAATGACAACCATTTGTTTTGGAAGTCAATACTTCCAACTTCCTCCTCTCCTCCGCTGCCCTCCTTTTCCTCTTCTCTTTGGCCTTCATCCTCTTCTTCTCCATGCGCGCCTTCCTCTTGATCACACTCGCGTGTAGACAGCCGCTCCGGGCCGGGCACTGCCGCGGTCGCAAACCCGGTGGCTCGGGCGTGCACCGGGCTGGGCCCCGCGGCCACCACCGCTGGCTTCTTGGAGTGGTCCGCCTGCGCTCAGTCGTCACGGAGACGAACAGACCACACCGCAGACACCTCAACGTGTCAGGTCCACACCACAAAGAGAGCTGGGCTCTTCTCGATTTAGAAACACGCAGTAATTGCCGCCTTGATTAAAAACTTGGCAGGACCTTCGAGCACCCATATCTTGCAGAGCGGGCCCTTGCCTATAACAGCTGGCAGTTCACCAGCATTGCTTCAAGTGAGCTGGAACATGCTGATGAATATCAAAACCGGACCAGAGCTTGGTTTGTGTACAACCAATACTGCTGAAATTATGCACTCCCAGAAGGAAGGCCGTGTGGCAGATGGGATGTGTACAAATACTTGTATTTTTTACGTGGAAAGACAGATATGTGAATGAAGGGAATCATTGTTTGCGTGTTAATTTTGTTACTCATATCGTCCACGATGTAAGCCAATTATTATTTTTAAACTTCGCAGAGCTTTCATGAGTAAGAAAGTTGTACCAACAATAATTATTATCGGTTCGATTGCGATCGAGGGCTACATGTTTCAACAGGCACACGGGTGTCGTGCTGCGATGGTGACGGTGCTCACGTTTTTTTAAGACCGGGAGCAAGTGAGGGCTTCACTATTCTGGCAAATTTCCCGATGATGCTGGATGTAATTACCAACCAAACGTCGTACTAAAAAATTGTAAATGTTGTGGATTCATTCTTCAACACACCGGTGGGCTGAAGGAGTGAACAATTTCTAATTTGTCAACGTGACACACTTTTTTACTGATTGCCGTGTCGGGTGGTGGAGGGTTACGACACATAACGCGATCTATCCCAAAAACGTTTATTATTAATATTGGTCGCGAAAGCCTACTACGTGTTAAACACACATCTCATAGACTGCCTTTCTGGCCGTGATTTTTGTTTCAGCAGCATCGGTTCAACACGAGCAAACGTCAAAATGGTTTTCAGCACTGCGTAGTATTCCACAGTTTTGCATCGAACTAGGTCCCGTAACTAACAGAGAGCATCCTTGCCTGCAAATATCTGGCAGTTCACCAGCGTCGGTTTTGAGACAGTGAATGCTGAAACCAACGCAAAGGTGGTAATGATTATTTTGTGTTATGTATTATTGCGCGAGTACTAAAGCTGGAACGATTCGATTACCAAGTCGATTATAACTGATTCCTTGTGTATGGTCAATTACTCAGACACATTTAAAAATGACAGGCATCCCCACATCTTACTTCCCGTGACGCGGCTGATGTCATCAAGTCCCTCCCATCAGGTGGGACAACCACAGCAAGAAAAAACTGCTGAAGTAGGCAAGAGATCTGTCGTGGCACGAGGTTATATAGGCCTTGGCAGTAGCGGGGGAGAGAGAAGGGGGGGGAAGGAGACGGGGCAGAAAGTGGACTCTGCAGCAGCACCCGGATCGCTGGAGTAAAGTGGGCCACCACTCATTGATCCGTACATTTAACTCGGTGAGTCGATTCGATTCCGTTCCCTGTTGGGTCCTCCCCCCTTTTGTGCTTTTGGGTGTGCTGGGTTTCAACACAATTCCCGATCCATTGTGAATCTTTTCTTTCCCCATTTCAGCACTCCGATCTACATCCGACAGGAGATGATAACAAACCGCAGGGAGGGGGAGTAAACCCTGATCACCAGGTAATTGGAAAAGGCGCCCATTGTCTCGCGAATTTGCACGATTGTACGATGGATGGGGCAGAGGAACGTGCTACAGGGACACGTCCTGAGGAATGCAGGCATCAGCCTTTGGATGAAAAACTGTTATTTTGCAGTAATTCAGCGGGCAGTGCTCTCACTGGCAGCTCATTCTCAATTAATGTGGGTGATTCACCACGTGTTTGTGCCACATTTTGTATCTGAGTTGAGCCCATTTTTGTTTCCTTATTTACTAATTCTCTACTCCCTCCTGGTATCGCTGGTGGTGGTATCGAGGGGGAATGGGCAGATTGTGTTTGACCTTGAGTTTGTAGTGGCATGGGGTGCTGGTATGATTCCGCTCTTGGCTTCCACACCCTGAGATTCCAATAATTACCTGTCTTTGTGCGCTGTGGTTGCCTCGGATTGGTGTGCCACTCTCTCGCTGGATTGTTACCTCACCATCTGTGTGTGTAATTATGTTGGTAGTTCGTGGATGCTCGCTCCTCTCTGTATTGTGGGGCTTGGTGTATTATATGCCTCACATGTGGGATGCTGTAGCTGCTCACGTGATTTTTACTTCCCTCTGGATGGTGGGGTGCATTATCTTTCTCCTTGTGTGTTTTGTCCGAATTATTGCTCCTAATTCTATATACCCATGCCGTGTAAGCCCTATTCTCTATGTGATGTAAGGAGGCCGTCTCTGGGTCCAAAACCATTCCCACAATTTCTGTCATCTCTGGACTCAAGGATTAAAAAACATAATCTTGAACATTTTGTCACCTTCGTGGTATTGATCAACATCACATGCGTAATACGCTCCTCGTCTACGCACTGGGTCATAAATTTGGCAGCATTAAACTCCTCAGACAGTGTTGAATATTCTCCAAACTTCCTAATCACTGCCAGGCTCAGTTGTTTGAAATAATTCCTAACCTTGTATGGTAGTGATTTTACCCATGGGATAGAATGTTCATGTAAACTTATTTTCAGCAGACTTGCTTTCTCGTTCAACTTCCTCAGACCTCTGTTATAAATGCGAGGCACTCGCGTGTCCCAGACACTCAAAAGCATTGAGACGAGGTGATAATATTAAATACAAACCTTTATTATTAAAACGCGATGCCCTGTAAGGAAGAAGGGGAGGTGCTGGTGGGGGTGGGTGGTGCTGGAAGCGTGGGGGGCTGTGAGAGGCTCAGAGGATGTTGGAGGCCTGGGGGGGGCAGATCTTGGGAGGCTTCTTGAATGCTGGGCTCCAGTGAGCAGCCAGAGATGTCCTCTTCCTCCTCAACCGTGACAAGCTGTGGACACACCGACCCATTAGACACGACACACAACTAAGTACTTATACCAGCTCAACTGGGATTACACACAACAATCAGCACCCCCTACTGGCAGACAAATGCCAATTTCACACCAGGTGCTGAGTCATCTTGTGCCCACAGGGATATCTGTCATTGGGGGTGCCCTTTCACATGTGTTGAGATGAGATGTGATGTAAAGCGCTCAGAGATGCCCCGGTGTACAGAAAGGTGCTAAATAATTATCATCGTTATCACTGTGTCCGGCAATAATGGAATTGTGTCTATAGATAGATAATCTGTATTTATAAACGGGGACCATGACGGCTTAACGAGATGGTTAGACCAGCTCATCATTATCATCATACACTGAATCGTGTGTGTATGAATCTATTATTTACGTTAAACGCATATTATATACATGTGTGTGCGACGCGCGAGTGCTGTGCGCTCACCTCCACCTCGCTCTGCAGACGCTGCTGCTCTGAGTGTGCGCTCTGCTCATTGTCGCGTTATGGCGCCAGCTCGGCGTGCAGTTCTGCCACTACACGTTGATACCACTGCATCTCTGCCTGCATAGATTCCAGTTGCAAATTGCTGTCGATGAGCTGCGTGGGCCACGAGAAAATGGCGGCAGAGGGACACAGAAAAGCATTTTAACGACTGTGTGAGGTTATTGTAGAACATACAGGTAGAATAACACACAGAACCAGGATCTTCATTTGGCATTTAGGAATGTAATGAGCTACAAAGCTCTTTCACACAGATGTCTATACACCACACAACCTATGACCAAATCACCCGGAATGCACTCAATATTAAGAGATATTGATAGAAAAGCAGGGTTGAACTTCAGTAGTGCTTGGATGGGCGACCACCATCCAAATACTCAATGTCAGATTAAAATTGCTTCCCAAAGAAAATTAGGGAGTGGATGGAGATGCATGTAGCAGAGGGGAGCAGATGGTCTAGTAGTAGTAGGTACTTTTACTAGAGGTGAGATGGTGGATTGTAACGTGGTACAGTCCCTAAACAGAGGATGCTCAGTAACCCGTGCCGGCCTTCACAGGTGGTGCTCACTAACAACGCTTTCCCCAACAGTCTATGAAAGCTCTACGGGAGGTATTTGTCTGTGTGACGTGCGAGTCCTGTGCGCTCACCTCCACCTCGCTCTGTTGGTGTAGCATATCCAAATGCTGCAGCTGTAAGTGTGTGTTTTCACGGTACTGCTGCAGCTCTGCATGCAGCTCGACCAACACACGCTGGTTCCAAAGAATCCCCGCCTGCAGGGATCCCAGCTGCTGGCTCCTCTCGAAGAGCTGCTTGGGCCATGGGCAGAGGGACAGAGAAAAGCATATTAACGACTGTGTGCAGTTATTGTAGAACATACAGATGCAACAACAAACACATATAGAACCAGAATCTTTATTCATATTGGAGTATGATGAGCTTTGAAGATATTTTTCACAGATGTCCATACATGTTTTACCAAATCATGCGGAATGCACCCAATCTTGTCAGACCATCAGGCACACAACCCATGATTACGCCTATAAAAGCCCACATATATGGATTAAGTAACCCAAAATCTGCATTAAAAGGTCAGATTAAGATCGCTTCCCAACCCAGAACGGGGAGGGGATGGACATGCATGTAGCAGAGGGGAGCAGATGGTCAGACCCTACAGAGCCTAACCACTCAAGTGCTGTGTCACGGTTAGACCTGGGCCGTTCCGGGACCAGTCGAGTCCGGGTTCCCAGTGGCCGTGGGAACGAGGCTGGGAGCGTTACCTGATGCAGGGTGTCCTCGTTCTCAGCTTAGGACGTGGCCAGCTGGTCCTGCAGCGCCGACAGTCCCTGCTGGGGGGTGTCGAGCTCCGGCTGGGCACTGGCGCGCTCTGCCT
Source organism: Lampetra fluviatilis (assembly GCF_964198595.1). Taxonomy (NCBI): domain Eukaryota; kingdom Metazoa; phylum Chordata; class Hyperoartia; order Petromyzontiformes; family Petromyzontidae; genus Lampetra; species Lampetra fluviatilis. The sequence goes on along the minus strand of NC_136291.1, from coordinate 14,273,272 downwards.
CATTCACTGCAAGCTCCTCCTTGCTCGCATTGAGCTCCTCCCTCAGCCAAGTGATTGTGTCCTCGTCCTCCTGAGCCTTAATACAGACATCGTTCGTTTTACCATCGTAATCATCAGCATCATCATCATGAGCAGCCATGATCCGTCCACCACTGAATGTGTTTTGTGATACTGCTGGATGAAAATTTCCCTGAGCCATACTGGTCATGGGAATTCATTGATCATACTTCATTACACTGGTCCTCACGTGGTGGTACACCCAAGACCGGTTCAGATATCACTGGCCACGGATGCTAGCCATGGCGGGGAATCAAACTCGGACGGCTTGAATTAGAATGTAGAAGGCTAATCACAGTAAATTAATACGTTGTATATAATCACAAACATTTAGTTTTATCTTTGCTTGTTTGTATATACCTTCCCTTGGTTTTAAATGCCGTATGTTCTCCCTGTTGTAATTTGTTACATCGTGTGGTCTGGTTTAGTCGCTTAACTCCCTGTATTGCTTTGTTTGTGCGTGGCTTTGTTCACGCTAAAACTTCATTGCTGCATTGTGTACTATTATTTTGACTGAGCAATGACCCGTCAGGTCTCAGCGGGTTTTTACTCCTTTCATGTTCCATGATTACATTGTTGTTGAGCACCAATTGAATAATTGGTGAGGTGACAAATGTATCCCTGGCCAAATTGTCATTGGCACATGTCATTATTTGTAATTGAGGCATGACAGCTGCACAAGGGTCTCATCCTCTTGTGAACGATGCCACAGATGTCTTAAAACGCAAACTTTAATTATCAGAAGCGACCTGCCCACAAATTAATGTTCAACGAAGTGGCTTATCATGTGGAAATCTATTGCAGCCAACTAATCTAAACGCATGTTTCTAAATGTGGAGGGGAAAACCAGAGGACCAGGTGTCAGGGTTGGGATCGAACCCACAACCTCCTGTATACAGGCGAGGTAGTTAACATCTAACATCTTGCCACCGTGTCGCCCCTCTTCAGTGCCAATCGCGGCTTCGCCACACGTGCCCTTGCGAGCCGGTACCTTCTTGGAGTTGCGCTCGAACTGCTTAAAAGCATCGGCGAGGGTGAGCCAGACCTCCTCCAGCCCCGTCGCCAGCTCGCAGGCCTCTTTCCGATGCGTGTCCTGCTGCTGCGCCTTCTCTGTCCCAAGTGCCAGGATGTACCCCTCCGACTCCTTCAACTGCGCGCACGCACATATTCTACAATGCTGGAGTCATATCTGGGGAGGTATACTGAATGTGGTGTGCAGTGTGGAAATATGTGCTGGGTTGGAGAAGACCCAGCTATAATTAAGCCCGGCTTGGAAATAGATAAATAATTGCCACTTCAGTCATTGAAACTCTGTGATGTGCATAGGGCTGTCTGTCTGCAAGCCTATATTGTTTTTCTAACAAATGTAATGTGAGCAAGGAAAGGGTGGGTGCTGCCTCCGCACCACTCACGCGGGCCGGAGTATTAGGGGAGGTGGAGCCTGGTCGTCGGGGTGAGTGGGGGCGGAGTCAGGGTCACGTGAGGAGGAGGAGGAGTCAGGGTCACGTGAGGAGGAGGATATAGGGTGAGAACCGGAAGGGGATCGGGAGTCGAGAGAGAGTGAAGATAGGAGAAGCCACGCGGGGTGCTGGCGAAGGAGTGGCACGAATTGCCACGTGGTCGGAGTCACGGCACCGTCGGCCAGCGGTGTACGTGGAGCAGCGGAGTGGCTGCAGAGTGTGAGGGAGCACACGGAGCAGCAGAGTGGCTGCAGAGTGTGCGGGGCACACGGAGCAGCGGAGTGGCTGCAGAGTGTGCGGAGTCACACGGAGCAGCGGGGTGGCTGCAGAGTGTGCGGGGCACACGGGCAGCGGTGTGGCTGCAGAGAGAGCGGAGGACTCGAACGGCGTGCGGGGGCACGCGACGGAAGAGGTGCAGGTCCGACCGGGGACATCACGGGGTGCGACACAAGAACCCAATAAAGGACAGACGGAGACCTACATCGCCTAAGAGTCCTTAATTACACAAATGCAAGCCAATCGCATTTTAGAGAAAGTTCTGTAAACTGCAGCTGACTGTATAATTCTATTGTATTTATTCTAACTGAAGTATACAAATTAGAGCAAGTGCATTTGCAACTCTGAATCATGACAAATTATGAGAGGGGTGAATTAGTTACAGGCCTAGTCAGGGCGTGCCTTGTCTAGTCAAGTGTAATTACCTCATCACCATTCACCTATCTGCAGACAAAATTAAAAAGCATGATGGGAGGACTGATCCTGTAGTCACAATTATACCTTTTGCCATACAAAAATGCATTATCATACTACATTATAAAAAAAAAAATTATTGCTGGCTGCCTTCCTGGCTGCATCCATATTACTTATATAACCCCTTCAGGTTTCAGCCACCTGTGATTAAGCCAGGTTCACATGTGCAGTGAGGTAATGATCTCAGCCTGGTCATCAATGACTTCACAGAAAAGCCTATGAAAACAATGTCAGATTTGCACTAAAAGTTCCAGCTCTGAAAACCAAAGATATGACTGTTTTGTAATTAACATTGCTCATTACTCTCCATAGCAGGGCAGATGTCAAAGTACGTCCTCCTATTGTGTGTGGACCAGAGGGCACTTAAAGATTTCTCAGAAGTAGTTCTGTGATATATGCTTCTGCGGACCATTCTCTCAGTGCACCAACATGCGATGGTGCACTGCTCAGGGGATGAGGACAGACCCCATGCACACCCATGGAGGTGGGGGGGCTGCAGCTTCAGGCTCTGGTTACCTGGTGCTGCAGCTCGGCAATCTGGCCGTGCATGCAATCCATCTAAGCATCCGTGTGAAGTGTGTGCTGAAGCTGCACCACCTCCTGTGCCCTCGCAGCCTCCTCTGCCCTGGAGACTCCCAGCTCGGCCTTGAGAAAGTCCATCGTGCCCCTGGACAACACAAGGAGACAGCACGGCGTCAAGCACAGGCACTCAATCACTCGCTCACTCGCACCAAGAGACTAAAACCCAGAACTGTGGAAAATCTCACACCGAACTGTCCTATATATCTGATCTAATTGTATATTTAGAGCGAATTCACTCAAGGCGTTTGAAATAGTTAAAAAAAACTGACAGAATAGAATAATTTAGATGGCAGGGGCATGCAAGGGTTAAATAATGAGAGACCGCGACATAGATTACTTCAGGATCACGAATCGGTAGGGGAGGTAAAGGAAGGAGCTACGCACCTGATCTTGTCAAGCTCTTCCCGGGCGCGGCGCTTCTCGTTCTCCAGCGTCTGCATGCACTCCACCTTGTGCTCGCCTAGCTGCACATGTGTAGTGGGTTCGAATTAGGTGCACACACACACACAGCTTGGAGGCAACACTTTATTAAACGGTAAGTAATATAACACTGTACATGGTGGTGACCACCTTCCTCAACTCACTAACACTCTAGAACACGACACAGACTGGACCAGGCAGGCAACGGCCTGCCTGGTCCAGGACGACGACCCGGGACTTGAGGACTGATGATGTCGTCTTCACTTCGGAGTTTAACAGCCTCGCTCTGCGTTCACACCACGCTTATATCTGCTCTGGCGTGGCCGGCTCCGCCCAGGCCACGCCTCCCTTCCCAGGCCACGCCTCCCTTCCCCCACCTCACGGGAGGTCTGGGTCCCTCCACCACGTGACCCCCCAGGCACCCTCTTGGGGCCCCCAGCCCTCGTACGGGCCGACACAGTAGTGACGTCTTATGTCACTACACATGCATCGCCACCAATTCCGCCTGAGACAGCTCGGCGCGCTCATGCTGCTGTTCCAGAGAATTGCCTGTCAGAAGGGACACAAAACCATGGCGATGAAAACAGTACAGCCACCAATGGCAGCAGACGGAGAAGGAGCATCAGCACCAGGAGGAAGAGTACTAGCAACGGGAGTAGTAGCAGAGACTACATATACAGTGAGGGAAAAAAGTATTTGATCCCCTACTGATTTTGTACGTTTGCCCACTGACAAAAAAATGATCGGTCTATAATTTTAATGGTAGGTTTACTTGAACAGTGAGAGACAGAATAACAACAAAATCCAGAAAAACGCATGTCAAAAATGCTATAAATTGATTTGCATTTTAATGAGGGAAATAAGTATTTGACCCCTCTGCAAAACATGACTTAGTACTTGTTGGCAAAACCCTTGTTGGCAATCACAGAGGTCAGACGTTTCTTGTAGTTGGCCACCAGGTTTGCACACATCTCAGGAGGGATTTTGTCCCACTTCTCTGCAGATCTTCTCCAAGTCATTAAGGTTTCGAGGCTGACGTTTGGCAACTCGAACCTTCAGCTCCCTCCACAGATTGTCTATGGGATTAAGGTCTGGAGACTGGCTAGTCACTCCAGGACATTAATGTGCTTCTTCTTGAGCCACTCCTTTGTTGCCTTGGCCGTGTGTTTTGGGTCATTGTCATGCTGGATACCGATCCACGACCCATTTTCAATACCCTGGCTGAGGGAAGGAGGTTCTCACCCAAGATTTGACGGTACATGGCCCCGTCCATCGTCCCTTTGATGCAGTGAAGTTGTCCTGTCCCCTTAGCAAAAAAAACACCTCCAAAGCATGTTTCCACCTCCATGTTTGACGGTGGGGATGGTGTTCTGGGGTCATAGGCAGCATTCCTCCTCCTCCAAACACGGCGAGTTGAGTTGATGCCAAAGAGCTCTATTTTGGTCTCATCTGACCACAACACTTTCACCCAGTTGTCCTCTGAATCATTCAGATGTTCATTGGCAAACTTCAGATGGGCATGTATATGTGCTTTCTTGAGCAGGGGGACCATGCGGGCGCTGCAGGATTTCAGTCCTTCACGGCGTAGTGTGTTACCAACTGTTTTCTTGGTGACAATGGTCCCAGCTGCCTTGAGATCATTGACAAGATCCTCCCGTGTAGTTCTGGGCTGATTCCTCACCGTTCTCATGATCATTGCAACTCCACGAGGTGAGATCTTGCATGGAGCCCCAGGCCGAGGGAGATTGATAGTTCTTTTGTGTTTCTTCCATTTGCAAATAATCGCTTCTTGGCGATGGTCTTGTAGCCCATTCCAGCCTTGTGTAGGTCTACAATCTTGTCCCTGACATCCTTGGAGAGCTCTTTGGTCTTGGCCATGGTGGAGAGTTTGGAATCTGATTGATTGATTGCTTCTGTGAACAGGTGTCTTTTATACAGGTAACAAGCTGAGATTAGGAACACTCCCTTTAAGAGTGTACTCCTAATCTCAGCTCGTTACCTGTATAAAAGACACCTGGGAGCCAGAAATCTTTTTGATTGAGAGGGGGTCAAATGCTTATTTCCCTCATTAAAATGCAAATCAATTTATAACATTTCTGACATGCGTTTTTCTGGATTTTGTTGTTGTTATTCTGTCTCTCACTGTTCAAATAAACCTACCATTAAAATTATAGACTGATCATTTCTTTGTCAGTGGACAAACGTATAAAATCAGCAGGGGATCAAATACTGTACACTTACATGGAGGCATAGAGATTCACAGTCGCTCGTAGACTCACACGGAGTCCCCTTGCCACTTGTAGCAGAGTCTGGGGCATCGCACCGAACCACGTGCGGTGCAACCCGAACCACACGTGGGAACCGTGCCACACAGCGGCGAGAACCGGCACAGTGACGTTCGCACCCTCATGCCGCCCACAGCACTAGTGGGTGCGATCGCGCCTCGTCGTACCAGCACGTGGAAGGGGCTGTTGGGGACCAGCTCGCCGCCGAAACGCACGGTGATGGTGTAGTTGCTCGGCTCGGGCGCCGTGTCGTAGATGTCGAAGGTGCCATCGTGGTTCTCTACCATGTCCACGTCCAGCTCGGCACCGTTGGGGCGGGACACCGAGCACGTCACCTTGCCGGCCGCCTTGGCGTCCACCGTGATCACCGTCTCCTCGTTTATCTGGATCGTGGGGCCCACCCCGACGCCTGGCACGGGGGCAGGGTGGGGCGAGGGGTGGGGGGGGGATTCGGGTTACCGCCTTCCCCGGTTGTCCCAGGATCGTCCGCTTGTTTGAAGAGGAAGCTGGTATCATGAGATATAATTTTTCCCATGATATGTCCTCGTCACGCTCCTGTTGCTATGGCCACGGTTGCCGTTCATGTCAACTTCTTCACACATTGATTCCTCCACCCACGTTACAAACTTGGTCTGACAGACACTGACCTACCCATGCACTCACTCAACCACCAGACTGCAGACCATGCTCGCACCCACTCACCCACTCACCCACCCACGCACTCAACAACCACATTCCAGATCATGCACGCATCCACCCACCCACCCACGTACTCACTGAACCACCACACTGTAGACCATGTACGGACCCACCCAAATGCACACCTCTGTATAGGGCGGATGAGTGTGGATTGTTCATCCTGGAACTGTACTTACCCAGCCCGTGGCCCCCGATGGACACTGCGGAGAGGGACACAGGGCAGAGGAGAGAGGGTTAGCAGCAATCCTCCCAGCGGTGAATCGCCATCCTAGCGGTTGACGGCTGCAGCTCCATTGCGTCCGCGCTCGTGCACGTGCTGATGTGTATATTCAGCATCGTGCGTGTCTGTTCAAGCACTCGTGTACGTTTTATGGAAAGCGGTAGTGTAGTGATTACCGCGCTGCATTTCGAACTCGGCGACCCAAGTTCGATTTCCGCTCACGGCCAACACCATTGACGAATATTTGAAATGGTCCTGGGTCTCCCTTAGGTCGACTCAGCCTCAAATGAGTACCTGGTGCGTCCCCCACTCACTGACGCGCACCCGCACATACCAGTCATGGTGCACTTGCTGGCGTCGCCGGTGGGCAGGGCGCGGATGCGGTATGGTGAGTAGGGGATTTCGTCTCTGCCGTACTTGATGGTGATCGTGTAGTGCCCCGTCATATCGACAGTACGTACACGGTGTCGTATGTGCCGTCGCCGTTGTCCCTGATGTTTGCTTTTTTCGGCTTCCCGTCCAGGTCCTGCCAGAGATCGTGGCCACCAAGTGCTCCGCTGACAACGGCGCTCGTTTATTGTAGAGGTTCGCGGTTCAAGCGCCCCTGGCCGTCCCGGTTAACGCCGCGGCTACATTGTGTGCGAGTGCACCGCGCCGTCATCTTCGTGGCGGACGTTATGGATCCCGCGTCGTTGTTCGGTATGGAGTAGGCCACGGGTTCGTACGCCAGCATCATGGTCCACATTTTTTGGACTGTGAATTGCTCACAGTGAATTAGAGATTAGTTAATCTGAATAACCAATTAGCAACACCGCAACCGAAAACTTCCAGGCCGGTGCTGCGTCACTTTATGCCGCACAGGAACACCTGCCAATGGGAGTGCCCTTCACATTATTAAAGAGATGAGATTTATGGCACTTTCAGATGCTTGGACATTCAAGAAAGTTTCCCAATAAATTAAAACCCATCGTGCCCCTGGACATTCGGAGGGGTGCTGCAGAGAAACATATTACAAGGTAAAGGTGCAGCATTGTAATTGCTCGCTCACGCCAATGCTGGCAGATCTCCAAGGGAGGGGACTTGGCCTACTCTCCACAATGGCCAGACGTCTTGGAAGAGGTGGGAGCACCCACACTTTATCCCATCACAGGCGACCTGCCGATCTACTTTCTGTGGAGTTACTCGTTTAAGAACCTGTGTGCATCGCTAAAATGTACAGAGCTTGAGAGCCACGTCAGTTATGGGGGTTTCTTAACTGCAGAGCTTGGCTAATACATTTTTATTAAAAATACTGGAGGATACCTAATGAGGATACAAAGTGAACGATTTAACCATGTCTCATGTGAATCAGATAAAAAAGACCAATTACAACATCCAAACGCAATAATATCTCAGTCACATGCAAATGAGATTTTGCCCAACTCTGAACCGTCATTTCTTTGACCATACTTCACCACGCTCGGCAGTGTGGGGGCTGGTGAAGAGGGTAGACGCCCAGGACCGGTTCAGATAATTGATTTCAGGTAACCGGGTTCATGTCACAGAGCGCTACCCACAGCGCCAGTGGTGCTCAGCTCCAAAACGGAAGCTTGTGCCGGGGAGAATTCTATTTGGCAGTGCCAGTCGGTCCCAAAGCTGACGTTCATTTCTGGGGGCCCACTTTTATTTTGTTCACCCAAATACTATACCAACTAACTATTTTTTAATATTATCAAGGAAGGCCCACTTGAGCTATAAAGCCCTTTTTCAGAAGTGACCTGGCCACTAATTATAGCTCAACAAAGTGGCTGCTCACGTGAAAATGTATTTCAGCCAAATACTCTAAAGGCATCTTTATAAATGTGCAGGGAAAAACCAGAGGACCCGGAGAGAAATTGACGTGACCACGGGGAGAGAGACGAACCCACGACCTCATTTATATCAGGTGAGGGAGTTAATATCTCGCCACCGTGGCACCCCAAAGATGGAGACCGGGGAGCGAAGGACCCATGCCAGAGGAGTTGCGTCGCACGCGGCAGTGAAAAAAAAACACACACCCCCGCGCCATGTGCCCTGGCGTTGTCGCTGCTCGGCTCCAAACCCCAAACGCAAGCACGCGGCGCCAGCCCGAGTACCACCGGCTGCTCGGCCGCCCGGCGAGTGTGAGGGGAGGAAGGTGAAGTTTGGCGGCACCCCCCCTACCCCGATCGAGAAGCAATGGAGTTGCGTGCTGCAAGTTCGTGCTGTGCAGAGAGAAAGAGAGGGGCGATCTTTGCAAAGCCACCGTGCGCCGAGCGAAGGGCAAGCGGCAGGCCATCCAAGCATGCTGCATTCACTTTCAGTCACAGGCCAGGCTGGAGGAGGCGAGCGGGGAGGAGGGGGGGCGCCTTACAGAGAAGGTGGTTGGGGTGGAGTGGGGGGTGGCCTGAGGAGCCTGGGGAGAAGGTTTTGAGCCCTCCATCGTTCGGGATTTCCAATCGCGAACGAAAATCGTCGCCTCGGACGTTTTTCCCTTCACGTCCTAGCGAGAGGGAGGGGAGCGGGGGGAACGGGACGAGGATGATGACGATGGTGACGATGGTTATCATAACACAACCATCACATCGTGGGTTATCGACTCCTCGCTCGATTGGCCCAAAGGGAGTCACGTGATTAGTGGAAGCAGAGCCCGATTGGACAAGGGCAGCACTAGAAGCAAAATTCCGATGTGGAGCAGAGGGAACCTCGACGGGGACGAGGGTGATGGCGACGACCTCCGGTGGGGCTAGAGGCCAAGGTTCACCGAGCCCCCACGCAAGGGGTCAAGGGTCACCGATCCCCCTTGTGCAAGAGGGAATTTGCACAACCGGAGCCCCTTGACCAGGGATTCCAGCATTCGGACCACGAGCAGCGCGGCAGTGAACACGTGTGAAGATCATCCCGACTCCACATCTCACCACGAACGTGCATAACCGTGAGTGTGATCGTTACAGTTGTAATGAGAGCCTATGTCCGGCTCATGTGGTGATCGGCTCTGCCGGTCCTGCTCTACAGCCAATGGGGGGAGAGCCTGGGAGCATGGCCCTGGCGTGATCGAGGGATGTCAGCTAGGATGATTGGTTCTGCTGGTCTTGGCCTCAGCCAATGGGAAGACAAGTCAGGGGCGTGGTCCCGGGAGTTGATGGGGAATCTGGAACATTCAGCGCAGGCTATTAAGGATTGGCTGGAGCGTACCACGTGACCCGGGCATTAAATAAGGGAAGAGCCGAGGGACACGTGGTCAGAGAAGGAACGAAGAGAGAGAGGGGCCACGCACAAGCGGGGCTCCGAGTGCCACGTGGCAGTGCGTCTCTTACGATCTGTCTGCCCACTTCCCGTTGCCTGCCAGCAACGGGGAGTGCTTGTGTAGGGGTGTTAGAGAGAGAGCCCGTTATGCATGGCAGCTTATGGCAAACAAACACAGTGGGCGGGGCTACGTGAGTGCACGGGGAGGTGCTCTCTACGACGTCCGCGCCAGGCACCCCGGGGGGGCCCCACCCCTCAGCGGGGGGTTGGGTATAAAAGGGGATGTATCGGAGGGCTCGGGGTTCTTGTGAAGCTAACCAGTGAAGACTGAAGACGTCTTAGCTAGAGCCCTGGACTCCCCTGGTTCGCCGTCCTTATCAGGGCCGAACAGGACCGAGCCAGCGGCGTGGTCCCGAGATACAGAGCCGGTGCTCTTGTCAGCGCTGGTCTGGGACTCAGGGTACCGGGCCCGACTTACCAGTGTCGGGCCAGATAGCCTCCCCTAGCCCGTTAGAGGAGGACTAGGAGGCAGGCTAGGAAGTAGCTAGCGCGTGTATCCCCAGCTAGCCGGGTGAGGGGGCCGACGCCCCCTCTAGTGTTGTATGCCAGAAACGTGCTGTGTGAATAAAACCCGTGTGCCTCCAACTCCGGCGTCCAAGAGTCGTGAACTCTATTACATCTGGTGTCAGAAGTAAAGATCTACGAACATGGACACGCGCCGGACAGCTCGAGTCAGGGTACCGGAGGGGGAGGACACCGTTGCAGTCGGGGAGCCCGGGACGGCTGAAGAAAACACGGAGCAGTCGGGGTCGGATGCGTCCACACCGCAGCAACAGGAGAATGGAGAGCCGTCGACAGAGGGGCTGAGGCAGACGCATGCTAAGCTGGCGGAGCTGCTGTACGCTGCTGCCGCCATGCTGGACCAGATCACACAGCTGGGGGCTGCTGGACCGCCACGGGGCGACGGCAGCCGGCGACCACAGCACCTTCCCGCCATTTCGACGGAGCACCACTTTGAAAATCCCGCCATCGCCGCAGCTGCTGTTGAGGGCGTGGCCAGGTTGAGCATCAAGTCCAACGGCGGGCATACAGTACCTGCCGCGTCATCACCAACGGACGGCACGTCACCACGGGTGCGACCGGCGATGCCATCAGTTGTTCGAGCCGCGGCACAGGCGGGTGGGGGAGACGGAGCCGCGGCACAGCCGGGTTGGGGAGACGGAGCCGCGGCACAGCCGGGTGGGGGAGACGGAGCCGCGGCACAGCCGGGTGGGGGAGACGGAGTCGCGACACAGCCGGGTGGGGGAGACGGGGGAGTGCGACCTTCCGCGGCAGCCGCTGCGTTACATCAGCGGCTACCTCCACTCAAAGAATTTGTGGGCGAGGAAGGCGACTGGGGCGGCTTCCAGCGGCGCTTCCTCGCTCACCAGGAAATGGCGCAGTGGACGGACGCCGAGGCTCTCCGCGCGCTGCCAGCACTCCTCGACAGCGACGCCCTTGCCACTCTAACATCGGCACCGAAGGAGAGGCGCTCCACGCTGCAGACGGCGATGCAGCTGCTGGCTGCGGTCTACGGTCCGCCGTCGGACTGTCGCCAACTCTTTTACGATCGCCAGCGGGGGGCAAAGGAGTCGCCCCTGGCGTACCGCACAAGCCTCCTGGCACTGGCGAAGGCGGCCTTTCCACGGATGGACATCGAAGGTGTCGACGCCATGGTCACGGAAAAGATACTCCTGCTGGCGGACGACTTGGATATCGTCATCGTCGCACAAGACGACGCGGAGATGTGCTCCCTCCAAGTAGCACGACTCCTCCACGCAAACCTGCTCGCGCAACGACGGAAGGCCAGCAAGGCGGCGAGCGGACGTGCCGTGGCTGCAGCCACCCTCCCGGCGGAAGAGATTTGCGCCATCAACCATCAACGGCAGCAGGGAGCGGGAGTACGGGCGGACCGGGGCGGTTCGGGCCATCTCGACCATCCATCGTCTTCGCCAGCGCTCCCGCGCTGTTACAACTGCGGCATCCGGGGCCATGTCGCCTCGGGGTGCCGCTCTCCTCGGCAGCAGGGGACGACACCTCGACGGGACGCCGGCCCTCTTCCCAAGCTCCGTCATCATAACCCGGCGAGTCACGGCACCCCTCATGTTTGGCCCACGCACACGCCCGTCACGCGCACCATCGCACCAACACGCACCACTCTGGGTACTCATATCGAACCCAGCCAGTGGTCCGTGTTGGCCCATCGTATTGTAGCCGCATCATCGGGGTCGTCTGCCGTTGTGGGGCACATCGACGGGGTTGAGGTGCGCATCCTGGTCGATACGGGAGCATCGGCGACCATTATTTCGGAATTGATTTACAATATTCTCCCTGTCCAGAGCCGTCCTTTGATGCCCGTTAGCGTGCCATTCTATGCTGCTAATGGGGGCTCACTTGGCATCATTGGACAAATTCGAGCCAAAATTTGTATCGGGGATATTAAATTGTCTGGGCCGATTTTTGTTTCCTCCTCGCTGCCTGCTGGGGACGGACTTCCTGGCCAAAATGCCGATTAGGATATTAATCGACCAGGGATGCATTGAGCTCCCATCGGGCCGACGCATGGCGTTTCTGCCATCCCCCGTTACGAGTCGGACGGCGTTCGCGACAGTGCCGGCGTTCGTAAATAGAATGGTGCGCGTTCCTCCGGGGGCACAAATGTTGATTCCTTTGAAACTTCAGCGGCCCTTCGCTAAGGGCATTGGGGCCCAGGGGGTTCTGCTGGGGCCGTCTAGGGCCGGGGTTAGTGGACCTCATTTACTTCCGACCCAGACCATAGTAAGAGGGGACGGAGACCCCTTCATCGCGGTCCTCAATGTGGGCTCGCAGACGGTGGTGGTCCCACAGGGGACCGTGCTTGCTCACGCAACGCCGGTGCCCTGTGAGGAACCCGTCGCGAATCACGTGAGCGCTGTCCCTGCGCCGCGACCACATTCGGACAGCGATGAAGGGTGGCTCGAGGCGCTTTGTGCGGGATCGACGGACCTGTCAAATTCAGAGCGTCAACAGCTTAAAACACTACTGCGGGAATTTTCCGACGTTTTCAGTCGGGATAAATACGATTTGGGCTGCACTCATCTGCTGCGTCACCATATTGATACGGGTGACAGCGCGCCAATACGCCAGAATCCTTTTCGGTTAAGTCCCGCCGAAAAGGACCATGTCAAATCGGCTGTTGATGACATGTTAGCCGCCGACATCATTTCTCCTTCCACCAGCCCTTGGGGAGCGCCGATCGTCCTAGTTAAGAAACAGGACGGCTCGTTGCGGTTTTGCGTTGATTTTCGGCGCCTTAACAAAATTTCGGTGGCCGACGCATACCCGCTCCCACGGATGGACGAATCGCTTGACGCCTTGGCGGGAGCGCGATTCTTCTCCACATTGGATTTACTTTCGGGATTCTGGCAGCTTCCTCTGGACGATGATTCAAAGCCTAAAACTGCTTTCCGTACACCGCACGGCCTGTTCCAATTCAACCAGTTGCCGATGGGACTCCACTCAGCGCCGGCAACTTTCCAGCGTTTGATGGAATTAGTTTTGGCTGGATTGCAATGGGACTCGTGCTTGATTTATTTGGATGACGTTATCGTCTTTAGTAAAACATTTGACGAACATCTCCAGAGGTTGCGGGCGGTTTTCCAAAAGATGCGGGCTGCTAATTTGAAATTCAAACCCCAAAAATGTCATCTGTTACGTGAATCGGTGCGTTATTTGGGACACATCGTGGGACGCTCAGGTATTGCTACCGATCCCGCCAAAACGCAGTGCGTCAGCTCCTGGCCGACTCCCACCTCGGTGGGAGAGGTCAGGAGTTTCATTGGCTTCGCGTCCTATTACCGACGGTTTGTCGCGGATTTTGCGACGATTGCGAAACCCCTACACGCTTTAACGTCAAAAGGGGTTCGGTTCCACTGGGGACAGGAGGAGGAGGCTGCTTTCCGCTCCCTTCGGGACGCTCTGGTGAAAGCTCCTCCCTTGGTTTACCCCGATTTTTCTAAGCCCTTTTTGCTTGACACCGATGCGAGCAACACGGGTATTGGGGGCGTGCTTTCCCAGGTGGTTGACGGCGTGGAACGGGTGGTCGCGTACGGTAGTCGGGTGTTATCTCCTGCGGAGCAAAGATATTGTGTCACCCGTCAGGAACTGTTGGCAATTGTCTATTTCATCCAACAGTATCGCCCATATCTGTACGGTCGGCATTTCACCGTCCGCACAGATCATGCGGCACTACAGTACGCCCTGCGAGTTCAACAACCATCGGGACAATTGTCTCGATGGTTGGAGATTCTCCAGGACTTTGATTTTGAAACCACCTACCGTAAGGGCATTCGCCACACCAATGCGGACGCTCTGTCGCGCATGCCAACCACCTCCGAATGTGCATGCCTCCTGGGGTCTGGACGTTGCAGGCCTCCGGGGGACATATCGGTTCCGATCTTGGCGGCCGCCGACGACGACGAAACATTGATTACTAATTCGATCGTACAACAGGGAAAAGATTCCCTGTTGGGGTTGCCCGTCACTGAATGGGGGCGCCTCCAGATGGAGGATACCTCCCTCCTCGGGTGGCGTCGTCGCGTCGGGGGTGCTGCGCGGGGGAGGGGTGATGCCGACGCATGGGAGATGGTGCAAGGTCTGCTGATGCATTGGGACGGGAAATCCCATCGACACCGGCTGGTGGTCCCTTCTGGGTTGCGGGGCAAGGTGGTGTGGGCCGCTCACGAGCGCCTCCTACACCTGGGGACCCAAAAGACCCTCGCCTTGCTCCAACTTGATTTTTTTTGGCCAGGCATGATGAGGGATGTCGGGGATTTATTGGGGTCATGCCCTCGGTGCGCGCAACGAAAACCGCCGGCACGGGAGTCTAACCCACCCTTGCAATCAATCAAAGTGTCCAGAATAAATGAGCTTGTCGCGCTGGATATTTTGGGCCCATTCCCCGCCACCCCCAGGGGCAATAGATATTTGTTGACTGGTGTGGAGTATTTTACGCGCTGGCCTATGGCCTGGCCCCTTGCCAATGAGTCGGCAGCAGCCATCGTGGAGGCCTTTGTTCAGGGATATGTCCTGGACAAAGGTGCTCCGGAGCGGCTGCTGACCCACCAGGGCAGAAATTTTTCCGGCAAACTACTCCAACAAGTCTGTGAGCTCCTGGGCACGAAGAAAATTCGTACCTCCCCGTATCACCCGCAAACTGACGGGATGGTCGAGCGTCTGCATCGCACCATCACGTCAATGTTGTCACAGCAGGTTTCGGACTCACAGACCGATTGGGACCTGCAAATTCAAGGGGTCTTGGCGGCATACCGAATAGCCCCCCATGCAGCTACGGGATTTTCCCCCTTCTACCTCATGTACGGCTGCGAACCTGACCAGCCTGTTCGTGCCCAGCTGCAGATCTCCGTGCCGCAGAGTAAAACTAAATTGGCTGACCATGTAAAATTTTATCTGGCCAAATTAACTGAGGCACGGGATGCTGCCATGCAAAACTCTGACCGCCGTCAGAAAGCGAATGAGCGGCTCAGACTGGGTCGGGCGCACATGCTGCAGTGGAAGCCGGGGGACAAGGCATGGCTGCACTGTCCCCAGGTTCCACTTGCTACCTCCTCTAAGCTGGTGCGGCCGTGGCGGGGCCCTGTGGAGGTGGTCGAGGTTTTGCGACCGCAGTGCGTGCGCATCAAATGGGGGAAGCGGCGGTGGTTCGTGCACCCCTCTAGATTAAAACCCTTCGTTGCGGTACACATCCCCACTTCACACACGCGTGGCCAAACATGTGGGGGGTCGACCGACTCACTGGGTCCGTCTCCGTCGCTCTCACCTAACGCCTTGCCGGCTGTGCCACCTCCAGGTGCATCAGGAGTGACGGGCTCACGCCCGATCACCCCTCCTGGGGATGCCAAGGGTCACGCGGCGTCGGATGAGGACTCACTCCGAGACGGACTGTTGCCACCTGACGGTCCGCCACCCGGGGCTACCCCGTGTGAGGGGCCCGCTGCAAGGACGCGCGCTAAAATGCGCAGACTGTTGTGAGGCCGGAAGATGTGTACATAGGTTGTGTTCATTGTGTGTTGTGTGGGTGGTGTGTTCCCGGCTCATTGGATGTACATATGTTGGGTTCGCCATGTGTTGTGTGTGTGGTGGGTTCCCTGCAAATTGTATATAGGCTGTTTTTACGGAATTCGTATTTATTCGGGGGGGGGTGCGTCGGGTTGTTTTCTCTTCTCGCTGTTGCGTTCTTGTTGTGTTCTTGTTGTTGTTCTTGTTATTGTTGGAAAATAGTGAGGCACACGCGCGGTCAGGGGGTAAATGCGCTTTGTCATTTTTTTTGTATGTTGGCAGCCGGGACGGCTGCAAGCTATGCGGGGGGGGGGGGGGGGTGATATAGGGGTGTTAGAGAGAGAGCCCGTTATGCATGGCAGCTTATGGCAAACAAACACAGTGGGCGGGGCTACGTGAGTGCACGGGGAGGTGCTCTCTACGACGTCCGCGCCAGGCACCCCGGGGGGGCCCCACCCCTCAGCGGGGGGTTGGGTATAAAAGGGGATGTATCGGAGGGCTCGGGGTTCTTGTGAAGCTAACCAGTATAGACTGAAGACGTCTTAGCTAGAGCCCTGGACTCCCCTGGTTCGCCGTCCTTATCAGGGCCGAACAGGACCGAGCCAGCGGCGTGGTCCCGAGATCCAGAGCCGGTGCTCTTGTCAGCGCTGGTCTGGGACTCAGGGTACCGGGCCCGACTTACCAGTGTCGGGCCAGATAGCCTCCCCTAGCCCGTTAGAGGAGGACTAGGAGGCAGGCTAGGAAGTAGCTAGCGCGTGTATCCCCAGCTAGCCGGGTGAGGGGGCCGACACCCCCTCTAGTGTTGTATGCCAGAACCGTGCTGTGTGAATAAAACCCGTGTGCCTCCAACTCCGGCGTCCAAGAGTCGTGAACTCTATTACACTTGTGAACTGAGATAAGTAAATAAAAGGACCGATTCCACAAGCCGTCTCCAGAGTATTATTACACAGTGTTGAGCAGCCGTGTCCCTGGCAGGGTTTCCTGTGTCCCCATGTCTCAATCTCTGTCCCCTTGTCCCATGGCTCTATCTCTCTTGTCTCTGGCCATGTCTCGGTGTAAACTGCTGTTCTGTCCCCAGCCGTCATGTCCCCGCATCCCCAGCTGTGTTTCCCTTTCCCCACATGTGCAGCTGTGTCTGAAGTGTCTCAAGCTGTGTCCCCACATCCTCAGCTGTATCTCCGTGTCCCCAACTGTGTATCCACATCCCCAGCTGTGTGCCAGCTGTGACCCCGTGGCCCAGGTGTGACCCAGCTGCGTCCCCGTGTCTGACACCTCCACGTCCTGCACCACGTCCACGCACCGTGATCTGCTCTGTCAGGAGGCCCTCTCCGGCGTCGGATGCGTCGATGGTGAACTCGACAGGGAGGCTCGCCAACACGCCCAACGAGTTGAGGACGGGCCCGCTAGCCTTCACCTTGCTAGCATCGTGCGTCGGCAGCACCTTGATCTTAAATGGACTGCGGCGACCCAATAGAGACGTAATAATACAAATGATCTCGATTTTAAAATGCGTCATCATCATCAAATCTCAGAGCGTTATACACATACACAAAAAACACTCCCAAGTGTAAATAATTCCAAATGAAATACAAAAAAATCTGACAAGGACTATAATAACTACACCCACGAAATAGATAACGTGAAGATCCGTGATACAAGCCAATGATAAGACTACAGGCTACAGGAAAAAAGGCTTGGAATTTAAAATCGGTTTTCAAGCTGGGAGTCACGATTCTGGATGTGGGCAGGAGAGCAGGGGTCCTCCACAGCAGCAGAACGCACGATCGCTGAGCGGTCGCCTCTGAGATTTGTACAGAGAGGAGTAGCCCAGGGGGCGTAAATTGGAGTGTAAATTGACAAAGGTCCCACGTTTCCTCCCACACGCTGCTGCTACTGAAGCTGCTGCTGGGGTAAGTTCTGTGAGCGAGCGCCTGTGCAGGCTGGCAACGGCGCACAAACGGGCGGTGCGGCTGGCGCCATTCCCGGCCGCCTTTGTCTCCCCAGCGCCGATGTTTAAAACTCACCGCAGCAGGCGCCTGTGCACCTGCGCGTGTCTAAACGAGCACCCACGCTCCACCGTGCGCACAACCGCCGCGTACCTGCGGAGCACCTCCTAGTCCCCGTACTTGACCCCGATGGTGTAGGGCCCGTAATGGCTCATCAGGTAATTGACCGTGTGCGTACCGTCCCCGTTGTCCTGCACCTCCAGTGGCTCGGGCCACTGGAGGTGCAGGTAGCACGGACAAAGAATCGGCTCGGAACTCTCGCAGAGCTGCACCACCCCCTTGGTCTTAGAGAAGAGCCCGCGAAAGCGGATATCGCAGAGCTACCTCTGAGATCCCTGCAAGTGCCCTCTGGTCCACACATGCATTCGGGTGCAGCACTAATCCGCTTGCTCTGCGCCAGAGATGATTGCTCGTCGCAGTGACAGTTAAACCGATATTTGCCATGTTCAGAGCTGGAATTTTGACAAATGAAGTGCAGAGATTTTGTGTACAGTCTTTGGTGATCAGGCTGAGAATATTATGCTTAAGAATCTTGCCGAGTCACAAATCTGTGGCGGTGAGTCTATCAGTCTCTACGTTAAGTCTATGGGTCTCCATTTGAATCTGTGAGTCTCTATTTCAATGTATGGGTCTCGATGGATGTAAGTCATTGGTAACCAGGCTGCTACCATTCACTACACGGTTAGATCACGTTTGGATTCGAATGCAGGCTCTCGGCGGTACTGGCTCTGAATCTCTCGAGCCACCCGGCCGCCTCCTTTCCCTGTCCACTACTGACACTCAGCACTGCGCAAGAGCCTGCCAGGGCGGTCGTCATTACTGTCGTCACCCTCATCACTGTCGCCACCATCGTCACCCTCGTGACAGTCGTCACCCTCATCACCCTGATCACCGTCACCCTCGTCACCGTTGCCACTGTTGCCACCTTCATCATCGTTGCAACGATAGTCACCCTCATCAGCCTCGGCACCGTCGTTACCCTAGCCACTCTCGTTGTCACGGCAACGCGCGCGGACCACACCGCGTGGATCCAGCACCATGACCTCCAGCGTGGCACGACCGGCCTTGCTGCAGTCGACGGTAAAGGTCTGCGGAATTCCGGCGCGTCCCGCAGGCCCCAAGCCAGGCCCCAGCGCACCTTGCTGGCGTCCACTGCGTCCTTCACCAGCACCCAGAACGGGCTCCCTGCTCCACCGCCGCACACAAACCACGCCGCAACGACAATCGCCGCATGAGTTACCGCGATAGGCGTCCCGGTTAGCAGGGCGACACAGTGCCGAGACGCCACACAAAGTCGTCGACTGCTGGATGAAGGGCCTCTCTGCGTGCTGCTCGTTTGACTAATTCACCATGTTGGACAGTATGGCCTTTTGAAGCGGGGGGGGGGGGGAAATGGGTCCCAGGACTGTTTCAGACACTCACCATTGATGTTACTCGTGGTCTGGAATTCAACTCAGGTATTCAGGTTCAGAGTGGAGTGCTTGAACAGAACAACCCTGCCACCTCCCCCCCCTCCCCATCAGGGACTTTGACTCTGCCACTTCACATTCGTCGTCGAGTGCAAGGAGAGAGGAGCTGCGGCCCACGGGCTGGGTACGGCGCAAGTTCATTTCTGGCGGCCTGCGTCCACACGAGGCCTTCCACCTCCACATTTACCCATCGCTGACAGCATCCTAGCCACACTTATCGACCTGCCACAAAGCACTGTGCTTCCAGTCGCCGGTGAAGGCGAGCCATGATTACTCTTTGCATTATTATCCGATAGCTCCGAGGTGTGGGTGTGTGCGTGTGCGAGTGAAGGTATGGTTGCCCAAACTAAACTAAAAATGTAACTATTTTATTTTACCAGGTAAGGCCTACTGGTCTATGTACTGTAGCTCTTTTTCAGAATCGACCGAGCCACAAATGATAGCTCAATGAAGTGGATTTGCACATGGAAATGTATTGCGGCCAAATACTCTAAACGCACATTGATGTGGAGGGAAAAACCAGAGGACCCGGAGAAAAATACACGTGATCATGGGTAGATAGGCATGTAAACTCCAAATATACTGGCGTCAGGGTCGGAATTGAACTCATGACCCTCCTGTATACCAGGCAAGGTAGTTAACATATCGCCACCACATTCTGTTTGGTCCTGAGTGAGGAAATGGTTCCTCGTCATTGGCCTGCCGTGCTGTCGCCGCGCACCCACCGGCCATCGAGCCGCTGGAATGGATCGTCCACGGGGTCGTTAGGAACGTGATCGCGGGTGGGTGACGGGCGTCTGCGTGCGCGAGGGCCTCACCGGGGATGTGAAGGCCCCCGAAGGTGATGTTGATGTCATAGTCCCCGGGGGTGAAGGGGATGTACTCCACACTGCAGCTGCCATTCTTGTTGTCTTTGCAGAGCATCTTGGCCTCGGAGAGGCCCTCGATGGCCATGCCCAGGCCGTCCGTGCCCGCACCGCTGTGCATGCACCAACATCATCATCGTCGTAATTACCGCCATAGTCGTCATGGTTATCAATGCGAGCATTTTCATCCTCACCGACACTGTCAGCAATGCCACAGACAATTGTCTCCATCACCATTGTCTCCATCACCATAATCATTGTCCTGACCACCCTTATATCAACATTGCAGTCGTCATCAACATTCCCAGCAACTCCACCACCTTAGGGTGGTACTGGATCTTGGCCTCGCATGGCCCTTCCACCGTGAGGCCCAAGCCGCCTGTGCTGGCACCCTTCGTGTCGATGGTGAACGGTGCCGGCTTGCCCACCTCACCGCCGCTCATGCCCGGCCTGTAGGCATGCACCTGTGGGGAAGAGAGTGAGGAAGAGGGGCATATGTGGGGAGTGGGCAGGGGGGGTGCGGTGGGTAGGGGGGGTTTCACTGAGCAGGGACTCTCTGTGTCGGCACCTGGAGCACCACGGCACGATTCCCGTGGTGTCGGGGGACTGCAGGGGGCTGAGCCCCCCGCCCCCACTCCGCTACCTGCTGAAGGCTCAGCACCCTTTAAGACTGGAAGAATCTGATGAAATATGAAGCTCTTTTTGACAGATGTCCAATATTCTTAGGTTTTTTCGGTAAAGTCACGTAGGTAAAAAATTAAAATGAATGAAAGTAAAATAAAATAAAAATCACGACGTTTCGGAGGCAACACAAGCTTCCGTCTTCAGGTGGAACCGTCACAGCCTGACAGCTGTATCAAGTAAATGAGAGATTACAGGAGATACCACTCCGTATATATAATGGTTGAGGGGGGGGGAAGGGCCAGGAATGGCCCACTTTTTATTATTATGGTAAGGTGCGGCTTGAGACTATGAATAGACTACATAACAAAAGACTGAGCCTTTATTATGGAGAGGTTCGGTTTGTGACTACGCCTAGCCTACATAACAAAAGTGTGAAAAAAGAAAGCTAAACCTGGTA
Organism: Lampetra fluviatilis; assembly: GCF_964198595.1. NCBI lineage: Eukaryota > Metazoa > Chordata > Hyperoartia > Petromyzontiformes > Petromyzontidae > Lampetra > Lampetra fluviatilis. Next base: position 14,252,038 of record NC_136291.1, on the reverse strand, counting down.
GAAAGCTAAACCTGGTAAAACAAAACTGACTGTCTATCAGTAACCTGCAATAGTTTTCTGTCAAATAAGATGGTCCAAATAAGTGTAGTTAAATCTTTTTTGCATGGTTAATCACATCTTTCCAATGATGAAAGGTGCGGCTTGAGACTATGAATAGACTGCATAACAAAAGACTGAGCCTTTATTATGAAGAGGTTCGGTTTGTGACTACACCTGGCCTACATAAAAAAAAGTGTGAAAAAAGAAAGCTAAACCTGGTAGAAAGCTAAACATGGTAAAACAAAAACTGGCTGTCTATCAGTAACCTGTAATAGTTTTCTGTCAAATAAGATGGTCCAAATAAGTGTAGTTAAATCTTTTTTGCATGGTTAATCACATCTTTCCAATGATTAAAGGTGCGGCTTGAGACTATGAATATACTGCATAACAAAAGACTGAGCCTTTATTATGAAGAGGTTCGGTTTGTGACTACACCTGGCCTACATAACAAAAGTGTGAAAAAAGGAAGCTAAACCTGGTAGAAAGCTAAACATGGTAAAACAAAAACTGTCTGTCTATCAGTAACCTGTAATAGTTTTCTGTCAAATAAGATGGTCCAAATAAGTGTAGTTAAATCTTTTTTGCATGGTTAATCACATCTTTCCAATGATTACTCAGTTTGTAACCATCATCACGGTTGAAATTATGTCTGTGTTTGTATATTTGTATGGCTTCGTCTACAGACCTTTGATGGTAGCCAGGAGGTTTGCAGAGCACCTTGCGGATGTAGCAAGAGCTGAAATAGCTAAGAAACCCACTAGTAACATCAGCAAAAACGAACGCTCTGAACTCGCGGAACTAAAAAAAGAGAGATGATATAGTCATCCTCTCGGCAGACAAGGGCAATGCCACGGTCATCATGGATAAAGATTCATACAACAACAAAATCCTGGACCTTCTTAATGATGGGAGTTACTCCAAAATTAAAAACGATCCCACTAAAAGTCTAACGACAAAAACCAAGAGTATCATCACGATTTCGACTTCCCTAATCGAACCAAGCAAACGTCCCTCTCTAAAACCATCGGCGGCTAGACCTCCCAGACTCTATGGTCTTCCCAAGATCCATAAAGAAGGCAGCCCGCTACGACCCATCGTGTCGACAATAAACTCTCCTACGTACAAACTAGCCCGTTTTCTATCAGATACTCTGCTCCCCTTCACAGGCAAGACCTCTTCGGCAGTACTCAACTCAACCCAATTAGTCTCTATGGTTAAGGACATGGTACTATCTCCTGATGACATCCTCGTCAGCTTTGATGTAGTATCTTTGTTTACCAAAGTCCCAGTACCGGACACCCTAACAATAATTGAGGACTTAGTCCAACATGGATTGAATTCTGATGTACCTGCGCTGGTTAGGCATTGCCTCACCAACACCTATTTGACCTGGAATGGCACCTTCTACAAACAGAATGAGGGTACCCCTATGGGCTCCCCCTTGTCACCAGTTATAGCCAACATGTTCATGGAAAAGTTTGAATCAGACGCCATCCAGACATCCACCCTGCGTCCTTCCCTGTGGAAGAGGTATGTGGATGACTTTCGTCATCTGGCCACATGGCCTCCCAGCATTCAACCACTTCTTGGACCACATCAATTCTAGACACCTATCCATCATATTCACCATGGAAGTGGAGAAAGACGGTAAACTACCATTCTTGGATATTCTGTTTAAGAGGAGGCCTGACGGATCCTTGGGACATTCTGTCTACAGGAAAGCCACCCACACAGATTCCTACTTGAAACCGGATTCCCACCACCACCCATCTCAAAAGAATTATCTCATTAAAACGCTATACCTCAGAGCCCATGGCATTTCTGACCAACACCACCTGACCGGTGAATTAAGACATGTACATCGGGCCCTCAGGATGAACGGATACTCTGACCGCACTATCCGCCAAGCTGTTTCTCCCACCACACAGAAACAGCCACATGAAACTCCGACCAAAACTATCACGTTACCATACATAGCAGGTGTGACCAAAAAGATCTCCAAAATTCTAAACAAACATAAGATCCAAGTCCGATTCAGTACGGTGCATAAAATCCGTGATCTGATTCCATCTGTGAAGGATGTCGTTCCTGACTTACAGTATCCTGGAGTCTACAAATTGAGTTGCATTTGTGGTGATTGCTACATTGGAGAAACGAAACGTCATGTTTCTGATCGTGTCCGCGAGCACAAGTCAGATCTGAAACACGGCAGAACTGATTCTTCGGCCATTGCCGATCATTGCTACAACTCGGTGGGCTCTCATGAAATTGTCTTTTCCGAGACCAAGGTTCTCTGCAAACCTCCTGGCTACCATCAAAGGTTTGTACACAAAGCCATACAAATATACAAACACAGACATAATTTCAACCGTGATGATGGGTACAAACTTAGTAATCATTGGAAAGATCTTATCAACCACGCAAGAAAGACTTAATTACACATTTTTGGACCATCTTATCTGACAGGCACTATTTTACTTTACTTTACAGAGTGTTAACATCCCCAGTGTTTAACAGTACTCTCTTCATTGTTCAGCCAGCACTGGTATAAACATGGGCATTTTCGTTCTTTTCTATCATGTGTATCAATAGGTGCTTGTACACACACATGTCCATGTACACTTGCACCACACTCTCTTTTGGCCTCCCCTCCCCCTCTGTCCAATACGTTGGCGTGTGCAGCAGTAGTTGCTTGCGCACAACCACGTCCACGCCGCCGACTTGTACCACGTCGTGCATTCTTTTGGCCCCGCCCCCCCTCCCGATGCGTTCTACGTGGCACGTCTTGCCGTCTTTGAGCCCCGCCCCCCTCCCTCCCGATACGTTCCATTCATTGGCTACCACATTCTGATGAGCTCCCCCCCCTCTCCTCCCCCCTCAACTTGCTTTTAAGGGATTACATCTTGAATCATTGCCTCACTTGATGCAGCAAATCTGGCTGTGACGGTCCCACCTGATGACGGAGACTTGTGTTGCCTCCGAAACGTCGTTATTTTTTATTTTTTATTTTATTTTACTTTCATTAATTTTAATGTTTTACCTACGTGACTTTACCGAAAAAACCTAAGAATATGAAACGTGATGAACCACCCACAGTAATTGAGAGCGAGCTGCCCATACGCGCCCCACCCGCTGAGTTGAAGCTAAATCATGGCCCCATTGGAAAATGCAAGCAGGCTGCGAGTGACAGGGCGGGCAAATATCGCCACGATCGGGAAACATTAAATGCATACGATGCGGTAGAAAACGCAAGCATTTCTCCCGTAAATTATGTGCCGATCGAACGCAAAAACATCACTGCAGTGAAGTGTGATCGGACAGTAGATAACAGACAGCAGAGACAAAGAGAAAAACCGGAGTGCACAGGAAAAACAGTGCAGCACGTCGCAGGATCGCGCGATGGTGGTGCAGGGAGATGGAGCACAGAGACACGCCCTGAGGAGTGCAGGCGTCAGCATTTGAATGAAAAATATCCCAATGAAACAAAAATTAACGTGGATCTGAATGCTGAAATTGAGGAGGCGAATTTCCAGAACGTATCGAGAGTTGTGTCGAAATCCAGCACCCTCACGGACACGGAGAGGGAGACACCACGGGGCACAGAATTGAATCGACACACTGACTCGGCAAATGTGCATGTTGTCGCAAAGGGAGCAAGTGCCACTGATAACGGAGTGCAGAAGTTGGTTGTGTGCGCGAGTTCTGATTATGTGCAGCACAATTTTACACCACACACTCCCACGACGTGAGAGAGTGATAGAGGAAATTACAAAAACGAACCTAAAAACCGTGATCGAATGATCAAAGCGATAAGTGGTAAACCAGACACTCGGAGCTTAGAATAAATATGGCAAGGAGGTAACATGAGGAAAATAACGCATAATTGCGTTCGAAACCACTACCTAGCGTTTCCCAGGAACTAAAAATGTTTTTAAATATTTTTTTTTAAATAAAAATTTTTTTACTAAATAAAAAAATTTCAGTAGTTATGATGGATAAGAACCGATGTAACTTGTTGCCTTGATGTTAAAAAAATGTTTTCCTTATTTCAAATGTAACCATGCTAAGTTTGTGATACGTACGCGTGCGTTGTAAGGAATAACCGCCGAAACACGAGGACGGCTGATGGGTTCATAACGGAAAAAAAGGGGCATTTATTTTGTTTAAATCAACCACTGATAATTTTTAAAAGGGCGGATTGTTGTATCTATGCCCCTTTTCTCAAAAATGTATATTAAGAATAATTAGGCCAAAATTTTTTTTTTTTATATCTCTATATTTTTTTAAATTAAATAATGAAAGCAGCCCCTACTCCTCACAAGCACACCAGGAATCTGTGAAACGGGGAGGGCCATTAAACGGCAAGACTTCGGAGCACAGAGAGGTCAGAGACATCCAGATGGACAAAAGGTCGGTGGCCTAACCTTCCCAAGACGTCTGGAGATGCACGGATAACGTGCAGAGCAGAGAAAAACTGTTGCAACTCGCGTTTTCTTTAACGTTTTCCTTAACTAAAAGTAGAAGCTTAACAAAAAGAATCAACCAACGGTATAAGACTGCAGCCTACAATAGGGGCTTTTTATTAGTAATTCCCTTATTTTACTCGTATTCACCGCATATATATTATTTTGTATTGTATGTTTCTATCTACATGACCTTACTAAAAACTAAAGAATACGAATTCCAGCAGTCAAGAAAGCTTAAGTGGAAACTTAGTTACACTTAACCTCAGGACATTAAAATATAACTCGAGTAAAACAGTGCAATCCCGGAATACAGATAGACAACAAAATATCCTCAGACACCTTTGTCTCCAACGGTCCGGCACAAACAGATGGCACCATAAATACTTAGGAGGTTAGAAAGGGTCGCGAGGAGGGGTCGGGAGGGTGTCTGTTTTTGTTGTTGTTTGTTTTCCTCTCGCAAGAGATGCACAGTGGGGAGTCACGTTTTTGAGTTTAAGCACAAATGCGCAGAAGTCTGTGTACAGTCTGGTTCAAGTCGCGCTCATTCTTGCAACTCGGCTTGCGACACGGCGTTGCGACGGGGCTCGCAAGGGGAGCTGGGGCGCATCGTGCCTCGAGGAGAGATAGAACGAGGAGGGGTCGTTGGAGTCGCAGAAGTCTGATACCGATGGCCGGTGTCGCTTCTCGCAGAACGAAGTGGCGAGGTGTGGTTAAGTGCGAGTGAAGTTTGCGAAATTCCAGCTATCATTCTCGTGAGAGAACCTGAACCAGCGAAAACCTGAAGGAAGGGCGGCAGAGGCATCAGCGAGTGCCCTATGAAGCTGTCAGCTGCACGCCAAAGTTGAAAGCAAGGAGAGAGAACAGAGCAGTGGAAAGAGTCTGGCAGGCCGCTCGTGAGGAAGAGGAGAGCGCCATCGAATGCGCCGTGTGTTTAATACACACACATATCGACCAACACCTGCTGAGAACAGAGATGTCCAGCGGTGGTGGAGCTGCGCGCTATCCGACAACGGAATCATCGCGCACCACGACGCCACTCATCTAGCAGTAGAGAGAGAGCGCACGAGCTGCACAACCCGGGCATCACCGAGCGTCGTGCCGACTCGTCATCCAGCGGTGGAGGAGCTGCGCGCTATCCGACGACGGAATCATCGCGCACCATGACGGCGAACATCGTGCCAACGCCGCTCAATTTAGCAGCGGAGAGAGAGTGCACGAGCAGCACCAAGCCCGGGCGCCATCAAGCGCCAAGCAACCAAGTTTCCTCAAGGAGCGTCGTGCCGACGCCACTCATCTAGCAGTAGAGAGAAAGAGCGCACGAGCAGCACACCCGGGCGTCACCGAGCGTCGTGCCAACTCGTCATCCAGCGGTGGAGGAGCTGCGCACTATCCAACAACGGAATCATCGCGCACCACGATGGCGAGCGTCGTGCCGACGCCACTCAATCTAGCAGCGGATAGAGAGTGCACGAGCAGCACCAAGCCCCCGGAACCATCAAGCGCCAAGCAAGCAAGTTTCTTCAAGGAACATCGTGCCAACGCCGCTCAATCTAGCAGTGGAGAGAGAAAGCAGGACGGGCTCGCTGAGGCCACGCCCAAGCGAGAGGCAAGCTGCTGCGGGTGGTATAACCCCTCCCCCACACCCCGCAAGCTAACGACACAACTCCCGACTCAAAAAATGTTTTAAAATTAATTTTACAAGGGACAACGCACACACAACACGCACACGAATAAGACTTTCAAAAAGTTATCTTTGTGTTTCGAAAAGGGTTGCAATTTCAAGTTGGTACGTTCAATATCAACTGATCGTGCAAAACAGTTGCTGCCGTCGAGTTAAATGAATAAGAAATGTTTTAGTAATTTATTTTCGTTAATTGCATAATCTTGCCGATTAATCTATTGACGTATACTTTTGCTTTTGCATATTAGAGTGTCATATGTTTGTTTATAATTAAAATTGCTTAACACCAAGTGTTCAAGTGCTTCTTTCCCAGTCCATGCAAAACTGTCATTCATAAGAACTGTAACCTGCGTTGAGATATGAATTTGAAGACCTAACATAACATAAACACACTAAGATAATCAATAAATGTTTAATCAAAGATAATCGTTTATCCCGATTGATACAACTCTGGATAACGAAACTAAGCCTAGTTATCATAACTACACACATTAACATAATCGCAAGCATTCGCATAAATTAATACGATTATCTCAGTGATTATCATAATGTATGCATAATTATATATATTAGTAAAATTTCCGCAATTTACACATTTTCCCAATTTTTATTAATTTTTATTATTTTTATCAAAATTTCATAATCCGGCATATACAACAGGTCCCCGTCCCATTTCACAATGGTCTGGGCCGCTATCAAATCAGGTCCGTTGACCCCAGCCCTAGACGGTCCCAACAGAACACCCCGATCTCCAATCCCCTTAGCGAATGGTCGACGCAACCTAAGAGGCACGAGCATCTGAGCTCCCGGTGGTACGCGTACCGTCCTCGCAACAAGCGCTTGTACCGTCGCAAATGCCGTATGGACAGTAGCGGGGGAGGACAAGAACATCATACGTTGGATCCGATGGGAGTTCGATGCAGCCTTGGTCGATCAAGATTCGAATTGGCATTTTGGCCAAGAAGTCCATCCCCAACAGGCACGGAACTGCCAGCGAGGAGGAGACCAATACCGGCCCGGATAATTTGATGTCCCCAATACAAATTTGCACGCGGATCTGTCCGATAATGCCCCAGCGAGCCCCCGTTGGCAGCATAGCACGGAACATCAACGGGGAGCAAAGGACGGCTTTGAACGGGAAGAATGTTATAAATTAAAATCGGACACAATGGTCGCCGATGCTCCCGTATCAACTAAGACCCGCACCTCAACCCCATCAATATGCCCCACAACGACCGACGACCCCGCCGACGCGGCAACAACGCGATGGGCCAACTCAGACCACTTGCCCGGTTGGAACGCCCTCCCCATCGTGGCACCTTTCGACGCAACAGGCGATTTCTGACCCCCGTTCATTGCAGTGCGTGAGTGTGTCACAGGTGTGTGCGTAGGCCAAACATGTGGGGTGCCACGATTTGCCGGAGTTTGTTGGTGAGCCTTGGGTAGAGGCGCGTCGTCCGGCCGAGGCGTCGCACCGCGTTGTCGAGGAGCCCGGCATCCCGAAGCCACATGGCCCCGGAGGCCACAGTTGTAGCACCGCGTGAGCGCCCCAGACGGCTTGGGTTGATCCTGGTGGCTCGGCCCATCCCGAGCTGGCTGGCCCCCGGATCTCCATTCTGTCGGGCGACCCACAGCGCAGACCTCTTCCGATGGGAGGGTGGCTGCAGCCACAATATGCCTGGCCGCCGCCTTGCTGGCCTTTGCACGTTGGGACAGCAAGTTTGCGTGGATGTGCCGTGCGGCCCGCAGGGAACACATCTCCTTGTCGTCTTGCGCCAAGACGACGATGTCCAAATCGTCCGCCAACAGCGATATCTTCTCAGCCACCATAGCATCCACCCCTTCCTCGTCCATCCGCGGGAAAGCCGTCTTCGCCAGGGCCAGGAGAGCTGTGCGGTATGCCAGGGGCGATTCCTTGGCGCCCCGCTGATGATCGTAAAACAGCTGTCTGCAGTCAGAAGGTGGTCCGTAGACTGCAGACAGGAGTCGAAGCGCCATCTGCAGCGTGGCGTGCGCCGATCTTGGCGCCGAGGTGAGGGTAGCGAGGGCGTCACTGTCAAGCATCGCCGGTAGCGCGCGTAGTGCTTCGTCGTCCGTCCATCGCGACATTTCTTGGCGGGCGAGGAAACGTCTTTGGAAGGCTCCCCAGTCGCCGTCTTCCCCCACAAACTCTTTGAGGACCAGCAATCGCTGCTGGAACGAGGCCTCCGCAGCTGTAGATCGCCAATTGTCGTTCCCGCCAATCCGTTTTGGGCTCTCGGGGCCACGCCACTGGCTTGCCCTGGTCGGTCCTTAGAAGGACGGCGATCCAGGGGAGTCCCAGGGCCTATCTAGCCGGTCTTCCTTCTTCGCTGGTTTAAGCTAAACACTGAACCCCGAGCCCACTGGCTCACCGCCTTATATAGCAACTCCCCCACCGAGGGGTGGGGCCGTGGGGGATCACAGCGCCGTTTTAGCCCCCCAGGCTAAACGGTGCGGACGTGGATGTAAGCATCCTTCCGCGTGCGGGCATAACCACCCCTGGTGTGTTTGTTCACCACTCCCGTAACACCTCTACACAGGCTCCTTCACCGACGTCCCATCACTGGGGTGTCATTCTTGGTATCTCATCAATTCACCGAGGCAAGGAACCACGCATGCATGTGAGGAGTTTGTTGAGGCGGGGGATTGCGGTTAGCATGCTGCGCTATGAAACCAGTGACCCGAATTCGATTCCCGCTCACGGCCACTAACACCAGTGACTATTATCTGAACTGGTCCAGGGCCTCCCCTAAGTCGACCCACTCCCTCTTGCACCGGGGAGATCTTCGTCTGTGTGCACGTGTGCTTGCATTTGTGACGACCGTTTGTGCACTTGTGTCTATATGCGCACGGTGCGTGCATGCGAGCGCGCTAACCACTTGCTCAACGTACAGCACCATGATGGTGTAGCGGCCGGCACCCGGTGGTGAGTACTTGACGGTGAAGGTGTCGTTGTCATTTTTGATGATGTTGAAGTCGATGTGGGCCTCCGTGGGGCCCACGACCCCCAGGGCGCACTTAACGCCGATGCTCACGTCGCCTGCGTAGGGGGGGGAGGGGCGAGGAGGGGGACCCTTCCGTCAGCATAGCCGCCACATTGCTATTGGCGTTGACCAGTTTATCTTTCTCTTGACTTCCCCCTGCAAAGTGGCAGCTGTTTCACAAAGTAATCTCTTGCTGCTCAAATGGGAATAGAGGTATTGGTTTACAGCCCTGCAGAGCCAGCCGTGGAAATTCCTCGTTTTTAGTTTTATTGACCCCGGAAAGATGATGGACCAAGTCAACCACCAACTGAGAATTGAACTCCGGGCCTTCCGACTGAGAGCCGCTCGCTCTACCACGGAGCTACCTGAGCAGATGAGTGTGTGTGTGCGGCTTCATCTCTGTATGTATGTTGAACTTTTGTTGCATTGTACGTAGCCACCTGTGCTAATCGGAGGTGTGGGGGAAGGAGAACAAAGTAAACACAAAAAGAAGTTCAAGAAATTAGTTTTCAATCTAGATGATTTAAAAGTAGCATAGCTCCACTGGCTTCCTAATATCAGAAAAAAGAGCGCTTCAGATGGCCACAGACGCGCATCTGAAAGTGCGCGATGCAGTGACCATCTGTCTTCTATGGCCAGCTTAAAGTCATTGCGAGAATGACCGGAGTTCGGGTGATGGTATGTATCTCAATCTCCATCTCAGTGTGTGTCTCTGTATCTCAGTGTGTGTGCCTGTCTTTGTCTCTCTGTAATGACTGTCTCCATCTCAGTGTGCGTTTATTTCTCTGTGTGTCTACTATAACGACGATGGTGTTACCGTTGTCGCTGAGGCCTCACCTTGGCCGGCTTGGCTGCAGTCGACGGTGAAGTAGGTCGGCTCATTGGCCTTGAGGCTGGTTTTCTCCACACCCGGGCCGTACACCTTCACATTCTCCGGGTGACTCCCTTCTCCAACATTCACCTGGCCAAGAGGAATCGCACGGCGCAGATGCCAGGTGAGGCATCTCTTCGAGTCAGAAAATCAAAATGAACGCTAAAAAGTCCACGTGATTTCTGATCCCCCGTTTACAACCCTGCACAGCCAATGATGGAAATTAAACATCGCTGTGGCGGTGACAAGTCTATCCATAAGACAACCATTGTTGACTTCCCCACAAAGTCGTACTAATTTTATTGGCCCTTGAGCGATGATGGGCTGAGTCAACCCCCAATCAGGATTTGAATTCGAAACTTTCAGAAAGTGATCCAACTACCGCTGAGCCAGCGTGACACGTCTGAAGATGCTTAGGACATCGCCAAGCTTCGCCTATCACCTCCCATCCAGCGACACGTTGGAGCAGAGGTGAGACTCTTTTCCCTGTGTTACCCGATTAGTCGAGCAATTGAATCGATAATCGGGGGCATAATCGATTACATCAATTATACTTCCAAGATTATTTGTGTAACCCAGTTATGAACTTTCACTCTTGAGGCCAGGATGAGTTTCAATTGCAATTGTGGCCTGGGGCATTGGTCTGCTGCCAGTATGAGGCGATGATTACTGCTGTATAATCCCAAATAGGTACAGTGAGGGAAAAAAGTATTTGATCTCCTGCTGATTTTGTACGTTTGCCCACTGACAAAGAAATGATCAGGCTATAATTTTAATGGAAGGTTTATTTGAACAGTGAGAGACAGAATAACAACAAACAAATCCAGAAGAACACATGTCAAAAATGTTATAAATTGATTTGCATTTTAATGAGGGAAATAAGTATTTGACCCCTCTGCAAAACATGACTTAGTACTTGGTGGCAAAACCCTTGTTGGCAATCACAGAGGTCAGACGTTTCTTGTAGTTGGCCACCAGGTTTGCACACATCTCAGGAGGGATTTTGTCCCACTCCTCTTTGCAGATCTTCTCCAAGTCATTAAGGTTTCAAGGCTGACGTTTGGCAACTCGAACCTTCAGCTCCCTCCACAGATTTTCTACGGGAGTAAGGTCTGGAGACTGGCTAGGCCACTCCAGGACATTGATGTGCTTCTTCTTGAGCCACTCCTTTGTTGCCTTGGCCGTGTGTTTTGGGTCATTGTCATGCTGGAATACCCATCCACGACCCATTTTCAATGCCCTGGCTGAGGGAAGGAGGTTCTCACCCAAGATTTGACGGTGCATGGCCCCGTCCATCGTCCCTTTGATGCGGTGAAGTTGTCCTGTCCCCTTAGCAGAAAAACACCCCCAAAGCATAATGTTTCCACCTCCATGTTTGACGGTGGGGATGGTGTTCTTGGGGTCATAGGCAGCATTCCTCCTCCTCCAAACACGGCGAGATGAGTTGATGCCAAAGAGCTTCATTTTGGTCTCATCTGACCACAACACTTTCACCCAGTTGTCCTCTGAATCATTCAGATGTTCATTGGCAAACTTCAGACGGGCATGTACATGTGCTTTCTTAAGCAGGGGGACCTTGCGGGCGCTGCAGGATTTCAGTCCTTCATGGCATAGTGTGTTACCAACTGTTTTCTTGGTGACTATGGTCCCAGCTGCCTTGAGATCATTGACAAGATCCTCCTGTGTAGTTCTGGGCTGATTCCTCACCGTTCTTATGATCATTGCAACTCCACGAGGTGAGATCTTGCATGGAGCCTCAGGCCGAGGGAGATTGACAGTTCTTTTGTGTTTCTTCCATTTGCGAATAATCGCACCAACTGTTGTCACCTTCTCACCAAGCTGCTTGGCGATGGTCTTGTAGCCCATTCCAGCCTTGTGTAGGTCTAAAATCTTGTCCCCAACATCCTTGGAGAGCTCTTTGGTCGTTGCCATGGTGGAGAGTTTGAAATCTGATTGATTGCTTCTGTGAACAGGTGTCTTTTATACAGGTAACAAGCTGAGATTAGGAGCACTCCCTTTAAGAGTGTGCTCCTAATCTCAGCTCGTTACCTGTATAAAAGACACCTGGGAGCCAGACATTTTTCTGATTGAGAGGGGGTAAAATACTTATTTCCCTCATTAAAATGCGAATCAATTTATGACATTTTTGACATGCGTTTTTCTGGATATAGTTGTTGTTATTCTGTCTCTCACTGTTCAAATAAACCTACCATTAAAATTATAGACTGATCATTTCTTTGTCCGTGGGCAAACGTACAAAATCAGCAGGGGATCAAATACTTTTTTCCCTCACTGTACATTGCGGTAATAACCAGGGCAGCCGCTGGATTCGAACCGCGACCCCCTGTTTAACGAGCAGTGAGGGCGCTGCTACCGTTGAGCCGCGTCACCACCCAGCGGGGTATCCCACCTGTAGTGCGGTTGTTGTATGTTGAAATTCTTTCCCATCATATATAGCCAACCGTGCTAATCGTAGGTGCAGGGGATTAATAACAAACTAATCACAATGAGTTTTCAATCAAGATTTAAAAGTGTTGCTGCTGTTATTGCTGCTGCAAGTGTTGGGCGCTCACCCTGAAGTGGCTGAGCGGGATGTTGACGCTGCCCCACACAATGATGATGGTGTGCTTGATGGTCTTGCGCGGAGTGTAGCAGCAGTGGAACGTTCCATCATGGTTGTCGCGGACCTCCACGTTGATCAGTTTCCCCTCGGCGTACTACCACACAGCGACCATCACCATCGGACATTCACTCCAACGTCACTAATGATCAACACGACAATTATCAGCAGCTGCTGCATCAGAGACAGCATCATCAACATCACCACTACCATAATCATCATCTTCATCAAAGCCACACACCGACCGTCACGAGCGACCAGGCTATTCACTGCACCACCACTATCAGGACCACCGCCACTATCGTTCTCAGCAGCATCAACACCACTACCAACATAATCATCAATTGTCAAACCAGCACTCTCTCATGTCATTAATATCGTCATCAGCAACATCAACATTGCTTCCTTTATCATTATCATCCAAAATAAACTGAACATACTTAACAAATAAAAAGATCCCGTATACAAAAAAGCACACGAGGGGATTATGTGGCTAGTTCCAATCCCGTCCGCCTTTGTCTCCCCAGTGCTGATGTTTACGCACCTCACCACATACCAATTTAAAGCTGATTCGACATAGGGGAGGCCCAGAACTGGTTCAAATATTCGCCACTGTTATTGGTTGTGAGCGGGAATCAAACTCAGGCCACTAGGTTCGTAGCGCAGCACACTAACCAAATGCACACACACACACTGAGTTTCCAAAGCTATTGGTATGTCCACTGACAGGTGTTACCCTGCAAGTGAGGCAGCTAATTAGCATGCTGCTCATTAAGAGTGCTGGTTCATTAGCGTACATGCTTGTTAGTGAGTTAGATCGTTAGCATGCCGACTCGTTAGGGTGCCAAACCCTGAGCATGCCAGCGCATCAGCATTCCAATTCGTGAGCGAGGTGGCTCATTTGCATGTTGGCTCGATGGAGCGCTGCTTCGTTAAGAGGAACAACTCGTGAGCATGCTGGCACGGCCGCATGGTGTCTGGTTAGCGTGCCGACTTGCTTGTGCACAGACTAATTTGTGTGACGGCTCGTTGGTGTGCTGCTTTATTAGAATCCTGACACATTATGCCAATGTTTAATTTAGCAACCTGCAGTGCCGTCTGCAACCCGTGCGCCCACGCGTCACCTGGACATAGATCTTGAGCGCCCCTCACCCAGCGGCGCGAGCGTCCATGGTGAACTCTGCCGGCGCGTCCACCACGCAGCCCATGTGCGCCAGGCTCGGGCCGTGGGCCTTGACGCGCTCGGAGAAGTGGTCAAGCGGTGCCGTGAGGATGTGGGCAATGAAGGGGCTGCCCTTGATGTCCTCATTGTCGCACACGACGTACACCGCGTACTCGCCCGGCTCCGTGGGCCAGTAGCAGAGGTCGCACGAGCCATCGCCCTTGTCCTCGCACTCGATCTTCGCCAGCGACGGCCCCTCGATTGAGAAGTCTGGTGCGACGAGGTTGGGGAAGTTGGGGGGTGGGAGGGGAGTGAGGAGAGGACCGGAAATGGGGAGACGTCAACATTATCATCGTCATCGACGTTAGTGTCACAGTCAGTGTCACCGTCTGACACGAATGTCGGTGGCACCATCAGCATCAACAACATCAATGCCGCCTACATGGGTGTCATGACTAACGCCATTATATATACGTGCGTACGAGCGTGTGTGCGTGACCGCGTCTTTTGTGTGTGCATGCAGCTGTGCATGTGTGTGGCCGTGCATCTACACGTCTCACCAAGCGTGCCGACCTCTGTCCCCATGACCTCCACCACGAAGTTTGCCGATATCCCGACAACGCCGGTCTCAAGGCCGGGCCTCCAGGCCCGCACCTTCTGGGTGCCGGCCTCCACCTCCACGATCACCTCGAAGGGGCTGGTGCAGCAAAACGTACATCACTCATTTATTCCTGTGCCTTCATTACAACGAGGCTGAGTCTCCCTTTCACAGCAGAGTTAGGACAAAGCAGTCTTCAAGGTAGAAAAAAGTCATGGATTCCGTAACACTGTCAAACTCAAGCGTTTGTTAGTTTAACACGTAGGCTTTTGCGACCAATATTATTCATAATCAACGTTTTTGGGTTTAGATCGCGTTATTTATAAATGTGTCGTAACCCTCCACCACCCGACACGGCCAATCAGTAAAAAAGTGTCATGTTGACAAAAGACAATAAGTTCACGGCTTTAGCCCACCGGTGTGTTGAAGCGTGAAACCACAACAATTTACAATTTGAGTACGACGTTTCGCTGGTAATTTCATCCAGCATCATCGGGCAATTCGCCAGAATGGTGAGGCTCTGCTGTGTCTCCCGTTCTTATATAGAGCAGCAGCAGGGTGACGTCATCATTAACTCATTAACTCATCAGGTGCAAAGATTTGAGGGGGGGGTTATTGTAATTATATACTAGATTAGTAATCAGGCTATTGTTACGATGCGAGTTGTAGATTAGTAATCATTTGGAATGTGTTTTTAATTGTGATTATGCAACATTAGTAATCAGTTAGTGTTTGTTTCCCTTATAAGGAATTGTAATATATCTTATTTAATAATACGCTTCCAGGCCGCACTAAGCCTGTAGCTGTCTGAGCGATTAAAGTTATTTCTGTTTCTCTCAATTTCAATGGATTCTCTAATTAGTCTTTGCCAGTAGTAACTCGTTTTAAACTCGCTGACCATTGTTTAAATAACACTTACTTCTTATGGAGAGGCGAATTCTTTAAACAAAGGGAGGGAGCAGCAATGGGCTCTCCTTTATCTCCTGCTATAGCAAATTTGTACATGGAAAACTTTGAAACCAGAGCACTTGCCTCGAGCACATTAAAACCATCCTTTTGGTTTAGATATGTGGATGACACTTTGGTTGTCTGGCCACATGGTAAAGATACACTGAACGATTTTCTAAATCATCTCAATGCACAAAACCCGGCCATTCAGTTCACCATGGAAATGGAGGTGAATAACACACTCCCGTTCCTGAATATTTTACTTGGGCATGGCCTAAATGGTAAAATAACACACAGCGTTTACAGAAAGCAAACGCACACTGATGCCTATCTGAATGCAGATTCGCATCATCACCCAGCTCAGAAATCCTCTCTTATCAAGACGCTCATACATCGGGCTAAAACAGTGTCAGATGGTGAAAGTCTAGTGAGAAAGATTAAACATGTTAAAGAAGCACTAAGACAGAATGGCTACAATAATGCTCAAATTAACAGAGCACTAAATGCCAAATCACGATCGCAAAGCAACACTGCTGAAAGCGATCAGATTATTAAAACAATAAAAATACCATTTATCTCAGGAGTAACTGACAAACTAGCCCGTGTTTTGCAAAAGCAAAACATTACAGTAAGATTTGGTACAGTACACAAAATTCAACAACTAGTAACGTGCACTAAAGACGAATTACCTAAATTATCAACAGAAGGTGTATATCGGATTAATTGTGTATGTGGCAGATGCTATATTGGACAGACAGGGCGTAACGTTAGTGTAAGACTAAAAGAACACCAGAGAAATATTAAACTATCGCAAACACAACTGTCGGCAGTGGCAGAACATGCATGCCAACAGGGACACTCAATTGATTTTGACAACGTTGAAGTGTTGTGTAAAACTAGTTACTGGCAAAGACTAATTAGAGAATCCATTGAAATTGAGAGAAACAGAAATAACTTTAATCGCTCAGACAGCTACAGGCTTAGTGTAAATGGCCGGGTTTTGTGCATTGAGATGATTTAGAAAATCGTTCAGTGTATCTTTACCATGTGGCCAGACAACCAAAGTGTCATCCACATATCTAAACCAAAAGGATGGTTTTAATGTGCTCGAGGCAAGTGCTCTGGTTTCAAAGTTTTCCATGTACAAATTTGCTATAGCAGGAGATAAAGGAGAGCCCATTGCTGCTCCCTCCCTTTGTTTAAAGAATTCGCCTCTCCATAAGAAGTAAGTGTTATTTAAACAATGGTCAGCGAGTTTAAAACTAGTTACTACTGGCAAAGACTAATTAGAGAATCCATTGAAATTGAGAGAAACAGAAATAACTTTAATCGCTCAGACAGCTACAGGCTTAGTGCGGCCTGGAAGCGTATTATTAAATAAGATATATTACAATTCCTTATAAGGGAAACAAACACTAACTGATTACTAATGTTGCATAATCACAATAAAAAACACATTCCAAATGATTACTAATCTACAACTCGCATCGTAACAATAGCCTGATTACTAATCTAGTATATAATTACAATAACCCCCCCCCCCCTCAAATCTTTGCACCTGATGAGTTAATGAGTTAATGATGACGTCACCCTGCTGCTGCTCTATATAAGAACGGGAGACACAGCAGAACCTCACCATTCTGGCGAATTGCCCGATGAGGGGGAAACTGCCCTGGCTTGCCAGGGGAGACACCAGGAGCATCGAGGTGATCCTTCCAGCCCGTCCGGATCTCAAGTGAGACCTAGCCACCAGCCCCGAGGCCTGCAAGGGCCCTGACCGTGTGGCCAGGGATGACCACGCTGCCAAGAAGCGGGGACTTCTGGAGAATGGAGACGGAAATCGCAACAGACGAAGAGGGGAAACGGCGAGAGTCAAGGACCACGAGGGCCACCCGAGTTGCTGAAGGAGACCGGGATGACCGAGCCGCCCAGCTTATGCTCGCAGCAGATGAAAAGGAAGCAGGGAGAGCGCCAAGAGAAATGAATGCCACCTGCACTGCTGAGGGAGCCAGGGACGACAGAGTCGGCCAGACGGTGACTGCAGGGGACAAGAAGAAGACGTGGCGAAAGCAGAGGGCCACCGACACCACCTGTGCCGCCGGAAGGGACTGGGGCAACCAGACCGACCTGCTGGCAGCAGGGGGATGCGTGGAGGAGGCACGGAGACGGATGGAGGGGAACGCGGCGGAGGCACGGCAGAAGGAGAGGATGGAGGAACTGGATGGGAGGGTGGGAGCTGATGGAGTGGGTGAGGGAGGCCGAGGAGAAAAAGGTATGGCGTCCAGAAGCAGAGGCGGGTGCCCCCGAGCGGAGGGTGGGGAACGAAGCCAGGGAGACGCCAGCAACCCTGGGGCAGGGGGAGGCCCGGAGGGAGAACGCGACAGTGGACGCTGGACCGGTGGGAGCTGGGAGGCCCCAGGAACGAGACGGGAAATGGCGAGGTGGGGCAGGGGTGAGTCTGACACCACCTCATGTCAAACGACATAATTGCGTCAGAGTAATGATGAAGGAAGAGGTAGCAGAAGAAGTGACCATCGACCGAGCAACCTTTGTATGGTCAATAATGATGGACTTGCTACAAATAGAGCCGACAGACTTGTACTGTTTGATAACTCTGCCGGGAGGGAGGGCGTTTGATGTAAGCTTCAACTCAAGCCCCCTGCTACAAAGATTTATGGCCCGCTTCGAGGAAAAGGCGGAGGAGAAGCCATTGATATCAATGAAGCTACAACTGTTATCAGAGCTGGACACGAAGGTGGTGACTATTTTCCTATACAATGAAGCCCTACATGACCACGACGTGGAGGTCTGGCTAAGACAGCACTGCTCGGTACTGTCGGGCTGTAAAAAGGTGAGGGACTCAGTGGGGATATGGACAGGGGCAAGACAATGGAGGGTGCGGCTGAAAACAGAGGGAGGGACCTTGAGACACATCCCGAGTGCCCTGAACATAGGAGGCAACTGGGGATATGTTGTGTATGCCAGACAACATAAACTGTGTAGGAGGTGTGGGGGCAGCGGTCACCTGGCCGCAGTGTGCAAGACAAAAGTCTGCTATAGATGCAAGGCACTGGACCACGAGGTAGAAGAATGCAGTGTTCCGGCACAATGTAACCTCTGTGGTAGCCGAGAACATCTGTACAAAAATTGTCCGGAGTCGTACGCCAACAAGGTTAGGGCGTATAGGGTAGGAGGAGCGAGGGATGAGGAAGGGGGTGGGACCAAACTGGACTCGGATAAGGAACTGGTGAGGGAAGGACGTGGGGAGGTGGCTGAGCAGCAGCCACCAGCAACGGACGGAGAGGGAGAAGGGGAGAGGCATGCAAAAAGAGCAGAATCGACATCGAGCGAGCAGGAAGAGGGGCTGGCGGGGGAGGGGAGTGACGGCATGGGCAGCATCTCCGAGACGACCGTGGAAGACTGGGCGGAGGCGGTGGAGGAGGATGAAGGAAAAGGGGAACGACAGCAGGAGGAAGGCGGTAGCGAGACATGGGAGGGACCAATCGGAAGGAAAAGGAGGATACGGAGAGCCCCAAAAAGAGGCGCCCCTTCAGGCAGCACGGAATCCTCGGACTCCTCGCCGGACACAGGCCTCGAGGGAGGGGATGGAGGAAAGGGTGGAGAGCCGGCGCAGGGGAAAACCCTTGAGAACAAGGGGCAAAATGAAATTGCAGGAACTGGCGAATGAAGACGGTTACGGAGGGCGAGCGGAGAAGGCCGCTTCGGACTGAGACACATCCCAACATGGAACTTTCCGTGGCGTCCGTAAATGTGAGGAGCTTGAAGGGAAAGGGGAGAAGAGGAGCAATAATACAACTGCTACAGGCTACCAAGTGGGAGGTGGTCTTCCTCCAGGAATGCCACCTACCATACACCCTGGGCCGGGAGGAGCTGTTGGAGAGCTGGGATGGCTACTACTTTTGGTCCGGGAGTAATGAAAATCGATGCACGGGGGTGGTTACCCTCCTAGGCAGGAGGGGTATACAGATAGTCGGGTCCCAAGAGGTGATCCCGGGCCGCCTCCATTATGTGGACGTGTCTTATGGAGAGGCAGACCTGAGACTAATAAATGTGTACGCCCCCACGACGTGCACAGAAAGAGTGGACCTATGGAATAATGTAGCGACCCTACTCGTGACGAGACGGCAAGTCATAATGGGGGGTGATTTTAACTGCCCGTTGTGCCTGGCAGACCTATTATCGGTGGCTGGGAGGAGGAGGCTCGACCCTTCCTCTAGGAAGTTGAAGGAGCTGATAGAGGATTTTAAAATGACTGACACCTTCAGAAAGGTACACTCGGTGAGACCGGGATACACGTGGTCGGATAAGGGCGGTAGAACGCAATCACGAATAGATTTCATCTTTGTGTCTGCCAATGTGAAGGTGGATGGAGCAGACCTGGAACCCTTCCCATTGTCAGATCACAATTTGGTGAAGGCAAAGCTCGATATTCCAGGTGGCCTGAAGATGGGGAAGGGAACCTGGAAAATGAATGTAAGCCTGTTGGAAGACAGAAGGGTCGTGGAAGACTTTGTAAGGAAGTACGAAGACTGGACGACCCTGCAGGAATGCTTTGCCACGAGGGTGGAGTGGTGGAGCATGGTGAAGGGCCGTATAAAGGCCCTCTTCCAGACACATAGTAGAAGGAGGAGTGTAAACAGGGAACTGCAGCTGTGGAACGCTAGAATCAAGAAGAAGCACAGGTTACTTGAGCTGGGATTCCCGGTGGGTGAGGATATACGGAGATTGAAGGGAATGTTATCCTCGGTATTGGAGAAAAGAGTCAAACAAATGGCATACAGGGCAAGGGTCAGGGCAACGGAACAGGGAGAGAAATGTACGAGTTTCTTCTTTAAGAAATGCAAGGCAGGAGACAACACACTTAGGGAATTGGTGAGTCCGGTCAGAGGCAGGCAGGCAACGACAGAGGGTATGATAGAGATAGCGGAGGAGTACTATGGGGAGTTGTATGGGAGGAAGGGAACGGATAAGGGAATAAGGGAGGCACTACTAGGGGAGCTAAGACATGAGGTTAAGAACCCAGAGGTACTGGGAGGGAGGATCCAGATGGAGGAAGTGGAGGAGGCAGTGAGGAGGCAGAATAAGAATAGGACGCCAGGACTGGATGGAATTCCAGCAGAATTCTATATTACATTCTGGGATTTAATGAAAGGGGACATGCTGCAGATGTATAGGGAAATGCTGGAGGGCGGACTGGTGCCAGAAGAAATGTGTGAGGGGCTCATCACACTGATGTATAAGAAGGGGGACCGGAGAGAGTTGGGAAACTGGCGTCCAGTTACGCTCCTGAACTCGGACTACAAGATTATGGCAAAAATAGCTGCGACGCGCCTGGGGAAGGTGGTGGAGGGAGTAGTCGAACCCGACCAGACGTGTGCGGTGCCAGGAAGAAGGATTTCGGACTCCCTGATTTTATTAAGGGAGGCAATAGAGGTAGAAGGAGAGAGGGGATGCCCCCTAGGGCTTCTTAGCCTGGATCTTGAGAAGGCTTTCGACCGCCTCTCGCACGAGTATATGTTCGCAGTGTTGGAAAAAATAGAAGTGAGGGGACCCTTGGTCGATTGGGTGAGGCGTCTTTACCAAGGGCTCAAGACCAGACTACTGATAAATGGGGAGCTCTCGGGGACAATTCCAGTAGAGTCAGTGGTGAGACAGGGGTGCCCGATGTCCTCGGTTCTATTTGTAATGTGTATGGAACCCCTTGCACAGGCAATGAGAAACAATGAGGAGATTAAGGGAGTGACCATCCCCGGAAATAAGGAACAAGGGAAGGTGGCGCTATATATGGATGACGTAGTCGTGCTCTGTAGGGACGTGGCATCAGTGTGGGGGGCCATGAAGGAGACAAACCGCTTCGGCCTGGCCTCCGGCTTGAAGGTGAATGCGAGGAAGAGCGAATTGATGGCCTTCGGGGACCCGAGACTATTTGAGGGCTGGCCGCCTGAGTTGGGGAAAAAGATGGAGGAAGTCAAGGTCTTGAAAGTGTCTTTTTGCCGAGAGAGGTCGGCGGAACGAAACTGGGACGGGAGGATAAAGCAGGTAAAGGGACAGTTAGGCAAGTGGGCCGGGAGACGGCTCACGATGGAAGGGAGGATTCTGGTAGTGAGGGTGGTGGTTTTACCAACACTCAACTACCTCGCATATGTGTACCCGCCAGGTAGGAGGGAGGCAAGAATCCTAGAATCGCTGTTTCAATTCATTTGGGGAGGCGGGATGGATAGAGTGAAGAGGGTGGTGATGTGTAAACGCATCGAACGGGGGGAAGGGTGCCCCAAATATTGCACGTGTGCTGTCCTCAATTTTTGTGTGCAACACTTTGAGGTTATTCTTTTCCGAAGAGCCCCGGGGGAAGGCCGCTTGTTATTTAAGGTATCGCCTGATGTGGCTCTTGAGGGGGCTTGGGATGACCCAATTACCGGCGGGCACGCCCTTGGCCTGGCCACAAGGATGGCTGAATGCGGCGGTGGGTGACTACATAAAAGAGTACAATTTGAGTCGGAGAGGGGGACCGTGGAACTCCAAGGAGGTATTGGCCAAAGTAAACGAAGGGGAGGCCTGCGAGGGGGTGATGGGCGCGAAGAGGACTATGTACCGTCAAGTGTCAAGGAACACTTCATCAACGGCGCTCACAAAAGAACAGAGAGATCTGTCCTGGTTGGCGGTGTGGGATAGATTGGAGACGAGGGGCTTCATGTTTTCTCGCCGAATGGCACGTTCGCCCAAATGTCCGACGGGCTGCAACACAGATGAGGACGCGGTGCACGTCATGGTGAAGTGTCCCTTCGCACAGGAGGTGTGGAGACTGAGCAGTCCGCTGTTGTCCTGGTTTTACCCGTCGCAGGTGATAAGTCGGGACATTATGTGGGGAGTCTTAAGGGAGGTGCGGGGAGATGACAGAGATCGAACGTGGGCCATAATAGGCGCGACAAAGGAGGCCTTGTGGGGAGCTCGCAGAAAAGAGTTGGATGGGTCCCCTATATCACCGTTGGAGGTGTGCTACTGGGCGAGGAGGTTGCTAGAAAGGGTGATGGAAGTAGACCGGGTTAGGCTGGGATACAAGGCCGCAGGTGTGAAGTGGAAGTGGCCCCTACCCGGGGTGGGGTAGCGAGGGGACCGGCGGGTATAGGGAAGGGATAGTGAAGGATGGCCATGCACATTTTAGCCGGCCTGCTAAGTCGTGTGGGCGAGGAATGTACGTGTTCAATCGGGGGAAGGCAATGTGATGGAGCAGCGCATGGGTGAATGGTGGTGATGAATGTGAATAAGAGGAACGGGGTGGTGTGCGTTATGGCGGCGAGCTTTTTGTTGCATTGTATGTGGGTGGAGCCCGCGGATGTGACGGAGACTCGAAGGGGCCAACCGGGGCGCCCGGGAAGGAGTGGTTTTCAGTACTCTCTTTGGTTTTCCTTGTACCCGCTGAGAAGTTAATAAAAACCTTTAAATCGCAAATCGCAATTACCAGCGAAACGTCGTACTCAAATTGTAAATTGTTGTGGTTTCACGCTTCAACACACTGGTGGGCTAAAGCGGTGAACTAATTGTCTTTTGTCAACGTGACACTTTTTTACTGATTGGCCGTGTCGGGTGGTGGAGGGTTACGACACATTTATAAATAACGCGATCTAAACCCAAAAACGTTGATTATCAAGCGTTTGTTCTCAGAAATGTCGGATTAGCGATGATAACGTTACCGTGCGAGCCGCACAACGAGATGTCGCACGCGGCGTGACGCGTGACCGTCCGACAGTCCACGTGTCTAGGCCCGATTCTTTTTTTATTCATCTGGAAATCGGGAGCACCTACCTGCTGTGCACTAAGTTCACAAACAGGATCGTTTCCTGGAAGGCTGTAAAAAAGTTTTAAAGCCTACCAGTTAATTTTAGAAACAAACTGTATTTGAATAATCAGCGCTTGTTTGAAATGGTAAATCGAGTTGGAACTGCGATCGTCGCTGTGCCGCGCGTGCTTGAGTCCGCGGGAGCGCGCACATGGTCACCTGCGAGGGATGTTGTGGCCGCCCCACGTGATGGTGATCGTGTACTTCCCGGGCGCCGCGGGGCAGTACTTGAACTCGAAGACGCCATCGCCGATGTCTGTGCGCTTCACCGCCTCGTCCGTGCCACCTGCAGGAGAGGCGAGGGGAAGGAACGCCCATCGGGTCGTGAACTCTCCACCGTGACCCCCACTCTCTCCTCCGGATGCAGTCTCAATGAGTGGAGGCATGCAGTGGTCATGGTGATGGATGGAGAAAGAGAGAAAGGTATAAAAACCGAACCGGTAGCCGCCATTCACCACCAAGTGGCGGTGGATTCATCACAGCGCTTGTGCCAGGCTAGGTGCACATGGAGGCCGTCACGTGATTTGTGGATGGCTCGCGCTGCTGGCAGGATTTCACGGAACAGACCCGGGTGCCATGAGTTGACTGAGATGACTGGCAGGTGTACCAGCTGTGCCAAAATCGCTGCATTTTACCTGCCTGTCACTTTGCTAGTTGTTGCGAGCATTGCTTACGCACACACGCACAAGCGCATCCTTGGCCGCAAGCAGCTTAATTTTATTTGTCTCGTCGGCAGGGCGCGGCCACTCACGCGGGCCGCGGATGGTGACATCGAGCTCTTCTGTGCCGGCGCCCTTGCTGTGCACGTGGAAGTCGGCGTGTTCCTTGACGCACACTCCCTTGGACTGCAGCCCGCGACCCCACGCGCGGCACGCGCTCGGGTTGCAGGCTGCACACACAAACGAACACAAAAAACAATGATAAAGATCCCCCGTATAGCCTTAACAGCCCGTTGGGGCAAGTGCTGTTAGCAAGCACCTTTGAAGGCCGGCATGGCACACGAATGGGTGGGTTGCCAACACCAGGCCTGGCCAATTTTGTCTCCCCAGTGGTGATGTTTACACACCACACCAGGTGCTTATTTGAGGCTGAGTCGACATAGGGGAGGCCCAGGACCGGTTCAGATAATTGACACTGGTGTTGGCCGTGAGCGGGAATCGAACTCGGGTTGCCAGATTCGTAGCGCAGCGCGCTAACCGCTACATTACTGTTAGCACATGCACACACAGACGCGCACGCACGTGCACACACAAAGATCTCTCGTGCAGCCACGAAGCCAGGACTGCTAGCAAATGTTTTTTAAGCGCCGTGCCGGATTCGTGATGGTGGTGGCAGTATAATGATGATGGTGGTATTGGAGTTTGGTTGTTGTTCGCGATGGTGCTGGTGGTGTCTGTGGTGATGGTATTAGTGCTGATTGAGGTGGCTTTGGTGGCGGTGTTCGTGATGGTTGTTGGTAGCGCTGTTGATAACGGTGTACTGTTGGCACACACACACCCATCAGCTTCCAGGATTCGTGGAGGTCGGCCAATCCAGGAAAGACGCCAGGGTTGGTGGTGGCCGGTGACCTGGGCCCGTGGCACTGGATCCCACTGGAGATCTCCATCGCCAATGACGCCGCACGCAACGGTCAACGTCAAAGCGAAGTCCGACCTCGAGTGAACATTCAGGGCAACTGGTGCTCACCTCCAGTTTACAAGCCCTGAGGCGCTGGTGGATAATTCCACATTCCTTGTGGCAGGGGGTTGAGTCTATCCAGACGACAACTACATTTGACTTATCCCCACAAACCGGTGCTCGTTTTATTGACTGAGAGGATGATGGGCTGAGTGAACCACCAACCAGGCGTGAGCTTGTAACCTGGTTGCAGTGACTATACAGTACCTTTATACAGTAGTGTACTATAGAAGAGAAAATCCCAAACCCCAACCAAATTTAACACGTTCCCTGTCAATTACCACAGCGTGGCCTTAAGAAGAAAAGAATGAAACAGGTGACATTTTGGACAACGGCCCTTATTCCTATGCTACGATAGGGCCATTTTGCCCGAAACATCGCGTATCACACAAAGCGTTCCCTTATAAAGGCGATATTACAGGGTGATCCATTTATAGATACCCCCCCATTTTCAACATGACAATGCCATAGCCGACGGGTCTCATGTCTTAGCAGAGGAGGATATGCGAGTTAGCGTACAGACAAATAGAAAGAGTTTGGAGGAAAAAGTAGTACCGGTTATTTTTATGTTTGTTACTGTAGAAAGTGGGGCCGTCGGTAAGTGGATCGTCCGCGAAGGGCCCTCGTGGGCCATCTGTCAATGGATCGCCCACGACGGGGCCCCCTTTTGGGGGGCACTCTCACCTTGTGCAGGCCGGCCACCTTGGAGTGGTACACGACGGAGAAGGTGTGCCTCTTGTTGTTGTTGGGTGTCACCTTGGCCTAGCGGACGCACAAACAGACGACGAAGTGAGGCGGGGGTTGGGGACCCTGACGACCGCGGACACTGAGACCCCCTGGGCGCCAGGGTTACAGACAAGCAGGCCTGGCGCCCCGAGTATTTACACGCAGAGCACCGACCGCGGCATTGTTTACGATTATAACATTGCAAACGCCAGGCGCGCTGTCTTGCAACCGCCACTCACGACGGGCGTTAAGATCCCGTGAGGGCCCAACCGCGTGTCGCCGGCGTCAGGGTCTTGTTGTATATGTTGGGTGTGAAAATATTGATATGTTGTATGCGTGCGTGGGTGAAATTATTATGTTGTATATGTGGGTTATGAATATTCAGTGAAAATAATAATAATCAAATGAAATTTGGCCAAATGTGTAATTATCCGGAAATATATTAATTTATGTAATTATGCACATTTAATTATGCCAATTCGAGAGGTAATCGTAGTAATTATGCGAGTGGGTGTAATTATGATAATGCAAGTCGTTATGATAACCAGACCCCGCCTCGGTGACGAGGGTGGGTTATCGATCGGAATAAGGCAATTAATCGTATGCAGTTATGCAGGTGTGGTGTAAGTATACAAGATTAACTTAGATTAACTCGGCATCGTTGTCTAGGTTCGTCTTATTCTCGCTTATCTTTAGGTCCCCGGTTCACCCCGTTATCGCTTTAACATTTATTGAGTATGTGTTAGTGTGTTTATTAAGGTCACCAAGTTCAGATCTCAACGCAGAAGCAGATCTTATGCATAGACTTCAGGAAAGAATCACACAACCACTTCTGTATTAATCAATTTATTACTAATTCAACCTTAACTATGATATAGTATGCGAACTCTCAATCCCGGAACGTCAACACGGCATCAATACAGTATCATCAATGATTGTCTGATTTCACTTGACAACGGCACATGGATCCCGCGTAATGCGATGGTTGTTAGTGAGAGAGAGTCGTTAAAACATGCAAATACTATGCTAAGAAAACCTTAACGTTAATGAATGATTATACTTGAAAGATTATACGGCGATAAAAACACAATCAAAAACAGTTATTATTCTTAAAGGCACCAATCTCAACAGATACATCGGCAGGTTATCTGACAACAGAATGGCTCGGAGTAAGGACCTGCGACGGCGCTCCTTTTCCGAAGATCGTTATCTTATACAGAGTTTACTAATTGGGGACCAGATCACCTGATAAGGATCTGGTGGGCCACCACTCCCCACGTGAGCGTTGCTCGGCGGAAGGAGGTGCCAAGAATCAATTCGTATTGATGGATCTGTTGGGAATTTATGCGATTAAGAGTACAGCCCACTAAATATTAAAGATAAAAATTACGAATACTCTTATAAATGACGGATGGCCATCACTCGGTCGTTGGGATGCCTTCACAGCCACGGACGGCTTATGGGTTCGAGTGTGTTTGAGTGGTAAGAGTGGTCTTGAATAGTCAATGTTCGGAGTCGGTTCTTTATGTCAAACAGACGCCTGGGGTTCGTGTGGTGAGGGGGCGGTGCGCGTCATACGTATTAGTCGCTCCTCTGTCACCGTGGTGAATTGGTTGGATGCCTGTTGATACGCTGTCGTAGTTCGGAACCCGGTCGGTAGGTGGCGCCCACAGCTCGCTCGCAGCGTCGTCGCCAAACCGCGATTCTCGCGGCAGCAGGGAAACCGACTCGGCAGAGGTTGGCCTGTCGCGGCCGAGTTGAGCTGTCAAGCGGGTCTTGCCCGCCTGCAGAGGAGACGGGGAGCCGCTTGAGTCGAGCCCCGAGAGCCGTCTGAACTCGGCTGAGTCCCAGAAGCTGAAGAGTCGAGCCGACCCGTTAGTCGCAGCTCGCCCTTGAGTCGACCCGCTCGGTCGAGCTGAAGATGAGTTGAGCCGACCCGCTCGGTCGAGCTCGCTCCGGAGCCGACCCGCTGGTCGAACTCGTGATGAGTTGACTCCCCTGGTCGAACTGGTTTCCAATGCTCAGGGTCCTTTCTTTTATGCCGAAAAATCCCTTTGGGTCCTGCCCACAAGGCGGGGTTTTCTTTTGATTTACTGTGTCAGGATTTGTCCGTGTGTAGGTGTGTTCATGTGTGTGTCCGTACGTCCGTGTGTCCTTGTGTGCATCACCCATGGTATTTTCCGTTGTCATACTCCCTCCATAAAATCCATGAGCAAACAATCAGATGCTACAAATTGCCTCGAAGTCGTCTCTCTGTCTGGGTGCACGACCTGGAGGGAGGGGCACACTCCCTCCGACCCTCACAGACGCACACAGACATGGTTA
The DNA here is from genome assembly GCF_964198595.1 of Lampetra fluviatilis. Lineage (NCBI taxonomy): Eukaryota > Metazoa > Chordata > Hyperoartia > Petromyzontiformes > Petromyzontidae > Lampetra > Lampetra fluviatilis. The sequence continues at coordinate 14,224,062 of NC_136291.1, read as the reverse complement.
AAAAGTTTTAAATTAACATTTGTCCCTTACCATTTCCCAGTTATGATTCTGTATGTAGCCTAAGGTGTGTCGTTTCCCATCGTGGTGCTTGACCCAAGTGGAGGTGCCTCCCCGAGCACATACACACTCCCATCCCGCGCTGCGGGGATACAAAGACGGCCGGGATCTCCCTTTCTCTCCGACCCTGGGTTTAACATCGCTCTTTTATTATGTATTTTATTTCGACCTGGTGGTGATTTATCCCGCTATCCTGGCTTTTCATAAGTTTTACTTTTGTCTTTCATGCATAGGCTTATTATTATTAATTTATTTCCGATATCTTAGGTTAAGGGGTAAGTTTCTTGATCCTAGGAATTCGTATTCCTTGGTGTCTGCATGGTTATATAAGCGGAATATAGTTGACGGTGAATAGCGTTAACATTGATGTTATGTACGATATTATGTATTGTGATGTCATTAACTTAACTTGTTGGTCAGGCTTCACTGACATGAAGTTGCATTTCATAGCCTCGCAGGTTTTTGCCTCACTCTGTCTCTGCTCGCCGTTGTTGTTGCTGTCCAGCTGACGCCGTTAACTCAAGGCCTCATTAATTTCCGTCACTCCTTGTAGGTGAGGGCGGTTGAACCTTGGAGTCAGTTCTGGTTTTTGTCTGCTTGCTTTTTCTGATGTCCCCTGACCCCGGGAGTTATCATTCCTACTTTTATGGCCTGTCGAAGCCCGACTTGCTGTTGCTGGCTGGTGTGTTGTTCCCGGCTTTTTGCTTACGTTTGCAGTTCGCCGTGCTCTTAATTTCCTTCCCTCTTCAACCTTATATCGACTATTCGCTCCTGTCTGGGTGCGATTCAATTTTGACTTAGGAAGGTTCTGATTGTCATATGCTTTGGGTCGAGTTGTATTTTAAAGTATGGAAATAACATTTCATATTGACTTAATGATGGTGATGGTTCAGTAGGCGTAACTTGTGGCCTGGTTTAATTGGAGTGGGTGTGAATATCAATAACTTTAGCCTACCCTGTTGTTAAATTCTGACTTTAACGTTACTTTAATAGCAATACAGAATAATTGAGCTTTTCGACTTAACTAGGCGAACGCGAACTTTTGGTGACCTCCGCAGCCTTGTTATTCAGCTGAGTCTGCATCCTTGATATACAACGCTCTTATTCGTCTCACTGTGGTCATCCAACCTTCTGCTCTGGGAGTGTTATTCTTAATTTCAGGTCAAAGGCCCCCTCACGTTCAGACGCGCAGGGTTGTTAATCAGCTCCCTCCCCTGTGCACACAGCGTTGCTGACCCACTTCATTTGACCACTCACCCTGGATTTAATAATTTAATTCCTTAAAACCATGCAGGATGGTTGGCTTTTTGCCTTAATTATGTCTGGCTGACTCTCCCACTGTCTCTGCCGCCTGCACGGGTGACATATGCCCGTTCATCAGGCCCCCTCCTTCCTTGAAGCAAGGTTGCAAATTCTGTCATCCTAGCCCTCCTCCAGTTCATTACTTAACAACACCTGGTTTTTGCAGCCTGCTGCTTTTTGGGGTGTTTTCATTCATTATATATCAAGTAAAAAGATAATATATAAAAATATCAAGTTTGGAAGAAGGCTTAGGATACAACATTCCGCCCTTTTAAAAATGGCCAGTGGTCAAATGGCCACGGGTTATTTTTAAAAAAATGTATACCCTTCTTCCATCATGAACCATCGATTGTCCTCAAGTTTTGCTGCTATTTCCTTACAACGCGCGCGTACGTGTCACAACTTAACATGATTATATGTGACAAGAGAGGAAATTTTTTTTTTTCTAAAGGAAGGTAAAACGATAAGGAAGGGAGAAATTATTCTATTGACTACGTGTTATAGGAGATATCGTTAAAAAGATAGTTTCTACGGTTATTCTTGGGTGGCATCATCAGGCCTTGGCTCCCTTCTAGCTTGGTAAGGTACGTTAGCAGGAGCGTGAGCAGGAGGGCTGCCATTCCCTGGAAAACATGTTACACATTATCGTAGTGTGATATGCCCATTAGTTTAGTTCCCCCCCCCTTTTCCACCTTTATTCCTCATCTTGCTCCACCAGCACAGGGTACGGTTTGATTTGGTTGATGTGCACCCACTTGTATTGCTGCTCTCTTCCTGTCTTTGTGATTTTTAGCTGATATACTACTGGGGACATTTTGTCAACCACCTCGTGTGGTCCTGTCCAGGAAGGTAGGAATTTCCTGCACTTCTGTTTTCTTTTCTCGTAATTGAGGTACCACACCTGGTCTCCTAGCTGGTATTCTGCGTGGCTGGCTTTTTGGTCATAGTATGCTTTGCTCCCCTGAGCCTCTACTTGCAACTGGTCCCTGACCATAGCGAACGTGCTCTGTAGGTGACTATTGAGTCCCGTCAGGTATTCAGTTGGCGTCATTGCCGTCGGGGTCTCGTCCTCCGCTGGGACATATAACAGGTGTACTGGGAGGGTCATTAGCCTCCCTGTCATGATCTCGAAGGGTGTCCTGCCTGTAGCTCGGTTGGGTGTGGCTCGCATGGCCATCAAGACTAGGGGTAGTTTCGTATCCCAGTCGCGGCCCGTGGTAGACACATATTTCTTTAGGAGGCTCACGATGGTCCTGTTGGCTCTTTCCACCTGTCCTGAGGATTGTGGATGGTATGCGACATGTAATTGTCTTTTTACTCCCAACATCTTCCACACTTCTGTGATGACCTCGGCTGTGAAGTGGCTTCCTTTGTCTGAATCGATCGTTGACGGTAGGCCCCATCTACTGAATATTTGGTTGATCAGTAGGATAGCGGTCGTTTCCGCGGTGTTGTTGGGTGCTGGTAAACACTCTGTCCATTTAGAGAATGCACAGGTCACAGTTAGCATGTACTTGTTCCCTTTGGTTGATCGGTTGACAGGTCCTATCCAGTCGATTTGTAGGTTGGACCAAGGATAATCTGTTCCCCTCCTCTGTAGGGGTGCCCTATGCTGTGAGGTCGTTGGCTGGTACTTACAACACACGAGACAGTTGGACACATGTTTGTGTATGTCTTCCCCCATTTTAATTCTTTTTCTGCGGCTTCCTGTTCCTGTCCCCACTCCCATGGTTCGTCTTTTTGCAGTAGTTTGACTAAGGGTCGAACGATTCCTGCGTAGTCGTCCACGAACTGTCGCAGGTAGTTGCAAATCCCTAAGAAGCTCCGAAGGGTCGTGACTGTGGTGGGCGATTTGAGTGCGAGGAGGGCTTCAAGTCTTTTGGTTTGGGGTAACATTCCCTCAGTGCCGACCTGGAGCCCGAGGTAGTCCACCCTTTTGCGTGCCCACTGTCCTTTTTGTATTGAAATCTTTGCGCCTGCTTCCTTTAACTGCTCGAGGGTATGCTGGAGGCTCTCGAGGTGTTCTTCCCAGGAGGAGTCCTTGACCAGTATATCGTCGACATAGACGATGGTACCTCGCTCTTTTGCGTCGTCCATTGCCTTGTGTAGGAATATGTTAAAGTCCGCAGGTGAATTTGAGTATCCAAATGGACATCGGTTCCAAGTATACTGTATTCCATTGAATGTAAATGCCAACTTGTATTGATCCGCTTCTTTCACGGGCATGGTCCAGAAGCCATTTGATAGATCCATGGTGGTGAGAATTTTTGCGCCTTTTATTTGGTTGAGATTCTGGTCGATTTCTGCCATTGGCCATCGAGATAGGGGAACCGTTTTGTTGAGTTGCCTATAGTCGATGGTGAGTCGCCACTTGCCTGTGGGTTTCAATACAGGCCAAATCGGCGAGTTGTAGGTTGAGTTGCATTCTCGAATTATATTCTTCTTGAGTAGGTTCTCCAAGGTTTCTTGGATTGATTCGTAGGCAGCCAGTGGAACCTTGTATTGTTTCACATATACCGCTGGCGCTCCTTCCAGTGTGGGAATAGATACCACGTGTAGGTCGGTTTTGCCGCAATCATAGGGGTCTTCTGAGAACAGGGAGTGGTATTTGTGGAGCAGTTGACGAAGCTCATTTCGTTGAGTGTCGTTCTCGAGGGCGTCTGCTGCTTCAATTTGTTGTTCGATTTGTTCTTCTATTAGGGAGACTCCTTGTCCTGGGTCTGGGTCCAAGGCCTTCGTGGTTTCGGGCGGCTCGGTTGAAAGTTCCTTTTGCGTTACTATCGGTTGAGTTGCCTTGGCTTCATCCGAGGGTAATACGCTCTTGCCCTCGTGTTCTCCTTCATCAGTTTGCAGTTCGTCGGTTTGGCCTCCAGGGGGCGGTATATACTCCATGAGGGGACGGTCATTTGGTGATACTGACTCTAAGTCGGCTTCCTTTCGGTCTTCTCTCAGTCTGTTAGTCATTAGCTGAGTGATCCGAACTCCTGCTGGGAGCTCGTCTTCGTTCCTGGTTGTCGTTGATAGGTCGTTGAGCTCTTGTGTTATCACTTGGATTCCCGTGGAGTCTCTCATAACGTCTTCATCTTCTGAGTCCCTCTGTTGCTCCGGCATTGACTGTGCCCAAATTTGTCGGGATTCAAGGTTCATAATGGGTTTCAGGCGATTCAGTAGTTCTATCCCAATGATCAACTCTTTTCCGGGGCTCCGTACGACATATAGGGGATGGTTCATGTTGATTTTGTTGAACGTCAACTTCGTCATAACTTTGCCCAATGGTCGCATGTGGGTCCCTTCACATCCTGAGTAGGTAAGGTTACTTGGCATCATCTGTAGTGTTTCATTCTTCCTCTGGAGGGCAGTCTGGAGTTCGTCAAATAATTCTCTGGATATCATGGATATTTCTGCTCCAGTATCACAAAGGCCCTGGCTGGTCAGGGTATCTTGCAGTATTACTTCCACGTGGACTCGTCCGACTGGTCCTACGGGAATCAATTCCCCCAGATGGTACCCTTTTCCCTCTGGTACCACTTCGGTGATTGCTTCGGGGCTTCTTGTCTTCCCTACGTTCACTTGGGCTACCTTTGCGCTGGGTGTGTCCTCCTCCTGTGTGGGTATAGTTGGTATTCTTCCCTTTGCTATTTGCATGGGAGTCTTCATACTCCCTAGGAGCTCTTTTTCCATCCTAATGTGGTGAGCATATCGATTCCTGTTAGCTAACGGTGGTCTATGCTCTATTGTTAGTGGAGGCGGCAGTGGGGGACGATATGGTGACTGGTTTAATGGGCGTCGGCCTCCGCGGGGTAGGTATGGCCCGTCACTCGCTCTTCCTCCTCCATAATTCCAGCCTCCGCCCTCTCCTGCATTCCATGGTGGTGGCGGCTGTGGGTGCCAGGTTCCCCTTGACTCGTCCCTCCCCCCACGTGGAACGTGGTTCAGCGTGTTGTAGACGGGTGTTGATTCTATTGGGTTAGGCGCCCTCTCCTGGGGGAATTCATGTCCACCCCGTGTGGCGCTAATATTATTCCTTGGAGATTCGCTTCCCTCCAGATCGAGGCATTCTTTATCTCTGGTGACGATGTGGGTTTTGGCTATGCTAGTGGTTTTCCGTCCGTTCACCCAGGCCGTGTGGGCCTTGCTTTCAATCTGGCGTAGGGAGGCAGTCTCGGGGTCCAACATCATTCCTACTATTCTCACTATTTCAGGTCTCAATGATTGAAAGAACATCACTTTTAAAACTGTCTTATCTCCCTGGGCATTGTCCCCGTCTCCTGCGTAATATGCTTTCTTAAGGCGTAGGAGATAATCTCGTGGGTCTTCGTCTACTCGCTGGGTCATCAACTTTGCCGCGTTCAATCCTTCGGATAGTGTGAAGTATTCCCCAAATCTCTTAACTACTGCTCGGCTCAATTGTTTAAAGTCACTCTTCACCCTATTTGGCAGGGAGGCTACCCATGGTCTGGCGGGTTCATGTAGGCTCCTTGATAATAAACATGCCTTTTCTGCTGATTTACCCAGACCCCGGATCTTAGCCTCCTGTTCTACCGTAGCTATGTAAGTGTGTATGTCCCTGTTCTTGTTATGTGGATCGAAGTAGGGAATTCTCACGAGTGCTTTGTCCATTAGTTTTAGTGTCTTACTGTTAAAAGTGTGTTGTTCGTCATCAGTGGTGTCGGTTCCTGAGGAGTGCTCACTTGAGCTACCCTTGTCTCCACTATCCCTGTTGTCATGTTTCCCGTGTCTGTGTCTCTTGTTTTCCTTATGTGGGTCTTGTGATTCGTGTTTGTGGGTTGGTGTGCGTGATCTCCTTGAGCGGTGTCTATGTGGTGAGTGTTTTTGTCCTTGACCTTCATGCTGCCTACTACGTGTGTAGTGCCTGCTAGGTGAGGTGTTGTATTTACGTTTGTCTCGTGCTTCATGGTTATCGGGATTCCTGTCTCTGTCATCTGTGGTGCGGGTGGTTTTGCGTGGGTGATTTTCACGGGTCATGCGTCCCTCTGGTGAATTTCTCTGTTACCCCTGTCGTGTTGATAATGTTTACGTGAGGTGCGTCTCTCTGGTGAGCTGTGTCTGTCATCTGCATCATGTCGGTCATGTTTGCGTGAGGTGTGTTCCTCTGGTGAGCTCTCTCTGTTACCCCTGTCGTGTTGATAATGTTTACGTGAGGTGCGTCTCTCTGGTGAGCGGTGTCTGTCATCTGCATCATGTCGGTCATGTTTGCGTGAGGTGTGTCTCTCTGGTGAGCTGTGTCTGTCATGTTTACGTGAGGTGCGTCTCTCTGGTGAGCTGTGTCTGTCATCTGCATCATGTCGGTCATGTTTGCGTGAGGTGTGTTTCTCTGGTGAGCTGTGTCTGTCATGTTTACGTGAGGTGCGTCTCTCTGGTGAGCTGTGTCTGTCATCTGCATCATGTCGGTCATGTTTGCGTGAGGTGTGTCTCTCTGGTGAGCTGTGTCTGTCATGTTTACGTGAGGTGCGTCTCTCCGGTGAGCTGTGTCTGTCATGTTTGCGTGAGGTGTGTCTCTCTGGTGAGCTGTGTCTGTCATGTTTGCGTGAGGTGTGTCTCTCTGGTGAGCTGTGTCTGTCATCTGCATCATGTCGGTCATGTTTGCGTGAGGTGTGTCTCTCTGGTGAGCTGTGTCTGTCATGTTTACGTGAGGTGCGTCTCTCCGGTGAGCTGTGTCTGTCATGTTTGCGTGAGGTGTGTCTCTCTGGTGAGCTGTGTCTGTCATGTTTGCGTGAGGTGTGTCTCTCTGGTGAGCTGTGTCTGTCATCTGTGTCATGTTGGTCGTGTTTGTGCGAGGTGCGTTTCTCTGGTGAGCTGTCCCTGTCATCTGCATCATGTCGGTCATACTTGCGTAGCGTGCGTCTGCCTGGTGTGCTGTTTAGGTCATGTTTCCCGTCTTGCACCAGCTCCGCCCTTTTCCGCCCTATCATTACAGTGTATCCTGATGACTTAGGGTTAATTATTTGTCTCTCTCTAACGTTGGGGTGGTCGGCCTCATGTTTTCCCGTTTGTATTACTATTTCCTCTTCTCTCTCCTCGATTTGCGAGGGTGTTACTTCATCAAAAATGCTTTGCACAGTAGCCATACTCATTGTGGGATCTGGCCCTGGGCTACGTCCACGTGGCTCGGAGTGTGGTAAATTGTTACTCCCGTATGTGTTCTGTGTATCAGCGTCTGGGTGTTTCACTGGTGCATTTAGTGCGGATTCTTTCTCTCTCATGAGGGCGTGCAGACGCTCTACCTGCACCATTAAGGACAGTTTCTCTTGTCTTTCCCTTTCAAATTTTTCCTCATTCCATAATCTTTCTCTGTCTGTCTGTGCGAGGAGATACGAGTCTACCCTCGCTATTTCTGCAATTTTTACGTCACGTTTGGCTTTGCCACATTTCATCACGTCCTTAAGTAGTTTCCTTCTATGGGCTTTAACATCTTCTGTATGGCACCCCTCCCATATATCTCTCTGCTCCGTCTGCTGGCTAGCAGTCCGTCCAGTACGTTTTAACACAAATTCCCGATATTGTTTTTCCATAGATTCCATCTCCTCCTCAGAGGTCCACTCTGTATCAGTGTTATGCGTTGGTGTGTCAACCTCAGAACGTTGTGGATCCTGCGCCATCTCTATTACGTAGTGTGGTTAATAGACTTAAGAGTGTATCTTAATTCTAACATCTCATGTGCGGCGTGAGTTACTCTAGAATTCCCCTTCAGCGCACATATAAACAATTGTATCACAGGATGCGTCAGTTCAACTCGAGCAAATAATTTCAGCCCAGCTGTCTTTGTTATACTCTGCTACTCTGGTATTTCCCTTCAGAGCGCGTGTATACCCCCGTTTATAATCACAAGGCAACGTTAGTTCACACCACTTTGATTAACACAACAGTGATTCGTTCCTGAATTCATGCACAAACTGTCTGCGAGAAATCCCGGACAAGAGCCCCCATTATGTTGTATATGTTGGGTGTGAAAATTTTGATATGTTGTATGCGTGCGTGGGTGAAATTATTATGTTGTATATGTGGGTTATGAATATTCAGTGAAAATAATAATAATCAAATGAAATTTGGCCAAATGTGTAATTATCCGGAAATATATTAATTTATGTAATTATGCACATTTAATTATGCCAATTCGAGAGGTAATCGTAGTAATTATGCGAGTGGGTGTAATTATGATAATGCAAGTCGTTATGATAACCAGACCCCGCCTCGGTGACGAGGGTGGGTTATCGATCGGAATAAGGCAATTAATCGTATGCAGTTATGCAGGTGTGGTGTAAGTATACAAGATTAACTTAGATTAACTCGGCATCGTTGTCTAGGTTCGTCTTATTCTCGCTTATCTTTAGGTCCCCGGTTCACCCCGTTATCGCTTTAACATTTATTGAGTATGTGTTAGTGTGTTTATTAAGGTCACCAAGTTCAGATCTCAACGCAGAAGCAGATCTTATGCATAGACTTCAGGAAAGAATCACACAACCACTTCTGTATTAATCAATTTATTACTAATTCAACCTTAACTATGATATAGTATGCGAACTCTCAATCCCGGAACGTCAACACGGCATCAATACAGTATCATCAATGATTGTCTGATTTCACTTGACAACGGCACATGGATCCCGCGTAACGCGATGGTTGTTAGTGAGAGAGAGTCGTTAAAACATGCAAATACTATGCTAAGAAAACCTTAACGTTAATGAATGATTATACTTGAAAGATTATACGGCGATAAAAACACAATCAAAAACAGTTATTATTCTTAAAGGCACCAATCTCAACAGATACATCGGCAGGTTATCTGACAACAGAATGGCTCGGAGTAAGGACCTGCGACGGCGCTCCTTTTCCGAAGATCGTTATCTTATACAGACTTTACTAATTGGGGACCAGATCACCTGATAAGGATCTGGTGGGCCACCACTCCCCACGTGAGCGTTGCTCGGCGGAAGGAGGTGCCAAGAATCAATTCGTATTGATGGATCTGTTGGGAATTTATGCGATTAAGAGTACAGCCCACTAAATATTAAAGATAAAAATTACGAATACTCTTATAAATGACGGATGGCCATCACTCGGTCGTTGGGATGCCTTCACAGCCACGGACGGCTTATGGGTTCGAGTGTGTTTGAGTGGTAAGAGTGGTCTTGAATAGTCAATGTTCGGAGTCGGTTCTTTATGTCAAACAGACGCCTGGGGTTCGTGTGGTGAGGGGGCGGTGCGCGTCATACGTATTAGTCGCTCCTCTGTCACCGTGGTGAATTGGTTGGATGCCTGTTGATACGCTGTCGTAGTTCGGAACCCGGTCGGTAGGTGGCGCCCACAGCTCGCTCGCAGCGTCGTCGCCAAACCGCGATTCTCGCGGCAGCAGGGAAACCGACTCGGCAGAGGTTGGCCTGTCGCGGCCGAGTTGAGCTGTCAAGCGGGTCTTGCCCGCCTGCAGAGGAGACGGGGAGCCGCTTGAGTCGAGCCCCGAGAGCCGTCTGAACTCGGCTGAGTCCCAGAAGCTGAAGAGTCGAGCCGGCCCGTTAGTCGCAGCTCGCCCTTGAGTCGACCCGCTCGGTCGAGCTGAAGATGAGTCGAGCCGACCCGCTCGGTCGAGCTCGCTCCGGAGCCGACCCGCTGGTCGAACTCGTGATGAGTTGACTCCCCTGGTCGAACTGGTTTCCAATGCTCAGGGTCCTTTCTTTTATGCCGAAAAATCCCTTTGGGTCCTGCCCACAAGGCGGGGTTTTCTTTTGATTTACTGTGTCAGGATTTGTCCGTGTGTAGGTGTGTTCATGTGTGTGTCCGTACGTCCGTGTGTCCTTGTGTGCATCACCCATGGTATTTTCCGTTGTCATACTCCCTCCATAAAATCCATGAGCAAACAATCAGATGTTACAAATTGCCTCGAAGTCGTCTCTCTGTCTGGGTGCACGACCTGGAGGGAGGGGCACACTCCCTCCGACCCTCACAGACGCACACAGACATGGTTAAAAAGTTTTAAATTAACATTTGTCCCTTACCATTTCCCAGTTATGATTCTGTATGTAGCCTAAGGTGTGTCGTTTCCCATCGTGGTGCTTGACCCAAGTGGAGGTGCCTCCCCGAGCACATACACACTCCCATCCCGCGCTGCGGGGATACAAAGACGGCCGGGATCTCCCTTTCTCTCCGACCCTGGGTTTAACATCGCTCTTTTATTATGTATTTTATTTCGACCTGGTGGTGATTTATCCCGCTATCCTGGCTTTTCATAAGTTTTACTTTTGTCTTTCATGCATAGGCTTATTATTATTAATTTATTTCCGATATCTTAGGTTAAGGGGTAAGTTTCTTGATCCTAGGAATTCGTATTCCTTGGTGTCTGCATGGTTATATAAGCGGAATATAGTTGACGGTGAATAGCGTTAACATTGATGTTATGTACGATATTATGTATTGTGATGTCATTAACTTAACTTGTTGGTCAGGCTTCACTGACATGAAGTTGCATTTCATAGCCTCGCAGGTTTTTGCCTCACTCTGTCTCTGCTCGCCGTTGTTGTTGCTGTCCAGCTGACGCCGTTAACTCAAGGCCTCATTAATTTCCGTCACTCCTTGTAGGTGAGGGCGGTTGAACCTTGGAGTCAGTTCTGGTTTTTGTCTGCTTGCTTTTTCTGATGTCCCCTGACCCCGGGAGTTATCATTCCTACTTTTATGGCCTGTCGAAGCCCGACTTGCTGTTGCTGGCTGGTGTGTTGTTCCCGGCTTTTTGCTTACGTTTGCAGTTCGCCGTGCTCTTAATTTCCTTCCCTCTTCAACCTTATATCGACTATTCGCTCCTGTCTGGGTGCGATTCAATTTTGACTTAGGAAGGTTCTGATTGTCATATGCTTTGGGTCGAGTTGTATTTTAAAGTATGGAAATAACATTTCATATTGACTTAATGATGGTGATGGTTCAGTAGGCGTAACTTGTGGCCTGGTTTAATTGGAGTGGGTGTGAATATCAATAACTTTAGCCTACCCTGTTGTTAAATTCTGACTTTAACGTTACTTTAATAGCAATACAGAATAATTGAGCTTTTCGACTTAACTAGGCGAACGCAAACTTTTGGTGACCTCCGCAGCCTTGTTATTCAGCTGAGTCTGCATCCTTGATATACAACGCTCTTATTCGTCTCACTGTGGTCATCCAACCTTCTGCTCTGGGAGTGTTATTCTTAATTTCAGGTCAAAGGCCCCCTCACGTTCAGACGCGCAGGGTTGTTAATCAGCTCCCTCCCCTGTGCACACAGCGTTGCTGACCCACTTCATTTGACCACTCACCCTGGATTTAATAATTTAATTCCTTAAAACCATGCAGGATGGTTGGCTTTTTGCCTTAATTATGTCTGGCTGACTCTCCCACTGTCTCTGCCGCCTGCACGAGTGACATATGCCCGTTCATCAGGCCCCCTCCTTCCTTGAAGCAAGGTTGCAAATTCTGTCATCCTAGCCCTCCTCCAGTTCATTACTTAACAACACCTGGTTTTTGCAGCCTGCTGCTTTTTGGGGTGTTTTCATTCATTATATATCAAGTAAAAAGATAATATATAAAAATATCAAGTTTGGAAGAAGGCTCAGGATACAACAGTCTGGACCAACACGAAGATGCCCCCCCCCGTGTGACCTTGAGACCATTTAAGGGGGCAAGGGCTGTCGGCGAGCAATACCTATGAAGGTCGGCACGGCACACGAGGGGGTGGGTGGGTCAGCGACCAAGCCCGGCCGCCTTTGTCTTCCTGTGTTTTGCGCACAGCACCAGGTCCGCGGGGCGCGTCACCTCGTTACCCGAGCGCTCGATACCTGCCCGCCGGTCACATTGTCACCGCCGTCGTTATCCACGCCTTCGCCCGATGTCATCGTCATCGCCATCATCTTTGTTTTCGTCCACATCGTCATTACCGATGTCCTCGTCATTGCTATCAGTATCGTCACCATCATCATCATCATTGCCAGCATCACTAACCGATATTATCGTTCCCATTACCACTATCGTCACCGCATCATTTAAACATTCATATTCATCATTGCCACCATAATCGTCATTATTATTGTCAAATCACTCATTATCGTTGCCACTTTGTCATTACCATCATCATCATCATAACCAGTGGCGGCTCCTGCAAAATCTCTCAGGGGGGGCAAATGTCTGGATGATTGATAAGGATAAGGTCCACCCATGCAAAGAATAAATTAACAGCTTAAGCATGTAAAGGTAACTTCACTTCTTTAATATTAATGAAAAATAAAGTGACTCTTACAATACATCTTATTTGTTTATATACTCACTATTAAAACAAACCACTCAAGTTTATTTTATTAAAGATTCCACTAGGTGGCGATAAATTATATTGTTGGATGAAACGTGCTTACGTATGATGACGTTAGCACGTATGATGACGTAAGCACGTTAGTGCATGCCCTCCCGGAAGCCATAGAGATTGCATTGCAGCGCCCCCGTTCGAAAAAAAACATCTTTGAATGTAAGTCTATGGGGTCACTCGGGGCGATTCTCAGCCGTAGTGAAATCGCCCAAAAAGAGGCGGTACTCCACAGAACGTGACATGACGCTGATTGGACTATATCCAGAGGCTGACAGTGACGGCTAGCGTGACTCTGTGGTTGAATGACATTGGTGGTGCGTCGCCCAATCACCCTAATGAAGAAACCGCCCCTGATCATAACCATTACTTATCTTGATGAATCATCATTATCACCATTACGATCATCATTACCATCATCATCACAACCATCATTATTGTCATCATTCTCATCAGCATCATCAATGACCACTTTCATCGGAGTCATATTCTCTATCACCATCACCACTATACTCGTCACCAAGTCATCTGCAGCATCGTTACCACGCGGTGCGGCGAGTGTGTGTAGCAGCAGCACACCTGGCCCGAAGGCCTTCACGCTGTTGGGGTCGATCTTGGGCCGGAGGGGGGGCCCCTGGCTTCAGCTTGGCCTTGGAGAACTGCGACAGGTAGGTCATCACCGAGTGCTCGTCCACATTGGGGTCGACGAGCTCCTCCGGGGCGATTACCTAGGTGGGGGGCAGATCGAGGTGAAGGTCATGTGGAGGCCACCCAAGCATTTATAGTGCTACAGGCGATTATTATTATTAGTATGTGCGTGCGTGTGTGAGTCCCATGACTGTTTTTCAGGAGGGTGCTGCCAAGTTTTTGTAATCGAGTGGCGAGAATTGCTGCTGCTTCGTGTGATCCAAATTTAGTGATTTGAAGGTAATTTTAAAATATGGCAAATAATATGAATCGCGACGCCGCCACACAATGGCCTACTCGCTTCGAATGATAAGGGCGCGAATTTTATAGTGAACACAGCATTAAAAACCAGGGAGGCCTGCTAGATTGGAACCACAAACCTCTGCAACAAACTGGGCTATTTCACCACCCAAAAACACATTGGATGGTTCGACTGACTCACTGACTGATCCACTGACCGACTGGCTGACAAACTGACTAACTTTCTGACTCAATGACTAACAAATTGACCGACTCACTGACTCACCGACTGATTGACTAACTGACCGACTCATTGACTCGCCTGTTACAGAAAACAAGAGTGGCTCAGCGCTGCTGGGTCTGCGCATATCGAGCGAGCAGCCCAGCGGCTACCACAGTTGCGAGATGTTAACTACCTCGTCTGATAAATAGGAGATCGCCGGTTCAATCCCAACCCCGTCACCTGTATATTTGGAGTTTGCATATTCTCCCCCTGGTTGCGTGGATTGCTCTCCGGGTCATCTGGTTTTCCCCTCCACATTTAGAATCAACGTGCGTTTTAAAGTATTTGGCTGCTATACATTTCCACGTGAATAGCCAATTCGTTGAGCTGTGATTTGTGACCAGGTCGCTTCTGAAAAAGAACTGTATAGCTCAGTGGGCCTTACCTGGTAAAATAAAAAAAAATGTTTTTAGTTTGGTCGCCAGGTGAGCTCACCGGTGGGACGCCGAGCCAGTCATCCGCCTGCTGCATGGCCTCCCGAGCATTGTCCACTGGCTTGTTGGGGTCCCAGGACTGCCAGTCGGGGCACAGGCCTTCTGTTGAGGCTGCTGTCACCCGGGTCCTCCCCCGGCGGGGGGATGACCAGAGGGGAGCTGCCGCCTCCGGATTCTTCACGATTATTATTATGAACAGTCCGAGCATGTGGGACCCTGGGCTCTCCCGACACCCAGCCCGGCACGCGGAGAGAAGTGGAGGTGCGGGAGGGGGTGTGTGTGGGAAGGTGGCGGGTCGCGGTGACAGCTGGGCCAAGACGAGGTTATAATTGGTATTGGCCGTGGCTGGCATGACCTCACGGGGTATTGGGAGGTTGTGGGGAGGCGGAGTGGGGGGAATAGGAGGGAGATTGAGTTACGGAGGCCGCAGCAGGACTCGGAAGGCCTCCCGTCACCGTCGACGACGACGTTCGTCTATCGTACGGGCAGAGCGGCGGCGCAGCGGTTGGCACAGCGGTTGGCGCGCCGCTCCTCGACGGAACAGGCGACTCGAGTTCGACTCGCAGCCGCGGCCGACACACCAGTGGGAAACGATCCCTCACGACCAATGAGTTGTGAAATCTCTGCTTGACTGGAGACGGAGCGATGGCACCATCTCGTGTGCAGGAGTCAGATGGATGAAATGCTCTTACAGACGTTCACATCCGGCCAAATGTACTCTTATTCAACCCAGCCTCTCTCTCCCCCACTCTTCCTCCCTCTCTCCCCCACTATCTCCCTCTCCCCCTCTCCCTCCCTCTCCCCCACTCTCTCTCCCTCCCTCTCCCCCACTCTCCCTGACGCCGAGTCGACCTATGGGGAGACCCAGAACCAATTCAGATAATCGTCATTGGTGTTGGCCGTGAGCGGGAATTGAACTCGGTAGGCCAGGTTCGTAGTGCAACGCGCCAACCGTTACGCTACCACTCCCCGTACATGCATGCAGTGCACACACCTGTAAATTTTTAAACAAACTCTCATGCCTTCATTGGCCCAAACCCATCTCCATAATTTCCATGATTTTTAAATAGGACCCTATGTATAACGGTAAAAGTATCGTTGTAATGCATATACACAATAACAATTGTCACTAAAAGAGCGACACTAACAGCGCACGCAGTTTAAGGCAACAAAGATTTATTATATTCAGTTTTCACGGATACAACAAACCAAACGCTTCTGAACAATATTAATTCCAACAAACTGGCATGCAAGGAAAATCTAAATGTTTAAAGACAAACGATCGTGTTTTCGAACAGCGAAGAACCAGCTTGTTTCCATAAAAGCAGGCATCAGCCGGGAGCTTCTGCAAGGTGGACATGGAGCAGATCCACTCCGACGCAAATGTCTAGACAATAAGAATCGTCCCAACTTGTTAACAAAGATATCCCTGCTACAAAAGACGCAGGCAATGTAACGCAACTAATCAATGCAGCATCCACCACCACCACCACCACAGTACTGCCAAGTCTCACTGCGCCCATCCAGACATCGCATTGACGCCAGAGCGCGCGTGCCGCCGTGCACGTTGCCAACCCCTTTGGATTTTAAAACACGCATCGAGTGACGAATGCGTGCCATATGAAGCGCAATAAGATGCGCCCAAACAGCTGTACTCAAAACACGATTTCAAACTCGCATCGTATTTTCATTATCACAATATCAGTGAGCGCAAACACGTAGGGCTACTTGATGGTCAAGTCACCGATTCTACACGAAAAGGCGAAACGTACTATAAACAGTCGAGTATATTCTGATTGGGTTGTGCGGCATATTATAGAGTGCCTAGTGAGCTGACATTTCTGGGAGTGGATCATCTTCAGACCAGAGAAAGCATTAACTTCTGCTACAAACTCGCACTAAACCACACGATTATCATCTCAGAAAACACCGCAAACACGACCGCCTATCTTCGGCGTCACCATCATCATTACCATCACATCATCACCACCGGTGGTGTCATCATCATTACTATCAAGGCGAGCGTGCGAGCGGGTTCAACGATGACGATACTTCGAGTTCATTTTCCCCGACGACAGACGGTGGGTGTGGAGGATTTGCTTGCGCTGGGGCTCTCGCGCCGTGGGGCAGTGCGAGATGGTGTGGGCCCAGTCTCCACTCGCGCCGCACAGCGGGCACGAGTAGGCGCGCATCACAGGGCACTGGACGCGGCCGTCGGCGTCCTTGAGCGCGTGTGACGAGCAGGTCCTGACCGAGGCCCCGTTACTGTAGCAGAAGGCGCAGCGGATGGCTCTCTTCGCCGCACGGTCAGCAGCACGAGTCGAGCCACCGTCACGGGTTGAGTCAGAGGCACGGTTCTGCCCACTGGCACGGGTCGACACAGCGGCACGGGTCACGTCAGCAGTACTCGCTGCCGCGATCTGCTGGCCCCACTTCATGAGTTGACTCTCCTGCAGCTTCTGATGTTGCCTCTCCTGCTGTAGCTGCTGCTGCCTTTCCAGCAGCTGCCGCCAGTCACAGACCGGCTCGCTATTCCTCGCAGGTGGGAACTCAAAACAGCAGTGCCGTCGCTGCTGCTGTTGGCCATGTGGTGGTGTTAGCCCTGGCAACGAACGACTCTCGTTGAAAATCGTGTCCAGTGTTAACGGTTCTGGTGATGGAAATCGTGGTGGTGATGGTTGTCGGCGTGGTGCTGCAATTGGTGACCACGTGAACTGCTCCTGCGGGAAGAGCTGATACTCTCGGGGCTGCTGCTGCAGATCCTCACCATGGAGGTGATGGCGACTCTGCAGGGTACCGTTTCCGGACGAAGGCGACGTAAAGTCGCCTCCGCTGCTGCGGCCGTGAGCGTTCATCATTCGCGGTGTCGGCTGGCCTTGGCTTTGCTGCGCGCTGCTACTCACAGAGCTGTAGCTGCTGCGCAAGTATTCCATGAAGGAGTCGCTGTTGGAGTCACCGCCAATTCTGTCGCCAACAGCAATTATCGAGCAGCGGAGAGCGCCTGACTCACCACTGCCACCGAGCAATGAAGGGGATGCACCGACTGGGCACGCGTTAACTTCTGCGGAAACTTAAATTCGCGTCTAATCTTGTATAGTCGTCCAAAGCCCCGCCCACAGCTGTTGACTTAAAATGAATCACGTGTCGGGTTTAATTGGAGTTCAAGTTAAAGGCGCTTGCAAGTAGGGTCATCTAAGGTGACAGGAACTGCTGATTGCGCCACCGTCACAAGATGCCAAACAATGCAGGGTGGCCTAAAAGTTAGCACACGGGGATATTTAATTTATTTTAACATTGACATAAAAATGTTATTCTTTAAGTGAATATTGCATCTGTTATAATTATTTGTATCTATGTTTCCTCCTCCTGCGGGGTCACCTCAAATCTGGCCCGGAGCTTGCAGTGTGTACATATCGCTACTGGGCATGGTGCTGGTCAACCCACCCCTCGTGTGTCGTGCTGGTCTTCATGATGTGCGACTCGTTAATAGTATTTCCCGAACAGCCTAAGGCTATACGGGGGATCTTTGTCTTTGTAGTCAGAGCCAGCGTCCACGTGACATTGGCACAATGATACCAGACAGCCTGGCGCCAAAAATTAATTAAAGATCCAATCGAGATATATTGCACGAGACCCTTACTGCATGCTCGCCACGTGTTTCAATTTATACGACTAACATTTTTATTATCGCGTAAATTATTTCGCGATCTAACCGAACAAACTACGTGTTAAACTCGCATGGTTTTTTTAAGCATTCGAACCCTTCTCGATGTTGTCGTCCATACCCCCCACTGCCCCCACCCGAGTTCACAGCTACAAAGTTTGCACACAGACCCCCGTCCTTCCCCCACGGCCACATTATCTGAGCGATAGACATCCACGGAAGTACACCGGCCCCTCCCCCACCTCTGTGTCCCTAGAAATCGGAGGAAGTTCCTCGCGCTGCTTCTTTACACACAACCGGACCGATACGACGGCCGTCCCTATCACTCCAACAGCAAAATCCCCCGTTTCAATTTCAGGTTGAAATTCTAAATCCGAATGCGCGGGGAAAATATTTGTTTTTGCGATTTTAGTCGACAAGCCAAATTGTATTAAAGAAAAGATTTGGAGTGTCCAAAAAAGTGGAGGAGTTCATGTTTCTCAGTGGAGGTTAATGGAAAGCCAACAGGGTTGATCTGCACACAGTAAATAAGATAACAAGAACCCAGTCCACGTGTTTCGAACTTCGATGGGGCGGTTTAAACAGGCATCACGGAACGAGCAGCCGAAGCACTCAGTAGCTATACAAATTATTTTATTTCATTCGTGTGTTTTGACATTACCTGGGTTTTTGACGTGAATTTAGTTATGCCGTTTTTATACAGCCGATGTTCGGTAAATCAATACCGTTTTTTTATTAATCGTCTTTTTCATAGGCACAGCGGTGTGTCCCTACGGGAGGCGCATTTGAATCCAAACCAGCCCGCAGTACAGTAGTAGGCACTGTACTGCAACAAACGTGGACTACCCACTGCTGGCTTAAAGGTCTCATGGTTGCCATACTTTACGCCTTTGATATCAGAATCAGACAGCGATGACAAATGCGTTGGGAGTTGTTTGATAATTATCAGCCCCAATGATATGTATGTTGAACTTCGTTCGCACCATACGTAGCCAACCGTGCTAATCGGAGGTGCGACATGAACACAGCCCATCAGACACAAGTGTTCATGCGCAGCCTTTGTCAAATGCACTGCTCATTGCCAGAGGTCGCAACCGGGTGCCCGATACCCGTACCCTACCCGATACCCGGCTACCCGTACCCGGCCGGGTACGGGTGCCCGTTTGCGACCCTGGTGCGGCCGGGTACGGGTACGGGTAGACCGTGAGTCACTGGTGAGTAACTTTGTCACTCATTTCCCATCGTCTTGTCTCTTCTCACAATTCAAGTTCCTAGAATCAATCCAACCGCGCCTGCAACATGGCTTCATCCCAGAGGTCGCAATCAGGTACCCGATATCCGTACCCTACCCGTACCCGGCGGGGTACGGGTAGGGTACGGGTACGGCCGGGTACGGGTACCCGTTTGCGACCCTGGTGCGGCCGGGTACGGGTAAGGAATCAAAACCCGTTTGCAACCTCTGCTCATTGCACACGAGGCTTCTTCCTAGGCAGTTGTCTGGGTTCTAGCATTGACACAGGACCTCAGCGGCGTCTACAGGCCACCTCCACTGCGATATTAACCTATCGATGTGTTTATAATAAATCTATGATCTTATCTGATAAATTACAGCTGAAATAACCAGTGTGCAAATATGATTGAGTAGAGTTTCATTGCAAGGTCCTCAATGTTGTCGCTCAGGGAGTGCCAAACGTGTGGTGGTGGTGTGGTTGGAGTGGATTGGGCTTTCAGATGAGAGTGGACTTGTCAATGACCGGTACCAGAAGTGTCAAGATCGGCTTCTGTGGAGGAGGCTCGTGAAGGACGCTGCAGGGCAGTTGGCAGGAGTCGCCCTCTAGCAACAGCGGAGGACAGAGGAGCAATGCTCACAACAATGAGCAGAGCACTGGGCAGCTAAAACACAGCAAGTTGGCATAGTGGGTAACACAGGTGATGCATCTGCCAGCCATCTCAGTCAAGCAACCCATGGCACCTGGGTCTGTCCAGGGACCTCCTGCCAGCGAGCCTGCGACACTTCACGTGGCCTCAAAGTGCACCTAGCCTGCGCAGTGGTGATGTTGCGGTGGAGCGTCGCCCGTGGTTGCACTGTGGTGACTGCGGCAATCGCCACTCCGCCACGGGTCACCTCTCAGCATCAGCAGCCTCTGCTTGGGAATTATCCACTCAGAGACGACGGGGCAGTGTGGCCTGAGCAAATGCCCCGAGATAACAATGGACTCGGGTTGGGTGGCATTTATTTAATACTAGCGGTAAGTACCCGGCGTTGCCCGGGCAAAAAAGACAGACACACATTGAATTACACACAGACATCGACCCACACACATAGAAACACATCGACTTACACGCACACACATATATATGGACTCACACAGACAGACATCGACTTTAGGTACACACATCGAGTTACACACGCACATCGACTCACACACACACATAGACTTACACACACACACACATTGACCTACACACACATATGGACTTACAAAGACACACTTATCAACAGAGGCCGATCTTGCCACCGCTGGTACCAGTCATCGACAAGTCAAGTCAGCTCCACATCCTCCTGGAGCACATCACTCCATCTCTTCTCTAGCCCCCTCGATCCAGCGGTGGCTGGGCATGCGGGCTACATGGCCCAGCCAACGCAGCCTTGCCTGCTGTAGGAGGTCACCAATGGGACTTGGTTAAACCCAGGATTGATCGTAGGCAGGCCAGCCTAAAGGTTTCTAACCGGCAAAGATGTTCCATTAGGGGGGTGCACGTTTCGCAAGCGTAGAGAAGGGAGGTAATTACCGTGGCCGAGAAGACCTGGAGCTTCATGCGGAGCGAAAGACCAGGTAGCTTCCACACAGCATAACGCAGCCGATGAAAAAATAATGGTGCTCGACTGATTTGGAGTGAAACCTCTGCTGTTAAACCGGAGCTGGTCCTGAGCACACTGCTCAGGTATGGGAAACTCTCCACTCTCTGCACAACTGCCGCATCACCAATTGTGAGTAGTGAGGGTGGATTGTCCGATGGTACAAAATACACAGGCAGGTGCTTAGTTTTGGTGGGGCTGATGGTAAGGCCCCACCTCTTAGTGGCAAGCTCCAGGTTCAGCAGCAGTGCCTCCAAGTCCTCCTCTAAGTGAGCAGCAATCACCAGAGCATCGGCATACATAACATGGTTGAGCAATAGGGAGCCATCCCTTGACCACACCCGGGCATCGATCAGCCTCCCATTGTATCTGTACCATATGGTAATTCCTGCGGTACAGCCATTGAAGGCTTCACGAACTACGTGGTCAAAATGTAATGCGGGCGAAAACGGCTTCGCGGATATGACGTCATGGGGGGAGGAGTTAGGTCACGTGGGTGAGAGGGGTGAGGTCTTAAGGGAGAGATACCGGAAGAGACGAGAGAGTGTGGGAGACAGAGTTAGAGTGAGGCCACGCAGGGCGGAGGTCGAGGAGTGGCGAGATCGCCACACACACGGGGGAGTAAGACTTGGCACCGTCGGCCAGCGGTGACCAAGCGCGGAGGAACGACGGGCAGCAGTGGAGCTGCAGTAAGAGCAGCGATGGAGCTGCAGTGAGCGCAGCCGGAGGACTGCACAAGGGGTCTGCAGCGGGGCTGCAGAGGTGTGGAGGCTACGGGAGCGAGGGCAGCTACGGAGCTCCCAAGGGGAGAGCTCTGAGCGAGGGCCGTGCGGGAAAAGTGTAAGAACCCGAATAAAGGACAACGGAGACAGAACCAGGATCGAGTCCCTTATTACACTGGTGTCAGAAGTGAAACGGCATGTCAAAACAGCTCAGAAGAAAGAATATTCCTGCGCCATCGTCTGCTACAACATCCGACGACGACGACCTTCCTCGGGCAGTCGACCTACCTGCGATGGAGGAGGAGATCCGTGCGGGAACAAGCGCGGGTCCGGGAGTCGAAGAGGTCGCCGCGTCGGTGGACCCGTCTGCACCTGTGGACGCGGATTGGCGATGGAGGCAGATGGCGGCGCAGCTGGAGACGCTGAAAATCGTGCTCGCGCAATTGTGCGGGCTCGTCACGCCGAGGACGGCGTTGGGGGGAGCCGATGGAGGTCCGCAGGTCGCTGCCTTGCCTCCGCTGTCGGCGCCAATGACCACGCGGCAAGAAGACGCCATTTTGGGCGTGGCAGGAGAAGAACGGCGGGAAGCCGCCATCTTGCGCTCTCCGCGGCGAGAGGCCGCCATCTTGAACACGCGGCGATGCGACGCCATTTTGAATATGCCGCCTGGTGTGTCATCGGAGGAGGACAGTGCAACAAGGAGTCGCAGTCGTCATCTCACGACCGTCAAAGAATTCTCCATCGGGGGCGATTGGAGTGCTTTCGCCTGCCGATTTCTGGCGGCGGTACGCTCAGCGAGGTGGACGGACGCTGAGGCGTTGGAGGTTTTACCGACTCTTCTCGATGACGAGTCGGTGAGATTCTTCCACTCCATCAAGGCGGAGAAGAAGAAAACATTGAGAGGAGTTTTCGATGAGATGGCAGATGCATATAAGCCACCGGATGACGCTCATCGCCGGTTTGTTCAACGTCAGCGAGCACCCGAGGAGTCGCCGGTGGCATACAGGGGTGCGGTATTGGAGTTGGCCATGGCTGCATACCCGGAGACGGAGCCTGACCTGCTCGAACCTCTCATCTTGGGTAAGATGCTCGAGCTGTCCCGGGATTTGGGGATTCCTATGCCGGTGTGTGGCCACGAAAAGCTTACGTCCCGGGCGGCCGCTAAATGTCTTGATGCCCAGTTCAACCTGCGCAGTTGGAAGCAAGTCACGGCGTGGACGGGGGGACCCATCGTCGAGGGAGGTGCCGCGGGTTGGGATCCCAAGAAGGCGGTGTACGTTCCTGACGGGGGGGACCCGCAGGAGCTGACAGCCGCCTCTGCTCAGTGGTAGGCCCGCAGTACGCCGGGGCCGCGATCTGCGCCACCGCCACGGGAGCATCGGGACGGGGTGCTTGCGGCGCGGCGTAATAACATCCACTGCTTCCGCTGCGGCCGTAAAGGCCATTACGCCAGGGACTGCTGGGCCCGCGTCCCGGGTCCGCCCCAGCAGGAGGCCTCGTCAGCGGACGTGCCACGGAAGGATCCTCCAGGACAGGCAAGTCGGTGCGCACCAGACTTGACACCTCACTCATCACCGTTGTCGTGCGATCCGGGTGTTGTTAATAACGGGGGGAAGCCATCGACTGGGCCACGTCGCTCGGTAACGCAGTGGCGTAAATTGGCACGGCGGGTCGTCGAGGCTGCTACTGGCTCGTCCACCGTACCTGGTTCTATACAAGGGGTGGATGTACGTGTGTTAGTGGATTCCGGGGCGTCCGCGACCATTATATCGGATGTCATTTTCCATCTGTTGAACATCCCACCTGAGGCCGTGCGTCCGGTATACGATTCTTGCGTCGCTGCCAACGGGGGTAGCATGGGCATTGTGGGCCAGGTGGACGCTACAATATCTATCGGGGGAGTGTCGGCCTCGGGAATTGTGTTAATTTCGAGGTCCCTCGCGGTTCCTTGCTTATTGGGAACTGACTTCCTGGCCAAGATGCCCATTCTTAATTTAGGAGCTTTCGTGACTGCAGGAATTATTCTTTGGTTTTTTTCGGTTAAGTCACGTCTAAAAATAAAATAATAAATTAAAATAACATATTACGACGTTTCGATTGCAACACAAGCAATCATCATCAGGTATAAAAGAAATAGCAACAAAAATCTAACTAGAAAACTATAGACAGACATACAAGCAGACAGACATCACAACGGCACACAGAGAGGACACAAATCGGCACAAAGAGAGGGGTCGTTTCTGTGACGGTCCCTTAAATATAGAGAGGGGGGGCGGGGACGGAGAGAGGGAGGGGGCAGAGAGAATTAGCATATCAATGAGTGTACGGCAACGTACTGCTGTTGCAAGTAAGATGACAATGTGGAACGGGCACGCAAAATTGAAAACGGGCACGCAAAATTGAAAATTAGGAGACAGGCACACGAAAATTAAATAACCTAGCAAAATATCGAAATGTGATGTAATACAACACAGAGAGTCGGTTAACACACAATTAACGCATAGCCTGGTTGATTACGTGTTTCAAAATTTGCTAAGTTAGAATTTTAAGTGTGAAAATTCCAAAGAGAGGACACAGGCAGAGAGAACAAATAGTCAGAAAGAAAAAGGATAAGCTTAAAACTTCCCCGTAGAAGTGGTTCAATCTTAATTTAGGAGCTTTCGTGACTGCAGGAATTATTCTTTGGTTTTTTTCGGTTAAGTCACGTCTAAAAATAAAATAATAAATTAAAATAACATATTACGACGTTTCGATTGCCACACAAGCAATCATCATCAGGTATAAAAGAAATAGCAACAAAAATCTAACTAGAAAACTATAGACAGACATACAAGCAGACAGACATCACAACGGCACACAGAGAGAGGACACAAATCGGCACAAAGAGAGGGGTCGTTTCTGTGACGGTCCCTTAAATATAGAGAGGGGGGGCGGGGACGGAGAGAGGGAGGGGGCAGAGAGAATTAGCATATCAATGAGTGTACGGCAACGTACTGCTGTTGCAAGTAAGATGACAATGTGGAACGGGCACGCAAAATTGAAAACGGGCACGCAAAATTGAAAATTAGGAGACAGGCACACGAAAATTAAATAACCTAGCAAAATATCGAAATGTGATGTAATACAACACAGAGAGTCGGTTAACACACAATTAACGCATAGCCTGGTTGATTACGTGTTTCAAAATTTGCTAAGTTAGAATTTTAAGTGTGAAAATTCCAAAGAGAGGACACAGGCAGAGAGAACAAATAGTCAGAAAGAAAAAGGATAAGCTTAAAACTTCCCCGTAGAAGTGGTTCAATCTTAATTTAGGAGCTTTCGTGACTGCAGGAATTATTCTTTGGTTTTTTTCGGTTAAGTCACGTCTAAAAATAAAATAATAAATTAAAATAACATATTACGACGTTTCGATTGCAACACAAGCAATCATCATCAGGTATAAAAGAAATAGCAACAAAAATATAACTAGAAAACTATAGACAGACATACAAGCAGACAGACATCACAACGGCACACAGAGAGAGGACACAAATCGGCACAAAGAGAGGGGTCGTTTCTGTGACGGTCCCTTAAATATAGAGAGGGGGGGCGGGGACGGAGAGAGGGAGGGGGCAGAGAGAATTAGCATATCAATGAGTGTACGGCAACGTACTGCTGTTGCAAGTAAGATGACAATGTGGAACGGGCACGCAAAATTGAAAACGGGCACGCAAAATTGAAAATTAGGAGACGGGCACACGAAAATTATATAACCTAGCAAAATATCGAAATGTGATGTAATACAACACAGAGAGTCGGTTAACACACAATTAACGCATAGCCTGGTTGATTACGTGTTTCAAAATTTGCTAAGTTAGAATTTTAAGTGTGAAAATTCCAAAGAGAGGACACAGGCAGAGAGAACAAATAGTCAGAAAGAAAAAGGATAAGCTTAAAACTTCCCCGTAGAAGTGGTTCAATCTTAATTTAGGAGCTTTCGTGACTGCAGGAATTATTCTTTGGTTTTTTTCGGTTAAGTCACGTCTAAAAATAAAATAATAAATTAAAATAACATATTACGACGTTTCGATTGCAACACAAGCAATCATCATCAGGTATAAAAGAAATAGCAACAAAAATCTAACTAGAAAACTATAGACAGACATACAAGCAGACAGACATCACAACGGCACACAGAGAGAGGACACAAATCGGCACAAAGAGAGGGGTCGTTTCTGTGACGGTCCCTTAAATATAGAGAGGGGGGCGGCGACGGAGAGAGGGAGGGGGCAGAGAGAATTAGCACATCAATGAGTGTACGGCAACGTACTGCTGTTGCAAGTAAGATGACAATGTGGAACGGGCACGCAAAATTGAAAACGGGCACGCAAAATTGAAAATTAGGAGACAGGCACACGAAAATTAAATAACCTAGCAAAATATCGAAATGTGATGTAATACAACACAGAGAGTCGGTTAACACACAATTAACGCATAGCCTGGTTGATTACGTGTTTCAAAATTTGCTAAGTTAGAATTTTAAGTGTGAAAATTCCAAAGAGAGGACACAGGCAGAGAGAACAAATAGTCAGAAAGAAAAAGGATAAGCTTAAAACTTCCCCGTAGAAGTGGTTCAATCTTAATTTAGGAGCTTTCGTGACTGCAGGAATTATTCTTTGTTTTTTTTCGGTTAAGTCACGTCTAAAAATAAAATAATAAATTAAAATAACATATTACGACGTTTCGATTGCAACACAAGCAATCATCATCAGGTATAAAAGAAATAGCAACAAAAATCTAACTAGAAAACTATAGACAGACATACAAGCAGACAGACATCACAACGGCACACAGAGAGAGGACACAAATCGGCACAAAGAGAGGGGTCGTTTCTGTGACGGTCCCTTAAATATAGAGAGGGGGGGCGGGGACGGAGAGAGGGAGGGGGCAGAGAGAATTAGCATATCAATGAGTGTACGGCAACGTACTGCTGTTGCAAGTAAGATGACAATGTGGAACGGGCACGCAAAATTGAAAACGGGCACGCAAAATTGAAAATTAGGAGACAGGCACACGAAAATTAAATAACCTAGCAAAATATCGAAATGTGATGTAATACAACACAGAGAGTCGGTTAACACACAATTAACGCATAGCCTGGTTGATTACGTGTTTCAAAATTTGCTAAGTTAGAATTTTAAGTGTGAAAATTCCAAAGAGAGGACACAGGCAGAGAGAACAAATAGTCAGAAAGAAAAAGAATACGCTTATAACTTCCCCGTAGAAGTGGTTCAATCTTCATTTAGGAGCTTTCGTGACTGCAGGAATTATTCTTTGTTTTTTTTCGGTTAAGTCACGTCTAAAAATAAAATAATAAATTAAAATAACATATTACGACGTTTCGATTGCAACACAAGCAATCATCATCAGGAATAAAAGAAATAGCAACAAAAATCTAACTAGAAAACTATAGACAGACATACAAGCAGACAGACATCACAACGGCACACAGAGAGAGGACACAAATCGGCACAAAGAGAGGGGTCGTTTCTGTGACAATCCCTTAAATATAGAGAGGGGGGGCGGGGACGGAGAGAGGGAGGGGGCAGAGAGAATTAGCATATCAATGAGTGTACGGCAACGTACTGCTGTTGCAAGTAAGATGACAATGTGGAACGGGCACGCAAAATTGAAAACGGGCACGCAAAATTGAAAATTAGGAGACAGGCACACGAAAATTAAATAACCTAGCAAAATATCGAAATGTGATGTAATACAACACAGAGAGTCGGTTAACACACAATTAACGCATAGCCTGGTTGATTACGTGTTTCAAAATTTGCTAAGTTTTTAGACGTGACTTAACCGAAAAAAACCAAAGAATAATTCTTGCAGTCACGAAAGCTCCTAAATTAAGATTGAACCACTTCTACGGGGAAGTTTTAAGCTTATCCTTTTTCTTTCTGACTATTTGTTCTCTCTGCCTGTGTCCTCTCTTTGGAATTTTCACACTTAAAATTCTAACTTAGCAAATTTTGAAACACGTAATCAACCAGGCTATGCGTTAATTGTGTGTTAACCGACTCTCTGTGTTGTATTACATCACATTTCGATATTTTGCTAGGTTATTTAATTTTCGTGTGCCTGTCTCCTAATTTTCAATTTTGCGTGCCCGTTTTCAATTTTGCGTACCCGTTCCACATTGTCATCTTACTTGCAACAGCAGTACGTTGCCGTACACTCATTGATATGCTAATTCTCTCTGCCCCCTCCCTCTCTCCGTCCCCGCCCCCCCTCTCTATATTTAAGGGACCGTCACAGAAACGACCCCTCTCTTTGTGCCGATTTGTGTCCTCTCTCTGTGTGCCGTTGTGATGTCTGTCTGCTTGTATGTCTGTCTATAGTTTTCTAGTTAGATTTTTGTTGCTATTTCTTTTATACCTGATGATGATTGCTTGTGTTGCAATCGAAACGTCGTAATATGTTATTTTAATTTATTATTTTATTTTTAGACGTGACTTAACCGAAAAAAACCAAAGAATAATTCCTGCAGTCACGAAAGCTCCTAAATTAAGATTGAACCACTTCTACGGGGAAGTTTTAAGCTTATCCTTTTTCTTTCTGACTATTTGTTCTCTCTGCCTGTGTCCTCTCTTTGGAATTTTCACACTTAAAATTCTAACTTAGCAAATTTTGAAACACGTAATCAACCAGGCTATGCGTTAATTGTGTGTTAACCGACTCTCTGTGTTGTATTACATCACATTTCGATATTTTGCTAGGTTATTTAATTTTCGTGTGCCTGTCTCCTAATTTTCAATTTTGCGTGCCCGTTTTCAATTTTGCGTGCCCGTTCCACATTGTCATCTTACTTGCAACAGCAGTACGTTGCCGTACACTCATTGATATGCTAATTCTCTCTGCCCCCTCCCTCTCTCCGTCCCCGCCCCCCCTCTCTATATTTAAGGGACCGTCACAGAAACGACCCCTCTCTTTGTGCCGATTTGTGTCCTCTCTCTGTGTGCCGTTGTGATGTCTGTCTGCTTGTATGTCTGTCTATAGTTTTCTAGTTAGATTTTTGTTGCTATTTCTTTTATACCTGATGATGATTGCTTGTGTGGCAATCGAAACGTCGTAATATGTTATTTTAATTTATTATTTTATTTTTAGACGTGACTTAACCGAAAAAAACCAAAGAATAATTCCTGCAGTCACGAAAGCTCCTAAATTAAGATTGAACCACTTCTACGGGGAAGTTTTAAGCTTATCCTTTTTCTTTCTGACTATTTGTTCTCTCTGCCTGTGTCCTCTCTTTGGAATTTTCACACTTAAAATTCTAACTTAGCAAATTTTGAAACACGTAATCAACCAGGCTATGCGTTAATTGTGTGTTAACCGACTCTCTGTGTTGTATTACATCACATTTCGATATTTTGCTAGGTTATTTAATTTTCGTGTGCCTGTCTCCTAATTTTCAATTTTGCGTGCCCGTTTTCAATTTTGCGTGCCCGTTCCACATTGTCATCTTACTTGCAACAGCAGTACGTTGCCGTACACTCATTGATATGCTAATTCTCTCTGCCCCCTCCCTCTCTCCGTCCCCGCCCCCCCCTCTCTATATTTAAGGGACCGTCACAGAAACGACCCCTCTCTTTGTGCCGATTTGTGTCCTCTCTCTGTGTGCCGTTGTGATGTCTGTCTGCTTGTATGTCTGTCTATAGTTTTCTAGTTAGATTTTTGTTGCTATTTCTTTTATACCTGATGATGATTGCTTGTGTTGCAATCGAAACGTCGTAATATGTTATTTTAATTTATTATTTTATTTTTAGACGTGACTTAACCGAAAAAAACCAAAGAATAATTCCTGCAGTCACGAAAGCTCCTAAATTAAGATTGAACCACTTCTACGGGGAAGTTTTAAGCTTATCCTTTTTCTTTCTGACTATTTGTTCTCTCTGCCTGTGTCCTCTCTTTGGAATTTTCACACTTAAAATTCTAACTTAGCAAATTTTGAAACACGTAATCAACCAGGCTATGCGTTAATTGTGTGTTAACCGACTCTCTGTGTTGTATTACATCACATTTCGATATTTTGCTAGGTTATTTAATTTTCGTGTGCCTGTCTCCTAATTTTCAATTTTGCGTGCCCGTTTTCAATTTTGCGTGCCCGTTCCACATTGTCATCTTACTTGCAACAGCAGTACGTTGCCGTACACTCATTGATATGCTAATTCTCTCTGCCCCCTCCCTCTCTCCGTCCCCGCCCCCCCTCTCTATATTTAAGGGACCGTCACAGAAACGACCCCTCTCTTTGTGCCGATTTGTGTCCTCTCTCTGTGTGCCGTTGTGATGTCTGTCTGCTTGTATGTCTGTCTATAGTTTTCTAGTTAGATTTTTGTTGCTATTTCTTTTATACCTGATGATGATTGCTTGTGTTGCAATCGAAACGTCGTAATATGTTATTTTAATTTATTATTTTATTTTTAGACGTGACTTAACCGAAAAAAAACAAAGAATAATTCCTGCAGTCACGAAAGCTCCTAAATTAAGATTGAACCACTTCTACGGGGAAGTTTTAAGCTTATCCTTTTTCTTTCTGACTATTTGTTCTCTCTGCCTGTGTCCTCTCTTTGGAATTTTCACACTTAAAATTCTAACTTAGCAAATTTTGAAACACGTAATCAACCAGGCTATGCGTTAATTGTGTGTTAAACGACTCTCTGTGTTGTATTACATCACATTTCGATATTTTGCTAGGTTATTTAATTTTCGTGTGCCTGTCTCCTAATTTTCAATTTTGCGTGCCCGTTTTCAATTTTGCGTGCCCGTTCCACATTGTCATCTTACTTGCAACAGCAGTACGTTGCCGTACACTCATTGATATGCTAATTCTCTCTGACCCTCCCTCTCTCCGTCCCCGCCCCCCCTCTCTATATTTAAGGGACCGTCACAGAAACGACCCCTCTCTTTGTGCCGATTTGTGTCCTCTCTCTGTGTGCCGTTGTGATGTCTGTCTGCTTGTATGTCTGTCTATAGTTTTCTAGTTAGATTTTTGTTGCTATTTCTTTTATACCTGATGATGATTGCTTGTGTTGCAATCGAAACGTCGTAATATGTTATTTTAATTTATTATTTTATTTTTAGACATGACTTAACCGAAAAAAACCAAAGAATAATTCCTGCAGTCACGAAAGCTCCTAAATTAAGATTGAACCACTTCTACGGGGAAGTTTTAAGCTTATCCTTTTTCTTTCTGACTATTTGTTCTCTCTGCCTGTGTCCTCTCTTTGGAATTTTCACACTTAAAATTCTAACTTAGCAAATTTTGAAACACGTAATCAACCAGGCTATGCGTTAATTGTGTGTTAACCGACTCTCTGTGTTGTATTACATCACATTTCGATATTTTGCTAGGTTATTTAATTTTCGTGTGCCTGTCTCCTAATTTTCAATTTTGCGTGCCCGTTTTCAATTTTGCGTGCCCGTTCCACATTGTCATCTTACTTGCAACAGCAGTACGTTGCCGTACACTCATTGATGTGCTAATTCTCTCTGCCCCCTCCCTCTCTCCGTCCCCGCCCCCCCTCTCTATATTTAAGGGACCGTCACAGAAACGACCCCTCTCTTTGTGCCGATTTGTGTCCTCTCTCTGTGTGCCGTTGTGATGTCTGTCTGCTTGTATGTCTGTCTATAGTTTTCTAGTTAGATTTTTGTTGCTATTTCTTTTATACCTGATGATGATTGCTTGTGTTGCAATCGAAACGTCGTAATATGTTATTTTAATTTATTATTTTATTTTTAGACGTGACTTAACCGAAAAAAACCAAAGAATAATTCCTGCAGTCACGAAAGCTCCTAAATTAAGATTGAACCACTTCTACGGGGAAGTTTTAAGCTTATCCTTTTTCTTTCTGACTATTTGTTCTCTCTGCCTGTGTCCTCTCTTTGGAATTTTCACACTTAAAATTCTAACTTAGCAAATTTTGAAACACGTAATCAACCAGGCTATGCGTTAATTGTGTGTTAACCGACTCTCTGTGTTGTATTACATCACATTTCGATATTTTGCTAGGTTATTTAATTTTCATGTGCCTGTCTCCTAATTTTCAATTTTGCGTGCCCGTTTTCAATTTTGCGTGCCCGTTCCACATTGTCATCTTACTTGCAACAGCAGTACGTTGCCGTACACTCATTGATATGCTAATTCTCTCTGCCCCCTCCCTCTCTCCGTCCCCGCCCCCCCTCTCTATATTTAAGGGACCGTCACAGAAACGACCCCTCTCTTTGTGCCGATTTGTGTCCTCTCTCTGTGTGCCGTTGTGATGTCTGTCTGCTTGTATGTCTGTCTATAGTTTTCTAGTTAGATTTTTGTTGCTATTTCTTTTATACCTGATGATGATTGCTTGTGTTGCAATCGAAACGTCGTAATATGTTATTTTAATTTATTATTTTATTTTTAGACGTGACTTAACCGAAAAAAACCAAAGAATAATTCCTGCAGTCACGAAAGCTCCTAAATTAAGATTGAACCACTTCTACGGGGAAGTTTTAAGCTTATCCTTTTTCTTTCTGACTATTTGTTCTCTCTGCCTGTGTCCTCTCTTTGGAATTTTCACACTTAAAATTCTAACTTAGCAAATTTTGAAACACGTAATCAACCAGGCTATGCGTTAATTGTGTGTTAACCGACTCTCTGTGTTGTATTACATCACATTTCGATATTTTGCTAGGTTATTTAATTTTCGTGTGCCTGTCTCCTAATTTTCAATTTTGCGTGCCCGTTTTCAATTTTGCGTGCCCGTTCCACATTGTCATCTTACTTGCAACAGCAGTACGTTGCCGTACACTCATTGATATGCTAATTCTCTCTGCCCCCTCCCTCTCTCCGTCCCCGCCCCCCCTCTCTATATTTAAGGGACCGTCACAGAAACGACCCCTCTCTTTGTGCCGATTTGTGTCCTCTCTCTGTGTGCCGTTGTGATGTCTGTCTGCTTGTATGTCTGTCTATAGTTTTCTAGTTAGATTTTTGTTGCTATTTCTTTTATACCTGATGATGATTGCTTGTGTTGCAATCGAAACGTCGTAATATGTTATTTTAATTTATTATTTTATTTTTAGACGTGACTTAACCGAAAAAAACCAAAGAATAATTCCTGCAGTCACGAAAGCTCCTAAATTAAGATTGAACCACTTCTACGGGGAAGTTTTAAGCTTATCCTTTTTCTTTCTGACTATTTGTTCTCTCTGCCTGTGTCCTCTCTTTGGAATTTTCACACTTAAAATTCTAACTTAGCAAATTTTGAAACACGTAATCAACCAGGCTATGCGTTAATTGTGTGTTAACCGACTCTCTGTGTTGTATTACATCACATTTCGATATTTTGCTAGGTTATTTAATTTTCATGTGCCTGTCTCCTAATTTTCAATTTTGCGTGCCCGTTTTCAATTTTGCGTGCCCGTTCCACATTGTCATCTTACTTGCAACAGCAGTACGTTGCCGTACACTCATTGATATGCTAATTCTCTCTGCCCCCTCCCTCTCTCCGTCCCCGCCCCCCCTCTCTATATTTAAGGGACCGTCACAGAAACGACCCCTCTCTTTGTGCCGATTTGTGTCCTCTCTCTGTGTGCCGTTGTGATGTCTGTCTGCTTGTATGTCTGTCTATAGTTTTCTAGTTAGATTTTTGTTGCTATTTCTTTTATACCTGATGATGATTGCTTGTGTTGCAATCGAAACGTCGTAATATGTTATTTTAATTTATTATTTTATTTTTAGACGTGACTTAACCGAAAAAAAACAAAGAATAATTCCTGCAGTCACGAAAGCTCCTAAATTAAGATTGAACCACTTCTACGGGGAAGTTTTAAGCTTATCCTTTTTCTTTCTGACTATTTGTTCTCTCTGCCTGTGTCCTCTCTTTGGAATTTTCACACTTAAAATTCTAACTTAGCAAATTTTGAAACACGTAATCAACCAGGCTATGCGTTAATTGTGTGTTAACCGACTCTCTGTGTTGTATTACATCACATTTCGATATTTTGCTAGGTTATTTAATTTTCGTGTGCCTGTCTCCTAATTTTCAATTTTGCGTGCCCGTTTTCAATTTTGCGTGCCCGTTCCACATTGTCATCTTACTTGCAACAGCAGTACGTTGCCGTACACTCATTGATGTGCTAATTCTCTCTGCCCCCTCCCTCTCTCCGTCCCCGCCCCCCCTCTCTATATTTAAGGGACCGTCACAGAAACGACCCCTCTCTTTGTGCCGATTTGTGTCCTCTCTCTGTGTGCCGTTGTGATGTCTGTCTGCTTGTATGTCTGTCTATAGTTTTCTAGTTAGATTTTTGTTGCTATTTCTTTTATACCTGATGATGATTGCTTGTGTTGCAATCGAAACGTCGTAATATGTTATTTTAATTTATTATTTTATTTTTAGACGTGACTTAACCGAAAAAAAACAAAGAATAATTCCTGCAGTCACGAAAGCTCCTAAATTAAGATTGAACCACTTCTACGGGGAAGTTTTAAGCTTATCCTTTTTCTTTCTGACTATTTGTTCTCTCTGCCTGTGTCCTCTCTTTGGAATTTTCACACTTAAAATTCTAACTTAGCAAATTTTGAAACACGTAATCAACCAGGCTATGCGTTAATTGTGTGTTAACCGACTCTCTGTGTTGTATTACATCACATTTCGATATTTTGCTAGGTTATTTAATTTTCGTGTGCCTGTCTCCTAATTTTCAATTTTGCGTGCCCGTTTTCAATTTTGCGTGCCCGTTCCACATTGTCATCTTACTTGCAACAGCAGTACGTTGCCGTACACTCATTGATATGGTAATTCTCTCTGCCCCCTCCCTCTCTCCGTCCCCGCCCCCCCTCTCTATATTTAAGGGACCGTCACAGAAACGACCCCTCTCTTTGTGCCGATTTGTGTCCTCTCTCTGTGTGCCGTTGTGATGTCTGTCTGCTTGTATGTCTGTCTATAGTTTTCTAGTTAGATTTTTGTTGCTATTTCTTTTATACCTGATGATGATTGCTTGTGTTGCAATCGAAACGTCGTAATATGTTATTTTAATTTATTATTTTATTTTTAGACGTGACTTAACCGAAAAAAAACAAAGAATAATTCCTGCAGTCACGAAAGCTCCTAAATTAAGATTGAACCACTTCTACGGGGAAGTTTTAAGCTTATCCTTTTTCTTTCTGACTATTTGTTCTCTCTGCCTGTGTCCTCTCTTTGGAATTTTCACACTTAAAATTCTAACTTAGCAAATTTTGAAACACGTAATCAACCAGGCTATGCGTTAATTGTGTGTTAACCGACTCTCTGTGTTGTATTACATCACATTTCGATATTTTGCTAGGTTATTTAATTTTCGTGTGCCTGTCTCCTAATTTTCAATTTTGCGTGCCCGTTTTCAATTTTGCGTGCCCGTTCCACATTGTCATCTTACTTGCAACAGCAGTACGTTGCCGTACACTCATTGATATGGTAATTCTCTCTGCCCCCTCCCTCTCTCCGTCCCCGCCCCCCCTCTCTATATTTAAGGGACCGTCACAGAAACGACCCCTCTCTTTGTGCCGATTTGTGTCCTCTCTCTGTGTGCCGTTGTGATGTCTGTCTGCTTGTATGTCTGTCTATAGTTTTCTAGTTAGATTTTTGTTGCTATTTCTTTTATACCTGATGATGATTGCTTGTGTTGCAATCGAAACGTCGTAATATGTTATTTTAATTTATTATTTTATTTTTAGACGTGACTTAACCGAAAAAAACCAAAGAATAATTCCTGCAGTCACGAAAGCTCCTAAATTAAGATTGAACCACTTCTACGGGGAAGTTTTAAGCTTATCCTTTTTCTTTCTGACTATTTGTTCTCTCTGCCTGTGTCCTCTCTTTGGAATTTTCACACTTAAAATTCTAACTTAGCAAATTTTGAAACACGTAATCAACCAGGCTATGCGTTAATTGTGTGTTAACCGACTCTCTGTGTTGTATTACATCACATTTCGATATTTTGCTAGGTTATTTAATTTTCGTGTGCCTGTCTCCTAATTTTCAATTTTGCGTGCCCGTTTTCAATTTTGCGTGCCCGTTCCACATTGTCATCTTACTTGCAACAGCAGTACGTTGCCGTACACTCATTGATGTGCTAATTCTCTCTGCCCCCTCCCTCTCTCCGTCCCCGCCCCCCCTCTCTATATTTAAGGGACCGTCACAGAAACGACCCCTCTCTTTGTGCCGATTTGTGTCCTCTCTCTGTGTGCCGTTGTGATGTCTGTCTGCTTGTATGTCTGTCTATAGTTTTCTAGTTAGATTTTTGTTGCTATTTCTTTTATACCTGATGATGATTGCTTGTGTTGCAATCGAAACGTCGTAATATGTTATTTTAATTTATTATTTTATTTTTAGACGTGACTTAACCGAAAAAAACCAAAGAATAATTCCTGCAGTCACGAAAGCTCCTAAATTAAGATTGAACCACTTCTACGGGGAAGTTTTAAGCTTATCCTTTTTCTTTCTGACTATTTGTTCTCTCTGCCTGTGTCCTCTCTTTGGAATTTTCACACTTAAAATTCTAACTTAGCAAATTTTGAAACACGTAATCAACCAGGCTATGCGTTAATTGTGTGTTAACCGACTCTCTGTGTTGTATTACATCACATTTCGATATTTTGCTAGGTTATTTAATTTTCGTGTGCCTGTCTCCTAATTTTCAATTTTGCGTGCCCGTTTTCAATTTTGCGTGCCCGTTCCACATTGTCATCTTACTTGCAACAGCAGTACGTTGCCGTACACTCATTGATGTGCTAATTCTCTCTGCCCCCTCCCTCTCTCCGTCCCCGCCCCCCCTCTCTATATTTAAGGGACCGTCACAGAAACGACCCCTCTCTTTGTGCCGATTTGTGTCCTCTCTCTGTGTGCCGTTGTGATGTCTGTCTGCTTGTATGTCTGTCTATAGTTTTCTAGTTAGATTTTTGTTGCTATTTCTTTTATACCTGATGATGATTGCTTGTGTTGCAATCGAAACGTCGTAATATGTTATTTTAATTTATTATTTTATTTTTAGACGTGACTTAACCGAAAAAAACCAAAGAATAATTCCTGCAGTCACGAAAGCTCCTAAATTAAGATTGAACCACTTCTACGGGGAAGTTTTAAGCTTATCCTTTTTCTTTCTGACTATTTGTTCTCTCTGCCTGTGTCCTCTCTTTGGAATTTTCACACTTAAAATTCTAACTTAGCAAATTTTGAAACACGTAATCAACCAGGCTATGCGTTAATTGTGTGTTAACCGACTCTCTGTGTTGTATTACATCACATTTCGATATTTTGCTAGGTTATTTAATTTTCGTGTGCCTGTCTCCTAATTTTCAATTTTGCGTGCCCGTTTTCAATTTTGCGTGCCCGTTCCACATTGTCATCTTACTTGCAACAGCAGTACGTTGCCGTACACTCATTGATGTGCTAATTCTCTCTGCCCCCTCCCTCTCTCCGTCCCCGCCCCCCCTCTCTATATTTAAGGGACCGTCACAGAAACGACCCCTCTCTTTGTGCCGATTTGTGTCCTCTCTCTGTGTGCCGTTGTGATGTCTGTCTGCTTGTATGTCTGTCTATAGTTTTCTAGTTAGATTTTTGTTGCTATTTCTTTTATACCTGATGATGATTGCTTGTGTTGCAATCGAAACGTCGTAATATGTTATTTTAATTTATTATTTTATTTTTAGACGTGACTTAACCGAAAAAAAACAAAGAATAATTCCTGCAGTCACGAAAGCTCCTAAATTAAGATTGAACCACTTCTACGGGGAAGTTTTAAGCTTATCCTTTTTCTTTCTGACTATTTGTTCTCTCTGCCTGTGTCCTCTCTTTGGAATTTTCACACTTAAAATTCTAACTTAGCAAATTTTGAAACACGTAATCAACCAGGCTATGCGTTAATTGTGTGTTAACCGACTCTCTGTGTTGTATTACATCACATTTCGATATTTTGCTAGGTTATTTAATTTTCGTGTGCCTGTCTCCTAATTTTCAATTTTGCGTGCCCGTTTTCAATTTTGCGTGCCCGTTCCACATTGTCATCTTACTTGCAACAGCAGTACGTTGCCGTACACTCATTGATATGCTAATTCTCTCTGCCCCCTCCCTCTCTCCGTCCCCGCCCCCCCTCTCTATATTTAAGGGACCGTCACAGAAACGACCCCTCTCTTTGTGCCGATTTGTGTCCTCTCTCTGTGTGCCGTTGTGATGTCTGTCTGCTTGTATGTCTGTCTATAGTTTTCTAGTTAGATTTTTGTTGCTATTTCTTTTATACCTGATGATGATTGCTTGTGTTGCAATCGAAACGTCGTACTATGTTATTTTAATTTATTATTTTATTTTTAGACATGACTTAACCGAAAAAAACCAAAGAATAATTCCTGCAGTCACGAAAGCTCCTAAATTAAGATTGAACCACTTCTACGGGGAAGTTTTAAGCTTATCCTTTTTCTTTCTGACTATTTGTTCTCTCTGCCTGTGTCCTCTCTTTGGAATTTTCACACTTAAAATTCTAACTTAGCAAATTTTGAAACACGTAATCAACCAGGCTATGCGTTAATTGTGTGTTAACCGACTCTCTGTGTTGTATTACATCACATTTCGATATTTTGCTAGGTTATTTAATTTTCGTGTGCCTGTCTCCTAATTTTCAATTTTGCGTGCCCGTTTTCAATTTTGCGTGCCCGTTCCACATTGTCATCTTACTTGCAACAGCAGTACGTTGCCGTACACTCATTGATGTGCTAATTCTCTCTGCCCCCTCCCTCTCTCCGTCCCCGCCCCCCCTCTCTATATTTAAGGGACCGTCACAGAAACGACCCCTCTCTTTGTGCCGATTTGTGTCCTCTCTCTGTGTGCCGTTGTGATGTCTGTCTGCTTGTATGTCTGTCTATAGTTTTCTAGTTAGATTTTTGTTGCTATTTCTTTTATACCTGATGATGATTGCTTGTGTTGCAATCGAAACGTCGTAATATGTTATTTTAATTTATTATTTTATTTTTAGACGTGACTTAACCGAAAAAAACCAAAGAATAATTCCTGCAGTCACGAAAGCTCCTAAATTAAGATTGAACCACTTCTACGGGGAAGTTTTAAGCTTATCCTTTTTCTTTCTGACTATTTGTTCTCTCTGCCTGTGTCCTCTCTTTGGAATTTTCACACTTAAAATTCTAACTTAGCAAATTTTGAAACACGTAATCAACCAGGCTATGCGTTAATTGTGTGTTAACCGACTCTCTGTGTTGTATTACATCACATTTCGATATTTTGCTAGGTTATTTAATTTTCGTGTGCCTGTCTCCTAATTTTCAATTTTGCGTGCCCGTTTTCAATTTTGCGTGCCCGTTCCACATTGTCATCTTACTTGCAACAGCAGTACGTTGCCGTACACTCATTGATGTGCTAATTCTCTCTGCCCCCTCCCTCTCTCCGTCCCCGCCCCCCCTCTCTATATTTAAGGGACCGTCACAGAAACGACCCCTCTCTTTGTGCCGATTTGTGTCCTCTCTCTGTGTGCCGTTGTGATGTCTGTCTGCTTGTATGTCTGTCTATAGTTTTCTAGTTAGATTTTTGTTGCTATTTCTTTTATACCTGATGATGATTGCTTGTGTTGCAATCGAAACGTCGTACTATGTTATTTTAATTTATTATTTTATTTTTAGACATGACTTAACCGAAAAAAACCAAAGAATAATTCCTGCAGTCACGAAAGCTCCTAAATTAAGATTGAACCACTTCTACGGGGAAGTTTTAAGCTTATCCTTTTTCTTTCTGACTATTTGTTCTCTCTGCCTGTGTCCTCTCTTTGGAATTTTCACACTTAAAATTCTAACTTAGCAAATTTTGAAACACGTAATCAACCAGGCTATGCGTTAATTGTGTGTTAACCGACTCTCTGTGTTGTATTACATCACATTTCGATATTTTGCTAGGTTATTTAATTTTCGTGTGCCTGTCTCC
This sequence comes from Lampetra fluviatilis, assembly GCF_964198595.1. NCBI lineage: Eukaryota > Metazoa > Chordata > Hyperoartia > Petromyzontiformes > Petromyzontidae > Lampetra > Lampetra fluviatilis. The sequence continues at coordinate 14,184,506 of NC_136291.1, read as the reverse complement.
TAATTTTCAATTTTGCGTGCCCGTTTTCAATTTTGCGTGCCCGTTCCACATTGTCATCTTACTTGCAACAGCAGTACGTTGCCGTACACTCATTGATGTGCTAATTCTCTCTGCCCCCTCCCTCTCTCCGTCCCCGCCCCCCCTCTCTATATTTAAGGGACCGTCACAGAAACGACCCCTCTCTTTGTGCCGATTTGTGTCCTCTCTCTGTGTGCCGTTGTGATGTCTGTCTGCTTGTATGTCTGTCTATAGTTTTCTAGTTAGATTTTTGTTGCTATTTCTTTTATACCTGATGATGATTGCTTGTGTTGCAATCGAAACGTCGTAATATGTTATTTTAATTTATTATTTTATTTTTAGACGTGACTTAACCGAAAAAAACCAAAGAATAATTCCTGCAGTCACGAAAGCTCCTAAATTAAGATTGAACCACTTCTACGGGGAAGTTTTAAGCTTATCCTTTTTCTTTCTGACTATTTGTTCTCTCTGCCTGTGTCCTCTCTTTGGAATTTTCACACTTAAAATTCTAACTTAGCAAATTTTGAAACACGTAATCAACCAGGCTATGCGTTAATTGTGTGTTAACCGACTCTCTGTGTTGTATTACATCACATTTCGATATTTTGCTAGGTTATTTAATTTTCGTGTGCCTGTCTCCTAATTTTCAATTTTGCGTGCCCGTTTTCAATTTTGCGTGCCCGTTCCACATTGTCATCTTACTTGCAACAGCAGTACGTTGCCGTACACTCATTGATGTGCTAATTCTCTCTGCCCCCTCCCTCTCTCCGTCCCCGCCCCCCCTCTCTATATTTAAGGGACCGTCACAGAAACGACCCCTCTCTTTGTGCCGATTTGTGTCCTCTCTCTGTGTGCCGTTGTGATGTCTGTCTGCTTGTATGTCTGTCTATAGTTTTCTAGTTAGATCTTTGTTGCTATTTCTTTTATACCTGATGATGATTGCTTGTGTTGCAATCGAAACGTCGTAATATGTTATTTTAATTTATTATTTTATTTTTAGACGTGACTTAACCGAAAAAAACCAAAGAATAATTCCTGCAGTCACGAAAGCTCCTAAATTAAGATTGAACCACTTCTACGGGGAAGTTTTAAGCTTATCCTTTTTCTTTCTGACTATTTGTTCTCTCTGCCTGTGTCCTCTCTTTGGAATTTTCACACTTAAAATTCTAACTTAGCAAATTTTGAAACACGTAATCAACCAGGCTATGCGTTAATTGTGTGTTAACCGACTCTCTGTGTTGTATTACATCACATTTCGATATTTTGCTAGGTTATTTAATTTTCGTGTGCCTGTCTCCTAATTTTCAATTTTGCGTGCCCGTTTTCAATTTTGCGTGCCCGTTCCACATTGTCATCTTACTTGCAACAGCAGTACGTTGCCGTACACTCATTGATGTGCTAATTCTCTCTGCCCCCTCCCTCTCTCCGTCCCCGCCCCCCCTCTCTATATTTAAGGGACCGTCACAGAAACGACCCCTCTCTTTGTGCCGATTTGTGTCCTCTCTCTGTGTGCCGTTGTGATGTCTGTCTGCTTGTATGTCTGTCTATAGTTTTCTAGTTAGATTTTTGTTGCTATTTCTTTTATACCTGATGATGATTGCTTGTGTTGCAATCGAAACGTCGTAATATGTTATTTTAATTTATTATTTTATTTTTAGACGTGACTTAACCGAAAAAAACCAAAGAATAATTCCTGCAGTCACGAAAGCTCCTAAATTAAGATTGAACCACTTCTACGGGGAAGTTTTAAGCTTATCCTTTTTCTTTCTGACTATTTGTTCTCTCTGCCTGTGTCCTCTCTTTGGAATTTTCACACTTAAAATTCTAACTTAGCAAATTTTGAAACACGTAATCAACCAGGCTATGCGTTAATTGTGTGTTAACCGACTCTCTGTGTTGTATTACATCACATTTCGATATTTTGCTAGGTTATTTAATTTTCGTGTGCCTGTCTCCTAATTTTCAATTTTGCGTGCCCGTTTTCAATTTTGCGTGCCCGTTCCACATTGTCATCTTACTTGCAACAGCAGTACGTTGCCGTACACTCATTGATGTGCTAATTCTCTCTGCCCCCTCCCTCTCTCCGTCCCCGCCCCCCCTCTCTATATTTAAGGGACCGTCACAGAAACGACCCCTCTCTTTGTGCCGATTTGTGTCCTCTCTCTGTGTGCCGTTGTGATGTCTGTCTGCTTGTATGTCTGTCTATAGTTTTCTAGTTAGATTTTTGTTGCTATTTCTTTTATACCTGATGATGATTGCTTGTGTTGCAATCGAAACGTCGTAATATGTTATTTTAATTTATTATTTTATTTTTAGACGTGACTTAACCGAAAAAAACCAAAGAATAATTCCTGCAGTCACGAAAGCTCCTAAATTAAGATTGAACCACTTCTACGGGGAAGTTTTAAGCTTATCCTTTTTCTTTCTGACTATTTGTTCTCTCTGCCTGTGTCCTCTCTTTGGAATTTTCACACTTAAAATTCTAACTTAGCAAATTTTGAAACACGTAATCAACCAGGCTATGCGTTAATTGTGTGTTAACCGACTCTCTGTGTTGTATTACATCACATTTCGATATTTTGCTAGGTTATTTAATTTTCGTGTGCCTGTCTCCTAATTTTCAATTTTGCGTGCCCGTTTTCAATTTTGCGTGCCCGTTCCACATTGTCATCTTACTTGCAACAGCAGTACGTTGCCGTACACTCATTGATATGCTAATTCTCTCTGCCCCCTCCCTCTCTCCGTCCCCGCCCCCCCTCTCTATATTTAAGGGACCGTCACAGAAACGACCCCTCTCTTTGTGCCGATTTGTGTCCTCTCTCTGTGTGCCGTTGTGATGTCTGTCTGCTTGTATGTCTGTCTATAGTTTTCTAGTTAGATTTTTGTTGCTATTTCTTTTATACCTGATGATGATTGCTTGTGTTGCAATCGAAACGTCGTAATATGTTATTTTAATTTATTATTTTATTTTTAGACGTGACTTAACCGAAAAAAACCAAAGAATAATTCCTGCAGTCACGAAAGCTCCTAAATTAAGATTGAACCACTTCTACGGGGAAGTTTTAAGCTTATCCTTTTTCTTTCTGACTATTTGTTCTCTCTGCCTGTGTCCTCTCTTTGGAATTTTCACACTTAAAATTCTAACTTAGCAAATTTTGAAACACGTAATCAACCAGGCTATGCGTTAATTGTGTGTTAACCGACTCTCTGTGTTGTATTACATCACATTTCGATATTTTGCTAGGTTATTTAATTTTCGTGTGCCTGTCTCCTAATTTTCAATTTTGCGTGCCCGTTTTCAATTTTGCGTGCCCGTTCCACATTGTCATCTTACTTGCAACAGCAGTACGTTGCCGTACACTCATTGATATGCTAATTCTCTCTGCCCCCTCCCTCTCTCCGTCCCCGCCCCCCCTCTCTATATTTAAGGGACCGTCACAGAAACGACCCCTCTCTTTGTGCCGATTTGTGTCCTCTCTCTGTGTGCCGTTGTGATGTCTGTCTGCTTGTATGTCTGTCTATAGTTTTCTAGTTAGATTTTGTTGCTATTTCTTTTATACCTGATGATGATTGCTTGTGTTGCAATCGAAACGTCGTAATATGTTATTTTAATTTATTATTTTATTTTTAGACGTGACTTAACCGAAAAAAACCAAAGAATAATTCCTGCAGTCACGAAAGCTCCTAAATTAAGATTGAACCACTTCTACGGGGAAGTTTTAAGCTTATCCTTTTTCTTTCTGACTATTTGTTCTCTCTGCCTGTGTCCTCTCTTTGGAATTTTCACACTTAAAATTCTAACTTAGCAAATTTTGAAACACGTAATCAACCAGGCTATGCGTTAATTGTGTGTTAACCGACTCTCTGTGTTGTATTACATCACATTTCGATATTTTGCTAGGTTATTTAATTTTCGTGTGCCTGTCTCCTAATTTTCAATTTTGCGTGCCCGTTTTCAATTTTGCGTGCCCGTTCCACATTGTCATCTTACTTGCAACAGCAGTACGTTGCCGTACACTCATTGATATGCTAATTCTCTCTGCCCCCTCCCTCTCTCCGTCCCCGCCCCCCCTCTCTATATTTAAGGGACCGTCACAGAAACGACCCCTCTCTTTGTGCCGATTTGTGTCCTCTCTCTGTGTGCCGTTGTGATGTCTGTCTGCTTGTATGTCTGTCTATAGTTTTCTAGTTAGATTTTTGTTGCTATTTCTTTTATACCTGATGATGATTGCTTGTGTTGCAATCGAAACGTCGTAATATGTTATTTTAATTTATTATTTTATTTTTAGACGTGACTTAACCGAAAAAACCAAAGAATAATTCCTGCAGTCACGAAAGCTCCTAAATTAAGATTGAACCACTTCTACGGGGAAGTTTTAAGCTTATCCTTTTTCTTTCTGACTATTTGTTCTCTCTGCCTGTGTCCTCTCTTTGGAATTTTCACACTTAAAATTCTAACTTAGCAAATTTTGAAACACGTAATCAACCAGGCTATGCGTTAATTGTGTGTTAACCGACTCTCTGTGTTGTATTACATCACATTTCGATATTTTGCTAGGTTATTTAATTTTCGTGTGCCTGTCTCCTAATTTTCAATTTTGCGTGCCCGTTTTCAATTTTGCGTGCCCGTTCCACATTGTCATCTTACTTGCAACAGCAGTACGTTGCCGTACACTCATTGATATGCTAATTCTCTCTGCCCCCTCCCTCTCTCCGTCCCCGCCCCCCCTCTCTATATTTAAGGGACCGTCACAGAAACGACCCCTCTCTTTGTGCCGATTTGTGTCCTCTCTCTGTGTGCCGTTGTGATGTCTGTCTGCTTGTATGTCTGTCTATAGTTTTCTAGTTAGATTTTTGTTGCTATTTCTTTTATACCTGATGATGATTGCTTGTGTTGCAATCGAAACGTCGTAATATGTTATTTTAATTTATTATTTTATTTTTAGACGTGACTTAACCGAAAAAAAACAAAGAATAATTCCTGCAGTCACGAAAGCTCCTAAATTAAGATTGAACCACTTCTACGGGGAAGTTTTAAGCTTATCCTTTTTCTTTCTGACTATTTGTTCTCTCTGCCTGTGTCCTCTCTTTGGAATTTTCACACTTAAAATTCTAACTTAGCAAATTTTGAAACACGTAATCAACCAGGCTATGCGTTAATTGTGTGTTAACCGACTCTCTGTGTTGTATTACATCACATTTCGATATTTTGCTAGGTTATTTAATTTTCGTGTGCCTGTCTCCTAATTTTCAATTTTGCGTGCCCGTTTTCAATTTTGCGTGCCCGTTCCACATTGTCATCTTACTTGCAACAGCAGTACGTTGCCGTACACTCATTGATATGCTAATTCTCTCTGCCCCCTCCCTCTCTCCGTCCCCGCCCCCCCTCTCTATATTTAAGGGACCGTCACAGAAACGACCCCTCTCTTTGTGCCGATTTGTGTCCTCTCTCTGTGTGCCGTTGTGATGTCTGTCTGCTTGTATGTCTGTCTATAGTTTTCTAGTTAGATTTTTGTTGCTATTTCTTTTATACCTGATGATGATTGCTTGTGTTGCAATCGAAACGTCGTAATATGTTATTTTAATTTATTATTTTATTTTTAGACATGACTTAACCGAAAAAAACCAAAGAATAATTCCTGCAGTCACGAAAGCTCCTAAATTAAGATTGAACCACTTCTACGGGGAAGTTTTAAGCTTATCCTTTTTCTTTCTGACTATTTGTTCTCTCTGCCTGTGTCCTCTCTTTGGAATTTTCACACTTAAAATTCTAACTTAGCAAATTTTGAAACACGTAATCAACCAGGCTATGCGTTAATTGTGTGTTAACCGACTCTCTGTGTTGTATTACATCACATTTCGATATTTTGCTAGGTTATTTAATTTTCGTGTGCCTGTCTCCTAATTTTCAATTTTGCGTGCCCGTTTTCAATTTTGCGTGCCCGTTCCACATTGTCATCTTACTTGCAACAGCAGTACGTTGCCGTACACTCAATGATGTGCTAATTCTCTCTGCCCCCTCCCTCTCTCCGTCCCCGCCCCCCCTCTCTATATTTAAGGGACCGTCACAGAAACGACCCCTCTCTTTGTGCCGATTTGTGTCCTCTCTCTGTGTGCCGTTGTGATGTCTGTCTGCTTGTATGTCTGTCTATAGTTTTCTAGTTAGATTTTTGTTGCTATTTCTTTTATACCTGATGATGATTGCTTGTGTTGCAATCGAAACGTCGTAATATGTTATTTTAATTTATTATTTTATTTTTAGACGTGACTTAACCGAAAAAAACCAAAGAATAATTCCTGCAGTCACGAAAGCTCCTAAATTAAGATTGAACCACTTCTACGGGGAAGTTTTAAGCTTATCCTTTTTCTTTCTGACTATTTGTTCTCTCTGCCTGTGTCCTCTCTTTGGAATTTTCACACTTAAAATTCTAACTTAGCAAATTTTGAAACACGTAATCAACCAGGCTATGCGTTAATTGTGTGTTAACCGACTCTCTGTGTTGTATTACATCACATTTCGATATTTTGCTAGGTTATTTAATTTTCGTGTGCCTGTCTCCTAATTTTCAATTTTGCGTGCCCGTTTTCAATTTTGCGTGCCCGTTCCACATTGTCATCTTACTTGCAACAGCAGTACGTTGCCGTACACTCATTGATGTGCTAATTCTCTCTGCCCCCTCCCTCTCTCCGTCCCCGCCCCCCCTCTCTATATTTAAGGGACCGTCACAGAAACGACCCCTCTCTTTGTGCCGATTTGTGTCCTCTCTCTGTGTGCCGTTGTGATGTCTGTCTGCTTGTATGTCTGTCTATAGTTTTCTAGTTAGATTTTTGTTGCTATTTCTTTTATACCTGATGATGATTGCTTGTGTTGCAATCGAAACGTCGTAATATGTTATTTTAATTTATTATTTTATTTTTAGACGTGACTTAACCGAAAAAAACCAAAGAATAATTCCTGCAGTCACGAAAGCTCCTAAATTAAGATTGAACCACTTCTACGGGGAAGTTTTAAGCTTATCCTTTTTCTTTCTGACTATTTGTTCTCTCTGCCTGTGTCCTCTCTTTGGAATTTTCACACTTAAAATTCTAACTTAGCAAATTTTGAAACACGTTATCAACCAGGCTATGCGTTAATTGTGTGTTAACCGACTCTCTGTGTTGTATTACATCACATTTCGATATTTTGCTAGGTTATATAATTTTCGTGTGCCTGTCTCCTAATTTTCAATTTTGCGTGCCCGTTTTCAATTTTGCGTGCCCGTTCCACATTGTCATCTTACTTGCAACAGCAGTACGTTGCCGTACACTCATTGATATGCTAATTCTCTCTGCCCCCTCCCTCTCTCCGTCCCCGCCCCCCCTCTCTATATTTAAGGGACCGTCACAGAAACGACCCCTCTCTTTGTGCCGATTTGTGTCCTCTCTCTGTGTGCCGTTGTGATGTCTGTCTGCTTATATGTCTGTCTATAGTTTTCTAGTTAGATTTTTGTTGCTATTTCTTTTATACCTGATGATGATTGCTTGTGTTGCAATCGAAACGTCGTAATATGTTATTTTAATTTATTATTTTATTTTTAGACGTGACTTAACCGAAAAAAACCAAAGAATAATTCCTGCAGTCACGAAAGCTCCTAAATTAAGATTGAACCACTTCTACGGGGAAGTTTTAAGCTTATCCTTTTTCTTTCTGACTATTTGTTCTCTCTGCCTGTGTCCTCTCTTTGGAATTTTCACACTTAAAATTCTAACTTAGCAAATTTTGAAACACGTAATCAACCAGGCTATGCGTTAATTGTGTGTTAACCGACTCTCTGTGTTGTATTACATCACATTTCGATATTTTGCTAGGTTATATAATTTTCGTGTGCCTGTCTCCTAATTTTCAATTTTGCGTGCCCGTTTTCAATTTTGCGTGCCCGTTCCACATTGTCATCTTACTTGCAACAGCAGTACGTTGCCGTACACTCATTGATATGCTAATTCTCTCTGCCCCCTCCCTCTCTCCGTCCCCGCCCCCCCTCTCTATATTTAAGGGACCGTCACAGAAACGACCCCTCTCTTTGTGCCGATTTGTGTCCTCTCTCTGTGTGCCGTTGTGATGTCTGTCTGCTTGTATGTCTGTCTATAGTTTTCTAGTTAGATTTTTGTTGCTATTTCTTTTATACCTGATGATGATTGCTTGTGTTGCAATCGAAACGTCGTAATATGTTATTTTAATTTATTATTTTATTTTTAGACGTGACTTAACCGAAAAAAACCAAAGAATAATTCCTGCAGTCACGAAAGCTCCTAAATTAAGATTGAACCACTTCTACGGGGAAGTTTTAAGCTTATCCTTTTTCTTTCTGACTATTTGTTCTCTCTGCCTGTGTCCTCTCTTTGGAATTTTCACACTTAAAATTCTAACTTAGCAAATTTTGAAACACGTAATCAACCAGGCTATGCGTTAATTGTGTGTTAACCGACTCTCTGTGTTGTATTACATCACATTTCGATATTTTGCTAGGTTATTTAATTTTCGTGTGCCTGTCTCCTAATTTTCAATTTTGCGTGCCCGTTTTCAATTTTGCGTGCCCGTTCCACATTGTCATCTTACTTGCAACAGCAGTACGTTGCCGTACACTCATTGATATGCTAATTCTCTCTGCCCCCTCCCTCTCTCCGTCCCCGCCCCCCCTCTCTATATTTAAGGGACCGTCACAGAAACGACCCCTCTCTTTGTGCCGATTTGTGTCCTCTCTCTGTGTGCCGTTGTGATGTCTGTCTGCTTGTATGTCTGTCTATAGTTTTCTAGTTAGATTTTTGTTGCTATTTCTTTTATACCTGATGATGATTGCTTGTGTTGCAATCGAAACGTCGTAATATGTTATTTTAATTTATTATTTTATTTTTAGACGTGACTTAACCGAAAAAAACCAAAGAATAATTCCTGCAGTCACGAAAGCTCCTAAATTAAGATTGAACCACTTCTACGGGGAAGTTTTAAGCTTATCCTTTTTCTTTCTGACTATTTGTTCTCTCTGCCTGTGTCCTCTCTTTGGAATTTTCACACTTAAAATTCTAACTTAGCAAATTTTGAAACACGTAATCAACCAGGCTATGCGTTAATTGTGTGTTAACCGACTCTCTGTGTTGTATTACATCACATTTCGATATTTTGCTAGGTTATTTAATTTTCGTGTGCCTGTCTCCTAATTTTCAATTTTGCGTGCCCGTTTTCAATTTTGCGTGCCCGTTCCACATTGTCATCTTACTTGCAACAGCAGTACGTTGCCGTACACTCATTGATATGCTAATTCTCTCTGCCCCCTCCCTCTCTCCGTCCCCGCCCCCCCTCTCTATATTTAAGGGACCGTCACAGAAACGACCCCTCTCTTTGTGCCGATTTGTGTCCTCTCTCTGTGTGCCGTTGTGATGTCTGTCTGCTTGTATGTCTGTCTATAGTTTTCTAGTTAGATTTTTGTTGCTATTTCTTTTATACCTGATGATGATTGCTTGTGTTGCAATCGAAACGTCGTAATATGTTATTTTAATTTATTATTTTATTTTTAGACGTGACTTAACCGAAAAAAACCAAAGAATAATTCCTGCAGTCACGAAAGCTCCTAAATTAAGATTGAACCACTTCTACGGGGAAGTTTTAAGCTTATCCTTTTTCTTTCTGACTATTTGTTCTCTCTGCCTGTGTCCTCTCTTTGGAATTTTCACACTTAAAATTCTAACTTAGCAAATTTTGAAACACGTAATCAACCAGGCTATGCGTTAATTGTGTGTTAACCGACTCTCTGTGTTGTATTACATCACATTTCGATATTTTGCTAGGTTATTTAATTTTCGTGTGCCTGTCTCCTAATTTTCAATTTTGCGTGCCCGTTTTCAATTTTGCGTGCCCGTTCCACATTGTCATCTTACTTGCAACAGCAGTACGTTGCCGTACACTCATTGATATGCTAATTCTCTCTGCCCCCTCCCTCTCTCCGTCCCCGCCCCCCCTCTCTATATTTAAGGGACCGTCACAGAAACGACCCCTCTCTTTGTGCCGATTTGTGTCCTCTCTCTGTGTGCCGTTGTGATGTCTGTCTGCTTGTATGTCTGTCTATAGTTTTCTAGTTAGATTTTTGTTGCTATTTCTTTTATACCTGATGATGATTGCTTGTGTTGCAATCGAAACGTCGTAATATGTTATTTTAATTTATTATTTTATTTTTAGACGTGACTTAACCGAAAAAAACCAAAGAATAAAGATGCCCATTCTAATTCGAATTAATCAAAACTGCATTGAATTACCGGTCGGCCGTAAAATTACGTTTCTACCGTCGCCCTGGGGGCGACCTGCTCCGGTCGCTCAGGTGCAGGCGCTGTCCGAGGTATCTGTTGATATTCCACCTGGCTCACAGATGCTTATCCCCTTGCGATATCGGAAGCCTGTACCTGGTCGTCAGGGTGCAATTGGCATTTTGTTGTCGCCGTCCGCCACTATAACGGGCGGAGCGGCGCTCGTTGGGGCGCAAACTATTGTCCGGCATGACCAGCAGCCGTTTCTGCAGGTGCTTAATGCAAGTTTTGAGAATGTGTGTGTGCCGGCTGGTACGATTGTGGCGCATGCCACTACGGCGTTTACGGCGCAAGATCATCTGGGCAGCCAGATCGTGGTTGGTGGTGTTTCAGGTCCTGGTGCCGCTGATAATCGCTGGATCGCCGAATTGTGTGGGGAAAATTCTTCCCTTTCTGGGGAACAACGTTGTGCGCTTCGTAAATTATTATTGAGTTATTCTGATGTGTTTAGCTCCGACGATTTGGACTTGGGACGCACCTCGTTGCTTTACCATCACATTGACACAGGGGATGCTGCCCCTATTCGGTTGAACTCGCATCGGATGAGTCCGGCGGAGCGAGATCAGGTTCGAGGGGCAGTGGATGACATGTTGGCTGCGGACATAATATCCCCATCTAACAGCCCATGGGGCGCGCCTGTTGTTTTGGTTAAGAAGAAGGATGGCAAATTGCACTTTTGTGTCGACTTTCGTAAGTTGAATAAAGTGTCTGTGGCAGATGCGTACCCCCTGCCGCGTATGGACGACTCCCTCGATGCCTTGTCGGGGGCGAAGTTCTTTTCAACGCTAGATCTCTCTTCGGGATTCTGGCAGCTTCCCCTTGATGAACCCTCGCGGGAGAAGACTGCTTTCCATACGCCGCAGGGATTATTCCAATTTAACTGCCTCCCGATGGGGCTGAATGCTGCCCCTGCCACATTTCAAAGGTTGATGGAGTTGGTGTTAACGGGGTTGCAGTGGGAGACGTGTCTGATATATTTAGATGATATTATCGTCTTCAGCCGCACATTTGATGTGCATTTACTGCGGTTGGAAGCGGTGTTCGCTAGGATGCGTTCCGCAAATTTGAAATTTAAGCCTAAGAAATGTCACCTACTGCAACGGTCCGTGCGCTATTTGGGGCATATCGTAAGTGCGGACGGGGTGGCCACGGATCCGGACAAGACAGCATGCGTCCGTGACTGGCCGACCCCGGCCACGGTGGGGGATGTACGTCGCTTTTTGGGCTTTGCCTCATACTATCGGAGGTTTGTTCCTGATTTCGCGACGATCGCGAGGCCCTTGCACCTCCTTACGGGTAAAGGAAGGAAATTTGCTTGGGGACCGACGAAAGAGGCGGCGTTTCAGAGCCTACGCGATCGATTGGCTACGGCACCGACGTTAGATTATCCTGATTTCGATCACCCCTTCATTCTGGATACGGATGCGAGTGACACGGGCATTGGGGCCGTGTTGTCTCAATCAAAAGGTGGTGTGGAACGCGTGGTGGCGTACGGTAGCTGGGTTTTGTCTCCCGCAGAAACTCGCTACTGCGTCACACGCAGGGAACTTTTGGCTATTGTTTTCTTTCTTTGCCAATTTCGACCGTATCTCTACGGTCGTTCGTTTATTGTTCGCACGGATCATGCGGCCTTGCAGTATGCTCTTAAGATGGACCAACCATCCGGCCAGTTGGCGCGGTGGCTGGACACGCTGCAGGAATTTTCCTTCCAAATTCACCATCGGAAGGGGGTGCGTCACGCGAATGCGGACGCGCTTTCTAGGTTGCCGCAGCCATCCCCTTGCGCGTGCGCGTCGGAGACGCATAGATGTGTGCCGATTCAGCAACCCCCTCAGCCTGTTGCGTTGGTGGTCGACGTGCCTGAAGCTCCAAAGGAGCCGGGACCGGCTGATGGGATTTTGAATCTTCCAAGGGCTGTGTGGATTCGGGAACAAATGTTGGATGGTTCATTGGTCTCGTTACGGAATCAGACTGCGAAGAAGAGTGGGGGACTGTGTACGGGTGGTATGCCGGAAACCGCTCTCCGCAATGGTCTGCTAATGTGGAGGGAAGGGTTACAGGAACGCTGGCATCTGGTTGTACCGGCATCCTTGCGGTACGAGTTGATTAGGACTCTGCATGGGGACACGCTTTTACATCTGGGAGTGCAGAAGACCCTATTGACGCTGCAGCGAGACTATTTTTGGCACGGCATGACAACGGATGTCATCGGTCATGTTCGCGCGTGTCCCGATTGTGCCCGGCGGAAACCACCTAAACAACCATATGTGCCGCCCATACAGTCTATTCAGGTGTCTAGAGTTAACGAATTGGTGGCGTTGGACATTTTTGGACCCTTCCCGCCATCCGCTAAGGGAAATAAATACTTGTTAGTTGGGGTAGAGTACCTCTCCCGCTGGCCGATGGCCTGACCTTTGCCTGACCAGTCAGCGGCGTCTATCACAGACGTCTTTCTATTCGGGTACGTTATGGACAAGGGGGCGCCGGAGAGGCTCCTCACAGACCAAGGCCATAATTTTTCTTCTAAATTGTTGGGGGAGGTGTGCGCGGCTCTTGGGACTAAAAAGATACGGACATCTCCCTAACATCCGCAAACGGATGGTATGGTCGAACGGCTAAATCGGACATTGTCCACCATGTTGTGTCACACCGTGAGTGAAAAACAATCGGATTGGGATTTGCATATCCCTGGGGTACTTTCGGCATACCGAATGACGCCGCATGCGGCTACAGGATATTCACCGTTTTTCCTTATGTATGGTCGCGAGAACGTGCCGCCAATGGATGTGCAGTTGGGAACTGGAGTGAGGGGACCTGCTAAGCCTCTTCCTGATTACATTCGGGATACTGTTCGCCGGGTTACTGAGGCACGGGAGGGGGCCCGCATGGCTACTGCCAAAGCCCAGGCCCGGAACGAGCGGTGTGCTCGACGCTCGAGGGGGGAGTGCCCCTGGAAGGTGGGGGACATGGCCTGGCTCCATTGCCCGCAGGTGCGGCCAGGTACCTCGCCTAAAATACACAAACCATGGCAAGGGCCGGTCCGCCTCATCGAGGTTCCCAACCCACAGTCTGCGCGTGTTCGGTTTGGATCTCGGCGTTGGTTCGTTCACACGTCGCACTTGAAACCATACGTGGCCCCTCGAGACGATGCGTCATCTCCCGATGTTGCCTTGCCGGGGTCTGTGGCTGCCGACTCATCCTTGCCTGTGCCTGTTGACCTTGCAAGAGCGCCTGTCGTGCCTTTTACAGACAAGCCGGCCGTGACATTGCCGGAGACAGGAGACTCTGCTCGGGGTGTGCCTGCCACGGCTGCGGGGACTCCGAGCCCCGCCGCCCCTCCGACCCCGGCGCAGACACGATCGCGACGCACCCCCGACGCTGGGCCTTCAGGGACACGGGACCGGGACGTTGACGGGCCTCCAACAGCGACAGGAGGACTTCATCCTGTCGCTCCTAAAACCCCGTCACGTTCCCGGTCTGCAGGAGGGCCGCCGCCCGTCCTGGACGGACCGGCGACCCGAACGCGCTCAAAGTCCCTTACATTTCGTTAAATTTGACTGTTGTGTTGTTGTTGTTATATTTATTGTATGCTTCGTCATCCTTGAATGTGTGATGGTTGTGTTCGCTCGCATTACTGGTCTCGTTATTGTTCAGCCGAGGTCGGCTGGATTTTCTCTACGGGGGAGGGTGGTGTAATGCGGGCGTAAACGGCTTCGCGGATATGACGTCATGGGGGGAGGAGTTAGGTCACGTGGGTGAGAGGGGTGAGGTCTTAAGGGAGAGATACCGGAAGAGACGAGAGAGTGTGGGAGACGGAATTAGAGTGAGGCCACGCAGGGCGGAGGTCGAGGAGTGGCGAGATCGCCACACACACGGGGGAGTAAGACTTGGCACCGTCGGCCAGCGGTGACCAAGCGCGGAGGAACGACGGGCAGCAGTGGAGCTGCAGTAAGAGCAGCGATGGAGCTGCAGTGAGCGCAGCCGGAGGACTGCACAAGGGGTCTGCAGCGGAGCTGCAGAGGTGTGGAGGCTACGGGAGCGAGGGCAGCTACGGAGCTGCCAAGGGGAGAGCTCTGAGCGAGGGCCGTGCGGGAAAAGTGTAAGAACCCGAATAAAGGACGACGGAGACAGAACCAGGATCGAGTCCCTTATTACAAAAATATATGTTAAATAATGTGGGAACCAGAAGACATCCCTGTCACACCCCAAGGTGTAGAGGGAATCGCTCTGACTGACGGCCACATAGTTTGACGCGGGGCCGCTCACCATCATGAAGGTCCTTAAGGATCGTGAGCAAAGGGTGAGGGACTCCAAAAGCATGAAGAACAACCCAGAGGCCAGGCCTACTGATGGTATCATAGGCCTTTACCAGGTCAATAAAGCACACACATTCACTGACACGCACACATGGACCTACAGACACACAAAGAAATGGACTTACACCGACTCACATGGAGCCACGCACACAAAGCGACTAACACACACGCCCATGAACTGACACACACAGACATATCGACTCACACACAAACACACATATCGACTAAGACACACACACATGGACTTACACACACATACATAGACTGACACACACATTGCCCTACACACACACACATACGGACTGTGACACACAAACATCTACTTTAGATATACACACATGGATTAACACACACATATCGACTCACACACACATATTGACTTATTACACACACATATCGAGTGACACACACATGTATGGACTTACACACACGTACACATCGACTGACACACATACTGTAGACACACAAACGCACATTGACTTACATACTCAGATGGACTCAAACACACAACAACAACTGCCATTCGCCACTAAGTGGCGGTGACGTCACCACGATGCTTGTGCCAGGCCATGTGCACCTTGAGGCCACATGAAGTGTTGAACGCCCGCTGGCAGGAGGTCACGGGGCAGACCCAGGTGCCACGGGTCGACTGACTGAGATGACCGAGATGAGTGGCTGATGCACCACCTGTGCCCCTTACTGTGCAAACTTGCTGTGCTTTAGCCACCCGGCGCTCCACTCGTTGTTGTGAGCGTCGCTCCTCCACCCTCCGTTGTTGTGGGAGGGCGACTGCCTCCAACTGCCCAGTAGCGTCCTTCACGAGCCTCCTCCACAGAGGCCGATCTTGACACCGCTGGTACCAGTCATCGGCAAATCCACTCAGCCCCACGTCCTCCAGTACCACATCACTCCATCTCTTCTCTAGCCCATGCTGCGCCCGTTTAGCCCCCTCGATCCGGCCGGACAAAAGCTGTTCAGGCATGCGATGGCTGGGCATGCGGGCTACATGACCCCAGCCAACGCAGCCTTGCCTGCCGGAGGAGCCCAACGATGGGACTTTGCCCAGATCTTTCAAGGATATGTGAACTCCTCACACAATCCAGCCTGGTTAAACCCAGGATGGATCGTAGGCAGGCCAGCCTAAATGTTTCCAACCGACGAAGATGCTCCATTAGGGGGGTCCACGTTTCGCAAGCGTAGAGAAGGGAGGGAATGACTGTGGCCGAGAAGACCTGAAGCTTCGTGCGGGGCGACAGACCAGGTAGCTTCCAAACAGCATTACGCAACCGATGAAAAGATATTGCCGCTCGACTGATTCGGAGTGAGACCTCTGCTGTTAAACTGGAGCCAGTCATAAGCACACTGCCCAGGTATGGGAAACTCTCCACTCTCTCCACTACTGCCCCATCACCGATTGGGAATTGTGGGGGTGGAGTATCCGATGGTACAAAATACCCAGGCAGGTGCTTAGTTTTGGTGGGTCTGATGGTAAGGCCCCACCTCTTAGTGGCATGCTCCAATCTCAGCAGCAGCATCTCCAACTCCTCCTCTGAATGAGCAGCTATTACCAAATCATCGGCATACATAACGTGGTTGACCAATAGGGAGCCATCCCTTGATCGCACCCGGGCATCAATCAGCCTCCCATTATATCTGTACCAAATGGAAATTCCCCCGTTACAGCTATTAAAGGCTTCACGAACTACGTGGTCAAAATAGATGTTAAATAATGTGGGAGCCAGAGGACATCCCTGTCGCACCCCAAGGTGTACAGGGAAAGGCTCTGACTCCCGGCCACGTAGTTTTACCCGAGCCCGCTCACCATCATGAAGGTCCTTAATGATCGTGAGCAGAGGGTCAGGGACTCCGAAAGCACGAAGAACAACCTAGAGCCCAGGCCTACTGATGGTATCACAGGCCTTGACCAGGGCAATAAAGCACATATGTAGGTCTTGTTGGAATTCCCTACACCTCTGCTGTAGCAGACGGACAGAAAATATGGCATCTGTGTAGGACCGCCCTTTCCTGAAACCGCATTGGGGCTCCGCAAGCCTCTCCTCAGCGTGCCTAGCAAGACGATGTTGAATAATCCTTGCCAGGACCTTTCCCGGCACACTGAGGAGTGAGATGCCCCTGTAGTTGTTACAGTCTGTGCGGTCCCCCTTCTTAAAGAGGGGGACCACCAGGGCATCCTTCCAATTCTGCGGAACCCATCCAGTGGTCCAGACTGTTGTTATGATGTCATATAGGGCAGTCTGTGCACAAACGCCACCCTCCCTCAGCATTTAGCTTGGGAGATCATCTCTGCCCGGTGCCTTTCCTGGTCTCAGACTCCGGATCGCCTTCAGTACTTCCTCAACAGATGGCACCTCAGCCAGCCACTCACAGGGGGTGACTTCTTCCAATATTTGAGGCACCGCAGCCTCAGCAGGGTTATCCCCACTTTGTGCCATGATGTTTTCCTGGCTGAGGGATTTCCCCTCCCCCAGGACCTCACAGAAATGCTCAGCAAATCTGCAAATCTTTTCCTGGGGGTCTGAGATTGGATCACCGTTTTGTCCCCTAATGATGGTAATAGGTGTGGCGCTGCAGGTTACTTTTTTGATGGAGTTAAATAGTGATTTGTGATCGTGGGCCACTGAGGCAGACTCCATCTCCTCAGCAACCCGTGACCACCACCAATCCTTGCAGTGCCTTACGGCTCTCCGAACCTCCGAGCGAAGGCTGCGGTAAGCCTCCTCATTCTCTGACGTGGGATGCTGTAGCCGATGAGAGTGGGCCTGTCGCTTTTTCTCAACTATCCTGAACACTTCCTCTGTCAGCCAGGTTTTCTGGGGAGGCCTGGACCGCGTACCCAAAGCAGCCATTGCAGCTGCATGAGTCACAGTCCTAAACCTCGCCCATTTACCCTCGACATCAGGAGAAGTGGGGGACGATGCCAACCCCAGCTGCAAGCGATGATGAAATTCTAGCTTGCAACTTTCATCAGCTAACTGAGACTAGGCCACTTTAGGTTGGAATGGGGTCCTGGGTGTACACCCACCACCGGAGTGGAAGAATGGCAGGCGCATCTTACAGTCGATGGTCAGAGGGCAGATCAGCTCCACGGTAGGTCCTGGTGTCAAGGACATGGGCTCGCATCTGCTTGTCCGTCACTATGTAGTCCAGCAGATGTTCTTGCTTGGACCCGGCATGCATCCATGATGTTGTGTGGATGCGCCGATGCCGGAAGAGCGTGTTGGTAATTACAAGCCCATGGGCTGCACAAAAATCTAGCAGCCTCCTACCGTTATTATTGAGCTGATCTGGCCCATGCCTTCCAATCACTCCAGACCAGGTGCCAGCATCATGACCAACTCGGGCATTGAAGTCACCCAACAAGATGACTTTGTCCCGAGATGCCACTTTAGCCAGCACCTGTGACAGGAGGTCATAGAAGGCATCTGACTCGTCGGCTTTGCCTGTATCCCTCCATGGATGTTCGCCTTTGGTGGGGGCATAAGTAACCATGACCACCACTCCTCAACACACACACACATCGACTCACACACACACATCGACGTGCACAGCAATCCCCAATAATGGCACAGCTATCAGTATCGCAGTACTACGTATGAGTAAATAGCGTGACGTGAGCAATCGAAACAATAGAAATGCATTGAAGAAATAAGCATAAATAAGTGTAAATTAAAGAGCAGCACTACGCACAGGTAAGTTAAATAGCAGGCTACAGTCTAGATTATAGACTGCCAGTACGCCGAATCAATGGCATAAGCATTGCCACAGTCGACATAAAAAGCTGGCAATACGGGCAGAAAAAGCAGAATACAGTCGACATGAAAGGCTTGCAATACGGGCAGAAAAAGCAGAATACAGTCGACATGAAAGGCTGGCAGTACACTGAGTGATAGTAAAGAAGCAGGCAACAGATTATAGACTGGCATACACTCATAATGGTCAAAAGGAAAATTAGCAATGTAGATTATAAAGTGCCAGTGCACTGACGTTAATTAATCAGCAGGCAGCAGGCCACATCACAGACTGGCAGTAGACCGTCGCAGAGTCATAAAAGCACAGCTAAAAAAGGGAATATTTAGCATCCTAATAATGAAAAATTAGTTTTGTGCACACAAACATTATTATTGTAATATCTGCCAACGTATTTGTTTACTAATAGTAAACAATACTACTACAATAATGGTATCTAAGCGCTGTAATAATATTAATATCTACGGACTTTATAGCAGTAACTGCACGCATCGTGTTGGGGGGGGGGTCGAAGAGGATATCACACTGTGAATAAATAGCCGCAGCGTTATGTGTATATTTATTGCATATTAAACGCGTAAAAGAAAATGGCCCCCGTGAGCTCGACCGAACGCACATCACTTGGCAGCCCCCCCCCACGCAATTGGCGCGAGTTGGTACGGTCGATGTCGTGCAATAAATAAATAAATATAGCGAAATCCCACTAAATCGCTAAATTAACTAATTTAAAGGTGACAGACGTAAAAAAGGAATAGCCTATTCCCACTGCGGGGCTTAGGGCATGCTGGCTGGCAATTTTTTTTCGACATCAACCCCACCGTTCGAGAGCCAAATCCCTCGCAAGCGTGCAAGAAGACTTGTATATATAAAAAAAGAAGAAGAAAGAGGACTGGTGAGCGTTACATTGGCAGCAGTGAGGAAACGTGTTACTGACATTGTATTACAAATATTAGCTGTAGGTTTTCCCTGAAGAGTAATACGTTTTCAGTGTTATGGTTATTCAGTGTATAATGTCTCATTACATATGATTGCGTTTTAATAAATAAATACGTCTCGCACTGAGCCAGGCTGGTGACTTGGAGTGCTGAGCTGGCACAGCTGAGACCCTGGGTTCAAATCTAGGTAAAACGATAACTAAACTGAAATAACGCAATACATTTGCTAAAACACTGCCTTAAAATAAAATATATCGAATCTTTATTATTACCGTATTATCCGGATTGGAAGACTAACTTTTCTACCCCTTCAAGAAATAGTGGTGGGTATGTATGTGTAGTGGGTTCCATTCAGGCGCGCACTGGAAATGGAGGCAACACATTTATTGTTAACACAACGGGGTAACTTAACCCCTAAACAGGATAATACTTAGGGTGGTGACCACCACGGCTAACCACCTAGCACACTCTCCGGAATAACAACAAAGTCGGACACCCGAGATCTAGGATCGTCGACGGCGGCTTTGTTCCGAGTTGAAGACCCCCAATTCCTCTCGGGACCTCGCTTATATCGCTCCGCCCTTGGCCACACCCCCACCTCTCGATCTCTCGGGGCTCTGGGTCCCCATAACGTGACCCTCTCACCCCCATCTGGGGGTCTCATTGCCTACCCTTGTCTGGTCACGTGCCCTCGCGGGTTCACACAGGCTACCATGTCCTGACCCGATCTCTCTCCCACTGCCACCGGGACCTTGTCCTCTATCCAGCCACTCTGTGGCATGGCACACCCACTCCGGTGCCAAAGGGAGTGGCTCCGCACGTACAGTACCACTCCTCACCCGGTACTGTCACTACACCCTAGTGACACCATTTATGTCACTACATATGTGTAGTGGTGGTATTGACGTGCACCGACTGTGACAGTGATGGATCACGGGGCGGCGCGGGGTGCGGGGTTGGGCACGCGTTGTGGGCGTGGTGTGGACGCGCGCGCCGGGAGTGACAGATGACGGGGCGGCGCGGCGTGGGTGGTGAGGCACGATGAGATGTGGGAAAAGAGGATCGTAGCCAGCGCCCAGCGATTGGTCGAATAAGTGGGTGCTCGCAGCGACGTCCGCAGGTGGGGTATAAAGGGGGACGCGCGAGAGCACTCGGAGAGAGTTACCCAGTTGAAGACCCGAAGACGGAGCTGAAGACCTAGTGCCCCGAGACCCCTAGTCCCGCCGTCCTTGTGGGGACCGGGGCCCTGTGTGGCTCGGAGGCGAGGCTGTGGGACCCGGGGTCCGACGCCCCCGTGGGTCGGGCTGGGGACCCACAGTCGAGACGGATACCCCGGGCAGGGAGTGTCCCGAGTAGCTCAGTGGCGTTAGTCGCCGAGTAGCTAAGTGGATGTTGGTCATCCGAGTAGCTCAGTGGGCGTTAGTCGCTAAGTGGATGTTGGTCATCCGAGTAGCTCAGTGGCGTTAGTCGCCGAGTAGCTAAGTGGGTGTTTGTCACCCGAGATACTAAGTGGATGTTGGTCATCCGAGTAGCTCAGTGGGCGTTAGTCGCCAAGTAGCTAAGTGGGTGTTTGTCACCCGAGATACAAAGTAGGTGTTAGTCACCTGTAAACGAGTTTGATAAAATAAAGAGTGTGTTACCCGTGAAGTCGTCTCCCGCCGAGTTACTACATTACAACTGGCGTCAGAAGTGAACCTGTCTTCAAGAAGAATGGACACTAGGAAGACTACCCGTACCCACGAGCGAGGTCGGGAAGACGACGGCGTACCGGGGACACCGACCTCGGGAGTAGAGGACGAGGAGTTGCCGCCGATGCAGCACTTCGCGGTGATGGCCGACGCTCCGCTTGCCTCCGACACCAGCCTCCAGGACGCGCACTCCCGGTTGGCGGAGTTGCTACTCGCCGCCGCCGCTGTCTTGGCCGACATCTCCGTTCCGGCGAGCGGAAAAACGGCTGCGGGGGTCGTGGAGGAAGCGACGGTGGAGGATTCCCGCCAAAAGGCGCTTCGCGCCAAAAGTCTGGAAGTTGCCGCCGTTTTTGGGGGGCCGCCACCGATTGGCGGGAAAGACGGACGCCACGTGGCCGGACACCTCCGCGCAGCGCAGCCCACGTCATCAGCGCGCGCCGGAGCCCTCCATTTTGCGCCTGACAACCGAGCCGACATTTTACACAACTACAGCGGAGCGCGGGAAAATCTCTCCGACGTCGATGACGAAAAGATTGCCCGCGCTGTCGGCGTTCAAGGCGGATGGGGGCGACTGGGGAGCCTTCCAACGAAGGTTCCTCGCTCATCAGGAGATGTCGGGGTGGTCCGACACCACTGCCCTGCGTGCGTTGCCAGCGATGCTTGACGACGACGCGCTTGCAGCCTTCACATCTGCTGCAAGGTCGTCCCGCTCTACGCTCCAGGCCGCACTACACCTGATGGCGAAGGTGTTCGGGCCGCCCTCCACGTGTCGCCACCAGTTCTACGATCGGCGGAAGGTGGCTGGAGAAACGACGCTCGCCTATCGCACGGCACTACTCGCCTTGGCGGACGCAGCGTTTCCCCGTATGGATAAGGAGGGGAGGGACGCCATGGTGACGGAGCAGCTGCTGGTGTTGGCCCACGAGTTGGGGGTCCCCATCAACGTGGCGGACGAGATGGATATCTGCTCCCTGGCGATCGCCACGAGCATTCACGCGTACGAGGTCCTCAAACGCAAGCCGGGGGTCGTCTGCAAATGGGCGGGGAACGGGGCACTGGCCGCCACGATCGCCGAACCTCAGCCAGCTGTGGTGCAGGAGCAGGCCTTCGCTGCATCGCGTCCGGGGGAGTGGAGAACGGGAGGTCGTTCGCCCACACGTTCGCCCCGCAAGCTGGAGCAACCGAAACCTACGACGTCCGTCGTCTGCTACAACTGCGGCCTTCGGGGTCACGTCGCAGCCGGGTGCCGGGCCCCGCGTCAGCGCGCCACAGGACCACGTCGGGACGACGACCAGGGCCACAAGTCATCCCAACAAAACCCGGTGCCTCGGGCTTGACGGCTGCTGACCGTCGAGAGCCTGAACCCCGGGGCACGCACGGGTCCTCGATGCCTGGCCGATGTCTTCCTGAACCGCCGGCACCACCGGACGTTCAACCGCGTCTGGTGCCGTACGACGGACCGGCAAGGCGGACTCGGGCTAGGGCTCAACAATTTTCATGAAGACTTTTTTTTTTCTCTACACCGAGCTCGCCCGGTGTTCCCCTCTGCCGGGGTAATGTCCCGTTGTAGGGACGCTCGGAAAAAGAAGGGGACACTGCACGAGTCGAAAGAAAAAAAAAAAGATTTTTCCATTTATTTTCCTTTTTGCATACACATTGCTATTGTCACTCGCCGGTTTGTATATATTATTCTATTGTCGCGGTGGCATTGGTTGAGGGTTGCGGATGGTAGTGTTCGCGTCGTGTTGTGTTGTTAAGTTAGTTGTTGTTCTTGTTGTTGTGTTGTGTTACGGGGCACACAGGGCGGTTTGTATATTTTTATAGCAGCCGGGTCGGCTGCGAGCTATGTGGTAGGGGGTGATGTAGTGGTGGTATTGACGTGCGCCGACTGTGACAGTGATGGATCACGGGGCGGCGCGGGGTGCGGGGTTGGGCACGCGTTGTGGGCGTGGTGTGGACGCGCGCGCCGGGAGTGACAGATGACGGGGCGGCGCGGCGTGGGTGGTGAGGCACGATGAGATGTGGGAAAAGAGGATCGTAGCCAGCGCCCAGCGATTGGTCGAATAAGTGGGTGCTCGCAGCGACGTCCGCAGGTGGGGTATAAAGGGGGACGCGCGAGAGCACTCGGAGAGAGTTACCCAGTTGAAGACCCGAAGACGGAGCTGAAGACCTAGTGCCCCGAGACCCCTAGTCCCGCCGTCCTTGTGGGGACCGGGGCCCTGTGTGGCTCGGAGGCGAGGCTGTGGGACCCGGGGTCCGACGCCCCCGTGGGTCGGGCTGGGGACCCACAGTCGAGACGGATACCCCGGGCAGGGAGTGTCCCGAGTAGCTCAGTGGCGTTAGTCGCCGAGTAGCTAAGTGGATGTTGGTCATCCGAGTAGCTCAGTGGGCGTTAGTCGCTAAGTGGATGTTGGTCATCCGAGTAGCTCAGTGGCGTTAGTCGCCGAGTAGCTAAGTGGGTGTTTGTCACCCGAGATACTAAGTGGATGTTGGTCATCCGAGTAGCTCAGTGGGCGTTAGTCGCCAAGTAGCTAAGTGGGTGTTTGTCACCCGAGATACAAAGTAGGTGTTAGTCACCTGTAAACGAGTTTGATAAAATAAAGAGTGTGTTACCCGTGAAGTCGTCTCCCGCCGAGTTACTACATTACATATGCATGTGTAGTGGGTACAAATGGGAAGAAGCTTCTTTGGAGGTAACACGTTTACTATAACATTAATAAACCATAACACAAAGAGGTAACGGCCCCTTCCACCCAATACTCTAGGGAGGCATCTCCTCCGGACTATCATGCCCTCACACTGGATAAGCTCTAACCCTACACTGGTTAAGCTTCAGCCCTCCACTGGTTTAAGCTTTAGCCCAATCCTAGTCAGGGGTTCGGGCTCTGCTCCTTTGGCTCTTTACTTCAAGTCTTCAGGTGGCTCTTCGGTCTTCAGGCAGACGACAACTACCGGGACCGTTCAGGGACCCTGCTTTTATACACAGTCCCAGCTCACTCCGCCCCTACCCAGACCTTCCTTATATAATGTTCTCAAGGGACCTGGAGTGTGACGTAATCCCCCCAACCCCCATTCTGGGGTCTGGGGTCCGCACCCTTGGTCACGATGCTCCCCAGGGATTACCTAGGACTAAACGGCGCAACATTCACCTAGCCGGCTCAGCCTCCCTTCCGCCCCCTGTTGACACAGGGCCGGCACTGCTGGCAACGAGTAGTGGCGATCGCGTCCAACAATGCCACTACATTACCCCCTCCCCCCCCTTGTAGCATCCAGCCGTCCCATCTGCCAACTATCGCCACAAGAACATGGTAAAATCAGAACAAGTACGTGTGCCTCAACAACAACAGAAAGAACAACCCCGACAAATACCCCAGCCCACCTGTACAAATATTACACTATGTACAAATTTACACACACACAAAAAAATATCCGCGCGACCCCCCCGAGGCGCCACCCCCAGGACACGCACAGGTCAAGGCAATGACGGCGCGTCCGACCGACCACAAGGCAAAAGTGAGGAAGGCCACCGACCATGGCAATTTGGCGAACACAAAGGTAGGTGCGTGGTGTGGTGCGTGTGAGAATGTGGGGAGGGTCACGAAAATCGTGGGGTCTTAGAGCAGGTCTGTGTTGCAGGGCCATCGTACGGGTCAGGGGGTTTCGTGGGTGGGTTGGTGGAGACCGGCCCAGCCTGGGGGACATCCGGCCCGGTGGTTGAGCGCTTGTTGATGGAAGCGGCCGGCAATGACGGCCGTTGAGAACTCACTCCTGCGGCATATGAGGGTGCAACAAGACGGCTGTGCTCAGGGTTAGGCACTGTGGCTCGGACACATCACGCACTCGGCCCCCGCAATGTGTAGGTGAAGTAGAAGAGCGCGGCACGACAAAGGGTTTTAGGCGCGACGGGTGGTCATTCAATAAATCACGGGGACACAAACAAAGGTTGTAGCACCCACCCTCACCACAGCTGCCTTTCACACTCGAGGCCAGAGGACAGGAGATGAACCATAAAAGTTAATGACACCCTCCCTCCCGCCAACGGAAGGGTCAGTCATAAAAAAATAATACACGCCCCCCCCCCACCCCCCCGACGAAAGAGAACACAGGCGTTTCGCTTTGGTTAACTTTTGCATGTTTCTTCTAATAACGAAAATCCAAAACTTAGCGACAAAAATTAAGCGAACATTATCGATCCTCACACACACTGCAATTAAAAACCAGGCTACAATCTACACCAGTGGATCATGACTCATTAATTCAATACTAATGTTATTGTTAACTTTAATTATATTCTACGCGACCTGACAGAAGCATCAAAGAATAATTATGGCAGTCAGGGTCGTTCCTAAGCCAAAACGAATTCCATAGCCTCGGGATATCAGATAATAATAACTCGAGAACAAACAACACAAACCCAGGATACAGGCAGTGGAACGAAGGTTAGTAAAACCCTATGAAATACGTGGTAATAATATAATAAAGCTCGTTGAGGCGACTTCTGGAATCCGTCTGTTATTCAACTTGTATTACAGCTTTTCCCTCACGCTGCTGACAGGCAGCGTGAGAGGGTCAGATAGAGAGAGAGACACACTGCCACGTGGCAACCCGGAGCCCCGCTCCCGCGTGGGCCCCTTCCTCTGTTCATTCCCGTTCTGACCACGTGTCGTTCGTCTCCACCCCTATTTAATACCCGGGTCACGTGGTACGTTTCCACCAATCCTGGTTAGCCTCCATGGAATATTCCAGGCCCCCTCGTAAGCTGCCGGGACCACGCCCCTGACTCATCTCCCCATTGGCTGTGGCCAAAGCCAGCAGAACCAATCCCCTACTTACAGCTGTCACCTTTCCATTACGTCAGGGCCATGCCCCTAGGCTTCCCCCCATTGGCTATAAACCAGGACCGGCAGAGCCAATCATCATGACGAGTTGTGATACGTCATTGAGCCGGATATATCCTCACATTACATCACCCCCCCCCCGCCCCCGGTGTAAAAAGTCAGCCGTCTCGGCTGCGAAAAGGGTGACAAGCCGAATTCCATTAGGAAAATTATTAGGGCGTCTAAGACGCATTAACAAGGTAAGGGGGAAGTAGGCGTCTACGCGCCGGGAAATTCAAAACATTTAACAACAGATACATTAGGGCAGCCCCTGTAGCGCAGTAACAACAGGGTGACAGACCGCAAGGCAATCAATACTAGTGAAACGGAAGAGATTTCAACCGCGTACGCGACGCCGGACCCTCTCCATTGTTCACGCGTGGTTGCCTCGCCGACTGATCAGCAGGAGGTGGTTGCCGTGGAGAAGAAGAAGAATGTTCGGTTTCCGTTGTATCTGGGACAGGTCCCGTTGGAGGAGGGACGTCCGGGGTCTCGTCGTCCCTCAAAACCTATTCATCTGCGGGGGGTATAACACAGCCCCACTGGGGATCAACGGGCGAGGCAAGTGGCACATTCGGCACACCAGACCCCGGCAGGTCAACAAGTAGAGATGAAGGGCCAGCACGCGGGTCAACGTAAGGTCTGAATCGCGACGAATGGACATACCAACGACGTTGGCCGTACTGGATGCGAACACTCTGGGATTCCGAATGTCCACCAGCCTAACAGGCCCCCGCCAAGGCTTGTGCAGTTTAGGGGACGTGCCCACTAGCACCTGAGGGCAATGGAGCCATGCCAGATCACCCACCGACCAGGGGATGTCAGTTCGCGATCGACGCGCATACCTCTCGTTCCTTGCCTGTGTACGGGCCGTCGCACATCTGGCGGCCTCTCGTGCCTCCGTAACCCGTTTAAGCGAGTCCCGTATGTGATCAGGCAAGGAAGGGGATGGTTGTTTACCCGCCGCACCCAGTTGCACATCAATCGGGGGTACATTCTCATGGCCATACATCAGGAAAAATGGCGAATATCCTGTGGACGCATGCGGAACCATGCGGTATGCCGCCAGGACGCCCGGTATGTGCAAGTCCCAATCGGTTTGTTTTTCACTCGCCGTGTGACAAAGCATGGCCGAAAGGGTGCGGTTAAACCGTTCCACCATGCCATCCGTTTGCGGATGGTAAGGGGAAGTACGGATTTTCTTTGTGCCCAGCGCAGCGCATACATTCTTGAGCAATTTGGAGGAGAAGTTACGTCCTTGATCCGTGAGCAGCCCTTCGGGTGCTCCTTTATCCATGACATAACCATTCAAGAAAGCCTTGGTGATGGACGAGGCCGTTTGGTCAGGCAGAGGCCAGGCCATAGGCCAGCGAGAAAAATATTCGACCCCACCAAAAGGTATTTGTTTCCCCTAGCCAATGGAGGGAACGGGCCCAGGATGTCCAGAGCAACTAGCTCATTAATACGGGATACCTCAATCGAACGTAGTGGCGGAACACAATTTTGACGAGGTGGTTTCCTCTGTGCACAATCATGGCATGACCGGATAAAGTTAGTGACATCTGCCGTTATGCCGGGCCAAAAGAAATCCTGCTGCATCGCGGCCAACGTTTTCTGCACGCCGAGGTGCATCAGTTTGTCGGCGTGCAGAGCACGGAGCAGGTCGTGGCGAAGGGATGTCGGCACAACCAGGCGTGAACGGTCAGACACTCCACCCATACACATCAATTCTGGCGAATTGCCCGATGTTGCTGGATGCAATTACCAGCGACACGTCGTACTCAAATTGTAAATGTTGTGGTTTTGCGCTTCAACACACCGGTGGGCTAAAGCAGTGAACTAATTTGTCTTTTGTCAACGTGACACATTTTTACTG
The DNA here is from genome assembly GCF_964198595.1 of Lampetra fluviatilis. Lineage (NCBI taxonomy): Eukaryota > Metazoa > Chordata > Hyperoartia > Petromyzontiformes > Petromyzontidae > Lampetra > Lampetra fluviatilis. Next base: position 14,156,693 of record NC_136291.1, on the reverse strand, counting down.
ATTGGCCGTGTCGGGTGGTGGAGGGTTACGACACATTTATAAATAACGCGATCTAAACCCAAAAACGTTGATTATGAATAATATTGGTCGCGAAAGCCTACGTGTTAAACTGATCAATAGTCCCGCCTGGCACCGGAACATCTGCCATTTCCATCCCGCCAATTGAGATCTCGGTTTCCCGATCAGTTTCCGCAGCGGAGCCAGAGAGGCATCGGCCTCCTGCTCACGTAGCCACACCGAGTGTGGCAAATGCAGCGTATCGTCGGCGCCAACGGGTACATCCTGGCCTTCATCGTTCGACATCGCCCCCATAACCGGACAGGGCGAGGTAGGCAGTGCTGCACAGCAGTGCGTACCCATCAGACAGGCGCAGAGAGGAGTCGGGGGCAACCTGGAGAGAGCGTCTGCGTTGCCATGGCGAGTACCTTTGCGGTACGTGATATCGAAGGAAAATTCCTGTAATGATTCCAACCACCGAGCCAATTGACCCGATGGTTCCAATTTCAACGAATATTGTAAGGCCGCGTGGTCAGTGCGCACGAGGAATTTCCTTCCATACAGATACGGCTGGTACTGGCGAACAAAATTTACGATTGCTAACAGTTCCCGTCGTGTCACGCAATATTGCGTTTCGGCAGGGGACAGAACCCTGCTGCCGTATGCCACCACTCGCTCGACCCTGTCTTTCCGTTGCGACAAAACGGCTCCTATGCCGATATCGCTAGCATCCGTGTCAAGGATGAACGGCTGGGAAAAGTCCGGGTAGTCGAGCGTCGGCGCGGTGGCGAGGTGATCCCAAAGAGATTGAAAAGAGCGCTCCTCTTCCGGGCCCCATTTAAATCTCAGATTTTTCCCCGTCAGAACATGCAGTGGCTTAGCCAGCGTCGTGAAGTTCTTAACAAAACGGCGATAGTAGGATGCGAACCCAATAAACCGCCGTACGTCACCCACCGAAGTGGGCGTGGGCCACTCTCGGACACACGCCGTTTTCTGAGGGTCCGTGGACACACCGTCCGAGCTGACGATGTGACCCAAGTATCGGACAGACCGTTGCAAAAGGTGGCACTTTTTCGGTTTAAATTAAAGGTCAGCCGAGCGCATCCTCTAAAAGACAGTCTCCAGGCGTTGGAGGTGTTCTTCGAACGTGCGGCTGAATACGATGATATCGTCCAAATATATGAGGCATGTTTCCCACCGCAGCCCCGCTAGCACCAGTTCCATCAAACGTTGGAACGTCGCCGGTGCCGCATTCAAGCCCATAGGTAAGCGGTTAAACTCAAAGAGGCTTTGTGGAGTGCGGAACGCCGTTTTTGGTTTGGACTCATCATCGAGGGGAAGCTGCCAAAACCCAGACGACAGGTCGAGGGTGGAGAAAAAATTTGCCCCTGACAAAGCATCCAATGAGTCGTCCATCCGTGGCAAGGGGTATGTGTCTGCCATGGATATATTATTCAATCGGCGGACATCTACACAAAACCTCGTCCCACCATCCTTTTTCTTAACCAGCACCACCGGCGCGCCCCAAGGACTGTTGGACGGCGCAATTATATCGGCCGCCAACATGTCTTCCACCGCGCCGCGCACGTGTTCCCTTTCAGCAGGGCTCATGCAATATGGGTGCATACAAATCGGTCCCGCCGCACCGGTGTCAATATGGTGCGACAAGAGCGAGGTATGGCCCAGATCCAAATCGTTTTTACTGAAAACGTCAGCGTACTCCAACAATAATTAATGCAAAGCACTCCTTTGCGTGGCCAACAAAGATGTATTTTCTCCGCACAAATCTGCGATCCATCGATCGTGTGAATGATCATATCGAGGCCCGCCAGCGGCCATGTTAGTGGGTGGTTTACCCTCAAAGCTGGTGAAATCGGTAGTGGCGTGAGCCAATACCGATCCAGCCGGGACGACGACCCGGTTCGGGCCCCCATTTAACACTTGTATGAACGGGGCCTGACCAGGCCGAACGATAGTTTGAGCCGCTACTAGGGAAAAGGATCTTGCCACCGAATTCGACGGGGACAACAGCACACCCGTCGCACCGTCCGCAGCATCCAAACGCTTTCGGTAATGCAGCAAAACAAGTATTTGCGAGCCCGATGGCACCTCGACCATGGCAGCAACAATCGCATTAACCGCGTTACCCGGGGGCGAACGGCCCAGCAGGGAAGGCAGGAACGACATCCTACGGCCCCCTGGCATTTCTAAACAACCTTGGTCGACGAGTATCTTAACTGGCATGCGGCGCAAGAAATCGGTGCCCAATAGGCATGGGACGGCCAGTGAACGAGAAATCAACACTGGTCCCTCTGCGGTGATATTCCCGATAGCAATGCGCACATCAACTTGCCCCAAAATACCCATGCTACCCCCATTAGCAGCAACGCACGCGTCATTAACCGGTCGGATCCGTGACGTAGGAATGGACAGGAGATGAAAAATTACATTGGAAATGATGGTGGCAGACGCGCCTGTTTCCACCAAAATACGAACATCGACGCCATCGATGGTACCCCGTACTGTCGAGGACCCCGACGCGGCAGCCACCACCCTACGGGCCAATTTTCTCCATTGTGTCGCAGAGTGCGGCATCGCCACAGGTACACCACAATTACCATTGGGAGTGCAAACATGTGTGCGAGTGGATGGGTGATGTGATAAGACCTGACGGGTGTCCGATGTGTGCCGACTTGCCTGAGGGTGCCTTGGATCCGCATCCGGTAGAGGAGATGGAAGCCGGCCCGACGGGAGCTGAGAAGGCAGAGGTCGGCAGTGGCAATCCCGGGCGAAATGGCCTCGTCGGCCACACTTGAAACACGTGGCCGCCGTCACCCGGTGGTCGCTCGTCCCGGTCTCTGCACGTGGTCATCCGGCCCCATCACGCCGCTCGCGCGGCCGGCGTTTTGGGGCCCAGCGAGGAACAGCAGCCATCACCTCGTCGTCGCTGGAGTCATTGGAGCCGTGGACGACCCGACTCGGAGACCACCCCAATGGTGGACCATCTATTTCGGGATTCCCCGTCCATGCCGCCATCTGATCCCAGCGTTTTAGGTTAAACTTGGCGTCCAAGCAGCGCGCCGCCCATCGCGACGTAAGCGGTTCGTGTCCGCACAGTGGCAACGAGATGTTAAGTTCCTGGGCCAGCTCAATCATTCTGGAAAGGATGAGAGGATCCAGGAGATCAGCTGACGAGTCGGGGTAGGCGGCCATGGCAAGTGCTAATAGCGCCCCTCGGTACGCCAAGGGCGATTCCTCTGGTCCTCGACAACGCGACATAAATTTCCTTGTAGCCGCCGTCGGCGGTTCGTAAAACTCCGCCATTTCCGTAAAAGCGTCATGCAGCGTCTTCTTCTTGCTCGCCGGGATGGATCGGAAAACCGCCAAGGAGACATCATCCAGCAGCGTGGGCAGCGCCTCCAGTGCCTCCGCCTCCGTCTATCGCACCGACCGAAAGGATGACTCGAAGCGCCACGTGAACGCACTCCAATCGCCTCCGGCGACAAATTCCTTGATTTGAGGAAGGCGATGTCCGCGGTGAATGTCCGACGCCTCGAGCGTTCCCAATCCTGCTACCCGTGTATTTCGCGGCTCCGTCAGAATGGCGTCCGGCGCCCGCGTGGCATCAGGCCCGCTCAAGATGGCGCCCGGCGGCCGCATGTCGGCAGCCCCGCCCAAGATGGCGTCCGGCGGCCGCATGTCGGTAGCCCCGCCCAAGATGGCGTCCGGCCGCCGCGTGTTGGCAGCCGGTCCCAAGATGGCATCCGGCGGCTTCGTTGCAGCAGCCCCGCCCAAGATGGAGGCCTCTCCCTCCGCGGCAGGAGCAATAGCGGAAGTCGAATCCCGCTGAAAATCTTGGCCATCGGCTCTTGGTTGCATTCCACGCGGCCGACCGAGGGCCCCTGAAGATGCGACCACCGTCACCAGATTCAGCAAAATCGCACGGAGCGAATCAATTTGCTTCGCCAGTCGCCGCCATCCCTCGTCCGCAGTCGAGGACGTAGCTTCTCCAGCCTGTCGGCGATGAGCGGCGTCGGGGAGAGCAGCAGCCGGAGGCAGAGGACCCGCAGTTCCCAGCAGCTCGTCCGCCTCAACTTCTTCCTCCGACGGAGGGTCCGGTGGGTTCTTCTTCTTGAGGTGCTTGGACATCTTAAAGGATCGTCCAAACTGTCTCAAGAGATACTTCTGACACCAATGTAATAAAGCTCGTTGAGGCGACTTCTGGAATCTGTCTTTTATTCAACTTGTATTACAGCTTTTCCCTCACGCTGCTGACAGGCAGTGTGAGAGGGACAGATAGAGAGAGAGACACACTGCCACGTGGCAACCCGGAGCCCCGCTCCCGCGTGGCCCCCTTCCTCTGTTCATTCCCGTTCTGACCATGTGTCGTTCGTCTCCACCCCTATTTAATACCCGGGTCACGTGGTACGTTTCCACCAATCCTGGTTAGCCTCCATGGAATATTCCAGGCCCCCTCGTAAGCTGCCGGGACCATGCCCCTGACTCATCTCCCCATTGGCTGTGGCCAAAACCAGCAGAACCAATCCCCTACTTACAGCTGTCACCTTTCCATTACGTCAGGGCCACGCCCCTAGGCTTCCCCCCATTGACTATAAACCTGGACCGGCAGAGCCAATCATCATGACGAGTTGTGATACGTCATTTAGCCGGATATATCCTCACATTACAATAATAAGGCTAAATCACCAATCCTGAATAAACACAAACCAATAATATGTCAGTCATACCTAACCAAGATGGAATGTACTCCATAGAGAAAGAGCCTCCCAACCTTTGTCTTCCCACAGCATGGATAGCAAGATTTGCACACAAGCAAAGAATCATCAAACCTCGATAGAAATACCGTGAACCCGGCTACAACATACCTTGAATCACTTACAATCAAAATTACAATAATGCTATAAGAAATAAAGTGAGTCTCATTTTAATTTCCAAACAGAAAACGGAAAAACTTGGAAGTTGTGTGAGACAAAGTAACACCCACCACGAGGAAGACCCCCCCCCCCACTTCCAGGTTAATTATTGCAGAGGATGAACGGAAAATCCGGCACAGCTGCTTCATTTGAATAACTTAATTATTCCAATAAATCAGAACACACACACGGACACGCAGGCAGCTGTGTCAACACACAAGCGAACGAAACAAAGGTTGGTTCCGGCAGGTGTGCCAAGCAGAGAGATTTTTCAGATATAAGCAGAGACACCACCAACGGAGGAGCATCATCATCACCACCGAGGCAGGAGATCATCACCACCGACGCAGAAGAAGACTCAGCAAAACTCAACAAGTATGGAGGGGCTCGCTGGGTAGCGACATGCTAAACCAAGCAAGAATTATGTGCCAACAGAAGAAGTATCGCGAGACCGAGCCACCGCAGTGCGAGTGAGACCGGCGAAGATTCCAGTTATCACTCGTGAAATAGCGAAAGCGCCCAGCGTCTGCCATCACCGAACGAGAGCATCGTTCATCGCCAGAGCACCCGGAGCCGGAGAGCGCGCACAGCCGCGTCGCCCAGTGCCCAGAGCACAAAGGTGCCAGCCACCAGCGCACGAGCGAACGAGCACCGGGCGCCACCGGGGGCCACTGGGCACCACCGAGCGTCACGAGCGACCGAGCGTCTCCAAGGACAGCATCGGGCCGACGACGCTCAGCTAGCAGCGGAGAAAGCCGACGGCTCGCTGCAGCCACGCCCGAGCGAGAGGGAACTTCTCCGAAGCCGTTCGTATCCCACCCCCCACGCTCACAAACCCACGACGGGCCCGACGTCTGCTCCCCCAAGACTTTATCAAGGGGACAATCAAATGCCCCCACACAATGGAACCGACCCTAGCCAATCATAAGAAGACTAATTATAAAAGTGTATGAACTATCAGCTGGCCGTGAAGGCATCGTGGCTCATCGAGTGATAAGAATACGTCGTTTATAAGTGCCTTAGTCGTTTTTTTTAATTTGTTTTATTCAGTTTTTTTTATCGCATAAATTACCAATAGATTAATCGATGTAAACTAAACTTTCGAAACCTTCGTCACGATTCTACACGCTCACAGAGAGAGAATATTGTGTTAAACCTGTTCCTTTGCCAGATAACCCTGTCCACGAATTAATTAAAGCTTAGCCAGAGATATGAATCTTCCGTAAAAGGGCACGCCCACCGTCGCACACCATTGTTCCAAGACATTTCGTTGAATATATAATATTGCCGACTAATCTATTGACGTATACTTTGCCTTTGGGGTATAATAATTGCTTTTATTGCATTTCGTATGACTATCATTGCATGCCTGTTTTAAAGACTCTCCATTGCCGTCTAAGCTCGCGTTGCACGGTAGAATTAATGATATGTGCGGTTGCCAAAGTGAAACAACCTTGATGGTTATCTATACTGCTCGCGGAAGGATGAGAGTTCGCATATTAGAGTGTCAGGTTTTTGTTTAGTATTAAAATTGCTTAAAACATAAGAGTTTGAGTGTTTCTTTCCTAAGTTCATGAAAACAATCATATATAAAAGTCTCCGAGCGCTCGCGCTTGCGGGAAATTTGGCTCTCGGACGGTGGGGTTTAAGACCGAAATAATTTGCCAGCCGGCACGCCCTAAGCCCCATGGTGGGAATAGGCTATTTCGTTTTTCCATCCATAAACTTTAAAGTAGTTCAATTAACACATTTGTGCCGTTTCTATTTTTAATTATTTACTTATTGCACGCCATCTACTTTACCAAGTGACGCCAATTGCGTGGGGGCGGACCCTGCCAAGTGACGCGCGTTCGCTCCATCTCAAGGGGACATTTTCTTTTACGCGTTTTACAGCCAACACATACACACATCACGCTGCAGATATTTATTCACAGTGTCATGTCCTCTTCCCCCCCTTCCAACACGATGCATCCAGTTTATACTGAAGACTCCGTAGATAATAATATTTTACTGCTTACATAGCATTATTCTTGCACGGGCAGGGGATGCTGGGGAGGGGGGGTAGCGGCCCAGCCCCTAGCCTGGCAATGTGCCAACTCCACCGCCTCGCCAATGTAGGCCAGGACGGGGACTACGCATGGCACAAGGCCTCAACATGGCTATGGTAAGTCCAAATTTCCTTGCTTTTTACACTAACAACTCAAGTCCATTGTTTACTATTGTTAAACATATTAGTTGACAAACATTACAATAATAATGTTTGTGTGCAGATTAAAACTCAGCTTCATTGTTCAACATTATGAAACAAGTTCACAGATGTTACAATAATTATGTTTTTGTGAAAATAACAACTCAGGTTCATTGTTTACCATTATGAAACAAGTTGACATGTTACAATAATTATGTTTGTGTACACAAAACTCTTTTTGGATTTTTGGGTTGCTCAATTTCCCCTTTTTTTGCTGCGCTTTTATAACGCTGCCACGGTCTATTGCCAGTCTGTGATTTCTGCTTATTTCTTAAATTAATTTCTATTGTTTCCATCGCTCACGTCACGCTATTTACTCATACGTAGTACTGCGATACTGATAGCTGTGCCATTATCGGGGATTGCTGTGCCCGTCGATGTGTGTGTGTGAGTCCATGTGTGTGTCTTTGAGTCCATATGTGTGTGCGTGTAGAACCATGCGTGTCTTTAACTCCATGTGGGTGTCTTTTTTGAACGGACAACGTCAAAGTGTTTATCTGTGTGTGTTAGTCCATGTGTGTGTGTCAGTCGATCTGTGTGCTTGTACGTCGATGTGTATGTCAGTCCATATGTGTGTGTAAGTCCGGCAAAACAACCTCCTACCTCCTCGCGGTGCCGGACGGGCAACACTGTCGTGGGCAGTGTTGTGGGGGGAGGGCCAATGCCCATTGGCCTCTCCCCTCATGGCGTCTGTGACCACCACAGTGGCTAAACGGGGGCTCTGGACGGGTGCGAGGGGCTGGTAACCCCTCCACCTTTCAATTAACCACCACTAAACTACGAATTAAACATGAACCTGTAATTAATAAGCTTGTGCCGGAGGCCCCGGAAGGTCAGGCTTTTATGACGTCTCCTGGCCAAACCCCATTTGGCGGAGCCAGGAGATTGAATTTTCACCCTCGGGGCTCCTCCAGAAACAACGAAAAACCATTGCGGATGGCCACGTGGAATGTTCGAACGCTCACTGCGGAGGAGAGGCTGCCACTCCTCTGTCGGGAGCTGGACCGGTACCACCTGGATCTCTGTGGCATTCAGGAAGTCCGGTGGACCGGTTCTGGCTCCTGCCACCATGAGGGGTGGACAGTCCTCTACTCGGGGCAGGAGACTGCCAAACAACAGGGTGTGGCTCTTCTTCTGAACAAAAGAATGAAGGGGGCGTGGGAGCGTGGCGGTGAGGTGTGGGATGCTGTAAGCCCCAGGATACTTTGGGCTCGCCTTCCCATCAACCAGAGGCGAGGAGTGGTGGTCGTGGTTACTTATGCCCCCACCGAAGACGAACATCCGTGGAGGGATGCAGGCAAAGCCGATGAGTCAGACGCTTTCTATGACCTCCTGTCACAGGTGCTGGCTAAAGTGGCCACTCGGGACAATGTCATCTTGTTGGGTGACTTCAATGCCCGAGTTGGTCATGATGCTGGCACCTGGTCTGGAGTGATTGGAAGGCATGGGCCAGATCAGCTCAATAATAACGGTAGGAGGCTGCTAGATTTTTGTGCAGCCCATGGGCTTGTAATTACCAACACGCTCTTCCGGCATCGGCGCATCCACACAACATCATGGATACATGCCGGGTCCAAGCAAGAACATCTGCTGGACTACATAGTGACGGACCAGCGGATGCGAGCCCATGTCCTTGACACCAGGACCTACCGTGGAGCTGATCTGACCTCTGACCATCGACTAGTCATCTGTAAGATGCGCCTGCCATTCTTCCACTCCGGTGGTGGGTGTACACCCAGGATCCCATTCCAACCAAAAGTGGCCTGGTCTAAGTTAGCTGATGAAAGTTGCAAGCGAGAATTTCATCATTGCTTGCAGCTGGGGTTGGCATCGTCCCCCACTCCACCTGATGTCGAGGGTAAATGGGCGAGGTTTAAGACTGTGACTCATGCAGCTGCAATGGCTGCTTTGGGTACGCGGTCCAGACCTCCCCAGAAACCCTGGCTGACGGAGGAGGTGTTCAGGTTAATTGAGAAAAAGCGACAGGCCCACTCTCATCGCCTACAGCATCCCACGTCAGAGAATGAGGAGGTTTACCGCAGCCTTCGCTCGGAGGTTCGGAGAGCCGTGAGGCGCTGTAAGGATGGGTGGTGGTCGCGGGTTGCTGAGGAGATGGAGTCTGCCTCAGTGGCCCGCGATCACAAATCACTATTTAACTCCATCAAAAAAGTAACCTGCAGCGCCACACCTATTACCATCATTAGAGGAAAAAACGGTGATCCAATCTCCGACCCCCAGGAACAGGTTTGCAGATTTGCTGAGCATTTCTGTGAGGTCCTGGGGGAGGGAAAATCTCTCAGCCAGGAAAACATCATGGCACAAAGTGGGGATAACCCTGCTGGCTGAGGTGCCAGCTGTTGAGGAAGTACTGAGGGCGATCCGGAGTCTGAGACCAGGGAAGGCACCGGGCAGAGATGATCTCCCAAGCGAAATGCTGAGGGAGGGTGGCGTTTGTGCACGGACTGCCCTACATGACATCATAACAACAGTCTGGACCACTGGACGGGTTCCGCAGGACTGGAAGGATGCCCTGGTGGTCCCCCTCTTTAAGAAGGGGGACCATACTGACTGTAACAACTACAGGGGCATCTCACTCCTCAGTGTGCCGGGTAAGGTCCTGGCAAGGATTATTCAACATCGCCTTGCTAGGCACGCTGAGGAGAGGCTTGCGGAGCCCCAATGCGGTTTCAGGAAAGGGCGGTCCTGCACAGATGCCATATTTTCTGTCCGTCTGCTACAGCAGAGGTGTAGGGAATTCCAAAAAGACCTACATCTCTGCTTTATTGACCTGGTCAAGGCCTATGATACCATCAGTAGGACTGGGCTCTGGGTTGTTCTTCGTGCTTTCGGAGTCCCTGACCCTCTGCTCACGATCATTAAGGACCTTCATGATGGTGAGCGGGCCCGGGTAAAACTACGTGGCCGGGAGTCGGAGCCTTTCCCTGTACACCTTGGGGTGCGACAGGGATGTCCTCTGGCTCCCACATTATTTAACATCTATTTCGACTGCGTAGTTGGTGAAGCCTTCAATAGCTGTACCGGGGGAATTTCCATTTGGTACAGATATAATGGGAGGCTGATCGACGCCCGGGTGCAATCAAGGGATGGCTCCCTATTGGTCAGCCACGTTATGTATGCCGATGATTTGGTAATAGCTGCTCATTCAGAAGAGGAGTTGGAGACGCTGCTGCTGAGACTGGAGCGTGCCACTAAGAGGTGGGGCCTTACCATCAGCCCCACCAAAACTAAGCACCTGCCTGGGTATTTTGTACCATCGGACACTCCACCCCCACAACTCCCAATTGGTGATGGGGCAGTTGTGGAGAGAGTGGAGAGTTTCCCATACCTGGGCAGTGTGCTTATGACCGGCTCCAGTTTATCAGCAGAGGTCTCACTCCGAATCAGTAGAGCGTCAATATCTTTTCATCGGTTGCGTAACGCTGTGTGGAAGCTACCTGGTCTATCGCTCCGCACGAAGCTTCAGGTCTTCTCGGCCACGGTCATTCCCTCCCTTCTCTACACTTGCGAAACGTGGACCCCCCTGGTGGAGCATCTTCGCCGGTTGGAAACATTTAGGCTGGCCTGCCTACGATCCATCCTGGGTTTAACCAGGCTGGATTGTGTGAGGAGCTCACAAGTCCGTGAAAGATCTGTGCAAGGTCCCATCAGTGAGCTCCTCCGGCAGGCAAGGCTGCGTTGGCTGGGTCATGTAGCCCACATGCCCAGCCACCGCATGCCTAAACAGCTTTTGTTTGGCCGGATCGAGGGGGCTAAACGGGCGCGGCACGGGCTAGAGAAGAGATGGAGTGATGTGGTACAGGAGGATGTGGAGCTGAGTGGATTTGCCGATGACTGGTACCAGCGGTGTCAAGATCGGCCTCTGTGGAGGAGGCTCGTGAAGGACGCTACTGGGCAGTTGGAGGCAGTCGCTCTCCAACAACAACGGAGGGCGGAGGAGCGACGCTCACAACAACGAGTGGAGCGCCGGGTGGAAAAAGCACAGCAAGTTGGTACAGTAGGGGGCACAGGTGGTGCATCAGCCAGTCATCTCGGTCATCTCGGTCAGTCGACCCGTGGCACCTGGGTCTGCCCCGTGACCTCCTGCCAGCGGGCGTTCGACACTTCACGTGGCCTCAAGGTGCACATGGCCTGGCACAAGCGTCGTGGTGACGTCACCGCCACTTAGTGGCGAATGGCGGTTGTTGTTGTTGTTGTAAGTCTATACATGTGTGTGTCACTTGATGTATGTGTGTAAGTCAATGCGTCTGTGTGTGAGTCCATATGTGTGTTAATCCATGTCTGTGTATCTAAAGTAGATATGTGTGTCACGGTCCATATGTGTATGTGTGTGTAGGGCTATGTGTGTTTCAGTCTATGTATGTGTAAGTTCATGTGTGTATGTCTTAGTCCATATGTGTGTGTGTAAGTACATATGTGTGTTTACGTCAATGTGTGTTTTATTCCACGTATTGCTGTGTGCAAGTCGGTGTGTGTGTGTGAGTCGCTGTATGTGTGTACGTCGATATGTGTGTGTAACTCCATGTGTGCGTATCTCAAGTGCATATCTATGTGTGTGTGAGTCCATATGTGTGTGTGTCTGTAAGTCGATGTGTTTGTGTGTGTTAGTCCATGTGTGTGTGTGTGTGTGTTTCAGTCCATGTGCGTGTGTGTTAGTCGCTGTGTGTGCATGCCTCCATGTTAGTCAGTCTGTAGGTCCATGTGTGCATCTTAGTCCATGCGTGTGCTTTATTGACCTGCTCAAGGCCTATGATACCATCAGTAGGCCTGGCCTCTGGGTTGCTCTTCGTGCTTTCCGAGTCCCGAACCCACTCATCACCATCCTTAAGGACCTTCATGATGGTGAGCGGCCCCGCGTCTTAACTACGTGGCCGTGAGTCAGAGCCATTCCCTTTACACCTTGGGGTGCAACAGGGATATCCTCTAGCTCCCACATTGGACCACGTAGTTCGTCGAGCCTTCAATGCCTGTACCAGAAGAATTCCAATCTGCTACAGATACAATGGGAGGCTGATCGATCCCCGGGTGTGGTCAAGGGATGGCTCCCTATTGCTCAACCACGTTATGTATGCCGATGATCTGCTAATGGCTGCTCACTCGGAGGAGGAGTTCGAGGTGCTGCTGCTGAACCTGGAGCTTGCCAACAACAGGTGGGGCCTTACCATCAGCCCAACCAAAGCTAAGCACCTGCCTGGCTAATTTGTACCATCAGACACTCCACCCCCACAACTCCCAATTAGTGATGGGCCAGTTGTGGAGACAGTGGAGAGTTTCCCTAGGCAGTGTGCTAATGACCGGCTCCGGTTTAACAGCAGAGGTCTCACTCCGAATCAGTCGAGCTGCAGTATCTTTTCATTGGCTGTGTAACGCTGTGTGGAAGCTACCTGGTCTATCACTCCGTACGAACCTTCAGGTCTTCTCGGCCACGGTCATTACCCTCCCTTCTCTACGCTTGCCACACTTGGACCCCCCTAATGGAACATCTTCGCCGGTTAGAAACATTTAGGCTGGCCTGCCTACGATCTATTCTGGGTTTAACTAGGCTGCATTGTGAGAGGAGCTCACAAATCCTTGAAAGATGTGGTCAAAGTTCCATCGGTGACCTCCGGCAGGCAAGGCTGCGTTGCCTGAGTCATGTAGCCCGCATGGCCAGCCACCGCATGATTGATACGACTCTGGGCAGCGAAGCGAAGCCTAAACATTAACGTAATCGCAAACATGCGCATACATTAATACGATCATCTCCATAATTAGCATAATTTATGCACATAATTACATAAATTTGCATGCTTTCTGAGATTACGCATTTTTCGAATCTTCATTTAATTTTATTATTTTTATCAATTTTTCATAACCTGACATATATAACAGGGCGCACAACCTGGACGATGTCGACAGGGCCCCTCCAGGGCCTGAGTAATTTTGGCGATGTTGCCAATGGTACCTGGGGGCAATGGAGCCAGGCCTTGTCCCCTTTTACCCATGTATGTGCGGATGCACGAAGGCTCCGCAACCGCTCGTTGGCCAGTTGCCGTGCACTAAAATTTACCCTCGTGGCTTACCTAGCCTCGGACAACTTCTGAAGATTGAATCACATATGGTCAGTTTTCTTAGACTTTGGGGTGGCCGGTTTAACATGCAGTTGCACCTCCATGGGGCGTTCAACGTCTCTGCCGTATATCAAGTGGAACGGTGAGTATCCGGTGGCTGCATGACGTGCCATTCTGTATGCGGCTAGGACCCCGGGAATCTGTAGATCCCAATGAAGCTGCAATTGGCTCACCTGATGACACAGCATGGAGGTGAACATTCTATGTAGACGCTCGACCATGCCGTCAGTCTGTAGGTGGTATGGGGAGGTACGGATTTTATGTGCGCCCAACATGTTGCACACGTCCCGCAGCAAGGTGGATGAGAATTTTTTTCCCTGGTCGGTCAGCAGCTGTTCAGGAGCACCCTTGTCCAGAACATAGCCCTCGACAAAGGCCTCGACGATTGCTGCTGCTGACTATTTGGGGAGTGGCCAAGCCATAGGCCAGCGCGTGAAGTACTCCACCCCAACCAGCAGGTATTTGTTACTTTGGGGAGTGGCAGGAAAGGGTCCAAGGATGTCCAAGGCGATAAGCTCATTAACGCAGGACACTTGAATCGACTGCAGGGGCGGGCAAGATGGTCGGGCTAGCGGCTTCCGCTGTGCACAGTGAGTGCAGCCCTGCAGCAAGTCAGCCACATCCCTAGCCATGCCTGGCCAGAATAAGGTCAAGTTAGAGCATGGCAAGGATTTTATGCACCCCTAAATGTAAGAGTCGCTCGTCGGCAGCCCAAACAGCTTTTCCCCACAGGGCGGTGGGCACAACAATTTTGTATCGGCGCAGGCTGCCATCCCAGGACAAAGGACGCAAAGCCATCGTGACCCCTACTCTCCTCTGACTGTTCGACACGACGAAGAAATTTGATGAGAGAAATATCCTCCATCTGGAGGCGGCCCCAATCATCGCGGTTCAGGCCGAGCATTGCATCCCGTGCGACCGTTCCATCAGGATCCCCAGAGGGACCCACCCCACGGGCCACTGCAGTGAGGTGCGGGGGCAAGCCATCAACCGGCTGCTTGCAGCGTCCTGAACCAATGAAGCATGCACACCTGTCACCCGTCGGCAGATGCGACAAGGCATCGGCATTAGAGTGTTGGGTGCCCTTGCGGTAATTAACTGTAAACGCATAATCCTGGAGGACCTCTAACCAGCGAGAGAGTTGACCGGATGGCTGGTCAACTCATAGCGCGTATTGAAGTGCCTGCCATACAAATATGGCCGATACTGTTGTATGCCAACAGTTCACGGCGAGTTACGCAACAGCGTTGCTCCGCCGGAGATAACACCGGGCTGTCATTTGCGATCACGCGTTCGACCCCATCAACAACCTGCGACAATACCCTGCCGATGCCGGTGTTACTTGCAACAGTGTCGAGAATGAACGATATTGAAAAGTTGGGGTAACACAGGGGAGGGGCATTCATCAAGGCGTCGCGCAGCGAGTTAAATGCGGCCTCCTCCACCTCGCTCCAGTGAAACTTAACGCCTTTTGCCATCAGCGCATGAAGGGGCCTAGCAATGGACGCAAACCTGCCACCAAGCGTCAGTAATAAGACGCGAAGCCGATAAAACTCCGCACTTCCCCCACCATTATATATGCAAGTTGTAAATCAATTCTAAGCTGCTACATTTTCTAACATCGAGGGAACGATTACAATTTTGCGAACAGATCAAACAATACTTCACAAATGAGAGTAATAATGGCGTACATTAAAAACGAGATGCTAAAAATTAGACAAAAAATAAGCGATTCTTGACTGGAATCACAGTTCCTGGCCAGCAATTTAATGAAGTTGAGGCTTTATCAGGGTCATGATTTGATTCAAGGACCAATTCGTGTCTTTGCTATTGTGGAATGTGTGGAATCTAACAGTTGCAGCAGTTAGACATGTTTCAATAAATATATAACTTGGCCTTAAAATGAGCACCTGACCTCTGTGTGAAGATGTCAGCTCTACGGAGACAATGACGGCCGGAGCTGGTGCCGTCTAGACCACCTGTGATGCCACAGCATCGAAGCCACTCTGCAGGCGCACTGCCCCTCCCCCAACAACCGCAACCTTGGCCCCCTGCCCCCCACCAACAGCAGGAACAGGCCACCCGACCCCGTGTGGAGCCCCCCTTTTACTCAACCGTCTCCAAGGCTTGGTTGTACACTCTGTGCGTAAGACCCAAACAGGTGGGGAGGCTGACCCTCTCCTGGAGGGGACCCTGGACAATGGTGTGGCAAATTTCCCCCTGGACGGTGCCGATCAAGAGACTGGGAGATGGTGGTCAACATCCGCCGGTTGCAGCCCTGGAGAGCCCCCCCCCCCCCCCCCCAGGGAGACGCCAACTGCACAGGCAGCCAGAGCCCGCAACACCCCCCTGCCTCCCATACCCAGGGATTCGCCCCATACATGGGCCCCCTCACGACCGATCCCCCGGGGAGTCCGGGCCCAATGGGCAAGCGGCAGCAATGGCACCTAAACCCCGCTGCCCCTGAGTTTGTTCCCCAGGCAGGTGATGCCGGAGGACAGGTGGAGCCCCTGGAGTCGAGGCGGAGATCCCCCCCCCCGGGGCCTCGAGAGGCTAAGTTACCCCCAACTCGGCCAGCAATGAAAAACGGGCAGATCCCTCATTCCGCAGCGCTACCTGATTGGAGCGGCCAGGGCGAGGTGCTCCAGTCAGCTCAGGATGGGGACAGGCACCTTGGGAGGGCTATGTGATGCCACAGCATCAAAGCCTCTCTGCCGGCGCGCCGCCCCTCCCACAACAATCGCACCCTGGCCCCCACACACCCCACCACCCTCCTCCCTCCCTCCCTCCCTCCCACCCCCTCTACGATTGAATACACTCGCACACACGTAGTGTCCTGATTGGGATCTCCTGGACTAACAGTTGGATTTTACTCCAATGATTCCTCTGAGGAATGTTGAATGGTTTCCCAATGCCATAAATTTGGCTTGATCCAACAGAGGAGTCTACATCGCAATGCCCCTGAATTGGCTTAATAGTGTATGGGTGCAAATATATTACCGGGTCAACTGATAGGAGTCATATATTCCTGCAAACAGCGTCAGAGTGGGCGAGAGTGAAAAGTGCAGGAAAAGCAGACAATAGGTCAGGGGAAGCTCGACGGTAACTGCGGTCCGTGTAAGTGGAAAAGCCCAGATGTGGCCACAGGTAGGCACACAATTGGCCGCGCGATATCATGTGAACCAGATCCTTTTAAGTCGGATATAAAAGGTGAGACCGGGGAACAAGGGGGCCATCTTGTCTCCTACATCTTTGCTGTGAACATCTCAGTCAGTCCTCCTCTCTTCGCCACTCACAGCGTCCGTGCGACGCCAGTGACTGCAGCTACAAGGTACGAGGGAGGACGCTTTGGTGGGTAGGCAGCATTAAACGAGGGTTTTCTCGTAATACACTCCTCACGTCATACCGACTAGACAGCTTACTTTCAAGGGTTTGTTTGTGCCAAGAATAAAGGTATTAGCAAGACGGTATACGGCATTTTATTTCTGGTTTTTATGCAAGTCATGGGTTGCGTGTATGTAGTGGGTTCACAGGCGACAGAGACGGTGTAGTCGAGGCACACTATTTATTAGAACTTTACATTCAGCACAGGGCAACGCAAACAACACTTTAAGGGGTAACGGCCCTTTCACCCGTACTGGACTGGGATACACCCATAGAGCAATTTGCCCAACTGGTCTGCTCCCAGGTCCTCCACTAAGGGTGCTAGGGGAGGCTATCTGACCTGGCCCTGTTCAAGGCACAGGTCCTGAGGCTCTGGGGCCGCGCCACTGGCTTGCCCTGCTCGGTCCTGAGAAGGACGGCGAGTCAGAGGAGTTCGAGGGCATATCTGCCGGTTTTCAGTCTTCACTGGTTCTTCACTCGTTAGCTTACCAACACTGAACCACGAGCCCTCTCGCTCCCCGCCTTTTATACCAATTTGCCACCGAGGGGTGGGGCTGTGTGGAATCCCAGCATCCCCCCACAGCCCCCCAGGGTGTTAACCGTTTGCGGACGTGGATGTGGACACCCCTGTGTGCTTGTTCGTTTCCCTCCCGTAACACCCCTACATGTGCGAGAATCGTCTGGAGTGGGCGGCGCAGCCTAACGCCGAGAGTCCGCACATTGGCGCGTGCGGTCTGGCCCTGGGGCGGTGTGCACAGTGGTGCGAGTGTGAATGAGGTACGAGCGAGGACCCACGCGGGGACAGGTGATAACGACCCGCATTTGGGGTGCATCTCCCGCGGAGCGTTCGCATTATCTGCTACACATTCATGCCGAGCCTTTGTGCCGACCATCTCGCATCTCGCACGACATTGGTATTATTGGTCACGCTTTTCGCGCAGAGTCTGTGTAATATTCACTGTTGCACATTGGGTAAATCTGTGTCAGTGTGTGAGTGCACCGCCGGGAAGTTAACCCAACGAGCTGCGCCAAGGGTGACGGAAGAGCGGTGTCCTCCCCTAGCGAGTACAGCACTAGGATGTCCATGACCCGTGCATCACGCACAAAACAAGCGCGCCGCCCCGCTCCAGAGTCGGACGGGGAGGGGAGCTTGGCGGAGAGATCGTCCCACGAGGATGAAGTGGTAGATAGAGCCCGGGGCACCGGGGCTCGCAGCTGGGCAACCCGGGTAACCCCGGTCGAGTCAGACATGGAGCCCCACACACCTCTTCCTGCGCCATGCCCGGCCTTCATTGTTGCTACTTGCTAACAGCACTTGCTCCAACATTCTGTTAAGGGTTTATGGAGATATTTGTCTTGAAATAATTAATGTGCTTTGTAAACATACCATGGGGCGTGTTTGTAGACACGTGTGTGCGCGCATATGAACGTGTAAAGTTAATCTTCTTGGTTCTTTCGGTAAACTCACGTAGAAGGGAAATAATAAAATAATAAACATAAAACATAATAAAATAATTCTCACGACGTTTCAGCCACAACGCAAGCAGCCGTCCTCAGGTGAAGAACAGGTCTGTCGGAAAGACAGTGTTTGAATGAACACCACCACGCTTGGCAGCGTATATTTAAGTTGGGTTGGAGGGGGAAGAGCGCCTTGACAAAGGAATTTGCATATCAAGAGGAATTTAGCATATTTATGGGAAATGCAGATATGGTATTAGTCACTACTTGTGAAATGCGTAGGAGGTGGGCGGGGGGTTTTCAAAGTCATATTATGCCCGTGTATTATGCAGGATTAGCAGCATCAAAGGGAGGGAGTAGGGTTAGCATTAATAAAGAGAAGGAATGTTAATAGTATGGAGCTGCAGCAGTTAAACCACCACGTAATAAACTAAAATATAAACTACATCAGTATCATCAATATACTAAATATACTCTCCAATAAGCTGAGCTACTAACAGTAAGTCATACATTACAATTCTATGTCGCAAAAAATATAATATGCCTCCAGCTAAACTTTTTCCTCTTACATCACACGGGTCTACCCCGTACTATATACTGCCATAAAGAAACCCAACATTAAATTATATATTGTATTACTATACACCACCCTATACCTTAGACTATACATTGTAATATTACAATATGTATTATTCTACCCACCCTACTGTATACCACACTGATGTATATTCACTATACAATTACAATACTATATATTACCTTATACATTATATTAAACATTACACTTTTATACTATTTATTATTATACAATCTGCTATACACTATACCATTGACCGTCGCGTGAAAGGTACTAAGAGGAAGCAACGAAATATGTCAATGGGAGAGTGGTGATAGGAGACTTGCAGCGGAGCAAAGAATCCATTCTCTGCGGAGAATAAAAGATATATAGTCAATGCCAGTGAGTGGACTGCGGTCTGAAAGTCACCGTAAACGTGAACACAATCAGTTAAGATCCGAAATGGTTTATTACGTCCTTCCAATGATTGCTGAGCCAGAATCCATCTTCTCGGTTGAAATTGTCTCTGTGTTTGTATATGTGGATCGCCTCATGAACGAATCTCTCATGGTAGCCAGGTGGCTTGCAGATAACCTCTGTCTTGGAGAAGTCAATGTCATGTGAGCCTACTGAATTGTAACAGTGATCTGCCACGGCTGAGGTGTTTGTCCTACCGTGTTTGAGGTCTGCTTTATGTTCACGGATGTGGTCCGAGACATGTCGTTTGGTTTCTCCAATGTAACCGCTACCACAGAAGCAACTTAGTTTGTAGACGCCAGGGAACTGTATGTCTGGAACCACATCTTTTACAGACGGGACCAGATCACGGATTTTATGTACTGTGTTGAATCGGACCTGGATCTTGTGTTTAATCAGGATTTTGGAGAAGTGTAAAGTTAATTTTAGTCGATCTACTGCTAGATGAGCGCTTCCGCATGCCGTGCGGGTGGTGGGGAGGTTATCCGAGCCACGCTACACCCCACTGATCAGCACTGCTGGTTGGTGAATGCGCGATCACAGCAGGGCCCAGCAGCAATGGGATTGGCTGCTGATGCCCCCACTACGAAATCTCGCCGTGAACGACAGCTTACGGCCCCTGCGCTACCTCAACAGGCTCCACAATGATGATGATCCATAACCAGCCAGCAGTGGCACGGTGCACTGGCCCCGCTATCAGCCGTGCTTCTCTCTTCTTGCTTCTCCAGCTTGTCGAATTCCAACCGGACTCCTGCCCAGCCTGGGTACTGAAATACAAATAAAGCCCGTCTAACCTTCAACGATACTTTCCTAAGAACCCACAATCTACACTAATGGCAATGATAATTCTACTTACGGCTCAAGAAGTCTCCCTTGCTCAGAGTCCAGTCCACTGCTCCTGGCTTCAAGTCCTGCTTCCTCCAGTGCTGTGGGTTACTGAGGTGCTGAGAGATATGGATGGCTCCTGCCTCATTCGCTCTGAGCACTGCCTTTTATACTACTCAGGGGCACCCAACCCCATCAACCCTATCAACCCTACCTAGACTGGTCCCAAACTGGTCATTCCGCCTATCTGGCTTAGCCAGTTTCAACCTCAATATCCTGGTCCAGTGTATATTGTTCACCCTCTGTCCATTTAACTATGGGAAACAGACCGCGCAGAGCCTTCGTCACAAAGTAAAAACATATCGTTAAATGTTAAAAACGTATTTGATACTAACCATAACTCATAACCCAATGTCTATGCTCCTCACCTTTCAACAACACGCACTGACCAATGAGGTGAAGTATGGCTGACTCCCACAGTCCATGCATTAGGGATCCGGACGTCACTCAACAGTGAATTGACAAAGGGGCTCTGCGTCGTCAACGTCATGACTTCACTGATGCACTCTGGTGGCCGTAATTCAACGCTCAAAGTAATATGATACCTTGGCTATGTGATGCACTTGTGCACGTGTGTAACCTAACCCAGCGCTGCAGGTGAAAATTGTACAAATAGACTAAACAAAATATACAGTTTACAAATGATTTATTACAAGGTTGGCAATGACACAATATCTATACATTTGATGAAATAACCCAAAACGTTCTAATCATACTCTGAGAAATACATCTACGGGTTCAATCTGACAATAAACGTTAGCATTAATTTTATGCCCTTTTCATGAAAAGCAAACTTTAATACACAAGTGAATAAAATTACAATACAATAAAGAAAACGTCTAAAAAAAAGCAATTATATGTATAACTTATGCTAGGGTAAGGAATACAATTATCACCTATTGAAAGTGTTTCCTTTCAGAGTAAACAAAAAACATATATTCAAATATTTTACAGTTCAGATATAGCAGCAGTCGAGTAGCAGCTCTGAAGGTTAAACTCTGATCACACTAAAACAAAGCATTATGCAAGAATAGAACAAAGCACAATATGCATGTTCCAGGTAACAAACGTGATTGTATTAATTTAATAATTCTCTGTATTTTGATAAATGGTATTTCTATGACTACCAATGCTAATAATTTCAAGACTGGTATTTATAATCATTGCTCCAAGAGTATCTGCATACTTACTCTTTGGTTCTTTCGGTAAAGTCACGTAGATAGAAATAAAACAAATCACGACGTTTCCATCGCAACACAAGCAATCTTCATCAAGTGGAACAACCACAGCAAGAAAATGCTGAAGTAGGCGAGAGAGTTGCCGTGGCAAGAGGTTATATAGGTAAGAAAGGGGGGAGGCAAGGGTGGAGAGAGGGGGGGGGGGGGAAGGGCGGGGGGGGGGCTGCGTGAGCACTAGGGGAAGAGGACATGAGGTGGGGGGGGGGGAATTGGGCAGGGCTAGAAGTGGGAAGCTGAGTGTGGGACACGGGGGGGGGGGAAATAAAAATCTACTAGTAAACGGCAGGTAGCATGGAAACAACCACAACCAGTTAAGACATTACCTGGTTAATAACATCCTTCCAATGATTGTTACATTTGTCTCCATCTTCTCGGTTGACGTTATGTCTATGTTTGTACAGTATATTTGGATGGCTTCATGAACAAATCTTTGATAGTTGCCCGAAGATTTGAAGAATACCTTGGTCTCGGAAAAAAGCAATATCATGCAAGCCCACAGCGTTATAACAATGGTCAGCTACGGCAGAGATATTGGTACTGCCGTGTTTCAGATCTGCCTTGTGTTTGCGAACACGGTCCGAGACATGTCGTTTCGTTTCCCCAATGTAACTGCTACCACAGGTACAACCCAGTTTGTAGACTCCAGGATTTTGCATGTGAGGAATGACCTCCTTCACAGATGGGATTAGATCACGGATTTTGTGTACTGTATTGAATCGGACCTGGATCTTATGTTTGTTTAAGATTTTGGAAATATTTTTGGTAACACCTGTTATATATGATAAAGTCATGGTTTTGATTCGCTTCTCAGGAGAGTGTTTCTCCATGGTTGGAGAAACAGCTTTGCGAATAATACGGTCCGAGTACCCATTCATTTTGAGGGCATGGTGCACGTGTTCAGTTCACTGGCTAGGTGGTGTTGGTCGGAGATGCAGTGGGCCCTATGGTGTAGTGTTTTGATGAGAGAATTCTTCTGGGCCGGATGGTGGTGGGAATCAGGTTTTAGATAGGAATCTGTGTGGGTGGCTTTCCTGTAGACAAAATGTCCCAACGAGTCGTCAGGCCTCTTAAACAAAACATCCAGGAATGGTAGCTTACCATCCTTCTCCATATTTATTGATTATATCTTAGTGTGTTATGTTAGGTCTCCAAATTCATATCTCAACGCAGGATACAGTTCTTATAAATAAGATTGTTATGCATGAACTTAGGAAAGAAACACTCAAACACTTCTGTGTTAAGCAATTTTAATTCTAAACAAAAACATGTCACTCTAATATGCGAACTCTCATGCTTGGAATTATTAACACAGTACTCCTGGAGATGTTCTCCTTATTGATCCATGCATTTAACCCTCAGTGATTATGTTGTTAAACTGGGTAATCAGAACAATAAATTAATTCCACAGAGTAACACGAGCGTATCCGGCGACAGGTAGAGTATTTAAAACAGGCATGCAATGATAGTCATAAGAAAGGCAATAGAAGCAAATTATTATACCCCAAAGGCGAAAGTATACGTCAATAGATTCATCGGCAAGATTATATATTTAACGAAATATTCTTAGGTTTTTTCGGTAAAGTCACGTAGGTAAAAAACATTAAAAAGTAAAATAAAATGAAATAAAATAAAAATCACGACGTTTCGGAGGCAACACAAGCTTCCGTCTTCAGGAGCTACCACTCCGTTTATATAATGGTTGGAGAAGGTGGTGGGGCAAGGGCCGCATACTTTTTATTAATATGGTAAGGTGAGGATTAAGACTAAAAATAGACTGCATAACAAACTGAGCCTTTGTTTGGAGAGGCACGGCTTGTGACTCAACCTGTGACAGGGAGACACCACTAAACATGGTAAAACTGTAATAGTTGTCTGTTAAATAAGATTGGCAAATAAGTGTAGTTAAATCTTTTTTGCATGGTTAATCACATCTTTCCAATGATTACTCAGTTTGTAACCATCATCACGGTTGAAATTATGTCTGTGTTTGTATATTTGTATGGCTTCGTGTACAAACCTTTGATGGTAGCCAGGAGGTTTGCAGAGAACCTTGGTCTCGGAAAAGACAATTTCATGAGAGCCCACCGAGTTGTAGCAATGATCGGCAACGGCCGAAGAATCAGTTCTGCCATGTTTCAGATCTGACTTGTGCTCGCGGACACGATCATAAACATGACGTTTCGTTTCTCCAATGTAGCAATCACCACAAATGCAACTCAATTTGTAGACTCCAGGATACTGTAAGTCAGGAACGACATCCTTCACAGATGGAATCAAATCACGGATTTTATGTACTGTACTGAATCGGACTTGGATCTTATGCTTGTTTCGAAGTTTGGAGATATTTTTGGTCACGCCTGCTATGTATGGCAACGTGATAGTTTTGGTCGGAGTTTCATGTGGCTGTTTCTGCATGGTGGGAGAAACAGCTTGGCGGATAGTGCAGTCAGAGTATCCGTTCATCCTGAGGGCCCGATGTACATGTCTTAATTCACCGGCCAGGTGGTGTTGGTCAGAAATGCCATGGGCTCTGTGGTATAGCGTTTTGATGAGAGAATTCTTTTGAGATGGGTGGTGGTGGGAATCCGGTTTCAAGTAGGAATCTGTGTGGGTGGCTTTCCTGTAGACAGAATGTCCCAAGGATCCGTCAGGCCTCCTCTCAAACAGAATATCCAAGAATATCCAAGAATGGTTATATTTTATTTCATTTTATTTTACTTTTTAATGTTTTTTACCTACGTGACTTTACCGAAAAAACCTAAGAATATGAATCCTTGCAGTCACGAAAGCTTCAAATCTAGAATTTAACGAAATGTCTTGTGTTGTATCTATGCCCTGTTTTCCGTTATTAATATTAAGAATAATTAAGAATTTTTTTTTTATTATATCTATATATTTTTTTTTTAAAAATTAAATAATGAAAACAACCCACTACAAGCACACCAGGAATCTGTGAAACGGCCATTAAACTGGTAAGAAGTCGGTCACAGAGAGGTCAGAGACATCCAGATGGACAAAGATCGATGACTGAACTCCCAAGACATCTTGAGATGCACGGAGGGGGTGCAGAGCAGAGTAAAGGATAATAACGGTTGCCACTCGCGTTTTCTTAACGTTTTCCTAACCGAAAAGTAGAAACTTAACAAAGAGAATTAACCAACAAACCATAGGTTTTTTATTAGTAATTATCTTATATTACTCGTATTCACCGCATACATATTATTTAGAATTATATGTTTCCTATCTACATGACCTTCCGAAAAACTAAAGAGTACGATTTCCAGAAAGCTTAAGTGGAAACATAGTTACACTTAACTTCAGGACATTAAAATATAACTCAGAATAAAACAACAATCTCTGGAGAACTAAAATTGGCGAAGCCCCAAAATAATAATGTGACGAGGATCATTACGAATATTCATTAAACATAGACGAATTATAACCACGATACTAAGACCGAAGGAACTCATAAAATATAATTCAAGAATAAATGTAACACACAGGACCACATAAATGTATCGCATACATCTCCTCGACCACCTTTGTCTTCCAGCGGGGTCTGACCTCAGAATGACCCATGCAGGGCAAGCAAGAAGGGAGCAGAAAGGTCACAAAGGGGGGGGTTTGTGCTGACATTCGAGAACATCTGGTTTTTTTTTCTGTTTGTTTTCTCTCGCAAGAGACGCGGAGAGAGGAGAGGGTGCTTACGTTTGAGTTAAACACGGCCGTCTTTGTCTCCCCGCAGCACAAACAGATGGCCCATGAATGCTTGGAGGGTTAGGAAAGGTCGCGAGGAGGGGTCGCAGGGGTGTCTGCTTCTTCTCGCTCTGTTTGTGTTTTTTTTTGTTGCCCGCTCGCAAGGAATACGAGAGAGGGGAGTCACGTTTTGAGTTAGGCACGGGCGCACACAGCGAACAGGCAGTCTGGGTCGAGTCGTGCTCGGTCTCGCAACTCGGCTTGCGACGCAGCGTTGCGACAGGGCTCGCAAGAGAGCTGGGGCAGATCGTGCCTCGAGGAGAGATGGGACGACGAGACGTCGTTAAGGTGACAGTCTGAGTGCAGTCAGTCCGAGTCGCGCTCAGCGGTGCGACGGGGCTCGCAAGGGACGTGTCGGCATGAGCCGAGAGAGTATCGCTGAAAGTTCTCTTCTACAGTTATCCTGATGTGTTGAGTTGCTCGCAAAGTCAAGGATTGCGATAAGTTGATTGTACTAAGTTTTCACAGTCGGCTAAGAGGTGTGCAAATACAATTATAAATTTTGAGAGCGAATGCCAACAGCTGCAGCTGGAGTTGCGCTAACGAACAATCAGCCGGGAGAAAGAGAAGGAGAGCGCCAGCAGAGCTGCGCCACCGAGCGCCACCGAGCGCCACCGAGCGCCACCGAGCGCCAGCAGAGCTGCGCCACCGAGCACCACCGAGCGCCACCGAGCGCCACCGAGAGCCACCGAGCGACACCGAGCGACACCGAGCGACACCCAGCGCCACCGAGCGACACGAGCGACCGAGCATCTTCAAGGACAGCATCGTGCAAACTCGTCGTCCAGCAGTGGAGAGAGAGAGAGCGCACAAGCAGAGACACGCCGAGCGAGGGAGCAGCAGGGGCTCGCGGCGGCCACGCCCAACCCAGAGAAAACTTCTGGCCGCTGTTTGTATCCTCCCACACCACACAAGCTAACGACACAACTCCCGGCTCTAAGAATTAATTAATATTACCAGGGGACAACGCACACACAGCACGCACACGAATAAGACTTTAAAAAAAAATTGTCATTGCGTTTCAAAAAGGGTTGCCATTTCGAGGTGGTGCGTTCAATATCAACTGATCGTGCAAAGCAGTTGCTGCCGTCGAGTTACATGAATAAGAAATGTTTTAGTCATTCATTTTCGTTAACTGCATAATCACGCCAATGAAGAAGTATTTTTAGTCATTCATTTTCGTTACTGCATAATCTTGTCCATGAATTTATTGACGTATACTTGCTTTCGGATAAGAGAGTGTCATGTGTTTGTTTAGAATTAAAATTGCTTAACACCAACTGTTCGAGTGCTTCTTTCCAAGTCCATGCAAAACTATCTTATTCTTGATAACTGTATCCTGTGATGAGATATGAAAATGGAGACCTAAAATAACATAAATACACTAAGATAATCAGTAAACATTTAATCGATGATAATCGTGTTATCCTGATTGATATAACACTGGATAAACGAAGCTAAGCTTAATTATCACAACTGCTCACATTAACATCATCGCAAGCATCCGCATAAATTACTACGATTATCTCCGCGATTATCATAATTTATGCATATAATTACACACATTATCATAATTTATGCATATTAATACACACATTGACATAATTAATGCGATTTGCGCATTTTTCGGAAAATTATTAATTTTTAATATTTTTATCAAAATTTCATAACCCGACACATACAACACTTGGAACAATGGTGTGCGACGGTGGGCGTGCCCTCTTACGGAAGATTCATATATCTGGCTAAGCTTTAATTAATTCGTGGACAAGGTTTTATGGCAAAGAAACAGGTTTAACACAATATTCTATCTCTGTGAGAGTGTAGATTCGTGACAAAGGTTTCGAAAGTTTAGTTTACATCGATGAATATATTGGTAATTTATGCGATTAAAAAAACGAAAAACAAAAATAAAATAAAACGACTAAGGCACTTATAAACGACGTATTCTTATCACTCGATGAGCCGCAATGCCTTCACGGCCAGCTGATGATCCATGCACTTTTATAATTAGTCTTCTTATGATTGGCTAGGGTTGTTTCCATTGTGTGGGGGCGTTTGATTGTCCCCTTGATAAATTCTTGTGGGAGCAGACGCCGGGCGCGTCGTGGGTTTGTGAGTGTGGGGGAGGGCGTATGATACGAACGGCTTCGGAGAAGTTCCCTCTCGCTCGGGCGTGGCTGCAGTGAGCCGCCAGCTTTCTCTCTCTGGTCGAAGTTGGGCGCTTTCGCTATTTCACGAGTGTTAACTGGAATCTTCGCCAGTCTCACTCGCACTGCAGCGGCTCGGTGTCGCGATACTTCTGTTGGTGCAGAACTCCTGCTTGGTTTAGCATATCGCTACCCAGCGAGCCTCTCCATACTTGATGAGTTGCGGAGTCTTCTTCTGCGTCGGTGGTGATGATCTCCTGCGTCGGTGGTGATGATGCTTTCGATGTATGGCGCTTTTGCTGGTGCTCCCTCTCAAAAGTTGTGAATTGTATTCGCACACCTCTAAACAACTGTGAAGGCTTAGTATAATACCACTTGTCGCAATCCTTGACTTTGCGAGCGACTTAACACATCAGGGTAAATGTAGCATAAACACTTTCAGCGATACTCTTGTTGGCTCATGCCGAATCCAGCTCTCAAAACGCGCATCGTCACTTCTCTCTGCGAGACATGGTTGGGGTCGGTGCTTGCTCCCTCGCGCTCCTCTCTCGCAAGACTGGAGCAAGAATGACGATTTTTGAGTCGTGTTCGTACTTAGAATTGTATAATCCCTCCCCTCTCTGTCTCTGTTCACAAAAGCCCAACTTTGCTTTGATGTCGCTTTCTGTGGGGAGGGGGAGTGGTATGTGTGTCCGTGTGTGCGTGTGTTTTATTGAGACATCTGTTAAATCTCCTTCCCCGAGCCGTCTTTTCATCCGTGGAACACATGCCCAACCTGCAATAAAACTCTTTGTGAGAGCCACTTCCTCTTGCTCTCCTTTGTACGGGGGGGATCCTTTCATTATAATTTATGGTTAATCTCCGGCTTTCTGTTGCGAGAGTCCGTTTGTGCTCCCAGCGACCCCGCGAGTGAGTATATGAAAAAAATATTTGGCAGAATTATTATTAATATGAATTTTGGAAAAAGGGTCCTAAATCCAACAACAGAGAGTCGGCTAACACACAATTAAGGCATAGCCTGGTTGATTACGATCTCCAAAGATTGCAAATATTTGAAGTTAAGTCTGAAATTTGACAAACATAGACACACGGAGAGAGAAAAAACAAACTTACATCCTCCCCGGAAAGGAGGTTCCATCCTCCCCCCTCTCTCTCTATTTAAGGCCTCGACACAGAGGCATTGGGTCTCTGTGTCTATGTTGTGTGTTTATCTCTGTGTTGTCTCTATCTGCTTGTGTGTCTGTGTGTCTCCGTGTCTGTGTTTTGTCTCTCTCAAATGTATTTCTACCTGATAACGGTTGCTTGTGTTGCAATCGAAACGTCGTATTCTATTATTTAATTTACTTTCTTCCTACGTGACTTTACCGAAAGAACCAGAGTAATTCCTGCAGTCACGAAAGCTTCAAATCTAGTATCTGCATATATGCAGTTACAAGTCCTATATCAAAAATGTGTCAAATATGAATATAACCAGAAGGCATTTAGCTGTTTGTGTTATCTCATAACTATTTGCTGAATATTTAAATAAGAAACTGACCTTATTTGCCACAATACAAGTGTACACACTTTACATATTAAATGTATTGTAACATATTTCACGATGTATTGTAAAATGTGTTATATCGAATGTGTCCTTTGTTGTGCTACACGTAAGATTGGTTGATGATGAAATATTTGCGAGAATTTCTGAGTGTGACCTGTTGATGTTCAGAGATGCTGGCAGTTGAAGAAAATGGTTGCAGGTTATATCTACAAATTGGGAGGCCAATAAATGGAAGACAATCCTTCAGCTGCTTCTTGTGGGCCAAGGATGGGAGGTGTGCTAAACAAATACAAATACAAGGTATTAATTTTCCTCACAAAACATAGCTAAAAAATGCATCATATGCCAACATGTTATTAATTTTAACGTGTAATTTAAGGTATGATATTAAGCAATACATTGTATATCTGTTTTAACTAATAGGGAACCTGGAGCAAACCATGCAGAATAGGGGGAGAACATACAAACTCCACATAGAAAGGCACCCACGTTAAGAATCAAACTCAGGTAGTCTTACTGTGAGGCAGAAGTGTCACCACTGTGGCATCTTGCCGCCCAATTCTAGATGCTTATCTCATCCAACCTACAGTCTCCTTACTGTGTGAGATGGACAACTCGTCCATCAGTCTCCTGCAAGTGGTGGCTAAAAGAGCTAGGGTGTAGAGTGGTAGGACCCACTATACAGGCAGACCTCGCTTAATGCTCAAGATGCATTCCTGAAGAAGTGAGCCTAAATAAAATCAGCGCTAAGCGGCCAATCTACCAGTGTATATATTCGTATAAGCAATTAATGGGGACTTCATTGGAATATCGATAACAGCGCTAATAATAATACAAAAAAGATGTATTATTACACCAGTATTATGTACACTACTCACGACTGCATACTGTACTTCTGTATAACGGTGAGGGACCAGGTTGGTGGAGCTGCTGCTGTGGTCCCAGTCCGCGTCATTCTCAGAGAAGAGCTCCAGGACCTCCGTGATCTTAGTGATGCCTTCCATGATCTTAGTGATGCCCTCCGCGATCTTAGTGATGCCCTCGGTCTACATTTGTGGCAAGGTTTCTTTGAGGTGGGGCCTGAAACTCTATCCTGGTGTCGTGAGTTCTTACCTGGCTAAACAAATGTATTTTTTTATGTAATCTTGACCACGAATAGTAATAATTAAATTGCGGGGAGTGGTTAGATATGGTTGGCTGAGAACCATGCGTCGTTTTCATTGGCTGAGCAAATGATGGGGGCGGGTAATTTCCTCGGCCACCACTGCTGCATGTTCTCCCTCGTCAGAGCTTTGTAGAATTTTTTTTATTTTCATTTTCAAAAATTCCGCACAAAGAGCACTATAACGAATCAAGCATTCTACGGGGTCTGTATGCAGAGAAGCCTGCAGTAGGACAAGGCCACTGACAACAGGGCAGTTCTGGGTGATCGCAGCACACTTTACCACAGGCAGATAAAAAAAAATAACGAAATTACATTTCATAACATTTTGCGGCATTAGGATTGTTGCGATATCAGTTTCTCTAAATTTCCTAAATGTATTTTATAATTTATCATGTTTCTGTGCTTTGATATACTAAGGCCATTCTAGTTTGGAGATTATAGGGCAAAGAGTGGCTAAAGTCTGCGTTGGGAACTTTGAGTTAATGGGGCTGGTGTTAGTTTCCAGGACATTATCTGTACCCTGTCTTTTGGGCATCGATTTCCTCGGGAACATGCCCCTTAAGATCCTTGTCAATCAAAGCTGTGTTGAATTGCCGTCGGGACAGCGGTTGGCCTTTTTGAAGTCTCCGACTAGGTTAGCAAGGGCTAACACTACAGTTCAGGTCCTGGCGAGGGAAACTGTTATGATTCCGCCAGGTGCACAGATGTTGGTGCACTTACGGTTGTGGAAGCAACTGGATTTGACAGATCCTGTTGAAGGGGTCCTTTTAACTCCCTTAAATACAGTGACTCGGGGGCTTGCATTGGTGGGTGCTCAGACCATAGCGAGGGTGGACCAGGAGCCCTTTTTGCAAGTGCTACATGTCGGGCTGGGGGCCGCGGTGGTCCAAGCTGGCACAGTTTTAGCCCATGCAACGGCCACGTGCTGTGAGGAGGTCTGGACAGAGGCTGCAGACGTCGTTGCCATGGTGGAACGGGGTGGCGAGTTGGACGGGGCTTGGATGGACGTGTTGTGCGGGGAAAATTCCGATTTGTCCAGGGAACAGCGGGGCGAGCTGTGTGCCCTGCTTCGGGAATTTACCGATATTTTTAGCCAGGGGAAATTTGATATTGGCCCCATTTCACTATTGCAACATCACATCAATATGGATAACGCAGCACTGATAAGGCAAAATTCGTATAGGGTCAGTCCCAGGGAGAAGGACCATGTTCGCCAGGCAGTTGACGAGATGTTAGCTGCGAACATTATTTTTCCTACTCTATGCAGCCCATGGGGGGCCCCCATTGTTATGGTAAAAAAACAGGATGGGAGTCTGCGCTTTTGTGTTGACTTCTGCAAATTTAATACAATTTCGGTGGTGGACGCATATCCACTCCCTGGGATGGATGACTCCTTGGACGCCTTGTCGGGTGCGCGTTTTTCTCGACACTTGACTTGTTGTCGGGGTTTTGGCAGCTGCCCTTGGATGAGGAATCCAGGCCAAAAACCGTCTTCCGAACACCACAAGGGCTGTTCCAATTTAATTCCCTCAAAATGGGGCTTCATTCCACTCCTGCAACGTTCCAGCGGCTTATGGAATTTGTCTTGGCAGGTTTTCAGTGGGATTTGTGCCTCATTTACCTGGACGATGTCATTGTGTTCGGGCGCACATTTCAGCAACATCTGCAGCAACTGCATTCAGTGTTTGTCAAGGTGCGGACGGCCAATCTCAAATTTAAACTGCAAAAGCGCCATCTCTTGCAAACGTCTGTGGCTATTTGGGCCACATTGTCAGCGAGTCCGGGATAGCCACAGATACCGAAAAAACTGTGTGCATGCGCACACGGCCAACCCGCATGTCGGTCGGTGAAGTTCGTAGTTTTGTCGGGTTCGCGTCGTATTATTGCCGGTTTGTTCCCAAGTTCACCATGATCGCTAAACCGCTCCACGTGCTCACTGCCAAGGGCCAGAGATTTCGGTGGGGGGAGGAGGAGGCCGCGTTTGTCACACTGCGCGATGGCCTCGTCAACGCTCCTCCCCTCGGCTACCCAGATTTCTCTCTGCCCTTTGTGTTAGACACGAACGCCAACTGCACCGGAAATGGTGCTGTCCTGTCCCAGGTCGTGAACGGCACAGAGAAAGTGGTGGCCTACGGGAGCCATGTGTTGTCCCCTGCAGAGCAGCGCTACTGCGTGACGCACAGAGAACTGCTAGCCATAGTTCACTTTGTACAGCAATATAGGCTGAATCTTTACGGACGGGACTTTATCATACGTACGGACCACACCAAAATTCCCTTTGGATTGACAGCCTTCCGGCCAACTGTCCCGCTGGCTAGAAATTTAACAGGACTACTCCTTCACGGTCACCTACAGGAAGGGTGTACGGCGCTGCAATGCAGATGCACTGTCCCTTTTACCACCGAATGACCAGTGTGCGTGCTTAATGGGTGCCGGTCGATGTAAGCCATCAGCTGCAGGATCGCCACACATGGTAGTGGCAGCTGTCAATGCACCACCACCCGCGGCAGGGGCACATAGTGATGGCACATTGGGTCTTACGCACGTGGAATGGGGACGCCTCCAGATGGAGGATGTCTCCTTTTTGAAGTTGCGGCATCGCGTTGGCACAAGAGGTAGTAAAAACGTGCCAGCAGGAGTGTCCCTTATAGTCCTCCTTGAAGGACTCTTGATGAGATGGGATGAAGAGCTGCAGCGTTATTGCATGGTGGTGCCAAATGCTCTGCAGGATAAACTCACACAGGCGGTCTACGAGAAATGAATGCACCTCAGAGTCCATAAAACCTTGCTAACACTGAAGCGTGACTTCTATTTGCCCAGGATGACGGACGATGTATACCACATGGTAAAAGGTTGTACTGACTGTGCACGCCGCAAGCCACCACTGAGGCAGGCCCAGCCTCCGTTACAATCTATCACAGTGTCTCGTATCAACGAGCTGGTTGCTCTGGACATTCTTGAGCCGTTCCCCACCACTCAGAGGGGAAATAAATTCCTCCTGTTCGTGGTGGAATACCTGTCCCGGTGGCCCGTGGCATGGCCTCTGCCAGACCATCCATTGCATATGCGTTTTTGCACGGGTATGTTCTGGACAAGGGGGCTCCGGAACAGCTTCTTACGGACCAAGGACACATTTTTTTATTGTAAATTGTTACGGAAGGTGTGCAACTCCCTGCGAACAAAAAAAATCAGGACCTCGCCCTACCATCCTCAGATAGACGGGATGGTAGAGCGCTTGCACAGGACCCTTATGTTCATGTTGTCAACAATTTAACGAGGCACAGTTGGACTGGAACTTCCCGGTGTCCTGGCCGCATATAGGATGGCCCCTCACGCCTCAACAGGATTCTCCCATTTTACCTCATGTATGGAAGGGAGAGTGATCCCCCCATGGAAGCTCAACTGGGCATGAATTTGGGTAAGAAGAGAGCCGTCATGCCCGTGCCCATGCAGTTCACGCTTAGGCTTTTGACGGAGGCGCGGGAGGCGTCTCAGCTCATGGACAACGGGGGACAAGGCGTGGCTGCATTGTCCCCAGATGCCCTTGGGTATGTCCCCTGTTGAGGTGATTGAGGTCAAGAGACTGCAGTGCATGCATATATAGATCAGTCGCCGTCGTTGGTTTGTGCACTTGTCACGGTTAGAACCCGATGTTTCACCCTATGTTGACGATTTATCCCCACCTCCTGAGCGGTGGGTGTCTGATGTGTCCGACGAGCCAGGGCGAATGAGCCCGGCAGTTGCGCTTCAGGAGGATTGCGTTGTACCCGCCCGCAGGACCCCAGCACCTGAAGTCCGGAGATCCCCCGACGTCGCTTCGGTGTGATGGACGTGTGGAGGCCTGGTCGCCATCTTCTTCTCCCAGGGAGGGGCCATGCCCTTTAGGGCATTTGTGTGATGTCCCGGTGGTCCCCAGCATGCAAGTTCCTGCTCGAGATGGGGGACCAGCGTCGAGGACTCGCTCCAAGAGGGCTTTGTTTCGCTGAACCGCTCCCTTCCCGTCGTTCAATTGTGTTCCATCGTCTGGCGGGTGGCTGCAGCCGCTTCCCTCGCGGTTTCGGGGTTAATAGTTAAAGGGGTTTTTTTCTGACGTTCGTTAACCCTCCCTGTTAGGTAAATTACGTTAGCGCATTCTTGTAAGTTTTCCTCCTCTCCGTATGTGATTGTTGTCAGTCGAGACGACTGTTTTTGTCCACGAGGGGGAGGGGTGATGTAGTGGTATAGCGCTGGCTGCTGGTGAAAAAGGGGATCTGTGGCGTACGGCAGTCCTGATGTCAGCAGGCCGTGATATACACGAGAAGGGGATCTAGGGAAAATGTCACAGAAGATGCCTACCAGGAACCCGCTAGTAGGTTCCAGAAAGGGGGCGTGGTCAGGGCGGAGCAAGGCCACCAACAATAGACGGCCTTGATACATATTGTGTTATCCCGATGGTGCTTATTAAATAAAGTGCCTCCAAGTCTTACTCTCTCCGAGTTTAGTCACTACACATGTTAAAAACACCATAATAGTTTTATTCATAGTAGATAGTTTAGAATAGAACACAGGTTCTCAGTTAAAATTGTTCATTATTCCAATAGAGTATTTTAGCATTTATATCCTGATTCACAGTATAGAAGCAGAATCATAAGAGTGTACGTTGCAGGTTTTAATAGAACATGTGATAGCCATACCTTCAGAGTGGCATTGTCTGCTCCTGACTTGAGTCTCCCCTAAACGAACCAGAGCCTGAGAACTATGAACAAATGTAAACAAAGTATTATTTGATAAATGTCTGTCTTTAGAAGGCAAGGCACACACAAAAAAAATCATTATTGGTTGTTAATAATTTCCTGTTCAATTACATCAGCAGTTACATGTAAAATACTTTCACATTATTTTAAACCAAAATTTTAACATGTACTTTGCCACATGCGCACCATTTTTTGGTGCATTGCAGTCAAATGACGTTGTGCTGGTGATAACTAGGTTCATCAGGCGATTTGTGATAATTCTGGAAAAACCTCACTGTACTCAAATTGTAAATATTTTGGGTTGACTCTCCAACACACCGGTGTGCTGAACTAGTAACTAATTGGCACATTGTTCACGTGACAAACCTTACTAATTGGCTGTGGATGGTGGCAGGTTTAACGACAAATTTATATTTACGCGATCTAACCCAACTTTATTATGGAGGTAAAA
This sequence comes from Lampetra fluviatilis, assembly GCF_964198595.1. Classification (NCBI taxonomy): domain Eukaryota; kingdom Metazoa; phylum Chordata; class Hyperoartia; order Petromyzontiformes; family Petromyzontidae; genus Lampetra; species Lampetra fluviatilis. The sequence goes on along the minus strand of NC_136291.1, from coordinate 14,121,590 downwards.
CAACCTGACTGACGATGGTGTCGCAACTACCAAGGCACTGTTTGTGGTCGCGTGGGTGTTGAACACGAGATCAATCAAGGGTCATGGTGTGCCTACATGGAGCGACACAAACATGGACTCTTGGTATACAAGTAACAACACTCCAGTGCTAACACACACACACATCTGAATTTCGTTGGACGTTGTTGAGAGAAGTGTTTTCGTGTATTTTATTTGACGTTAAGTGAATAGTGTACAGTACTAAAAAACTGCAATCTCCCGTGGTGTCTAATCTGTCACCAATACAAATGTAGTAGAGTTAACTACTCGATGTTCACAAACTGGGAGAGCAAATCGTTAACAAGGTTTTCTCGCTCAAACTAACAGTCAGGGTCTCACAAGCTGTGAGAGCTGACCGTAAACAAGGTTTTCCCGCGCGACCAAACGGTCAGGGTCAGATAGGGTGAATTTGGATCGAAAAGCAGATTGGGAACGACCAATCACAGGGTTCCACAAGGTGGCCGGGGATTGGACAACCCGGCCACGAACAAGTATAAAGCCAGAGCGCTCAGAGCTCTGGGAGAGTTCGACTACACGAAGACCCAAGACGGCGGAAGAAGCCTAGGACCCTGGACCAAGCCCTCCAGCCCTTATAAGGGCTAGGGTTCAGAGCAACCAGTGGTCGGGGAGACATCCCCTAGGTCCAGTCAGAGGACATTGAAAGAGTGGGATATTAAGTAGCCTGTAGGGTGCGGAGGCTTGTACGTTCTGAGTGTAACGGGTGAGAAGACCGTATACCCCTCAGTGCATAGGGACTGTGTTCATAAGACGAATAAAAGTGTGTGCTACAAAAGACGTTGAAGAGTCCGTCTGTACAACACTACACAAAGATAAGCTACTCTGCCTTACAACAAATTCTCCCAGTGAATTTAATTTCCCTGTATGTGACAGAAAGAACATGTTTATTTATATGTAAGTGGCTATGCAAACTATGTGCTGCACGTGACACACTTTTGTGGATTTATATTTTGATTAATGTGAAACTATACTTGTTACTTGCCATCATATGTTAAGTGGAATTTTGTAAAAATTATATTTAAATTTGTGTTGTTAGAGATGTTGGGATGCAACTGGACACTTTAATAGGCAACATATAACACTTACTAAATGTATAAAAAATGGATAATGATTTATATTTATGGAACATACCTTTTAATTTTTGGCAGAACCAAAACAGTGTTTTTCATAATCTGTGCATAATCCAAGCAAGGGGTCACATCTGATGCAAACAGCAGCTCTTTCTCTAGCTGGGCAGCGCAGTAGAGGTTTACTGTCTCCATTGAAACAAATAACTCTTGCGATGTTCCCAGAACAACCGGTGTATTAGGCAGCATTGTTCCCTGACATGCGACAGGTACAGGATCGAAAACACCACCAAGCTTCAGAAGCTCAACAATACCAATATAGACACATATCATGTCGAAATAGCCTTTTTGTAATACAAGTAATTATGTATTAAAAAAAAGGAAGTTGACCTGAAATAGCAATACACTGTGTTATACCATTGCATTTAATTCACATATCAGCTGTTACTGATATGCGATTTATTAAATTTTAATGCACTTTATTACATTTGAATGCACTTTATGACATGTCTGGAGTTGGAGATGCCCGTAGTAGTGTATGGTGAAAGCTTGAGAGAGGAAATGCTGAAAATGTGGCTTAACATGGAAAATCATACCTTAAAATGCATAATACATCGGTCTACCCATGCCATGCAGATCCTTTGTAAATCCTGTTTGGTAAAGTCATCTCTGGACCAAAGATTCCAGGATATCATCTCCTTGGCAAAGTAGGCATGTGGGTCACGTAGCCCTGCTTGATTCAGCATAGTCCACAACACCTTCCTAAAATAACAGTGGGTAATAATCAAAAGAGAGATCATGGGGTACCCTGGACAGCAGCAGCATCTCCATAAACAGTCATTATATTGGGTTTTACATTCCAGAAATTATTTTAACAAAGTATTGTAATTTCAAAGACAAAAAGTATCATTGTAATAAAGCACTTCGACGACGATCTGTAGTTTGTGTCTTCTTTATTATTTGTTTCTCGTCGGCTGGACAGCTCCGCGTTCTCTTCACACCGACACCGCTCCACTCTCGTTCCGCGTGTTAGTTGTTGTCACCTCCGCGCACAGCTTGCCCACGCTCTCCCGCTCCCACACGCCGCTGGCAGAAGGCGCGCAAGGAGACAGCCCTGCCACGTGGCCGCTGGCGTGCCGGAGGCGCGAGATGTGGTCTCGCCTCGACTCCACACACTGACCCCGAGCTGCTTCCTGCTTCCCCTTATAACCCTTCACGCACGTCACCAAGCCCCGCCTATAGCCACACCCCCTCACAAACCTTCTGGATGGTTACCCACAAGAACCCTTGAGCTCCGCCCTTGAACTTGGCGGATCCATCTAATTGGCTGATAGCTGAACCGGCGGAGCCTATCCCACCGATCGGCGACCGCCGGTGAACTCTCGTATTACATCACCCCCCCCCCCCCGGTGTAAAAGATTAGCCGTCCCGACTAGGAACAAAGCAACGTGCAATACGAGAGCCACTGTGAATGAAGAACAACACAATAACAACAATAATAAGGCGCATAACGAACGCACTACGAAAGGGAAGTAAAAATAACAATCATAACACAATACAGCAACAACAATAAGATGCATAAGGAACGCGCAATGCAAGATAAGAACAATCATCAACGAAAGGGAACAGATCTGGAACGTGTACGCGACGCCGGTCCATCCCCAGCAGCAGCATGAGGCCCCGCCGGTTCCATCGCAACAGGAGGCGGAAGAGTGGAAGGTTCAGCGTCCGTCGCGGCGGGGAAAGGCCCAGCCGGAGCGGGGTTGTTGGCAGCAGCAGGGACAATGGAGCCAGGCGCGGTCGCCCACAGCCCATGACATGTCGTGTCACGACCGACGAGCGCATCGCTCGTTCCAGGCCTGGGTCTTGGCCATAGCAATCCTTGCTGCCTCGCGTGCTTCTGTGACACGGCGAACCGAATCGCGGACATGTTCCGGTAGGGTCAGCGCGGGCTCCTTAGCGGGCGCTCCCAATTGCACGCCAATCGGCGGCACGTTCTCCCAACCGTACATGAGGAAGAATGGTGAGTAACCCGTAGAAGCATGCGGGGCCAGGAATGTGAAGGTCCCAATTGGCCTGCTTTTCGCTCACCATGTGACAAAGCATGGCCGACAAGGTACGGTTCAATCGTTCTACCATCCCATCCATCTGCGGATGGTAAGGTGAAGTGCGTATCTTTTTGGTGCCCAAGGCATCACACACATCCCGCAGCAACTTGGATGAAAAATTTCGGCCCTGGTCAGTGAGCAGCCGTTCTGGAGCACCTTTGTCCATCACATAACCGTTCAGGAATGCATCGGTAATGGACGATGCCAATTGGTCAGGCAAGGGCCAAGCCATCGGCCAACGTGAAAAATATTCCACCCCCACCAACAGGAATTTGTTACCCCTGGCGGAAGGAGGAAACGGCCCGAGGATATCGAGAGCCACAAGTTCATTAATTCGCGTCACCTTAATCGATTTTAAGGGTGGAATATATTTGTTGCATGGAGGTTTCCGCCGAGCGCATTCCGGGCACCTGAATAGCTTTGGCAACATCGGCCGTCATGTCGGGCCAGAAAATAATCCTTTTGCATCATGAGCAAGGTTTTCTGCACGCCGAGATGCAGCAATTTTTCGGCAGCAATACACACGTCGAAAGCCGGCCGCACGCGCGAAGCAGGAATAGACAGGAGGTGGAAGATGACGTCAGAAATAATAGTCGCCGATGCCCCGGTATCCACCAAAATCCGAACTTCCACCCCCTGTATAGTGCACGGCACCATGGAGACCCCGCCGAAGCCGCGACGACGTGGCGCACCAATTTCCTCCATTGAGTAATTGTATGCAACGAAGCCACGGCGGTGTCACGCGAGTCGCAACCCGACGGAACATTACGCATGTCGGAAGATGCATGAGGTGTCAATATATGCCGGGTGTCTGACGCGTGCCAACTTGCCTGGTCGGGGTTACGGTCTGTCCATGGAGGCGACGCCGAAGATGGGGTCACGGAAGGTGGTGGAGGACGGGGACGACTCCGACAGTCGCGCGCGAAGTGGCCCATCTGGCTACACTTGAAGCACGTCGTCCCAGCCCGCCGGGTGAGCCCCATCGCCGTCCCCGCGCGGCATCGAGGCTCCGTCCCGATGCACCACGGCCGCCGTCGCGGCACCCAGCGAAACGCGGCAGAGGCCAAGTCTTCATCTCCCGCATTGTACGGAATGTGGACAACGCGAAATGGCGCCCATCCAATCGGCTCACCATCCTTGGCAGGGTCTCCCGTCCAGGCGGCCATCTGCGCCCAACGGCACAAGTTGTCCTTAGCGTCGAGGCACCTGGGGCCCACCTGGACGTCAGCGGCTCGTGGCTCCACACCGGCAGCGAGATACCCATTTCCCTGGATAACTCCAGCATCCTCGCTAGAATGAGAGGGTCAAGTATGTCGGGCGTGGAGTCGGGGTAGGCGGCCATTGCGAGCGCCAACAGCGTGCGGCGATAGGCAAGGGGAGACTCGTTGGCTCCATGGCAACGATGCATGAACTTCCTCTGGGCGTCAGACGGCAGTTCGTAAACTTATGCCATCTCGGCGAACGCATCTTTCAACGTCTTCTTCTTTTCCGAGGGGATGGAGCGAAACACTGCTAACGATACATCGTCAAGTAGTGTAGGCAAGGCGTCCAACGCCTCCTCCTCGGTCCACCGCACCGAACGAAAAGCGGATTTGAACCGGCAAGTAAAAGCACCCCAGTCGCCACCCGCGACAAATTCTTTAATGTTGGGAAGGCGATGGCTGCGCCCCGCGCCGTTATCCTTGGGCGATGCTGCCTCCGTCAGCCGCGCGCCACGCGGCTCCGCCTAAATGTTGGGCTCAGACCGCGCACCCGCACAGCTGCGCCCAAGATGGCGGACGGCTGTTGTGTATGTACCCCCTTTTTAATTTTTTAATATTTTTTTTTTTTAGAATTATTCTGCCAACATATAAAATATCGTTTTTTTTAATAGACACGGGGCAACGTGAGAACGGACACGCCCCCACACTCCCACAGATGTGCGCACACCTCATTTCAAAGGAAAGAGGGCATGAAAGAAGGGTAATCAAGATCATAAAAACTCCCCGAATTTCACACAGGAGGAACAAGGGAGGGGGGAATGGCAGGCGGGGGGTTGGAATGACACCCTCTCGGAAAAAGCCTTGCAGGGCCGGGCACCACGGAGGAATATATAATTATATTCTTAACAAAGGAAACAACATTGACGATAAAAAAAACACAGACGGGTTTTGAACCATGTTAGATAAACAATTACCAACTTAGCCATGAAGAGTAAGCAAACAGTATCCATCCTAACTCCAATTGGAAAACGAACTACAGTCTACACCAGAGTCGCGATTCATCAATTGTTAATTAAATACGGACATTACTTACCTTAAATAATTTCTACGCGGCCGGGCCGAAGCACCAAAGAATAATTATGACTTGAGTCACCCCAAAACAAAATTCCTAGACGGGATACCAAATTAAATAATCACGAAGTCAAATAATAAGTACGGAATTAAAGAAGAAGAGGAATCAAGGGCGGATAAGGCTCTCAAAATTAACCAAACACAACACCCATGGGAAGCGAGCAACACGACCGTCTTTGTCTTTCCGAGAGGATCTCCACACGCAGGCACAAAAGCGAGGAAATGACACCCATAAAGGGGGCAATGGCTCAAAGGAAATTAACACGCTCTCGGAAATAAATAAATAAATAAGCGCATGCGCCGGGTGCTTCCACCGTGGAAACAACCGTCTTTGTCTTCCCACAACACGGACAGCAAAAATTGCACACGCAAGGAAATAACATTTCCATGAGAGATCGGGTCACGATGAAACATCGGGAACACGGTTTCGGCATAACTGGGGCATAATGGAAATAAGTCGCATTTCAACTTCCAAACCAAAACAACTTAAGCTGTGTGAGACAAAAGATATGATCCCGAGCAAGGGAGGGAATAATTAAGCTCGCTTAACGCGTAGGTTTTCGCGACAAATATTATTCAGTAACAAAAACATGGATTAGAATATTTATTTTATATATATATATAACTCGACGCGAATCATCGGTCTGGCTAATGGATAACTTCGGTGGCGCCGTCACGAGGCCCCCCCCCCTTCCAGAACGACACACAGCTGTGTCTTCAAAGCTAATAAACACATGGACAAACACGCACGCGAAACACATGGACGGACACGCACACGACACACACACACACGGATGCAGATGGTCCCACCCACAGGAAGGTATTATGACAGACTTTGAACAACTCGGGAAACTGAGTGGAATTTCCAAATATAAACCGAAGGAAAATCCATCCAAAGTATCTCGCCAGGGGCTCTGAGCCCACCTCGTCAAGGGCTCCGGCTCCAACACACATCGTCCGGGCCACGGGCCCCAGCAGATCATCCGGGCCACGGGCCCCACCACAGATCGCCAGGGCTCTGAGCCCCATCTCGTCGCCAGGGCTTCGACTCCACCACAGATCGTCAAGAAGTTTTTCGTCATCCAGAATGACGAGGTTCGCGGGTTAGCGACGTGCCGCTACAAGCCGAGGTCTGCACCAACTGAGAAGAATCGCTACCCTGAGTCGCCGAGCTGCGAGTGAAGCCAACAAAGACGCCAACGTCCACCCTGCCACGAACGAAGCATCGCTCCTCGTCAGAGTGACGACCAGCGAACAACCCGCAGGAAAGGCGGAGATCGCCAAGCGAGCGCCACCGAGCGCCACCCAGCGCCAGCAGAGCTGCGCCACCGAGCGCCACCGTGCGCCACCGTGCGCCACCGTGCGCCACCGTGCGCCACCGTGCGCCACCGTGCGCCACTGTGCGCCAACGAGCGACACCCAGCGCCACCGAGCGACACGAGCGACCGAGCGTCGTGCCAACTCGTCATCCAGCGGTAGAGAGAGAGAGCGCACAAGCCGAGCGACACGCTGAGCGAGGGAGCAGCAGGCGCTCGCGGCGGCCACGCCCAACCCAGAGAACTTCTGGCCGCTGGTTGTATCCTCCTACACCACACAAGCTAACGACACAATATTACGAGGGGACAACGCACACACAGCACGCACACGAATAAGAAAATTGTCATTGCGTTTCAGAAAGGGTTGCCATTTCGAGGTGGTACGTTCAATATCAACTGATCGTGCAAAGCAGTTGCTGCCGTCGAGTTACATGAATAAGAAATGTTTTAGCCATTCATTTTCGTTAACTGCATAATTTCGCCAATGAATAAAAAATGTTTAGTCATTCATATTAGGTAATTGCATAACCTCGTAATTGCATAAGGATTTTAGTTATTCATATTAATCGAATGCATAGTATCGTAAATGCATAAGAGTTTGGTTATTCATGAATTATTGACGCATGTTTGACCTGCATGATAGAATGTCACATGCTTGTTAGAATAAATTGCTTAACACCAACTATTCGAGTGCTTCTTTCCAAGTCCATGCAAAACTATCTTATTCATAAGAGCTGTATCCTGTGATGAGATCTGAACTGGTGACTTAAATATCATAACACACACTAAGATAATCGGTAAACGTTTAATCGATGATAATCGTGTTATCCTGATTGATAACTCTGGATAAACGAAGCTGAGCCTAATTATCATAACTTCACACATTAACATAATCGCAAGCATCCGCATAAATTACTACGATTATCTCCGCGATCATCATACAATTACTCACACCATCATAATTTATGCATAGCAATACACACATTAACATAATAAATGCGATTTGCGCATTTTTCGGAAAATTATTAATTTTTATTATTTTCATCAAAATTTCATAACCCGACACATACAACACGGCCCTTCCGAGACCGCCAAAGGAAGCCCTGCTCGTCTCTGCTCGGCAGAGTGTCCTGCGGCCGACCCGGTGCCACGGACGAAGCGACCAGCGTCACGAGGTTGAGCAGAACCGTGCAGAGAGAATTGATCTGCTCCGCCACCCGCCGCCAGCCATAATCCCTGGCCAGAGGCGAAGACGGCTCCGCTCCGACGTCCTTGCCCGGTGCCTTGGCCGAGGCAACAGCGGTTGCAGTGACTGGGTCCGCAGCACCCGGGGTCGGTAAGTCTTGGTTGAGCGAGTCGTCATCGTCGTCCGAGGACGGCGCAGGTGAATTCTTTATCTTGAGATGCTTGGACATCGTTGCAGCGCCTGCTTCATCCAATTTCAAGAGTCACTTCTGACACCACTAGTATTAAAGCACTTCGACGACGATCTATAGTTCGTGTCTTCTTTATTATTTGTTTCTCGTCGGCTGGACAGCTCCGCATTCTCTTCACACCGACACCGCTCCACTCTCGTTCCGCGCGTTAGATGTTGTCGCTCCATGCACAGCTCGCCCACGCTCCCCTGCTCCCGCACGCCGCTGGCAGACGGCACGCACCACCACGTGGCCGCTGGTGTGCCGGAGGCGCGAGACGTAGTGTCGCCTCTAGACTCTGCACACTGACCCCGAGCTGCTTCCTGCTTCCCCTTATAACCCTTCATCTGACTAACGGATCACCCCACTGTGTCAAAGCGCGGACTCAGTCCCAATTGAAGTCATCAAATCAAGTGGCTAATTCATGTTTAATATACTTGCCAATTATACTTTCACGTGTTTGCTTCAAATTGAATGGATTTCTTTAAAACATTCAGTTTGTGTATTCATTGCATTTGATTAACATTACCTGCAATGAAGAACAATAAAGAATGTTGGTCACTAAGAGCAGATTTATTTTTGTAGATACTTGCATTTTGCATACCTGAAATTGTCATCAGCTTGAAGAAACTGCACCATAAACTCAGTCAAAAGTTCTTTACTCCGAAACCCAACAGTGAGTAATGTTTGTAATGTTGTCTGGATGAATGCACGTTGCTCATCCACCTATTGATATAAAATATCACAACAATAAAGTGAAATCAGCCACACAATCCTCACAAGTTGTTATATTAGCATTCATGACATCACTTTGTATTTTAGACATGCCAATAAGGATGAAATATTGTATTTATATGAAATGTGACTCGTATATTTGTGGAGGTGAAAGTAAAATTAATGAACATTATTTCTATCAAAATGGTAAAAAGAAAAGTTGTATCTCTGAATCTTCTTGCTATTGTGATTCAGTGTGGTGTACACCCTCCTCGACCTAACATAGACAATGTTGTCAGAATAGTGAAAATGTTATCCAGTCTTGAGGCCTTAAATAGGTGGTGTGATGTCATCAGTGTGCACCCACAAAGGAACAGGAAGTGGAAGCATGTAATACCTAGAGTTGCAAGTGTAAGGACAGTACGGGGTGATGTCGGGACAGTACGGCTCCCCGTGGCCATGGTTACTAAGTAACGTAACGGGAACAGACAGGGTCACGTTATGGTAATATGGGACCCAAGTGGTTGCTAATAATGATTGATGCAACCAGCGTTGACAGAGTCGCGTGAGGGGAAGCGGGACCTAAAGGTCGTAAATTGTAATAAGGGCAGAGACAGACAGGGCCAGGTGCGGTGAGAGAGGGTTAGGGGAATAGGGGCGTGGCTGGGTCGTGAGGAGTATAAGAGCCGACGTGAACTGGGGCACTGGACTGCTGTTGTGGGGGAATTATCGTCGCCGTCGTCACCTTGGAGCAGGTGGTCTTCATCATCCCGGAGTGGGCACCTTGTAGTCTTGGAAGGCTCACGTTATGTTGTCTCAGAATAGAGTTATCTAAGTTACCCAAGTGTATATAATCACTCGTGGTTACTCATTAAGTTATCAGTGCGTCGGCATACTTTATTCATAATAAATAAACATATAACTGAACAAGACGGTGTCTCTGGGAGCTACATTACACAAGTATTAATATAAATGATGTTATTATTGTAATGTGTTACTATAAAGATATATGTTTACACGGTGAAACAGGTTATTAATCGTTATACACAATGGTTACATTCTAATGAATTATGTTAGATGTGTTAATAAGGTGCACATATTTACATAGTTATACTAAATGGTTAGTCATATTTTTATGTTGTGTTAGCTTCAATTATTGTAAATACACTGTTCTCATGAGGTTATTTAATAACTTAATCATGCGTTTCCAAGCCTGCTGAAGCTGTCTGCTGAGTTTAAATAATTTAGAGTTCTCTCAATTTCAATACATTTTCTAGTCTTGGCCAATAGTAATTCGTTTTGCATAGAAAAGCTATATTATCAATATTGATCAAATGTCCTTGTTGACAGGCGAGTACCGCAACTGCCGACAATTGTGTTTGTGAGTATTTGATGTTCCCATGGTATTCTTTTAGTGTGTATCTTCCGTCTGTATGGCCAAGATACCATTTGCTACAAGTACTTTTCCTACAAGTACCATTTGCTAAAAATCCATAAATTATTTCTTGCGTTAGTTTTGGTAAAGTTCATCCTTGGTCCCACAGTTGTATTTTCAGTACTGTACCAAATCTCAGAGTTTTAGTTTTCCCAAAAATCTAGCAAAGTTGAGACGACAACCAGATTTGGCCTGATTAAGCTAGTTTTAATTACTGGCAAAACATCATACTCAGATTGTAAATGTTGTGGCATGGCTCTCCAACACACGGTGTGCTGTACTAGTGACGAATTGGCATGTTCTGTTTACATGACAACCCTTACTAGTTGGCTGTGGGTTTTAACGACACATTTATATATTTACACGATTTAACAAAAAAAAACTCTTATGGTTGATATTGGTCGCGAAATCCTACGTGTTAAACTGATCTATGAAGGTGTTGTCGGCCAATTAATGATGAGTGTTTACATGTGGGATGAAACATGGGCACTCAGAGAAAACCCACGCGCGTGAGGGGGAAACGATCCCATACGGATGAAACCGGTGGAGTCTACATTTGTAGTAGGTTCAATGAGACGTGGACGACGTAGTCGGAGGCACACTTATTTATTATAACGTTTCACTCAACACAGGCCAATGTATACACACTCGAAGGGGTAACAGCCCCTTCACCCGTCTAACAGGGAGACCCCACTGTCTCTAACCCGGCTAGCCTACTCCCAGGTCCTCCACTCGAGAGCTAGGGGAGGCTAGCTGATCCAGCTCTGGCTAAGCTAGGATCACGGCACCCTTAGTCACCAGACCGGCTCTTACAAGAGCATCGGCTCTGGGCTCTCGGGGCCACGCCACTGGCTTGCCCTGGTCGGTCCTTAGAAGGACAGCGATCCAGGGGAGTCCCAGAGCCTATCTAGCCGGTCTTCATTCTTCACTGGTTTAAGCTAAACACTGAACCCCAAGCCCACTGGCTACTCCCCCTTGAGGGGTGGGGCCGTGAGGGATCACAGCGCCGTTACAGCCCCCCAGGGCTAACCGATGCGGACGTGGATGTAAGCATCCTTCCGCGTGCGGGCATAACCACCCCTGGTGTGTTTGTTCGCCCTCCCGTAACACCCCTACATCACCCCCCCCCCCCCCCTGTACAGCCCGCAGCCGTCCCGGCTGCAACAAAATTCACAATAAAGATGCATCCCCCCCAAAACACGTATGTGCCTCGCGTGAATAACAACAACAATAACAAGAATAACAGTAACAACAACAACAACAGTACCGAGGAAGAAAATAAATCCCGAATTACCCCCCAATAAATACCCCATCCCGTAAGAAACCAACATATGTACAATTACAAGTTTCCCCACCCCGAACGGATCACCACCCCCCCCCCCCCCCGCGACCCCAGCAAGGGCTGCACGAGAGGCCGACCTCACAAAAGTCTGCGCGTTTTGGCGTGCGTTGTTGCAGCGGGACCGTCACAAGGGGCAGCCCCGGCTGGTCCAGCGGTGGGTGTCAAAAGTTCGGGTGCGAGAGTGTCTGGCTTCGCGGACGAGCGACCCTTGAACTCCCCGGGAGGGGTTGGCAGTCGCGAGCACGTCAATCCCGGTGCACCTGGAAGCGGAAGAGTCAGTGGCAAGTCAGGCGAATGCAGCGAAGTCGGACTCCGGAAGTCGGTGGACCCCTCACATGTTCGGCCATGTGTGTGTGGAGTAGGAACATAGGGCACAACGAACGGTTTCAACCGCAGGGGTGCACAAACCACCGACGCTTCCCCCACCGAATACGTACACATGGTAGCCGCAAGACCTGCACCACTTCCACGGGCCCCCGCCACGGCCGCAACAGCTTGGACGAGGTTGCCAGCAGAACTTGGGGACAGTGCAACCACGTCTTGTCACCCGGTTTCCACTGGAGCACATGTACCCGGCCCAGCTTGAGCATTTCATTCGCCTTCTGGTGGAGGTCTGAATTTTGAATGGCCGCCTCCCGCGCCTCTGTCAATTTAGAGATGTTGAATTTGACATGGTCGGCCAATTTGGATTTATTATGCGGCGCGGAGATCCGCAGCTGAGTCGCGACAGGCGGTTCAGCCTCACGACCGTACATTAAGAAGAAGGGCGAAAATCCGGTCGCCGCATGAGGAGCCATCCTGTAGGCTGCCAAAACCCCTGGGATATGAAGGTCCAAGTCGGTCTGGGATTCAGACACCTGGTGAGACAGCATGGACGTGATAGTCCGATGCAGACGCTCCACCATCCTGTCAGTTTGCGGATGATATGGGGAGGTACGGATTTTCTTCGTACCCAGGAGCTCGCACACCTCGTGGAGAAGTTTTCCCGAGAAATTTCTCCCCTGGTCGGTCAGCAGCCGCTCCGGAGTACCTTTGTCGAGGATGTAGCCCTGGACAAAGGCCTCCGCGATGGCTGCTGCTGACTGGTTGGCCAGGGGCCAGGCCATAGGCCATCGCGTACAATATTCTACCCCAGTCAATAGGTATGTATTTCCCCTAGGTGTAGCGGGGAATGGACCCAAAATATCAAGCACGACGAGTTCGTTAACCCGGGAAACCTTAATAGACTGCAGTGGTGGGTTGGACCCCCTTGCCGGTCGCTTCCGTTGTGCACACTGAGTACAAGCCCCTAAAAGATCATCTACGTTCCTTGCCATGCCTGGCATAGAAAAATCCAGCTGGAGCATGGCAAGGGTTTTGTGAGTCCCCAGGTGCAGGAGTCGCTCGTGAGCAGCCCACACCACCCTACCCCTCAGTGTGGAAGGCACCACCAGCCGGTGGCGGCGGGATCTCCCATCCCAATGCATCAAGAGACCCTGGAACAACTCCCACGAGTCGACATTTTCCGCACCCTGAACAGATCCCCCGATGCAACGGCGCAACGCGAGGAGGGAGGTGTCCTCCATTTGGAGGCACCCCCACTCCGCAACAGACAATCCCAGCAAGGAATCCCTCCCTTCTTGCTCAATAGGGCGCATCAGCGACGGCCACAAGGACCGAATCAGAGATTCCATTCGGAGGTCTGCAACGCCCCGAACCCAGGAGGCAAGCGCAATCGGAGGTGGGCGGCAAACGCGACAGAGCGTCTGCGTTCGTGTGGCGAACGCCCTTACAATATGTAGTCTCGAAATCGAAATCTTGGAGAATCTCCAACCATCGGGACAATTGTCCCGATGGCTGTTGAACCCGCAGGGCGTACTGTAACGCCGCATGATCTGTGCGGACGGTGAAATGGCGACCTTACAGATATGGGCGATATTGCTGAATGAAGTAAACAATTGCCAATAGTTCCCGACGGGTGACACAGTACCTCTGCTCCGCCGGAAACAAAACCCGACTGCCGTATGCCACAACATGCTCTACGCCCCCAACAACCTGGGAAAGCACGCCCCCAATGCCCGTGTTGCTTGCGTCCGTATCAAGCAAGAAGGGTTTCAAAAAGTCGGGATAACTTAATGGCGGAGCCCCCACTAACGCGTCCCGGAGGGAGCGAAAAGCAGCCTCCTCCTCCTGGCCCCAGTGAAATTTGACCCCGTTTGATGTCAAGGCATGTAAGGGCTTAGCAATCATCGTGAAATTGGTGACAAACCGTCGGTAATACGACGCGAATCCAATGAAACTCCTGACCTCCCCCACCGAGGTGGGAGTCGGCCAGGAGCTGACACATTGCATTTTGGCGGGATCCGTGAAAATACCTGACCATCCGACAATGTGGCCCAAATACCGATTCGCGGAGCAATTGACATTTTTGCGGCTTGAATTTCAAATTAGCAGCACGCCTTTTGAGGAAAACAGCCCGCAACCTCTGGAGGTGTTCGTCGAATGTTTTACTAAAGACGATGATATCGTCTAAGTAAATCAGACAAGAATCCCATTGCAACCCAGCCAGAACCAATTCCATTAAGCGCTGGAAAGTTGCCGGCGCTGAGTGGAGCCCCATCGACAAGCGGTTAAATTGGAATAGGCCGTGCGGCGTACGGAAAGCCGTTTTTGGTTTAGATTCCTCATCCAGAGGGAGCTGCCAGAACCCTGACAGTAAATCCAACGTGCAGAAGAACCGCGCCCCCGCCAGGGCGTCAAGCGATTCATCCATCCGAGGGAGCGGATATGCATCGGCTACGGAGATCTTGTTTAGCCGACGAAAATCGACACAAAACCGCAAGGAGCCGTCGTGTTTCTTTACTAACACGATGGGTGCACCCCAAGGGCTGGTAGAAGGGGATATGATGTCCGCAGTTAGCATGTCGTCTACTGCCGATTTGACATGATCCTTTTCGGCGGGACTCAACCGAAAAAGATTTTGGCGGATTGGCGCGCTGTCACACGTGTCAATATGGTGATGCAGCAGTTTAGTACAGCCAATATCATATTTGTGTCGACTAAAAATATCGGAAAAATCGCGCAGAAAGGTTCGTAGCTTATCACGCTGTGAGTCGGACAGGTCCAATGATCCCGCACAAAGCGCATCCAGCCACCCCTCATCACGGTCCGAATGCGGTTGCGACGGAGGAGCAGTGCTCACATGTCCAATGACCGGTTCCTCACAAGGTACCGGCGTTGCATGCGCAAGCACGGTCCCTTGAGGAACCACAGCCGTTCGCAACCCAACATTTAGGACCGCGATGAAGGGGTCCCCGTTTACAATGGTCTGGGCTGCTATAAAATCAGGTCCATTGACCCCGGCCCTAGACGGTCCCAACAGAACACCCCGATCCCCAATCCCCTTAGCTAATGGTCGACGCAGCCTAAGAGGCACGAGCATCTGAGCCCCCGGCGGTACGCGTACCGTTCTCGTAACAAGCGCATGTACCGTCGCTAATGCCGTACGGACAGTAGCGGGGGAGGACAGGAACATCATACGTCGGCCCGATGGGAGTTCGATGCAACCTTGGTCGATCAATATTCAAATTGGCATTTTGGCCAAAAAGTCCGTCCCCAACAGGCACGGAACTGCCAGAGAGGAGGAGACCAACACCAGCCCAGATAATTTGATGTCACCAATACAAATTTGCGCGCGGATCTGTCCGATAATACCCAGCGAGCCCCCGTTGGCAGCATAACACGGAACATCAACGTGGAGCAGAGGACGGCTTTGAACGGGGAAAATGTTGTAAATAAAATCGGACACAATTGTCGCCGATGCTCCCGTATCAACTAAGACCCGTACCTCAACCCCATCAATATAGCCCACAATGACCGACGACCCCACTGACGCGGCAACAACGCGGTGGGCAACTCAGACCACTGGCCCGGTTGGAACGCCCTCCCCATCGCGGCACATTTCGACGCAACGACAGCCGATTTCCGAACCCTGTTCATTGCAGCATCGTGAGTGTATCACAGGTGTGTGCGTAGGACAAACATGTGGGATGCCACAACTTGCCGGAGTTCGCTGCGGAGTCTTGGGTAGAGGAGCGTCGTCCGGCTGAGGCGTCCCACCGCGCTGTCGAGGAGCCCGGCATCCAGAAGCCACATGGCCCCGGAGGCCACAGTTGTAGCACCGCGTGAGCGCCCCAGTCGGCTTGGGTTGATCCTGGTGGCCTGGCCCGTCCCAAGCTGGTCGGTCCCCGGATCTCCATTCCATCGGGTGACCCACAGCGCAGACCTCTTCCGATGGGAGGGTGGTTGCAGCCACGGGATGCCTGGCCGCCGCCTTGCTGGCCTTGCGCCGTTGGGACAACAAGTTTGCGTGGATGTGCCGTGCGGCCCACAGGGAACACATCTCCTTGTCGTCTTGCGCCAAGACGACAATGTCCAACTCGTCCGCCAACAACAATATCTTCTCAGCCACCATAGCGTCCACCCCTTCCTCGTCCATCCGCGGGAAAGCCGTCTTTGCCAAGGCCAGGAGAACCGTGCGGTATGCAAGGGGCGATTCCTTGGCGCCCCGCTAACGCTCGTAAAACAGCTGTCTGCAGTCGGAAGGTGGTCCGTAGACTGCAGACAGGAGTCGAAGCACCGCCTGCAGCGTGGCGCGCGCCGATCTCGGCGCTGTAGTGAGGGTGGCGAGAGCGTCGCTGTCCAGCGTCGCCGGCAGCGCGTGTAGCGCCTCGTCGTCCGTCCATCGCGACATTTCTTGGTGGGTGAGGAACCGTCTTTGGAAGGCTCCCCAGTCGCCGTCTTCCGCCACAAACTCTTTGAGGACCGGCAATCGCTGCTGGAACGAGGACTCCTCAGCCGTAGATCGCCAACCGCCGTTCCCGCCATTCTGTACAGTTTCGGTGGGAACGGCGGACGCCATCAGCGGTCACACTGCTGGTGACGCGCTGTCCGCTGATTGGCGTTCGCCGCCGTCGGCCGCTGTCGATGACGTGGCAGTTTCTGGTCGGCGACTGTCGGTCGCATGATGTGCCCGGGCCCCGCCCTCAGCACCCACTGTACTGATGGCGGCAAATCCAACCTCCAGCCACGTTGAAATGGCGGGAACTGGCATTGCGTGTCGCCCGACGTCGCCCCGTGCTACTCCTCCAACCCCCAGGCGAGTGATTTCCTCCAGCGTGGTGGCTGCCGCGTAGAGTAGCTCCGCCAGGCGGAAGTGAGCCACCCGCATCCCGTCAGCCGATGGCCCCCACCCGTCTGGCTTCTGCGGTATCGGTGGACTCGGCCCCAGTTGCACGGACTCGCCCTCGGCAAGTTCAGGCTCTGAGTCGGCCGAGGTGTCATCCTCCCCAGGTTCCCTGGTACGGCCGTCCGTCTTGTGTCCATCTTTAGTACCCCACTTCTGACACCAGTTGTAGTAGGTTCAATGAGACGTGGACGACGTAGTCGGAGGCACACTTATTTATTATAACGTTTCACTCAGCACAGGCCAATGTATACACACTCGAAGGGGTAACGGCCCCTTCACCCGTCTAACAGGGAGACCCCACTGTCTCTAAGCCGGCTAGCCTACTCCCAGGTCCTCCACTCGAGAGCTAAGGGAGGCTAGCTGATCCAGCTCTGGCTAAGCTAGGATCACGGCACCCTTAGTCACCAGACCGGCTCTTACAAGAGCATCGGCTCTGGGCTCTCGGGGCCACGCCACTGGCTTGCCCTGGTCGGTCCTTAGAAGGACAGCGATCCAGGGGAGTCCCAGAGCCTATCTAGCCGGTCTTCACTCTTCACTGGTTTAAGCTAAACACTGAACTCCGAGCCCACCGGCTCACCGCCTTATATAGCAATTCCCCTCCGAGGGGAGGGCCGTGGGGGATCACAGCGCCGTTACAGCCCCCCAGGGCTAACCGATGCGGATGTGGATGTAAGCATCCTTCCGCGTGCGGGCATAACCACCACTGGTGTGTTTGTTCGCCCTCCCGTAACACCCCTACACATTTTTGCTGTGCTGCCTTTTCCTGCAAAGTCAGGGTGTAGCATCTCAACGCCTATGGGAAAGAAGTTTTACGTTTGTGTGATCCGCCAACCCTCATCTACAGTGCTGGATTACAGGCATGCATCACCACTGCGTAGAAGTCATTCTATATTCATACCACGAGTGTGTCGTTCACATATTTAATCAAATGAGAGGGTGTTATTGTACTTGGAAGTGATAATTTTACTACCAACGTTTCCATGTATATGTAATAAAGGACTCTCTCACAGTGTCGATCTCCGTTGTCCTTTATTTGGGTTCGTGTAAATCTCGCTTCCACGGCGTCCTCGCTCAGGCCCGCGTCTCCTCCGTCGAGCACTCTGCAGCCACACTGCTGCTCCGCCCTGCAGCCACCCTGCTGCTCCGCTCTGCAGCCACACTGCTGCTCCGCTCTGCAGCCACACTGCTGCTCCGCTCTGCAGCCACACTGCTGCTCTGCTCTGCAGCCACACTGCTGCTCCGCTCTGCAGCCACACTGCTGCTCCGCTCCTCCTCGCTCACGGCCAGCCTTTCACAGCCCGCTAGCCCCCCTGCGCCCGGACACCGATGGCCGACGGTGCCGAGGTCTCCCAACACGTGGAGATCGCGCCACCCTCCCAGTCCTGCCCAGCGTGGCCTCCTCCCAGTTCCACTCCGTCTTCTCTTCCCGATCCCTTCCGGTTCTCTCCCTAAATCCTCTCCCCCAACGTGACCCTAACTCCTCCCTCTCCTCACGTGACCCAGACTCCGCCCCCCTCAATCCTTGCTCGCATTACACGACCCCCCCCCCTGATGAAAAACCCAGCCGTCCCCGGCTCCAACAGAACAAAATAATGCGAGCAACTTTCAACCATCGGGCATCACCGGACAACAGAGATTATAACAAGACGATAACAAAGAACAACAAGAACAACAATCAACGAAAGGAAAGGGATTTGGAATGTGTGCGGGTCGCCGGCCCGTCCCGAACGAGCGGCGGCCCCCCCACAGACCGAGAACGCGACGGGGTTTTAAGAGCGACGGGATTAGAACCGCCCGCCGCTGTTGGAGGCCCGTCAACGCCATGGTCCCGTTCCCCAGAGAGACCCGAGTCCGGGGTCTCCCGCAACCGTGTCTGTGGTGGGGTTGGAGGGGCAGCGGGGTCAAGTGTCCCCGTCGCCGTGGCAGGCCCACCCACAGCAGGATTCGCTGCATCCCCCTGTGTCACGGCCGGTTCGTCTGTAGAAGGCACGACAGGCGCGCTTGCAGGGTCAACAGGCAAAGGCAGAGGTGCGTCGGATGCAACAGACACCGGCAAGGCAATATCAGGAGATGACGCATCCGTCAGCGGGGCCACGTAGGATTTCAACCGAGACGTATGGACGTACCAGCGCCGCGATCCGAACCGAACACGCGCGGACTGCGGGTTAGGAACCTCAATAAGCTTAACCGGCCCCTGCCATGGTTTGTGCAGCTTAGGGGAGGTCCCCGCCCGCACCTGCGGGCAGTGCAGCCAGGCCATGTCCCCCACTCGCCAGGGGCATTTCCCATTCGAGCGCCAAGCGCAACGTTCGTTCCGGGCCTGGGTCTTGGCAGTAGCCAATCGGGCCCCCTCCCGTGCCACGGTGACGCGTCGAACAGTGTTTTGAATGTACTCGGGGAGAGGCTTAACAGGACCCTTCGCCCCCGTACCCAGCTGTACATCCACCGGCGGCACATTCTCGCGGCCGTACATTAGAAAAAATGGAGAATACCCTGT
Source organism: Lampetra fluviatilis (assembly GCF_964198595.1). NCBI lineage: Eukaryota > Metazoa > Chordata > Hyperoartia > Petromyzontiformes > Petromyzontidae > Lampetra > Lampetra fluviatilis. Next base: position 14,102,079 of record NC_136291.1, on the reverse strand, counting down.
CGACGCATAAGGCGTCATCCGATACGCGGAGAGTACCCCAGGGATATGCAAATCCCAATCAGCTTGTTTCTCGTTAACCGTGTGACATAGCATGGCCGACAGCGTCCGATTAAGCCGTTCCACCATGCCATCCATCTGCGGGTGGTAGGGAGACGTACGAACCTTCTTGGTTCCTAGAGCAGCGCACACTTCCGCCAACAATTTAGAAGAAAAATTTCGTCCTTGATCCGTGAGCAGCCTTTCCGGCGCCCCTTTGTCCATTACATATCCAAACAGGAAGGCGTCCGTGATAGACGCCGCCGACTGGTCAGGTAAGAGCCAAGCCATCGGCCAGCGGGAAAGATATTCCACCCCGACCAGCAAAAATGTATTGCCCCTAGCGGATGGCGGGAAGGGTCCCAAAATATCCAACGCCACAAACTCGTTAATCCGAGACACCTGTATAAACTGCACTGGTGGCACATATGGGTTTTTAGGCGGCTTCCGCGGGGCACACTCAGGACACACCTGAATGTGTCCGACGACATCCGTCGTCATGCCGTGCCAGAAGTAGTCTCGCTGCAACGTCAACAAGGTTTTCTGCACCCCGAGATGTAATAGAGTGTCGCAGTGCAGAGTCCGAATCAATTCGTACCGTAACGACGACGGTACTACCAGACGCCAGCGATCGTGCAACCCCTCCCTCCACATCAGCAACCCATCCCGGAGAGCAGCCCCCAGCGTCCCACCGGACAGCAGTCCCCCCGTTCCCTTCGCAGCCCGACTCCGTAAGGCCCCCAGCGAGTCATCAAGCAACTGCTCGCGAATCCATACCGAGCGCGGCAGGTTCAGAACCCCATCGGCCGGTCCCGGGCATACGGGAGCCTCGGGCACCTCGACAGCTGACACAACAGGCCGAAGGGGGTTGCTGAACCGGCGTACACCTATTCGTACCCGAAGCGCAAGCGCAAGGGGACCCCTGCGGCAACCTGGAGAGCGCGTCCGCATTCGCGTGACGGGACCCCTTCCGGTACTGAATTTCGAAGGAAAATTCCTGCAGGGTTTCCAACCATCGTGCCAGTTGGCCAGATGGTTGGTCAACTCTCAGGGCATATTGCAAAGCCGCATGGTGGAGAAAGTGGACAATAGCCAATAGTTCGCGGCGAGTAACGCAGTAGCGGGTCTCTGCCGGAGACAGCACGCGGCTACCGTAGGCAACCACGCGTTCCACGCTGCCCTTGGACTGTGACCGAACGGCCCCGATCCCAGTGTCACTAGCGTCCGTATCCAGAATAAAAGGGCGATCAAAATCCGGATAGTCCAATGTCGGCGCCGTCACCAAACGATCACGTAGGCCTTCAAACGCCGCTTCCTCCGGCGGTCCCCAGCTGAACCTCCAGCCCTTCCCCGTAAGGAGGTGCAAGGGCCTAGCGATCGTAGCAATGTTCGGAACGAACCTGTGATAATATGAAGCGAACCCAAGGAAGCGACGTACGTCCCCCACCGAGGCCGGGGTTGGCCAGTTGCGAACGCACGCTGTCTTCTCTGGGTCCGTGGCCACCCCGTCCACACTGACTATGTGTCCCAAATAGCGCACAGATCGTTGCAGTAGGTGACACTTTTTGGGTTTAAATTTCAAATTGGCGGAGCGCATCCTAGCAAACACCGCTTCCAATCTCTGTAGATATTCTTCAAACGTGCGGCTAAAGACGATAACATCGTCTAAATATATCAAACATGTCTCCCACTGCAGACCCGTTAACACCAGCTCCATCAACCGCTGAAAAGTGGCGGGGGCAGCATTCAAGCCCATTGGAAGACAATTAAACTGAAATAAGCCCTGCGGTGTACGGAAAGCCGTCTTTTCCCTCGAGGACTCATCCAGGGGAAGCTGCCAGAATGCCGAGGAGAGATCAAGCGTAGAAAAAAATTTCGCCCCGGACAAGGCATCGAGGGAATCATCCATACGCGGCAGGGGGTAGGCGTCTGCCACGGACACTTTGTTTAATTTGCGAAAATCGACACAAAATCGCAATTTCCCATCCTTTTTTTTACAAGGACCACCGGCGCGCCCCACGGACTGTTAGACGGGGAAATTATGTCAGCAGCCAGCATATCCTCCACTGCGCCGCGAACATGATCCCGCTCCGTCGGGCTCAACCGATGCGGGTTCATCCGAATCGGAGCGGCATCCCCCGTATCAATGTGGTGGGAGAGCAAGGAGGTGCGTCCCAAATCAAAATCATCCGAGCTGAAAACGTCGGAATAGCTTAGCAAGAGCGCGCGAAGCGCGGACCGTTGTTCCCCAGTCAGGGATGAGTTTTCCCCGCACAACTCGGCAACCCACCGATCATCCTGCCCCGTGGGGGCCGAAACCCCCCCTACCAGGTCCCGGCGGCCCCGGTCGTCATGGGCCGTGAAAGCAATCGTGGCATGAGCCAAAACCGTTCCGGCCGGTACGCTAACATTATCCGCACTCCCATTCAGCACTTGTAAAAACGGAGGCTGACCCGGCCGGACAATCGTCTGTGCCCTGACCAGCGCCGAGCTGCCCGTTATAGCCGTGGACGGCGATAACAAAACACCCGCCGCTCCCTCAACGCCAGGCACTGGTTTCCAATACCTCAACAGAATAAGCATCTGCGAACCAGGTGGAATATCAACAGATACCTCGGACAGCGCCTGCACCTGGCAGACAGGGGCAGAGTCGCCCCAGGGCGACGGCAAGAACGAAATTTTCCGACCCCCTGGCAATTCAATGCAATTTTGATTCACCCTTATTTCAATGGGCATTCTTGCCAGGAAATCAGTCCCCAACAAACAGGGCACCGCGAGGGACCTGGAAATCAATACGGTCCCTGAAGCCGACACCTCCCCAATCGATATATTGGCGTCCACCTGGCCCACAATGCCCATACTTCCCCCGTTCGCCGCTATGCAAGAGTCATAAACCGGTCGCACCCTTCCCGACGGAATACCTAAGAGATGAAAAATGACGTCTGAGATAAGTCCACCAAAATGCACACCTCGACCCCCTGAATAGAACCAGGCACAATGGACGACCCAGTAGCGGCCGCAACCACCCTCCGTGCCAATTTCCGCCACTGCGTCAGCGAGCGACACGGGTCGATCGGCGGCCCCCCCTTGTTAATGACACACGGACCGCACGGCGATGGTGATGCATGAGGTGACAGGCCTTGCCGGGTGTCTGATGCGCACCGACTTGCCTGTCCTGGATGGTCCTTTCGCGTCACGTCCGTGGCAGAGGCCTCCAGCTGGGGTGGCCCCGGGATGCGAGCCCAACAATCCCTGGCGAAGTGGCCCTTACTGCCGCAGCGGAAACACTCCAAGTCGTTTCAGCGCGCAGCACCCCCTCTGTCCTGACGCTCCCGCGTCGGCGGCCCGGAGCGCACCCCCGCTCCCCCTCGAGCAGGCCACTGGGCGGACGCGGCCGTCAACTCCTGCGGACCCCTGTCGTCAGGAACGTAGACAGCCTTCTTGGGGTCCCACCCTGTAGCACCGCCTTCGACAATGGGGCCCCCCGTCCAAGCCGACACCTGTTTCCACCGTCGAAGGTTAAATTGGGCATCCAAGCACTTAGCCGCAACACGGGACGTCAACTTATCATGGCCGCACACCGGCATGGGAATCCCCAAGTCCCTAAATAACTCCAGCATCTTGGCCAATATGAGGGGTTCCAACAAATCAGGCTCTGTTTTAGGATACGCAGCCATAGCTAGTTCCAGAACGGTGCCTCGGAATGCCACCGGCGATTCTTCCGGCCCCCGTTGCCGCTGTACGAATCTGCGATGAGCATCGTCCGGAGGCTCATACGCGTCCGCCATTTCCTCAAAGACCCCCTGTAGCGTCCTCTTCTTTTCAGCCTTGATGGAGCGGAAGAACCTGACGGACTCGTCGTCGAGAAGTGTTGGCAAGACTTCCAGGGCCTCCGCGTCCGTCCATTTGGCGGATCGTACAGCCGCTTGAAAACGGCAGGCGAACGCGCTCCAATCTCCGCTGATGTAGAACTCTTTAACAGTTGTTAGATGATGGCTGCGGGTCCTTGCTCCGCCGTCCTCCGTCGATGGTGACTCGTGCGGCAGCGACAAGATGGCGTCACTCCGCAACGTGTTCAAGATGGCGGCTCCCCGCGGTGGAGGGCGTAAGATGGCGGCTTCCCGCCGTTCCTCCTTGGCCACGCCCAAGATGGCGGCTTTGTGCCGCGTGGTGGAGAGGGCTGACGGCGTCGGCAAGGCCCCGGCCCGCTGTTCGCCGCTGGGCCTCTCCGAAGTCGTCGCCGGCGTCACGAGGTCGCACAACTGCGCCAACACCGCTTTCAGTGCCTCCAGTTGGGCCGCCACCTGTCGCCATCCTTCGTTGGCGTCCACTTGCGCGGATGGACCCACCGAAGCGGCAACGTCCTGCACCCCCGGACCGTCGCTCGTCCCTGCGTCGCTTCCCCCCTCCATCGTCGGTAGCGCCACCGCTGGAGGGAGGTCGTCTCCAGAAGATGTTGCAGAAGATGGTGCAGGGACGTTCTTTCTTCTGAGCTGTTTTGATATGCCGTTTCACTTCTGACACCAGTGTAATTAAGGACTATTTCACAGTGTCGATCTCCGTTGTCCTTTATTTGGGTTCGTGTAAATATCGCTCCCACGGCGTCCTCGCTCAGGCCCGCGTCTCCTCCGTCGAGCACTCCGCAGCCACACTGCTGCTCCGCCCTGCAGCCACCCTGCTGCTCCGCTCTGCAGCCACACTGCTGCTCCGCTCTGCAGCCACACTGCTGCTCCGCTCTGGAGCCACACTACTGCTCCGCTCCTCCTCGCTCACAGCCAGCCTTCCACAGCCCGCTAGCCCCCCTGCGCCCGGGCACACCGATGGCCGACGGTGCCGAGGTCTCCCAACACGTGGCGATCGAACCACCCTCCCAGTCCTGCCCAGCGTGGCCTCCTCCTGGTTCCACTCCGTCTTCTCTTCCCGATCCCTTCCGGTTCTTTCCCTAAATCCTCTCCCCCACGTGACCCTAACTCCTCCCTCTCCTCACGTGACGCAGACTCCACCCCCCTCAATCCTTGCTCGCATTACATATAGATAATGATCAATAATAGAAGACAGGGGATAACCAATTCCTGCTCCTTGCTTTTGCATGTAAAAATCTCCTTTCTAGAGAAAATGTGTTATTTAAGTAGAGTTGAGGCAATTGTGGATTTTTTGTTATTAAGAAGAGCATTGAGCATGTTAATTGACCCACTAATTGGGACCTTGATGAACACAGGCATTTAAAAAACAGAACAAATTCTCATTTTACTCACGCGATCTGACCATTTTTTTTTTTAATGAATTATAGTATTGGTCGCAAAAGCCTACGTGTTAATTTTCATCTATAAGTAAAACATATGTAATACACGAATATAGCATACCTTGCAGTTGGGTGGTATTTCCGCATTGAGAACAGCATACAATCTGTTACATATTTCAGTCAGAGAGCCTTGCTTTTCTTGGAAATATAGTTTCTGGATAGCATTTACCAGATCAGTCTTACTGCTATAGTCTGCAGTTACGAGCAGTTGCAACAGCAGTGCAAGAAAGCCACCTGGAGTTTGTGCCGTTGGCAAGTTCTGCATAAACACACAACACACAACTTGTAAAGGCGGGTTTGCAATCTGTACCACTGATTAACCAGAATACATTCACATGTTTAACGTAGGATAGAACTAGGAGAGCATAGTAAGAATCGAGATTTTAAGTTTTCGTGACTGCAGGGATCCATACTCGTTGGTTCTTTCGGTAAAGTCACGTAGGTATAAAATAAAATAAAAAATCACGACGTTACGGGCGCAACACAAGCGTCCGTCATCAGGTGGGACAACACAGCAAGAAACAATTGCTGAAGTGGGCAAAAGAGGTGCTTGTATCAAGAGGTTATATAGGCAAGAGAGGGGGGCGGAGCCAGGGAGGAGAGATAGAGAGGGTGGGAGTGTGGGGCAGGGGGAAGGGTGTGCTGAAAGCTCCGGGACGAGCAGGACAAAAAAATGCCGGGGCTGGGAAGTAAGCGGGGCTGGGGGTAGGAGGCTGTAGAAGACTAGAGATGCGGATACGACAGTAATCTATAAAGCAGTTAAGGTTTTACCTGGTTAATAACATCCTTCCAATGATTGTTCAATTTGTATCCATATTCTCGGTTGAAGTTATGACTATGTTTATATATCTTATTTTATTTTATACCTACGTGACTTTACCGAAGTTGGTATTATTGCCTTCAGTCAGTGGTAGATGGACAAAGGGCCGGTTGAATCCTCATATCTGTGAAAAACTTATAATAGGAAGATGTGGTGTGAGGTGCCACAGTGTAGTGTTGTGGCATAGTGTAGTATTGTAGTGTCTGACAGACTACACTAAAGATGTAAGTCTCAGATACGAAAATTCACATAAGGCCGAGATTGGCAGAAAAGTTTAATGAACAAAAGCATGTGTGGTAAAATAATTATCAACAAACATATATACAAGAATATGGGCAGTCCCCGGGTTGCAAAAGACCCGACTTACAGAAATCCTACCTAACAGAAATGCTCCCATAAAATAATCATGTTAAATAAAATTAATATGCGGAAATGTTTTCCTTAGTTGTGTAAGCGAAAGTAGTGCAGCGCGGTGAGGTTGCAGATGAATAGCGCAAAGCGAGGGGTAGCATTACATAATCCTTTTCCTTTTGCAGAATTACGTAATTTTAGTTGGAAATGCTTATGATTATATTTTTTTCGCCATGTTTCTATTGCTAGTTTCATTCATTTTACGTTTATTTCATGAGTTATTTACTGTATATACTTTATTTAACACAATCACACTTCGATTGCTTATGGTCTCAGCCAACAGCGATCAGAGAAGTCTAGGCTTAGCCCAATGCACGATAAGCGAACATTCCAAACAATTAACCAGAGACATATAGACAGACATATAAGCAGACAGATAACACAGAGATACATAGAGAGAGAACAAACATAGGCACACAGAGAAACCACGCCTCTGTGTCGAGGCCTTATATAAAGGCCTCGACACAGAGGCGTGGTTTCTGTCTGCTTATATGTCTGTTTATATGTCTCTGGTTCTGTGTTTTATCTCTCTCTCAAATTTAGCATTCTCAGGAAGAACGTAATCAACCAGGTAGGGTGTTGACTGTTATGTTATCCGACTCTCTGTTGTATTACATTACATTTCTAAGTATACTAGATTTGTGTTTCTATTTCATTTATACCTGATGATGATTGCTTGTGTTGCAATCGAAACGTCGTATGCTAGTATTTAATTTATTATTTTATCTTTATACGTGACTTTACCGAAAGAACCAAAGAGTAATTCCTGCAGTCACGAAAGCTCCAAATTAGGTTTAATTATGGGTAGTTTTAGAGTAGATATTCTATTGAATTAAAGAATTATAGGAAGTGCAGAGCATATGAACCTTATGGCGGTACCCCGGGGTACCATAGTACCTCCGCTCTCGCATAATGTCCGTGATGCAATCATTTTTAGTCTGTTGATGGTCGGCGATGCGGCAATCGACTCATATCGATGAGCTGTACACGATGCACGATGGTGCATACGAGCGTTCAGGGTTTCAGCGCAATCATCCTCGCTGCGTTTCGACATCGTGGAGTAGCACTGATTTCGGATTGATTGGTACCCCAGTCGCGGAGTTAAGTACACTCCTTGAAAAAATAGTGTCCCAGAAATAAAATATTTAATTGCCTCGGCCATTTTGTATTATTTGGTACCCCGGGGTACCGCCATAAGGATCATATGTACAGCAATACGATGCAGATAGCGATAGAAAATGGACGACAGTGTGATACAGTACTGAGAGAAAACTAACTATTTCTGGTAATGGAATGTTATCTTGATTTTGGGAGGAAATTGTTCAGTTTCTGACATACAAAAAATTTGGGTTACGGATTGTTCTCGGGGACCTAACCCTTCCGTAACCCGGGGACTGCCTATATCCCGGTTTACGTAAGGGGTGCGTTCCTGAAAGTTGCGATGACGAATATCAAAACGACGTAAATCAAAGCCAAAGTAGTCTGCACCCGACGAGCGATAAACATCCTAGACGTGCCCACAACATTACATTTACCCCTTTTGGCGTCCTCTGGTCTAACACCGTTAGAGGCAAGGCTCAAAAGAAAGCTGTCTCTGGTGTGGACCAATCAGTTTCAAGGACAATTGTGGTGCCACAGCAACGGAACAACTCCGCCGGCGCTGCTATCCCCTCGTACCCCTCCACACGAACGCACGCGCACCCCCACTAAACACACACATGCACCCACGTAGGGTCTCGTGGGGGGGTCACCTGGTACCATGGGTTTTTACCCGAGGGGCCCCTAGCGAGGATGTCCCACGGTTTCCCAGTGCCAGGAGATTGGCCGACCTCCCCCCAGGCTGAATTACATTGCGGCCCCCGTGAATTAGCTTAGAATTGTATGGGCACGACGAAGCTCACCGGGCAAACCACAATGAAAACACTCACAGCACAGGGAGATGGGGCCTCAGGGACAAACACCCAGCGAGCAGCGCATAAGAGGAGGTGGGAGGGAAATTCCTGAGCCGACTGAAGCTAAATCTCCACCAGACGGCCACCCCGACCAGGCCAGGTGTGGCGTAGGTGGGGAGGGCGGGTGCGTAACCAATGGGTGAAGGCACACTGGAGGGTATCGATCCAGGTAAGGGCGGGGCATCGGTTGAAAATCGAAAGGTAGGCGCCCGATTGGCCCTGCAGGGGAACACCACGTAACCCTGGATTTTTGGATTCGGAGGAGACAAAGGGAGGGAAGGGAAAAACGTTAGTCAGTGCTCCTGCAGCCGTTGAGCCACCCGGTCGGACTCCCAGCCGCTCGCAGCGTCCAAGGGACGCTGGCGAGTGCAGCTACGACTCGACCCCAGGCAGAAACATCTCATACCCTCGTCCCTCCGACTCCCACCACGTCCGTGCGACACTGTGAGTACGTGCGCGAGGTGAGAAGTAGAGCAAGGGTACACCCAGGGATTGAATAAGGATAGGCTAGGAGCTGCTCGCTGAGAATTCTGCTCCGGGCCACGCAGGGTGCTTTCTTTTCTTCAGGCGCGCCATTAATAAACTTTAGCACAGAGGATCCGTGTGGTGTTATTTCTGTGGGTGTGGGGAAAGTGTCGGCGTAGTGTGTAATTCAAGCGTGTGTGTGTGAGGCAGCGCGGGTAGTAATTCATTAACGGCTCCCGTGTCCGTGCAGCCACGTGATTAATAGGGCAAGGGAGGGGTGAGTTAAAACCTGTTCGCGTGCGTGTTTACACAGCGCGTTTTACGCAGTTTGTTTACGTAGCGATGATCGCATCAACGGTGGGGCGCACGTAAATTGTCATCAATACAGCCGTCATTTTGCCCGCATGCCTGTGTGTGTGCTTACACTCCAGCCGCAGCGGCGCATATTCGTACGGCTATTTTTAGCGCGAGCCGTGGTGAGCAACCTGCACGGGCACGTGCGTGCACGCAGCCACCTCCACGTTAGTGGTGGTGTAAGTGGGGAGTGTGTGGGATAACTCCAGGCGGTGGGGAGCCAGCCACTAGCCATGTCTCTCAGAGAGGACGCTGGTGCGGGGAGGCCGATCACCCGATCAGCGGCAGCCGTAAACGTTTTTGAGGGTTGCAGCGATTTCAGATCTTGCTACGTCTGCAGCGATGTGACCCAGGCCCTTGAGAGCCACATCTACTTGGGCAATAATATCATTAAGTTCTATTTCTGATGGTCTGAAATCCGTTTTAGCTAAAGGACTAAACTTTGCAGTCACACCTAGACACATACCATTTCGGATCTTAACTGATTGTGTTCACGTTTACGGTGACTTTCAGACCACAGTCCACTCACTGGCATTGACTATATATCTTTTATTCTCCGTAGGGAATGGATTCTTTGCTCCGCCGCAAGTCTCCTACCACCACTCTCCCATTGACATATTTCGTTGCTTCCTCTTAGTACCTTTCACGCGACGGTCAATGGTATAGTGTATAGCAGATTGTATAATAATAAATAGTATAAAAGTGTAATGTTTAATATAATGTATAAGGTAATATATAGTATCGTAATTGTATAGTGAATATACAGCAGTGTGGTATACAGTAGGGTGGGTAGAATAATACATAGTGTAATATTACAATGTATAGTCTAAGGTATAGGGTGGTGTATAGTAATGCAGTATATGATTTAATGTTGAGTTTGTCTATGGCAGTATATAGTACGGGGTAGACCCGTGTGATGTAAGAGAAAAAAGTTTAGCTGGAGGCATATTATCTTTTTTGCGACATAGAATTGTAATGTATGACTTACTGTTAGTAGCTCAGCTTATTGGAGAGTATATTTAGTATATTAATGATACTGATGTAGTTTATATTTTAGTTTATTTACGTGGTGGTTTAGCTGCTGCAGCTCCTTACTATTAAAATTCCTTCCCTCTATTACTGCTAACTCTACTCCCTCCCTTTGATGCTGCTAATCCTGCATACTGCATAATGCACGGGCATAATATGACTTTGACCCCCCCACCTCCTACGCATTCCACAAGTAGTGACTAATCCCATATTTGCATTTCCCAAAAAAATGCTAAATTCCTCTTGATATGCAAATTCATTTGTCAAGGCGCCCCTTCCCCCCTCCAACCCAGCTTAAATATACGCTGCCAAGCCTGGTGGTGCCCATTCAGACGCTGTCTTTCCGACAGACCTGTTCTTCACCTGAGGACGGTTGCTTGCGTTGTGGCCGAAACGTCGTGAGAATTATTTTATGTTTTATTTTTATTATTTTATAAGAAGATGAATCCCTGCAGTCACGAAAGCTTTAAATCGAAATTTAAACTCTCTCTGCTTAGTTTAATCCTGACAATTCTCAATACTGACAGCACTTGTGTGCATCACTTGACGTGTTTGCGTGCTTCACCAATTCTCCCCCTCGCACCCACGAGCTGGAGGGGCAGGGTTCCCTCCGCCAATCACCGCTGCCTAGGGGCACCACAGTGGCGAAATGTTATCTCCCTCGCCTGGTATGCAGGAGGTCGTGGGTGTCATCACCACCCTGATGCCTGTATATTTTGAGTTTGCATGTTCCACCGTGGTCGTGTGGATTTTTATCCGGAGTTCTCCAGTTTTGCCCTCTACATTTGTAACATTCGCTTGAGTATTTGGCTGTTATATATATTCTCACGTGTGATAATATGCTACTTTGATTAGTTATCATGTGTGGCCAGGTTGCCTCTTAAAAAAAGCTAATAGCTCAGTGGGGTTTACCTGGTAAATAAAATAGTTGGGTTTAGCTTACATTTAGCAGCATTGTGAGCCGGGATCTCGTCCCTAATGGTTCACCTTTGTGGTGGGTGGGAGAAGGTAGTCTTCTGAATACCCACCTCTTACGTGTTTCGTGTCACCTTAAATAAAACTAACACCATCATATAGGCGAGATAGACATCGTTTAATTGAATCCACAACTAACTATGAAAGGACTCTCAAGACCTAATTTTTACTTTTCCAGAAAACTAAAGGAAAATCAATATTGATGTTGTCGCCTTACAGGAGGTGCACGTAGAGTACAGCACGCAGATGGCAAGTTACAGAGTCAATGGTCACTGCCTTTTTGCTGCCATCTACCACCCTAAAATAGCCTAGCCGCCTTCATCAGACAAGGCCTAAATGACTATTATGCTTTCAAGTCCACCACCACCAACACAATAACTGTCACAGTTGGTCACGTGACGTTCATCAACGTATATAAGCCCCCAAATAAGAAATGGCCATCAACACCACAATTGCAGCAGCCACTCACCTGGCTATAGACTAGGGTGACTTCTATAGCCACCACACAACGAGGTTTCTCAGACAACAAGGAAACCGGAGAGACGGTTGAGTAATGGTCGTTGGCATAAAGCACATTCCTTATACATACGACTCAAAACAGCTGGGCACATTTCACTCAAGAAAAAATAAAAAGGACTCTAACCCATCACAAAGACAAGAATGGACAGCTACCACTACTTGCTTCACAAACAATTACACGCAATTTCCCAAAGGGCCAACGCAGACAGATAGTCACACACATTGGATTATTGATACTGTTCATAACTTCAAAACCATGGCTGCGTTGGAACTTTCGGAAGGCCAAATAGCCAGGCTGTGAAACAGAAACCAAAGTATATCTGGAAAAACTGAAACGACAGCCTGAACACTTAAAAAATTCATACAAATTCTGACTTCTGCCACAAAAAAATACATCCAGAGGATAGCTATACACCAAGATAGCAACCAGAAACAGAAGAACTCTTGAAAGAGTTAATCATAACTGGTGACTTAGATAAGGGCACCACATTGCTGGGGTCCCTGAACTCTGCATGAAGAAAATGTTAAAAAGAAGTTGTCACTGCAGACTTGCGCTTCACTCAATCCAGCCGTAAATCCTAGCAGCTCCTCTGGAACCTAAGTGCCTTAAAACCAACAGAGCAAAAACCACAGCGAATGCTGAGGCTTCCCGCATCCTTTGCTGTTTAAAGACACCATTATTTGACAAGTTCAAGCTCACTAAAGACTGCTGCAGAGACAACTTCCATTAAGTCAACTACCAAAAGCTACAGATCTAACCAGACCATACAATGCCGCTAAAAAGGAAGCAGCCCTCAGGGCCACACAATCCACCAATACATGATGGCCTGCTCCTAAATAACCTGGGACTATATGGACACTGGACAAACCCAAGTGTTATGGCTTGACTGCCTGATAGGACTGGGACTTGCAACACTTGTGCTCCCCACTGTGCCAATTTGCTGTCTTTGCCGCCTGATGAACTGCTCACTGTTATGAGCATTGCTCCTCTGCCCTCCGTTGTTATTGGAGGGTGACTGCCTCTTACTGCCCATAGAGGTCGATTTTAACACCATTGATACCAGTCATTAGTACGTCAAATCAGCTCCACTTCTTGCTGTACCACATCAGTCCATCTCTTCTCTAGCCTGTGCCGTCCCCATTTAGCCACCTTTATCCGGGCCAAACAAAAGCCGTTTGGGTATGGGGTGGCTGACCATGTGGGCTTCATTACCTAGCCAATGCAGTATCACCTGCGATAGGAGATGCAGCATGTGTAGAAAACTCAAATAAATAAAATAATGCGTGTATCCAGTCACGTGCGTGGAAAACTCGCAACCAAATTTCACTCACATTTGTGGAGGGGGGGGGGCATGTGCCGAGAAACAACAAATATGACCAATTTCATCGATGTTTTTTTTCCTGAATGCTATGATGAAAAAATGGCAATTTTTGCTTCAAGTACTGATGCACCATAATTAATGAATGCACAGTTTTCTGGTAAGCGGGTGTGGGATTGGCCAGGAGGTTCCATTGTGATAAAATGCCATAACGTATGATGAGGGAGAGGATGATTAGGGGTGGTGAAGGAAGGAGTTTGTGGGAGAATAGGAGGAGCAGCAGATGGGGAGGATTCTATAAGAGGGGAGAGAGGATATAAGGGGGGCTGGGAGAAGGCATCGGGTCGTTTTGGTGGTGAAGCTTCCTACGAGTATGTGTGTTGCCTGAAATTGTCTACTTACCATCAGGTCAATGGAGTTGAAACATCTTTGGAACCACTCAGTGTTGCTGAACTGATTTATGAATGTAGGAAGTGAATGGGCAACTTGTGGCCTTGGTGAACTTAGACATTGGGGTATAGGTGGGATAAGTGGTGTGGTAGATGCCACATTCTCCGTGTGGCGTGGTATTTGTGGCAATTTCCTTACAGGATTCTTTATACAATTGAGCTGGACTTTAACATTTGAAGGGCCATCTTCCACCGTGATGGCAGCCTGCAAAGGCAAGATAGATAGGTGAGTGGTAACAATATTGATGTCATTCACTTGTTTGACCGGAGGTGGGCAGTGGACCTCCCCATACGCCCACCTTACTGGGCCCCACCCCCAATACTCCGGGCCGTCCGATTGGCCCAGAGCTGAGCGGTGAAACCTCGCTTACGCTCGCATTACATCATCCACCCCCCCGGTGTAAAAGACCAGCCGTCCCGGCTGAATCAGGACCAGACATAATGCGAGTGACAAAGTAACCGCACGAACATGAACAGATGGAACGGAACAGTACAACAACAACAACAGCAACGATCAACGAAAGGGAAGGGATTTGGATCTAGTACGGAACGCCGGCCCGTCCGTCCCATGAGCCGGCTGGTGGAGGCCCATTCGATGCCGGAACCTGTGCATCAAGGATCAGAAGAGCAGCGGGATCATCACACTCTGCCCCAGGCGGAGACTCGTCCAGCCCAGAATCCCGTGCATCAGGGAGAGCGGGGACCGGAGCTCCTTCCAACTGCAACCTTGGCGGGGTTTGAAGAGCGACGGAATCAAGATTTTCCGTCGCTGGTGGAAGCCCGCCCGGTGCAGAATCCTCCGGTAGGCTCACTGGCGGCGCGCCTACAGGAGGCATGACAGGCGCACTCGAAGGTTGAACAAGCAAGGGTGGTGGCGCATCGGACACATCAGACACCGGCAAGGCAACTTTAGAAGATGACGCATCGACTCGAGGGGCAACGTAGGGCTTCAATCGGGACGTGTGGACATACCAACGGCGCGACCCCACCCGGACACGTGCGGACTGGGGACTAGGAACCTCAACCAATAGCACCGGGCCTTGCCAGGGCTTGTGTAATTTAAGGGAGGTCCCCACTGGCACCTGTGGGCAGTGGAGCCAGGCCAGGTCCTCCACACGCCATGGCGACATGCGATGGGAGCGCCGGGCACACCGTTCGTTCCGGGCCTGGGTCTTTGCCGTAGCCAATCGGGCCGCTTCTCGCGCTTCCGTAACGCGACGAACGGAGTCGCGAATATAGTCGGGAAGGGTCTTCGCAGGACCCTTCGCACGCGTGTCGAACCGTACGTCAATAGGCGGCACATTCTCGCGGCCGTACATTAAAAAGAAGGGCGAATACCCCGTGGACGCATGCGGCGCCATCCGGTAAGCAGAGAGCACTCCAGGAATATGCAAATCCCAATCAGGGTGCTTCTCGCTAACCATATGGCAAAGCATGGCCGACAGGGTTCAGTTCAACCGCTCAACCATCCCATCCGTCTGTGGATGGTACAGCGAAGTCCGGAGCTTTTTGGTGCCCAAAGCGTCGCACACGTCCCGCAACAGTTTTGATGAAAAGTTGCGCCCCTGATTTGTGAGCAATCATTCTGGCGCCCCCTTGTCCATCACGTATCTGTATAAAAATGCATCCATGATGGACGCCGCCGTCTGGTCGGGCAAGGGCCAAGCCATTGCCCACCCCGAAAAATATTCCACCCCGACCAACAAAAACTTGTTCCCCCGAGCGGATGGAGAAAATGGCCCCAGAATATCCAATACCACCAACTCGTTAACCCGCGTCACTTTGATCGATTGCAACGGAGGAACATAAGGCTGTTTAGGCGGTTTCCGATGAGCACATTCGGAGCACAATCGAATGTGTTCGACGGCGTCAGTCGTCATTCCGTGCCAAAAATAATCGCGTTGCAACGTCAACAAGGTCTTCTGTACACCAAGATGCAACAACTGTTCAGCGTGTAGGACCCGAACCAATTCATACCGCAGCGGCAACGGAACGACCAAGCGCCAACGGCCTCGCAAATCCTCTCTCCACACCAGCAATCCATCCCGGAGAGCCACCCCAGGCACCCCATCCGACAACGGCCACCCCTTAGACTTGCCCGCCTGACCCCACAAAGCTGCAAGCGAATCGTCCAACAATTGTTCACGGACCCAAACGGAACGCGGCAAGTTCAAAACCCATTCAGCCAGCTCAGGACAGATCGAGTCCGCGGACTTATCCACCGCGGACATGACAGGCCGAAGCGGCTGAGGGGGCCGTGATTTGTGCCCGAGGCACATGCGTAGGCGGAATCATGTGGCAGCCGAGAGAGCGCGTCCGCATTACCGTGACGAGAACCCTTACGGTACTGAACATCAAACGAGAACTCCTGTAAAGTCTCCAACCATCGCAACAGCTGGCCCGAGGGCTGGTCGACTTTCAAAGAGTATTGCAAGGCCGCGTGGTCCGTGCGCACCATGAACCTCCTGCCGTATAGGTAAGGCCGATATTGGCGAACAAAATGAACGACAGCCAACAATTCCCGACGGGTGACGCAATAACGGGTCTCCACCGGAGAGAGAACGCGGCTCCCGTAAGCCACAACGCGTGCGACGCCGCCCTTACACTGAGATAGGACAGCACCAATGCCCATATCACTGGAGTCCGTATCCAAAATAAAAGGCAACGAAAAATCAAGGTAATCCAGCATTGGTGTGGACGCCAATCGATGGCGTAGGCCGCGAAACGCCTTCTCCTCCTCCGGCCCCCATTTGAACCTCTGATTTTTCGCCATGAGGAGGTGCAGCGGCCAAGCGATCGAAGCAAAATTTGGCACAAATCTACGGTAATAGGATGCGAACCCAACGAATCAGCGTACGTCCCCCACTGAGGTAGGAGTATAGCCCAATCCCGAACGCACGCCGTTTTGTCCGGGTCCGTGGCCACTCCGTCCGGGCTGACAATGTGACCCAAATAGCGCACGAAGTGTTGCAAGAGGTAGCACTTTTGGGCTTAAGTTTCAAATTAGCGGAACGCATCCGAGCAAAAACGGCCTCCAATCGCTGAAGGTGTTCCTCGAACGTATGGCTGAACACAATGACGTCGTCCAAATATATCAGGCAGGTGTCCCACTGGAGCCCGGTCAACACCAGTTCCATCAACTGTTGGAACGTAGCGGGAGCGGCGTTCAATCCCATGGGGAGAAAATTAAACTGAAAGAGCCCCTGCGGCGTACGGAACGCCGTCTTTTCCCTCGATGACTCGTCAAGGGGGAGCTGCCAGAACCCAGAAGAAAGATCGAGGGTCGAAAAAAATCTCGCCCCAGACAAGGCATCGAGGGATCCTCCATACGCGGCAGGGGGTATGCGTCCGCCACAGATACCTTATTCAGTCTCCAGAAATCAACACAAAACCGAAGGCTACCATCCTTTTTCACCAGAGTAACCGGAGGACCCCATGGGCTATTGGACGGAGAGATTATGTTGGCGGCCAGCATGTCGTCCACCGCACCGCGAACATGATCCCTCTCCGAGGGGCTCAACCGGTGCGGAATCATACGTATGGGGGTAGCTTCCCCGGTATCAATGTGATGGGAAAGCAGCGAAGTGCGCCCCAGGTCGAAATCATTTTTGATAAACACATCAGAGTATTTTGACAACAGCGTACGGAGCGCGGACTTCTGGTGTGTAGTCAGGGACGTGTTCTCCTGACACAACGCGGCAATCCATCGATCGTCCGATGATCCTGAAGCTGTAACCCCCGCCACAAGACCCTGACGACCAGCCTCAGCATGGGCCGTGACCGTGGGAGTATCATGGGCCAAAACCGTGCCGGCCGCCACCATGACAGTTTCTGCACCCCCGTTCAAAACTTGTAAAAACGGGGGTTGACCCGGCCAAACAATCGTCTGAGCTGCGACCAACGCTAGGCCGCCGGTCGCAGTGTTGGACGGCGACAGCAGCACGCCCACCACCCCGTCAACACCAGGCATGGGCTCATGATAGCGCAGGGGAACGAGCATTTGCGATCCCGGAGGAATTTCAACAGAGACGTCAGCCAGCGCCTGCACCGGAAGGACCGGTTCTGAACGGGCCCATGGTGACGGCAAAAAGGCCACCCTACGTCCTGCCAGCAACTCAATGCAACCAAGATCCACCAGAATTTTTATCGGCATTTTAGCAAGGAAATCAGTACCCAGCAGGCAAGGTACAGCGAGGGACCTGGAAATCAACACCGTCCCCGAAGTTGATACGTCCCCAATGGAAATGTGCACGTCAACCTGACCCACAATGCCCATACTACCCCCGTTAGCAGCAATACATACATCAAACGCCGGACGTACCCACGACGCAGGAATGGACAGAAGATGGAAAATGACATCAGAGTTGATAGTGGCCGACGCGCCCGAATCTATCAAAATCCGCACGTCCACCCCTTGAATAGAGCCCGGCACGGTAGAGGACCCCGTCGCGGCCGCGACCACTCGATGAGCCAATTTCCGCCACTGCGTTACCGTACGAGGCGACCCGACGACGGACCCCCCAGTAGTACGGGCCCCAAAATCACACACAGGCAACGATGAATGAAGTGACAGGCCTTGCCGGGTGTCCGATGCATACTGACTTGCCTGACAAGGGTAACCCCCCGACGTCGACGGCGTGTCCTCCGGCGGAAACTCCGGACGAGGAGGTGGACGAGGTCGACCTCGACAGTTGCGCACAAAGTGGCTGAGTCGGCCGCATCGATAGCACGCCATGTCGGCCCGCCGGCTGGCCCCCCCGACGTGCCAGCGAGGCGCCGATGAGGGCGCCGAGCGTGTCATCGCTCCCCTCCGTGGAACCCAATGGTCGCCAGGCCCCACGTCGTCCGGAGTGAGGACAACCCGCGATGGTGCCTATCCTATGGGTTCCCCATCAATGGCCGGATCGCCCATCCAGGCGGCCATCTGCGCCCAGCGGCGCAAGTTGAATTGTGCGTCGAGGCACTTGGCCGCCAACCGGGAGATTAGCGGCTCATGGCCACACACGGGCATAGGGATGGCCAGGTCTTTGGACAGCTCCAACATCTTGCCGAGTATCAATGGCTCGAGCAAATCGGGCTTAGTGTCCGGGTACGCGGCCATGGCCAGCGCAATCAGAGCGCCACGGTAGGCTACGGGCGATTCCTCCGGCGCCCGATTGCGTTGGACGAACCTACGGTGAGCGTCGGATGGAGGCTCGTAGGCCTCCGCCATCTCGTCGAAAGCCCCCCGCAGCGTCGCCTTCTTCTCAGCCGGAATGGAGCAGAAGAACTTCAAGGATGCATCATCCAGGAGCGTCGGCAGGGCCTCCAACGCCTCCAATGCCTCCTCCATCGTCTACCTGGCGGAGCGGATGGCCGATTCCAAGCACCAAGCGAACGCGCTCCAGTCCCCGCCAGTGCAGAATTCTTTAATAGTCGGATGCAGCTGCACCACGCGGCGGGGACAAAATGGCGGCCTCCCCCAATTCCGTCGCGGCCGCACCCAAGATGGCGGCGCCCTGCCACATGTCGGCGATGGCGGGAAGCCTCGCAGAGGCCACAATGGCAGAAGGCTCGGGCCCTCCCGAAGACTCCCCATCCCGCGGCCCGATGCGTGGTTGTTCCGGCCCCGTAGCGACCAGGGTCACCAATTTCAGCAAAACAGACCGCAGCGAGTCAATCTGCTCCGCCACGCGCCGCCAGCCTTCCTCGATGCCCGAAGACGAAAACGGCCCGGCTCCATCGATGACATCTTGCACCCCAGCAGAGTCGCCCGTCACCATCTCGTCCGTGCCTTCCGCGCCCGAGACCGCCATATCACGAGGAAGATTGTCATCGTCATCAGAAGAAGGTGTGGGTTGATTCTTCTTTTTGAGATGCTTAGACATCTCGAACTGCTTCCGACTCCAATGTAATGAAGCACTCTGACGACACACAGCTTGGTCTCCACCTCTGTCTTTATTCTTGTTATGCCGCTCACACTCCACCGGTCCCGACCGTGGACCGGCTGTTCTACTGGCGCGCCCCGCGCACTCTTTCCGTCAGTTGCACTGCCGCACACCTGTTGGCTGACGGTGTGCTTGGAGCCGTCTCCAGCCACGTGGCCGATGGCGCTGGAGACCTTCCACGGCTCAACGTGGTCCCACTTCGAGTCTATGCCAACTGCCCCGAGCCTCTTCCGGATCCCCCTTATATTCCCCTCTCTCGTCATCCCGTCTCCACCTTCCACCACGCCCTTTCCGAACCTTCCAGATCACGCCCTTCACTTAGCGCCCCCCCCGGCTCCGCCCCTAGGCTCTGCCCCTGATCATCCGGGCATCCGATTGGACCGGAGGTGGGCGGCGGACCTCCCCATATGCCCACCTTACTGGGCCCTGCCCCCAATACTCTGGGCCGTCCGATTGGCCCAGAGGTGAGCGGCGAAACCACGCTTACACTTGCATTACACATACATGCTTTGGAGGGCCATTAACTAAAAACTAAAACTAAAATATTTTTTATTTTACCAGGTAAGATTCACTGAGCTATGTAGCCATGAATGATAGCTCAACGAAGTGGCTTATCATGTGGAAATTTATAGCAACCAAATACTCGAAACGAAAGTTGATTCTAAATATGTAGGGGATAACAGGAGGACCCAGATAAAAATCCACGCGACCAAGGGGAGAACATGCATACTCCAAATATACAGACGTCAGAATCGGGATTGAACCCACGACCCTCCTGCATGCAAGGCTAGGGAGTTAACATCTTACCACCGCGGCACTCCAACTTTAACAAGAGCGGGCAAGCAGATTGACACAAGACGAGCATTCTGCACTGACACAAATGCAGGCCAATTCAATATACAATTAATTCCACGTGGGTAGAGTGGTGTATGGCTTTTACATTGTCAAATCAAGACAGCACGTGAATGATCTAGTGGAGGAAAAGCAAGACTAATTTGAAGCAAACCGCATGTAGGTACATTTGGGCAAATGCACAGAAGGACAGGCCAAAAGTACAGACGACCTTACCAAGCGATCGTGCCGAAATCAGGAGAAAGCGTGGGCAACTAAGTCAAAAAGGAAGCACGTTACAAACGAGCATGCTAAGATTAAAATCACCCCTACAGGATGAAATCAAACACATGCACAGGTAAAGTGAACAGGCTGCCATTCAGATTAGGCACACACAAGTTGCCTGAGGACAATCCAAGGGTGTCGTGGCAGCACAAGTAAATGCATGCGAGGGGACGGCTGCAGGGAGAGCACGAAAGTCACGTGCAGAGTGATGTTGGGCATGCGAGGCCCCATGTGATAGAACCTCAGCAGGGGCAAGAAAGTGCTTTGTGCAGTGATGAGAGATTAGCAAGGTCCTTGGCCAACATATCAAAGAGCAGTGTGATCCCAGGTGAAGTGGCACAGCCAACCAGGTAAGCATGTAGAATTTATACAATATGTTTGACATTGGCAGTACAGTATGATATCAGTCAGTTGGTATTCTTATCCCTAGATATCGTGTTCATGGAAATTGGTTCTCAAAAGCGATGGGGAAAATCAGAGCCAAGCTGGAATACAGCCAGGCAGTGAGCCAGCACCAACATTTAGCCAAGCTCTACGGTTCCATATATATTAAGATGTGTTCAGACATGAATGAGTGTTTAGACATGAATGATAAGTAATCTATGAGAGTTGATATTTTGTTAATGGGAATTGTATTAATTTTTCAAACAATAAATGGAAATGCTTTCAACAATGTTGTTTGTATATTTTAAGATAATCATTTGAATAAAATAATTTCCATTTATAGGGATCTTAAATGCCTCAGCAACTGCATTATATCACAATCAGTTAATCCTAATGTCCCAATTTGCTTAAATTTTGTATTGTAATTCATGTTATGTTCATATATTCCATGTTGAGCTGTTTTAGACTTAAATACTGATTCCTTGTATTGTGTTTTTCATTTTGTTTATTTAACGCACCTTAGACCTGTTTACTGTCATGATGTTTACGGTTCACGATATACAATTCTTATTTTTGAACTGTCACAGTCAAGCCTTTCACTCTTCCGATGTTAGCATCTGCTTGTCGTACAGATGTTTGTAATGATGTGGAATTAAGCGCTTAATTTTTTGAACTCCAGCCTTTGCTATTATGATATATTTATTTTATCTTTGCCTCCGTTTAAAAAGATGCCTCTGGTCTCAACGGGCAACTTACCTTTTTTTGAACATTGGACTCACCTCATTGGGTTCCAACTGTACGTCAGTGATAAACACCGGTTCTTTGATTTTCACTTTGGCAATCTTGTCTATAATGTTGGCAGTCAACACACTTGCTTCCTCTTCCCTGTCATTCGTATCGTTTCTCACACTTGGGCTCCCATATCGATCAATGAAGGTTTCAGACTCCTCCAACATGTGAGGAAAAAACAAATAACAGACGAGACACCTTCAGGCATTTGAGTAAAATTTGGCAGATACATATTTCAAAAAATATTTGGGGGTGCTGAATCAAGGTCTGCTGTCTGCCAAGCAGTAACTATTAAGTTTAACGTTTAAAAACCAGATCACCAACAAAACCACCAGAAAACAGGACGAGAGCTCATTATGCATACTGTTAAGGTAAAACGTTTTCAAGCACTATTTTCCCCATGCTTTTGGGGTGTTGAATCCAAATGTCGTGCCGATTACATCTGAAGGCAAAGTTTTGACCTTCAAACTGAACTCAAACAAAATTTCCACCAACAAAGAGAAGCAGGTGAATTACCCCAAGACGATGACGCTTTGTAATTTGTTAATCGCTACTTTAATAAGGATGCAGTTATACAGTGTCATCTAGAACGTTATGTTTTCAAGCTGAATGAACTACAAGGCCACAATATAATTCAAAATAGTAGTTATTCAAGGACATTTAGTCTTCTATAGATTAATGTTCAAACATGGTTCAAAGTAATATTTGTTTTGACACTTTCTCTTTTGCATTACTTTTATCTGAGTTCGTCAAAATAGAAAAATAATACTTTTGTTAATACATTTCAAGACTATGTATATACTAGATATACATAACTTTGGTATAGAGCCTTGATCAGTATCAGAATGACTGTGATATACATGTGTAATGCGGGCGTAAGCGACCTTCCGGATGTGACGTCACGAGGAGGCGGAGCCAGGTGACGTGGTGAAAGGTTGGGGTCCTTAAGTGGGTAAACCGGAAAGAGAAGTCAGTCGGGTTGTGAATGGAAAAGGGTGAGGCCACGAGGGCGAAGGAGAGGAGGGGGGCACCGCCGGCGAGCGGGAGCCGACCCCAGAGTACAGCCAGGAAGGCTGTGTGTTAGAGGCAGCGGTGTGGCTGCAGAGAGTCGCAGGAGCGACGAAGAGAGAGGAGAGTACAGCCAGGAAGGCTGTGTGTTAGAGGCAGCGGTGTGGCTGCAGAGAGTCGCAGGAGCGACGAAGAGAGAGAGAGACAGCACGAGGCTGTCAGCGCTGCGGAGTGAGCAGCAGCGATTACAGCCAAGGGGGCTGAGAGTGAGTAACAGCAGCGGAGCTGCTGTGGGGGCTGCAAGAGCGACAAAGAACAGCAGCGGGGCTGCTGATGGTGACTGGAGTGACATCGGAACCAGCACTGAGAGAATAAGAAGAGACAGCCGTGTGGGTAATACAGTAAGGACCAAATAAAGGACACTGAGCCAGAGATCGTGGTCAAGTCTTTTATTACACATGCATCCCGAAAGTCTTGTGAAACAAAAAGACTAGATTTATGTTACATTTTGGAAAGTTAAAAGTATAAGTTTTTAAGTGACAAAGATGTCTCTAGTTACAGTATATAGTAAATCATCAACCTACAATAAGAACACGTGTAAACAGACTTTCTCATAAAAAGGAAAACCCAACTGTTCCCTTCAACACTACATTGTCACTAAATGGAAACAATTTAGGTACACAAGTCAACTAGAGGTAACAAAACTATGAGACCATTGAAGACATGTGTAGTGGTGTTAACTACTCGCTGTTCGCAAACTGTGAGAGAGCGGATCGTAAACAAGGGTTTCGCGCTCAATCAAACGGTCAGGGTTAAATGGGGTGAGGTAGGATCCAAACGCCAGATTGGGAAGGACCAATCGGAGGGTCCCACAAGGTGGCCGGGGATTGGACAACCCGGCCACGAACAGGTATAAAAGCCAGAGCGCTGAGAGCTCTTGGCCAGTTCTGCTACACGAAGACCCAAGTCGGCCGAAGACATCTAGGACCCTGGACCAAGCCCTCCAGCCCTTATCAGGGCTAGGGCTCAGTGTAACCAGTGGTCGGGGAGAGATCCCCTAGGTCCAGCCAGAGGACGCTGGGATAGCAGGGAGATTAGATAGTCTGCAAGGTCCGGAGGCTGTACCTTCTCAGGGTAACGGGTGAGGGGACCATATACCCCTTTGTGTGATAGGGACTGTGTATTAAGATAATAAACAGTGTGTGCCATAAAGAAGTTTAGAAGTCCGTCCTTTACAACACTACACATGTAACTTATGTTAAATATTTTTTTCTTCAGATTTCAAGCAACATCAAGTACCATATTCCATTCCTTTATCATTGTTGCAAGTGTCAATGGTGCCTATGCATTTGCAAGCTGCTGTACACAGCTGACAAGCCTTCGTATACTTTGCAACATGCACTCATGCACCTTGTGGTAAGGTTGCATGTTATCCGTTTCGTACAAGACTCTGGGTTGGGAGGATGGGCAGAAGTGGGGATGTGGTGCCACGACCATGGAGCAACTCCGCAAACGCCGTAATCCCCTCCCGGCCCCCGCACTAAACACACGCCCACACGCAGCGCACCCATGTAGTGTTCTGGTGGGGGATTGCCTGGCGCATCATGTTTTAATCCGAAGGGCCCCTAGAGGGAGAGTCCCACGGTTTCCTGATGCCAGGAGATTGGCCGACCCTCACAGGATAGGTTACATTGCGGTGCCCCTAAATTGGCTTAAAATTATATGGGCGCATGAAGGTTCCCTGGGCCAACTGCAATGAGGTACAACTCACAGTGGCGGAACGGAGGACGGAACATTGAGCGGGAAAAAGCGCGGGAGCCCTTCCAGACAAAGGGGCAATGGGGGTTTCTGCCGCCGCCCGCCCCACCGCAGCACTCGAAGGGGGACAGAGGGCTGGCACGTAGACAATGGGTCGAGGCATAACGGAAAATAACGCTCCAGGTGAGGGCGGGGCATCAGTTTAAAATTGAAAGGTATGCGCGTGATTGGCTGCGTGGTGCGACGTCCCCCTGGGCCTTTGAAGTTTAGAGCATAAAAAGAGCCAGGGGACAATTTAGTGAGTTGTCTACAACCTCCGGGCTGTCACGACCCACTCCCTGCCGTCCTGCCTCTTCAAGCCGCTCACAGCATCCGTGTGATGCCAGCGAGTGCTGCTGCGAGACAGTGATAGGTCAAGTCTTCTCTCGTCCTCCTCCCTCCGACTCTCTCAGCGTCCGTGGGACACCGCGAGTTCAGCTTCGAGGTACGTGGTAGGACGTCTGTGTAACTGGGTTCATAGGCTAGGCTCTCCTCGCAAAATATTCCTCCTCCAGGTAGTGTGTATTGGCGCCACTAGTTCAGAATATCGGTGCAGTGTGATTTCTGTGTGTGTGGGTAAGAACCTCGGTGTGGTGTCTGCGATTTGTATGTGGTGCGTCTGCGTGGGGAGACGGCGTGCGCGAGAGAGCGAGCGTAGGCTGCAGCGTCGGCGCGGTGTTGGTAATTTGAGCGCGTGTGAGGCGCTTGTGTCTTGCAACATACAGTATACGGCAGCCGTCGTTTGCGCAAACGACGCCTGCAGCGCCGCGTCAGTAATTGGGGCGGGGTGCGATCAACCCGTTCGCCGGCGGTCGAGCGCGTTTACACAGCAACAATGGTATTAATGGCACCGCCACCGTTCCTTTTCCTTTAGCATTAGCCTTTGTTTGCACAGCGGATTAAGGCTTAACCACGGCAGGTATGCGTGCATATTCACAGCGCCAGCCTTTGTGAGGGAAATACGCGCCTGCAGAAACGTGCGCGTGCACGCCTCCGCGTTCGTTTTTGTGGTGGTGTAATTTGAGTGCGCGTGAGATAACCGCGGGCGGTGGTGAGCCAGCCGAGTAGCGATGTCCCTCAGAAAGGGCGCTGGCGCGGGGGGGCCGATCACCCGAACAGCGGGGGCCTGGCGAGAGTCGGCCGACGAGGAGGAGGGGGGAGTGGAGGGGATGGACGTCGCTTCCCGCCCGCTCACGGGGAGCGGGGAAGTGGACGTCGGCCTCCACAAGGACTTGTGATGCCGCTGCCATGAAGCCGCTCGGCGGGCGCCCCATCCCCGACCTCGCCACCACCAAGTGACGGAGCCGACCCCGCTTCCCCCTCACCTCACCTCACATAAACACACCCGCACGCATTTCGCCCCCCATAGAGCTCCGAGGGGAGGTCACCTGGCTGACCGGTTTTAACCCGAGAAGCCCTTATCGGGATAATCTTCATGGTTTCCGGCGGCCAGGGAATTGGACGACCTCCCCCGGTGCTACTTCGCACCGTGGCACTGTAACCTGAGTTGAGAATACCTGGTCACGGCGGGGGCCACCCAGCCCCCACGGTTGAAACGCACCCCCACACACACACGTATCGACGAGGCAGGCAGAGGAGGAGCAAAACAGCTGATTGACATAACAAAGGCACCGTGCACCGGCGCAGTCAAGCCGACCACCCATTATTATGGGGGGCATGAGAATTGGACTAATTAGAATGCGCGCCGCGCACAACCATTGTTATGGGGGGCATGAGAATGGGACTAATTAGAGTGTGCGCCGCGCGTAAGCGCCGGAGGAGCGAAGAGGACTCGGGAGGCGAGGCCCTGGGATGGGGAGATAGGATAAAAAGCGAACGTAGCGAGGTAGAGAGGTCTCTCACTCCAAGAAGCTAGCGTTCGAGGCGGCGCCCAGCTAGGCCATCCGGACGTCCATGAGACGTGTCGTGGTGAGCAGCAAGGAAAACCCACGGAACACCGAGTGCTTCAAACCGTGAGTAAGAAGGTAAAAGCGTATAGTAAGCAGATAAATCGGGAATAGACCCAGGGGTATCAGAGTAGGCCAGCCTCGTCGATTCACACTGATTTAACAACAATTCAGGCAGCCGATAATAAATCATTAATAGCTGATCGTGGCCTCCTGTGATCTCGCTGAGAAGTGTGAACGCGTGTGGTGCTGAGTATACATTTGCTCGCCACGTGTGAGCGCTGCGCAGAGCGTCGCAAGAGAAGGTGTCGTGTTTAGAGTGCGCGGAGCTGTGTGTGCGTGCGTACGCTCACCACGTGTATGATCCGCGTTATACAGGTGCGCAATTGTAACGTGGTTATTCGACGTGGAAGTGGGTGCCACGCGGAGCTGTGTGTGGGTGTGTGCGTACGTTCACTACGTGTATGATACAGGTGCGCGATCATAACGTGAGTATTCAGTGTTGAGACGAGTACCGTGTGGGGCTGCGTGAAGAGGGAGCACGAACGCGAGCAGGGCTGTGTATACGTATACTCGTAGCGAGTGAGTGCTGCGCGAAGCTGCGTGAGGGGGAGTATGGCGTTTGATTGATGCTGTGCGTACGTACGCTTGCAGCGTGGGAGCGCTGCGCGAGGCTGTATGAGTAGGGGCGTCGCGTTCGAATGCCGGCGAAACCCTAGCGGGTATTAGGGCGGTGCGGTAACGCAAACGGAATAGGGGATGCAGGCGGGGGAGACCCCGGGGGCCAACGGCCCCCACAGACTCTTCCAGTCTCCATCTCCTGAGGCCAGCTCTGGGTATGCCCTGTGTGTGCTTGAAGCCACACTGCTGCCCGATCATGTGGGTGTTTGATGCCCATGGTAATCAGAAAAATTAATTTGATTGTAATTCTCATCATGCCCCATGGTATTAAGGGCAGTCTCCAAGCACTATACATAATATATCTCTGACCTCTCTTATTCATTGCGCTATGCAGAAAGGCCTTTACCCGAAACTTCTCACATATTATTGTTTATTTTAAATCAGTCTTATTGACAAAAATGTTGAGTATTTTTTTTTACGCAGCATCACATGTTTTGTTTTATGTAAATGATTCACAGAATTAAAGCACATATAGTGAGAAAATATACATACCTTACATTTTGTAGATTTTTCTAAAATAGTGAATGAACCTCCAGAATTAAAAACATGGGGAATGTTTTTCTTAGCTGAGTTAAAGTCGAGAACTCCACTGTCTCCATCGAACAGTTCCTGCTCCATAAAGAGATTAACAACATTACCAAAGAAACTGCACTCTTCAGTGATACATCTAAAGTGAATGAAAACATACTTTCACGTTATCTCTACTATTCACATCCTTCAAAGTAAAATATATTCTAAACTAATTTTGACTTAAAACTTTCGTGACTGCAGGAATTCATATTCTTTGGTTCTTTCAGTAAAGTCATGTAGATAGAAAAAATTAAAATACCACGACGTTTCGATCGCAACACAAGCGGTCGTCATCAGGAAAAGGGGTTAGCCTCTGAAGGCACACTGTTTCCAAAGGTTTGGAGATGGGCGTAGACCAAGTGTATCGGCAGCACCAGCAATGCCAATGCAGCTGCAAAGCTAATGCAGCAGCAATGCCAATGCAGCAAAGGGCCGCCAGGAAATCACTGCACCCCGCCCCACACACCACACTGCGGACAGTGGAGGTTTATTGACAAGAAAACACAAGTCAAGTCATGACCCAAAGTGGTTGATGACATCTTTCCAATGATTGCTGAGTCTATAACGATCCTCTCGGTTGAAATTGTGTCTATGTTTGTATATATGGATGGCTTCGTGAACGAATCTTTGTTGATAGCCAGTTGGCTTGCAAAGTACCATCGTCTTAGAGAAATCAATTTCGTGTGAGCCAGCCGCAGCTGATGACTTCCTGCGACTACCTTCAGTTCCCAGATCCGGTTGGCTATGCCGCACGCAGCGGTTCAACTTGAGGCAGGATTGCCTCTGAGCTTCCCTTAGAATCGTCATTCAATGGAAGGGCAGATGAGAATATCCCGACACTTTATTTGATATTTCATCCTATAACCTATAAGCCCTAACCATTGGCAAGTGACACAATTGCAGTGAGCTATCACACTGTGATTAATGTACACATGTTTTGTCGCAGCAAAATCAATGAATGGCCTATTCAAAAGTGAATAAGTATTCAGTTGTATGGCCTCAGTTCAACAACACCGTGGACTCCAAGAAAAAAATCACTTCACAGTTACGAACAGGTCCCTGCGGGGTGGGCTGGTAGGAACGAACAAATGAATGGCTATAATAAAATGAAATGGCGGGGGTACGATACGAAGGGAGAGTTTGAGGCCTAGTTCTAGGCTTTAGGCCTAGCTGTAGGCTTTAGGCCGCTGTGAGTTAATTTTGAATTTAAATGTTTTAATTAAAAACTATCTCAGGGAATTATAAGGGAATGTTACACTTGTTTAGCCAGGAAAGCCTCACTGAGTCTAAAGGTTTTTGTAGGGTCCTGCCAAGTGTTTGCAGTAGGGGGCGATGTTGCTACACCTAATCGGACGGACGGACGATATAATCTATTGTAGGCTGGTTCACTTCGTTCCTACCAGTATAAAGTATTACCTTAACTTACAAATGAGAAAGTTGTACAAACTATTACCGTAGGTTTCCAATAAAGCAGATTCATATACTGCCAAAATCCCTCTTCTTGCACATGCTCCATGTCCAACTGCGATTGTTTGCCTTCCAGTTGCCCTTTTGTAATTAGAGCTATATCCGTATCACGATAATCCAGAAGATTCATCACCTGTGTGAATAAAATGACATGTCAATAAAGGTAATGAAACTAAACATCAGTAATTATTCTCATCCCAACTAACATCCTAGGATACTGAGCATTCACAGTGATTTATACTGCAACTAACATACCAAAGGAGAGAATGAAATATTCTCTTTCATAATTGGTGTTGGGTTATGCCATGCAACGCTCAAACCAGATCAGTATCCACCACGCAACACAGCCACATTGTGACGTGGTGTATAAGCATTTGACAATGCACCAATAATGATTGTTTCAGCTCACCGGTAAGCTGAAAACCAAACCCCATAACCAAACTTAGCAATTAAATAAGTTTCGTTGGAAATATAACTATAAGTCATTGTTTAAAAAAACCTACGTGTTAAAGAAATATTATGGCATATTTGTTGCTATGATTGATTATATGTCCAAAAACTCGACGACATTCTGTATTTAATAAACAATATATCCTACATTTTTCGACATGAAGTGATGAATATGTCCTTAATTATCCACATTAAATCATTTTCTAGAATTACAATTACGTGTGATAATCGACATTTAAATGCAAATATTTGTTTGATAATTTAATATTATCTATAATCGAACATGTTAAAGTGTTCATAATAGTTTTTTTTAGGTTAGATCGCGTAAATATAAATGTCGTTAAACCTACGACCACTCAATAAGCCAATACCTACTATATCCACCCAGGAATGTCTGTCCTTAACGCTCGTGACATCACTCCACATCGACCAGTCCCCCTCATTAATATTCATGAGCAGGTAACGTCCTCCAAATTGACACCCCCCCCCACCCCTCATTCATAATCATGAGTGAGTGACGTCACTCAATATGGAGGACTCATTCCCCCCTCACCAATAATCATGAGAAAGTGATGTCACTCCACATCGAACAGCCCCCCTCATTAATAATCATGAGCAGGTGACGTCACTCAATATGGAGTACTCCTTCCCCCCTCATTAATAATCATGAGCAGGTGACGTCCTCCACATGGACCCCCCCTCATTAACAATCATGAGCAGGTGACGTCCTCCAAATGGACCCCCCCCCCCCCTCCATGATTAATACCTACTATAATGAGCCAAGAATGTCTGTGTGCAACGCTCGTGACGTCACTCCACGTCGACTAGCCCCCCTCTTTAATAATCATGAACAGGTTATGTCCTCCACATGGACCCCCCCCCCCCCCTCATTAACAATCATGTAATGCAACTCAGAGAGTCGGCTAACACAACAGTTAACACTTTACCTGGTTGATCAAGTCCTGCCAAAGATTGCTAAATTTTGCATCCATCTTCTCGGTTGAAATTATGTCTGAGTTGTGTGGAAAACCTCCCCGTAGAGGCGGTTCAATCTTAATTAGAAGCTTTCGTGACTGCATGATTTCATACTCCTAGGTTATTTCGGCAAAGTCACGTAGATAGGAAAATAATTAACTAATAGATCACGACGCTTCGATCGCAATAACAATCGATCGTCCTCAGGTGAAAGGGAGAAACATGCCTCTGTGACGAGGCAGTTGTTAACTGTTGTGTTAGCCGAGTCTCTGAGTTGCATTACATTTCTAAATTGTGTGAAGTTTGATATCTAAGCTTCCTTGTCACATTTCTTTTCTCTCTCTCTCACCTAAGCCCTCTTTGAATGTTATCCCCACCCTTTCGCCCCTTTACGGCTTCCCCCCTCCCCCTCTATACAATGCCTCGTCAGAGGCAAGTTTCTCTCTTTCACCTGAGGACGATCGATTGTTGTTGCGATCGAAACGTAGCGATTTATTTATTTTACTATCTACGTGACTTTACCGAAAAAACCTAGGAGTATGAAATCCTGCAGTCATGAAAGCTTCCAAGCAAGATAATTTTTATTTATCTCAATTTAAGTAGATACTCCAATTAGTCTTGGCCAGTAGTAACTAGTTTTGCAGAAAACCTCAACATCAAATCAACTGAGTGTCCTTTTTGGCGCACGCGTGTTCTGCCACTGACGAATTGTGTTTGAGAGTATTTAATATTTCTTTAGCGTTCTTATAGTCTCATGCTGATCATTCGTCTCATCTTACAAATTATAGCATTTGCCACAGGAACAACGAATTTGGTTAACACCTTCCGTTGATAGCTTCAGTAGCACATCTTTAGTACCAAGGTGTATTCCCAAGATGTTGTGGGTTTAGTCTCCGACACACCGATGTGCTGAACTAGTAACGAATTTGCATGTTTTGTTTACGTGACAACCCTTACTAATTAGCTGTGTCAGGTGGTGGTAGGTTTAACGATACATATTTACGCGATCTAACCCAAAAACCTATATTATGGATAATATCGGTCGGGAAAGACTACGTGTTAAAATTATTTGTTACTTTAATAAGTACGATAAACGTAATGTTTTAATTTTGAAAATTATTGACTATGTTGTCGATTTTTGACCATATAAAGAATCAAAGCAACAAATATGCCATAAAAATACTGTACTCCATTCAAATGCATTGTACATCTGCAGTGTCGTCTCCTATGGTGAATGTGCAGAACTCTCGATGACTAAATTAACACTTGGAAGAAACTCCAGACGTCTGTTGTACTGACTTAATTAATTAACTGTCGATGAAAAAAACAATGTGTTGAAAGGGGAACTTATACATCAACAATCACTGCTATCTCTAACATTTAGCATAATCACTGGTAATTCTTAGTCTTTGTTCAGACCAACATGACTAAGGACATGGTGGTCCACTCCGGTAGTGTAACCCAAATCTTAACTTTCCAGCCAACATTGTCTCTCTCTCAACACACAACCACTGTCGCTAAGACTTCGTCAATCGTCTGGGCTCCCAACACCTGTAGGGATCTAATGTTATATCGATTCAGCCACACTGGCGCCAATGATGGGAAAGCGTGTACAGCGTGCATTCTCCAATTCCTTTCCCGCACCTCCGATTAGCACGCCTATAATTTTGACTCCTATCGTGTGTTTAAACTGTTTATTGTAACGTTCTGACGTGCTCCTACTCATCGGATTCCTCCTGCAGTATAAATACTGATTCTGAGCCAAAAGAAGTTCAACATACAGTACACACCACACACACAGCTACACACCAAACATAACTACACCACACACACAGCTACACCACACACATAGCACCTCCGATTAGCACGCCTATAATTTGGACTCCTATCGTGTGTTTAAACTGTTTATTGTAACGTTCTGACGTGCTCCTACTCATCGGATTCCTCATGCGGTATAAATACTGATTCTGAGCCAAAAGAAGTTCAACATACAGTACATGCAATAACAACGGACTGCAAGCGAATCACCGGCCATGCAGATATTCACAAGACGCCGTACTATACCGGTGGGATTACTCCATCCTTATTGGCAATCGACACTGATTAACCCGCCAATTATGAACCGACACATTAATGACTGCACAATAAGCGGCATTGATCAGTCCCTCCAGAAAAACGCGATTATGCGATCGCAAGATTCCACGCAAAATCAGCCAAAGTCCGCATATTTATGCGGGGGGCGCGTTTTTTCAAATACGCCGCACTTTCGCCGCATAAATTGCAGATTTCCGCGCGCAAAATATGCGGGCTTGCATGATTTCATAATCCCCGCATTTTCGTTGCAAAAAGTCACATATATCTTAGCAGAAAGTTGAAAAATGTTGCGTTTACTTCACACAAGCGCAGCCATTTCCCCTGTTGCCATGGGAACGTTATGAAGTGACGTCACTCATTACGCGACATCATTGAAAAGCTGCAAACCCCGCGATGCCAATGAAACCATGATGAAGAGTTTATGCAACTTTAGAGTTGTAAGATTGCACTTTTTTGTTAGTAGTATGTAAATTTAGATTACTGTGAGACTGTACTGTTACTGTATTGCTTACGTTACTGTGCACTGAAAACACTTATTTTAACAGAAGATGTCTGTTTTGTATAGCTACCTCTGTAAAACAGGAAGCACACATTTTATTTTGTAATATTTTATTTATTCATTTTTACAGAAGTTGTAGCATATTCATTTTGTAAAGCTACAGAACTTGTTCGACTCAATGTTTTGTTAGTTTGAGCCATCTGTTTGTTAAGGTCTGAAATAAAACAAGATGAGAACTTAAATATTCCCAGCACTTTCTGTGATGTAGTATGCTTGCTTATCATAGGAAGTAATAAGAAATGACTCTTTACATTAAAGTAGTAGCCTAGTGAATAGGGTGTTTGGGGAATCACTTTTTTTCTCTTTTTCATCAAACCGCAGTTTTTGCAAGTTCCCGCAATTTTTGCAAGTTCCCGCAATTTAATCGCATAAAATTGCATAAATATCCCGCATATTCCATCGCATTTTTTAAGAAAACGTGCCGCATAATCAACGATTTTTGCCCGCAACAATCACCAAAAAACTCCGCGTTTTTCTGGAGGGACTGATTGATGAATCCTCCATTGTAAACATTCCCGGTGTGATTGCATCACAGTGCGATTCCGCGATAACGGCACAACCGTACACAAGTACAGGACTATGAAAAATAAGAAGAGGGTTTACCCTTCATGGCAATAAAATAGTTGTTAATATGTTCAAACACCATTAACCACAACGTACCACAGGTACGACAGGTGCGTGTGGTTGATGCAGACTTGATGCCTTTCAAAAGGTAGCTATTTGGTGTTTGAACATCTTAATATCTATTTTTTTATTGCCAGAAAGGGTAAACCCGACTCTTATTTTTCACACTTTGATACTGGCAAAAAAAGTCCCATAAATACAGGACTGCCCTCTGGTACCCAATACATACAAATGCATTCAGAGGAATCATTTCCAAAAGCTGTACGCAAATGCTGTACTGTCTGCCCACTAGGGATAGAGCTGATCTGGAGATGTAAACTTTCCTTTTGAGCATTACGCCCATCCTCGGTCTTACAAACCTCAACTCACTCTGTTCCGCATTCACTACACTGATAAACTTACGATCTCACAATTCCATACCAACACGGATAATGAGACTCGAGAGAGGGGTCATAAAGAGTTACCGCACATCGATGCCAGCCTTCAAGTTCAGTTTAATTTATTATGTATAGCCCTGTGAGCCATTCGGCTCTTGAATCGGGTGCAACCGCAACAAACAAAAACATGAACAAGAAAACATCTTAAAGTGACTATGTGACTAAGTGCAAACCGAAAATCCAAGAAAAGGCAGCAAAATATTGCATAAAAAGCACCGTGCACCAACGCTGTGTGCAAAAATCCCAGTGGGATGCAAGCCAAACAACAACAACAACAACCCCAAGACAACTTAGATTAAGGCCATCAGTCTAACTCCGTACTACAACAAACAAACATGGCCAAACCAAAAAACTTTCGAAATCACCAAAATAAAGCCATGAATAAGCGGAACAAGAGGAGCGAAGAAAAGAGTTCTTAATCTAGGTATAAATGCGTACTCTACATTACAACTACTACACACCTCGCCGCGGTGGCTAGATGTTGACTACCTCGCCTGGTCTGCAGGGGGTCGTGGGTTCGATCCCGACCTTGACGACGCCTGCTGCTGCTGTCGATTTGGAGTTTGCGTCTCTCTCTACCCGTGGTCGCATGACATTTTCTCCGGGTCCTCCGATGTTTAATCTCACCATTTAGAATCAACGTGGGTTTAAAGTATTTGGCTGCTATAAATGTCCACGCGATAAGCCACTTGGTTGAGCTGTCATTCTTGATAGCTTCTGAAACAGTGCGACACAGCTCAGCGGGCCTTACCTGGTAAATGAAGTTCCTTTCGTATCGTTATATTTCACTCGTAAATGTGAAATAGCAATGACAAGGTTAACAAGTAATGCTTCCGAAATGATTGTTCACTCGAATGTCACCCCACGCGCCCCTTCTGCCGACAATGAAGCGTGCGGGCCCCTCACCGGCTGCGGCATCTTCCCCTTCAAGTTCCCCAGCGACGTCGCCGCCGCCGCCTTCACCTCGAGTCGCCCGCGATGGAGCGGACTGGATGGTGACGAGACTGGATGGTGACGAGACTATCAGTCAGCGAGTGCGAGGTGTGGATCGCAGCGAGTGAGGCTATGAATCATGGTGAGTTGCTCACGAAGTTTGTTACTAATAACAATGATAGTTAATCTTGAAGGCTGAAGTTTGTTACTAATAACAATGATAGTTAATCTTGAAGGCTGAAGTTTGTTTTAGATAATAACAATAATAAGAGTTAATCTTGAAGGCTTCTTAAACAAAGAGGAACTTCGCCGCGTGTCGAAGCCGTAGCGAGGACGCGGTCCCCCTGGCGACGGCAACACACAAAGACAAAGATTCCCCCGTGTAGCCTCAACACACTGCCGGGGCAAGGGCTGTTAGCGAGGAGGAGCACCGGTGAAGCCGGCACGGCACACGGGGGCGGGGGGGGCGGCACCACGCTCGGCCGCCTTTGTCTCCCCAGTGTCGATGTTTACACGCCGCTCCAGGTACTCATCTGAGGCTGGGTCAACCTAGGGGAGGCCCAGGACCGGTTCGGATAATCGTCACCGGTGTTGGTTCGTGAGCGAGAATCGAACTCGGGTCGTCGGGTTCGTAGCGTAGCGCGCTAATCACTACACAACACCACACACATAGCTACACACAGCTACACCACACACACAGCTACACCACACACATAGCTACACCACACACATAGCAACACCACACACATAGCTACACACAGCTACACCACACACACAGCTACACCACCACACAGCTACACCACACACATAGCTACACACCACACACAGCTACACCACACACACACAGCTACACCACACCCACACAGCTACACCACACACACAGCTACACCACACAACTCCACCACACACACAGCTACACCACACACATAGCTACACCACACACACACACACAGCTACACCACACACATAGCTACACCACACACACACACACAGCTACACCACACACACAGCTACACCACACAGCTCCACCACACACACAGCTCCACCACACACACAGCTCCACCACACACACAGCTACACACACAGCTACACGCCACACACACAGCTACACGCCACACACACAGCTACACGACACACATAGCTACACCACACACAGCGGCACAACAATCATCGTTCGTCACGAAGTGGCGATAACGTCACCACGGCGCTTGTGCCAGGCTAAGTGCACTTTGAGGCCACGTGAAGTGTCGAAAGCCCGCTGCTGGCAGGTCACGGAACAGACCCAGCAAGTGTCATGAGTTGCCTGACTTGAGATGACTGGCAGATGTGTAGAGGTGATCGCCACTCACCATTCAGTAACCTGCAGTACCACTGAGTGTCAACGGGTTGCAGCAGTGTTACCTCCCTGGGGAAATGCCTGGGGTCAAACAGAGGTGAGAGCGGATCAAAACACAAATTCCTGCTAGGGGAAATTCCTGGGGTCAGAGAAGGTGAAACGGATCAGAACTACGGGTTGAGAATGACCAATCAGAAGGTTCCAAGAAGGGGCGTGGCTGGGACGGAGCCAGCCACGAACCTGTATAAAAGCCAGAGCGTTGAGAGCTCGAGTTAGTTCTCCCCACACGAAGACCGAAGCCAGGGCTGGAAATAGATAGGACCCTGGAACCAAGCCTTGCAGCCCTTCTAAGGACTGAGGCTCAGTGTAACCAGTGGTCAGGGGAGAATAGGTCCTGGATAGACAGGACCCTAGAACCAAGCCAGTGAAACCAGTGGTCGGGACCCACAGACCCAGTGGTCGGGTCAGTTAGCCTCCCCTAGGTCCCAGCCGGAGGACGTTAGGTTAGCGGGTAACCCGTGAGTAGGTCCTAAGTCCGGAGGCCATACCTCCCTAGGTATCAGGTGAGGGGACCGTATACCCCTTATGTGTTAGGGACCGTGTCGGAAGAAAGACAATAAACAGAGTGTGCCTCAAAGAAGTTTATTCGTCTGTAATTACAACACTACAGATGCACCAACTGTGCCTCCAACTGTGCCAACTTGCGTTTTAACTTCCTGGCGCTCTGCTCGTTGTTGTGAGTGTCGCTCCTCTGCCTTCTCTTGTTGCTGGAGGGTGACTGCCTCCAACTGCCCAGAAGCAGCGGCGTCCTTCACGAGCCTCCTCTGGTGCCAGTCATGGGCAAGTCCACTCAGCTCCACATCCTCCTGTGCCACATCACTCCATCTCTTCTCTAGCCTGTGCCGGGCCCATTTATCCCCCGCTATATGGCCAAATAACAGCTGTTTGGGCATGCGGGCTACATGACCCAGCCAACACCGTCTTGCCTGCCGGAGCTCACCGAGGAACTGTGTCCAGATCTTTCAAAGTTTTGTGAGCTCCTGGTTAAACCCAGGGTGGATTGTTGGCAGGCCAACCTGAATGTTTCTAACTGGCGCAGATGTTGCATTAGGGGGCGGGGAGGGGGGTCCACGTTTCGCAAGCATTGATAAGGGATGGCATGACTGTGGCCGACAAGATCAAAAGCTTCATGTGGAGCGATAGACCAGGTAGCTTCCATACAGCGTTACACAGACGATAACATAATCCTGCCCGACTGATTCAGAATGAGACCCCTGCTGTAAAACCGGAGCTCGTCATAAGCCAATTGCCCAAAGATATAAACCTCTTCACTCTCTCAACTGCCCCATCACCAATTGGGACTTGAGTGGGTGGAGTGGTTGATGACACAAAATAAGCTTAAATTTCGATTTAAAGCTTTCGTGACTGCAGGGATTCATCTTCTTGGTTTTTTCGGTAAAGTCACGTAGAAGGGAAATGATAAAATAATAAAAATAAAACATAATAGACGTTTCAGCCACAACAAAAGCAGCCATCCCTCCGGTGAAGAAACAGAGCTGTTGGAAAGACAGCATCCCAATGAACACCGCCAAGCGGGGGAGGAGAGCGCATTGATAAAGGAGTTTACATATCAACAGCGGAATTAAGCATATTGATGGAAAATGCAGATATGGGATGAGTCACTCCTTGTGGAATGAGTAGGTGGTGGGGGGGGTCTCAAAGTCATATTATGCGAGTGTATTATGTAGGATTAGCAGTAATAAAGGGAGGGAAATTTTAATCGTAAGGAGCTGCAGCAGCCAAACCACCGCGTATCAAGCTCGATTTTAAATAATTTAGGAACTAGAGACATCCCTGTCACACCCCAAGGTGAACAGGGAATAACTCTGACTCCCGGCCACGTAGCTTTATTTCGGCCTCCCCACCATCACCAAGGTACTTAATTATTGTGAGCAGTCAGAGACTCCAAAATCACGAACAACCCAGAGCCCTGGCCTATTGATTGTATTTTGGACCTTGCCCAGGTTAATAAAGCAGAGATGTAGGTCCTGTTGAAATTCCCTACACCTCTGCCGCAGCAGACAAAAATAGAAAATGGCATCTGTGCAGGACCGCCCTGGCCTGAAACCATATTTGGGCTCCGCAAGCTTCCCCTCAGCATGCCTGGCAAGACACAATGGGGGAGATATCCTTGTAGTTGTTACATTCTGTGCGGTACCTCTTTTAAAAAAGGGGGACCCACCAGGACATCCTTCCAATCCTGCTGAACTCGTCCAGTGGTCCAGACTAATCATGTCAGAGGCCAATCTGCACACGCCACCCTTCCTCAGCAGTGCGTTTGGGAGATCATCTCAGGCTCCATGGGCTGCACAGAAGTCTAACAGCCTCTTAACCTTTTACTGAGCTGATCTGGCCAATGCCTTGACAGCCCTCGATGGCGCCGAGGGGATCACGAGCTCCGATCCTGCGGGCGGGACCACAGAGCCACCCTGAGGGAGCCCTTCAACCGGCGCGTCCTCCCAGCTCGCCCAGCACACCAGACATTCAGCCCTCGGGGAATGGAGATGAATGAACGCACCGGGTGGTACAAACTGTTTAAGTCGCGACGGGTGTACAAACCAAGTCCGACGACTGAAGCGAATCTTGACACACTGAAGCCGATCGGCTTCCACCACCTCGACCGGGCCCCGTCAGGGTTTGTACGGTTTGGGGGACGTGCCGACAGGCACCTTCGGACAGTGCAGCCAAGCCCTGTCCCCAGGGACCCACTGCTTGCCCGATACACGACGACCCCTCAACCGTTCATTGGCCGGCTACCTTGCGGCCGAATGTGCCTTAGAGGCCTCGCGCGCCTCCCGAGACACGTTGAAGGGTGAACCGCAAAGGGTGGTTCGACCCAGATCAAATTTACCCTGGCTGAAAACATCCCCGAATTCCACCAGCAAAGCCTGCAATGCGGCCCTCTGACTGCGGGACAGGTCCTGATTTTCATCACAAAGAGTGTCAGCCCACTTAGTATCACAGGCCCATGCGCACGCACGCCATCACGTGACCTATCAACGGCTGCAACAGAGTCCCCCTGAACCACCGCGGCTGACGTGAGCGAGTACCATACCCGCCTGAATGACTGACGCGTCAGGGCCAACATTCAACACCTGAATAAAGGGCTGGCGATCCCGCAACCCCAGCGTTTGCGCTCCCACAAGCGCCATCGCTCAGGCTGCTCTATTAGCGGGCATCAGCACGATACCCCCCTTAGTGACGTTGCGAGCAAGCGGCTTGCGCAACCGGAGGGGGACGAGCATCTGCCCCCCTGGGGGAACCGTGACCGTATCAGTAACGAGCGCCTGTACCAACGCGCCGACCTTGCCCTTATCATTGGGCGACGTTAAGAATGCAACCCATCACCCCGATGACAATTTCAAACACCTGTGGTCCATGCGGCTTTTGAGGGGCATCTTACCGACGAAGTCCATCCCTAACACGGCACCACCAGGGATTCAGAGACCAGGATGGGCCCTTGCCTTCGAAGGATTACTCCACGACTATCTGTCCCAAAATTCCCAGCGACCCCCCCCCCCCCCCCCCCCATTAGCTGCAAAAGAGGGAACGGAGACGGGACGCAACAAGCGGCAATGGGCCGGCAAAATATTAAAAATCTATTCTGAAATCATGGTGGCGTAGGCGCCGGTGTCAACCAGGATCCGCACTTCAATGCCGTGAATAGTACCAACGACCGTAGATGACCCGACGGGCCGCGGCCACGACTCGATGGGCCAACTGCGACCACTGGTCGCGCCCGAAAGGCCAACTCGCACCCAACGCCGCGGAACCCCCACGCGACACAATCCGCCTAGAAGGAGAAACGACCGGACGCAGATCAACATGATTGAAAGATGGGTGAGGTGGGAACGAGGGCCGAATGTGTGGTGCACCGCGACTTGCCTGGGGACCCTTAGAAGTCTATGGCGGACGAGGAGACGAGGACGGCGGCCCAAAACGTCCTCAACGCGGCATCCGGCACTCCACAGCGATGTGTCCTGGCCGCCCGCAATTGAAGCAGACGCCGCGAGTGGAACCCGGCAAGGGAGGGTAACGTGGATGCCGATCGCGCCTCCCTTGGCGCTCGGTAGCATGCCTCCGACCTCCGGCGCCAGCCATGGCGGCACAAACTGGGGCGGACTTGTCCTCCTCGGAAGTCTCACGCCCATCCGCCGGTGTAGCACAGGCCACGAGGCCCAAGCGCTTCTTCAACCCGAGGTGAGACTGAAAACAACGTGCGATCACCAGGGATGTTGGATCGCCATCCTCGGAAGCAGGTAAGGCGACATTCGGCTCCTTCGCCAGCCCCAACAGCCTGTCCATCACCAGGGAGTCGATTCCCACTGCCGTCAGTTTCGGGAACGCTACCTGAGCCAGCCACAAAAGGATGCTTCTGAAAGCGAGGGGCGTCTCGGTTTCCCCCCCCCCACGGTCGTTCCATGAACCTGTTCCGAATACTGGATGGCGGGTCGTAAATGGTGGCCATCTCCTTGAAGGCCATCGCCAGCGTGGAGCGCCATGCAGGTGGAATGGCGCAAAATGCCGCCAACGCGTCATCGAGAAATGTGGGGAGCGCCTTTCAAGCCTCTTCCTCCGTTCACCCCACCAAGGTGCAGCTCACGAAGAAGCGGCGTTTGAACGCCTCCCAATCCCCGCCAGCCGCCGTGAATTTGCGCACGAACGGGAGTCGGCGATGCAACGCAGGGACATCCCGCTGCGCAGTTCGTGGGTGTTGGGAAATGGCGGCTTCCCCGCTGTGCGTTCCCGCCAAAATGGCGGCCGCGCGATCCGTCAGCGTGGCGGGAGTTTCACGCAGCCGGACCATGGCAGCAGCAGCGCCATCGCCACGTGGTCCCGGCCCAAGCTCCTCCGTCGACGGCTCCCCGCCGTCGAGCTAGGCGACCAACTCTGCTGCGGCGCCCAGCAACTCCGAGAGGCGGGCGCTTAGCGCCGGACGATATTCTGGCGTTGACGGGTCCGTCGGCCGGACTGCGCAGCGCCGCTCCGCCGCCCCGCCGCCGGTGCAACGTCGGCAGGGCTCTCCGGGGTTGCCATCCCCGGGGCTGTCGGCGGGACTAGATTTCCGTCGTCGTCCTCTTCTTCCGGGGAATGCCTTGTAGGTTGCCTATGGAGTGTGATCATCGCGCCTCACTTCAGGTAATAAAATACTAACATTGCCACTTCCGACACCAAATGTAATGGGTTCGAAATAGGCGCACACACAACTTCTTGGGAAGCAACACTATTTATGGAACACAACGGCAACTCTTAACATAGGGTG
This sequence comes from Lampetra fluviatilis, assembly GCF_964198595.1. Lineage (NCBI taxonomy): Eukaryota > Metazoa > Chordata > Hyperoartia > Petromyzontiformes > Petromyzontidae > Lampetra > Lampetra fluviatilis. The sequence goes on along the minus strand of NC_136291.1, from coordinate 14,060,071 downwards.
GTGACTACCGACCTATCCTCACTTACACACACCATCACTCGTCAACACTGACTCTCGGATATGACTAGCGTGGCCAAGCCAGGAGGGCTACGGGTTGGCCACGCTTACTTGAGGCTTGACTCTTCTTCGCGAGGCGTCTTCACGAGGCATCTTTATCCCGGACACGAGCAGCCTTGAACCCCGGTGCGGAGGCCGCTTAGATGCGCCTAGGCGTGTCCGGGCCACACCCACCTTTGAGAACTCTCGAGAAGGCCCCTCTCCTGTCCACGTGGCCCCCCAAGGTGCCCCCGGCCCCCACCTTGATCTGGTCACGTGTCCAGCCGGGTTCACCCAGTGGCACTGACCCACGGCCTCCAGATCCCCTAAACCAGCCGTGACGTCATTCCCGCATCCAGACGTGATGTGTGTGGACCCGTGTGGTCGTGACGCTCCCCCGCGTAGTGACGTCACGCATGTGTGTGTAGGTCCACATGGTAATGACGCTATAAGTCACTACACCTGTGTTCCTCTTCTTGTCGCCCAGTGTCATTTCCACATGTATCCCTCCATGCATCTGTTGTTTCTTGATCCATTAGTTAGTAACATACACCAATTGAAAACATTCTTCTTAGTAACAGAGGTATTGCGCTTAAGGAAACTTTTCCAAAAGCACTCCAATCTACTTGTTGGCCTGTAAACATGTTGATCCTGGTCCACATTCAATAACTGCCCTAGGTACATTTACTCTGCTGTTTCCACGATATCTCCAACTGCTTCGTTATCTTGTGGCACGACTTTTACTTATTTTCAGCCAAACTTTGCAGCCTTCAATATTATAAAGTTATATTATTTCTGTTGGATGGACACGTCTCCACATGTTTGTCTGCTACATATGTATACATTAAAGCAAGTTCACTACGCAGCAAGTGGCAATATTTCAAATACATATTTGAAAAGTTATGTATGATGAACTTATTTCGCACCGTATGTAGCCAACTGCCAATCGAACGTGAGGGAAATGTTTTAATCTTTATTGGAAAAAAATACACTAAACATTGTAAACAAATATGAAAACCATAGCTAAAAACATTCAAACAAATTCTATAAAACTTACCCATATACACCACTGCACAATTTTAACTAAATTGTGTTTAGTAAATAGTTATATGAACACGGCCATGCATAACCAAGAGCCAGCGTCTCCTCAAAGCACCAAGGGGTATGTCATTTTAGGGTGAGGGGGGGCAAGATCTCCAGGAAAAAAATGTTCTTTACAAAACCATCTCGTGTCCCTGAATACCAACTGTAACCTAGTGAAACCTTTTATTTATACAGGTAGTCTTCTACTTACGATGGAGATGCGCTACGCCGACCCCATCGTAAGTCAAAAATATCGTAAGTCGAAGATGGCCTAGCCTCCCCAGGAGTCTTAAATGGTGATAATTTTGCAAAACAGAGCAATTTACAGTACCGTACTGTATAAACTATATACTGTATGTATTTATTAATTACAATACTGTATTGCACAGTAAAATGTAAAGTAAAAAAACATGGTAAATTCTTAGCCTACATATATGAACTCGGGGACTATCTGTATTTTTTGTCATTATAAAAAAAGCAATATAAACGATAGGTTAAAAAAACACACCACAAACCAATTCTAGACCACAATGCAATGCAGCAGCAACTGGACAATGGAACTGCCTGGCACGCGCCATCCCTGAAGAGCAGCAGCGTGGTGATGCAGCTGCCCAATCACCGTACATTCAACTCAAACTATTGCAAGGACACGCTGAAGCGAACTTTACAACGTTTTCAACAAAATGGCTCAAGCCAAGTTTATTGGTGAACCATGCGAGAACTAAAGAGACAAGGATGGTTTCATTTGCGCGAGTGAGCGTGGCCAAGGAGGTCTTTCTGGTTGGGTGGGTCTCAAGAGAATTTGATTAATGTACTCAGGCACCAAAAATGGCATCAAGAGTGACCTGGACACACTTACTATATAGTATGCATTGGGTACATTTTCGGAATAATCAATACAATGTTTCAAACTACTTGTCTATACTCTACATGGCCAGCAGGAGAGTTATGGGACAGTGATCGCTACCCATAACCTTTGAGCGCACTTTGTTATCACACAATTTAGGTAAAAGAGCCTCCGACAACACAAAGTAATCAAGGCGCCAGCCCACATTTTTGGCACGTGCATTCATCATGTATGTCCAGAAGGTGTAGGCATAGGGCACCTCTGGATACAGATGACGGAAGGAATCAACAAATCCAGCCTTGAGCAACTCTGTGAAACCATCGCGCTCTCGCTGTGTGAAGCCCGGAGTCTTGTTTTTGTTGGTCTTGGGATTCTTCAGGTCAATCTCTTGGTGAGCCACATTGAGATCTCCACACAGCACGAGCGGTTTACGATCTTGTAGCTCCTTAAGAAAGGTGCGGAAGGCGATGTCCCACGTTTCACGATAATCCAAGCGCACTAATCCCCGGCTAGAGTTGGGAACGTATGCTGCCACTACGAAGTACTCATCAAACTCTGCTGTAATGACACGGCCTTCCTTGTCATGCTCCTCCATGCCTGCGATTGACAATAAAACAAAGTGTAGTCTTAACCCACCAAATCAAATAACATTGAGAAAATTCCCAACGTCTTACTACATCCAAAGTATTGTACCACACTTCCCAACCACTTTTTAGTGATTCTTGTTGTTGTAACAAGATGACAAGCAACTCGGGATCATTATTAAAATGTAGGTTATGAAGACAATACAATGCTCCATATTTATTTTTGGGTTTAGCCACATGGCACTTACCAACGTTTTGATCAAACTCTTGATAAAAAAAAAGTTCATCGGTGGCTTCAAACTTTGGCAAATTATTAAAGTCAGTCATTAAATAATTAGTTTTTCATGATTGTTAGAAATGCAGTTGTTTTATACCAGCGTCCCTCCAATTTATCTACGAGTTTAGTTTATCCTATATTTTTCTAGAACCCAACTTCACAGCCTTCTGTGTAAGCTTCCAAATTTTTTTTCCACTTATGACATCTTCTAATGCCAATATGAATATCATCAGTGAGAGCTTGGCCCCATTAAAAACAGGGTTAAGGACAACCTGAAAACCGGTCACTTTTAAGAATTGATTACCGGTTCCAAAAGTCAAAAACTGGTAACAGGTCCCGGTGGAATGTGAGTAATAAAAGCACCAGTTGGCATACGCGAATGTACAAACAGCATGGCGGCCTAAGCTACTACCCAGTACATTTTCCCTCGTTTCTCAGTTAAAAGTAAAGGTACAAACTGATTGGCCTACAAAAGGTAAAATTTTGTAGCTGCTGAGGCCGAGTTATAAATGCTCTAATAGTGCAGTCTTTATACTGCTAGCCTTTTGGCATTCTCTGGTCTGACACTGGTGAGACAGGCCCATAGAAGGTTGTCTCTGGTGTAGGCCAATCAGTTTCCAAGACGATGCATATATTATCTGAGCATGTTTGTTTCCATGTTCACCACAAGTACGCATGGTTAATGTAGACTTTATTCCTCGCAAAAGGTTTTTATTTGGTGTTCGAACATCTTAACACCTGTTTTATTGTCAGAAAGGGTAAAACATAAAAAAAATTCATACCCAGTGTGCTAACGTGAAACCACCTATGGCAGCTCCCTTAGTTTCTCAGCTAAAGAGGTAAAAGTATTACAATATATTATCGTCGGAAAGGGTTAAGCCTATTCTTTTTTAATGATTTTGATACTTCTATACATGCAATAATGCAACTTTTTTTTTAAACCCTAATTTATAATGATGGTACAGCTATACTAATGTCATCAAAACAGAGCATCCGTGTCTTGTGTAATATACACATGAATGTGTCTCATGCAGCGCCACATACCAATCCCAATTGTGACGTTTATCGGCTTCTTCTTGCTCAGCAGGGCCACGCCACTATAACCCTCCTTGTCATCGGAGCATGCCCAGAACTTGTGCGGAAACTCGGGCATGTCGAGAACCTCAGCTGGAAGAGATTTCTCGGCACATTTGGTTTCCTGCAGGCACAGCACATCTGGATCCTCCTCACGTACCCACTGTCAAAAGAAATAAGAAGCAATGCAGACAAGGTGACGCATAGAAGCTGTTATCCAATGCTTCTGAACATGGCCTAGCGCCGCTTTTTATCACTAAAGGATGCAATTTGAAATCCCAATCGGCAGTTGACTTGGCCCAACATCGGGTGGCAGAGTGGTGGTGTAGTGGTAACCCTTGTATCTCACAGCAAGAAATGCCTGGGTTCAATTCTCATCTTAGGCACCTTTCTGCGAGGGGTTTGTACGTTCTCTCCCCCTGTTCTGCATGGGTTTTCTCCAGGTTCTTCAATTTTCTCCCACAGCAAAACAGAAGAAATATCGCAACATCGCCCACTGTGAAAGCTTGGCAGGGCCTACCTGAAAAATGTTTAGACTCGGTGGGCTTTCCTGGTTAAGCAAGCGAATGATAATAACAAAAGCATTTACAGTAAAACCTTGGATTGCGAGCATAATTCGTTCCGGAAACGTGTTCGTAATCCAAAGCACTCGTATATCAAAGCGAATTTCCCCATAAGAAATAATGGAAACTCAAGATGATTCGTTTCACAACCCAAAAATACTATATTCATATAAAAATTATTAATACAAAATACCTTTTGTAATTTAAATTTAATATAAAGTAATCACATTTATTAATTAAATTTAATCGTGGCTGGTGTGAGGGAGACGAGTGAGGAGAGGAGGGTTATTGTGTAGGATGACTTTCACTTGCAGTACAGTTACTAAAGAACAGTCACTACACTTGGACAGAAAATAAAAAAAATACTTTACGCACACACACGTGGTCACAACACTATAGTAAACAGTATAAGCTCGCACGGATGTTGACTATACCAGTGAGGCACGCAGACTGAGACCGAGCATGGGAGACGATTACCCACAATCCCGCAGCGAGAGAGAAGAACCATTGGCTCAGTTGTGATCACGTGACGCTCGGCAGACAAAGTGTATACTGTACGTACTACAGTACTCGTATTGCAAGACCTCGCTCGTTTATCAAATTAATATTTATTTAAAAAATTTGCTCGCCTTGCAAAACACTCGGAGACCAAGTTACTCGCAATCCAAGGTTTTACTGTATTCTGTATTAATGAAATGAGCATTGCAGTGGAAAGTAAACGGTGATTGCCATGGGAATGTAGCATTTCCATAACTTACCTCGGTCATTGAAAGGAAACTAGCACCATAAGTCCCTCTCATTGAGCTCAGAAACAATGGCTCTTTTAATGAAATAGAGATGAGAGATATAAAAGAGGTGTAGAATTACTTGGGTACAGCAGCCACCAACCATTTACCAAAGAGATGCATAACATTAGCCCATCGGTAACCCGGTTTTAGTTTGGCAGCGAAAAAAGCGGAACTGAACGAGAGCCTCAAACCTCAAGCGCGTTTTTCTTAACCCAGGCACGAATGCCGTCCACGTTCCAGCTGGTGATCTTGAGCGTGGCCGGCTTGCCGTCCGCCGTCTCGAGCTTGTCCTGCGGGTCCTCGTAAAGCGCGGGCTCCTCCGCCGGCTTCGCGCCGCCCCTCTTGCCGCGTTTTGCTTTCGGCTCTGCCGATGATAATTGCGTTCAGGTTTTAACTCGGTACATTCGGAACCCGTCCCATTATTATAGCAGAGGGATATCGCAAATGCGCCGTTTCACAGAAGTCTGCAGTAGGTGACGAATATGCTGTGTGTAATCACAATCGAGTAAATTTCAGGGAATATTACAAATTTGGCAAATTGACCACGACGCCAGAACACATGGGCTACTCATTTCGAATGATGTCATAGGAATCTTTAACATTCACTGTGAACCAGACGACGTTTAGTATTTTATGGTTAATACACGAACCTCTACAGCACGCAAACATGCTAGCGCTGTGCCGTGTCACTGCGCCAATGCAACGCTTTAGATCAAGACCAACTAGGCACTGAAACCGCCATAAATACCCCTTGCACCTTAACAACCCTCAACTTTCAAGTTAGTGTGTGCATCATCTGATTTTGTATCTACTTGCTTGTCTGGGTATGGTATCTATAAAATGTGCAAGTGTCCGTCAAGCTCTGCATCTCCCAAACGGTACGGGAGAAGAAAACTTGTATAAAAACTCTTGCAAAGGATATTCCCGGAAATGTGATAAACAGAGCATTATTTTATGACTTTCAACGAACGTGTTGAAACGGGTATTACGTGTTTATTTATTACCCCCGTCCACCCCGTCCTTGCTCTTAGGCTGTTGGTACAGTCCAGACCTGGCTAAGGGGGGGACGCGTTCACGCACCTTCAATTGATTATAACAGGGTTGCATTTTTGGTTGTGCTTATGTGACTATGGTTGCTGTTATAATGTGATTATGTTCATGGTTGTGGTCATAATGCAGTTGTGGTTGCCTGTGATTATATTGCAGCTGTGGATGTGGTTTTAGTTCTGGTTATGGGGCTGTTGATTGAGGTTGTGGTTTACATGATTGCGGTTATATTGTTGCTTTACTTGTGATAATTATAAAATAGTTGTAGAGCTGTGTTGATAACATTTTCCACATGGTGTTGAAGATATTAATATTGTTGCTATTAGCATGGTTGGCTACGTACGGTGCGAAAGTTCAACATACGTACAATATTCATATTCTTGGGTCTTTCGGTAAAGTCACGTAGATAGGTTCAAAGAAAATAATAAAAAATAACAGAAAACTACGACGTTTCGATCGAAACACAAGCGGTCGTCTTCAGGAAAATGGGGGTTAGCTTCCAAGGGAAACTGTTTATAAGAGTTTGAAATGGGCATAGCCCAATGTCAGCAGCCAATGATAATGTAAGTGTTCGGCAGCGAGCACGCGGTGGTTCGTTTTCCACCAATCAAAGGGCTGTCTTATGCGGTGACGGAAGCTCATTTCATGCTAATCTCTCTCCCTAATCTCCCCCATTAACACAACTGACGTGCTTGCGTCCGGGAATGGAATTCCTTTCCAGCTCAGACCCCGCTTGTTTGCCCTTCGCCACATATATAACCTCTTGTTGTAACAGCTCTGTCGCTGGTTCAGCAGTTCTACTGCTGGATTATTTTTTTCCGCCTGATGACCACTTGTGTTGCGCTCGAAACGTTGTGATTTTTTTTTTCTACCTACGTGACTTACCGAAAGAACCAAAGAGTATGAAAATTAGCATGTTAAAGAGAGATTAGCATGTTAATGGAAGATCGCAGAGCCGCAACCAAGGGGTCGGCGCATGAAGTGACTGTGAAAGCGCAAGTTTGAAATGGGCGTAAAGCACAACTAACATTGGAAGGTGGTAAGATGGGAACATCATAGCCAATTATGACTTAAACTGGTTGATAACGTCCTTCCAATGATTGTTCAGTTTGTACCCATCTTTTCGGTTGAAATTGTGTCTGTCTATATATGGATGGCTTCATGAACGATTCTTTGTTGATAGCCAGTGGGCTTGCAAAGTACCTTCTCCAAGACGAAGGTACTTTGCAAGCCCACTGGCTATCAACATACCTTCTCGAAGACGTGGCTGTACGCCGCAAGGACCTAAACACTCAATTTCCCTGTACAAGAATACGGGTAAACCGTATGGCTTGACAGGTATGTTGTTACCGGTAATTGAAAACAACTGATTTGGACAAAGGGAAGCCTCGCGCCTGCCTTATGACGGGCCAGGCGTAGCGGGCCAAGTGGACAAGCAGAGGCCGTGTTGGGACACGGGGGGCGGCGCAGTGGGGACCCCCCGTGCCTCACAGCCAGACGCTCTTTGGGGAGGTTCGATTCCCGACTCGGGCGCCTTTCTGCGTGGAGTTTGTGCGTTCTAGCCATGCTCTTACGTGGGTCTCCTCCCATGAATGGATGAAACAATATAAACAGTATTGACCAAATATATCCCACTCTGTGAGCCTATTCTGGGTAAACTCGGGTAACAGGGATGACAGTAACTTGACGTAGAATTCACTGCTAGATCAAGGCCCCCAACACTGCATCGGTTATGGGGGTTGCCTGACCATACTTCACCGCGCTGGTTACGTGCAGAGGGGGCGGGCATGGCGCCCTCCCCCGCGCTGCAGCACGTGGCCTCACACGTGCTCACACACAAAGACAAAGGCGGCCTCCACAACAACACTGGTTGGGACGTTGGTTCCTGTCACTGAAAAAGGCGTCGTGTGTCCGGCCACGTGGCTTTGTGCCGCTGGTTGGTATGTGGAGAGCCATGACCGATGTTGCATCTTCAGCAGATGAGCAAGGCTCAGGCGGCCATCGTCTAACGCGCACTTCGCCGTGTGGCAGCCGAGTCTGGGGGCGCAGCGACCCCCTCGGCACTGCCCGAGACGAGGACGTCAGTCTCAGCATCTCCGACATCACAGGAGCACTTCGCGGCCTCGCCATCGCACACACCACGCGGGTCTCTCACACCACCATCAGCAAAGACGCCCCTCCACCCCCCGTGACGCCTTAACAGACCTTAGCGAGCACCTACGAAGGGATGGCACAAGATGCGGTGGGTGGCCAGCACCACGCCCGACCGCCTTTGTCTCCCGAGTGGCGATGTTTACACACCGCACCAGGTACTAATTTCAGGCCGAGTCGACCTAGGGGACCGGTTCAGATAATCGTCACTGGTGTTGCCCCGAGTAGGACTCGGACCTGCGTCGTCAACCCGCGCCACACATCACGGGGGGGGGGGGGCCTCACCATCGTCGCTGGGGACGTCGGCCGCCGTCGCCTCTTGCTCCTTCTTGGCGCGACGCGGCATTGCAACGCTGAGGGAGGAGGGCGGCGAGCAGAGCGACGTGAGGCAAGGGTGGAGTGAGAGGTGGTGAGGGGGAGTGGAGCGCGAGAGACCGAGGTGAGAGAAGGGATTGATGCGGGGGGCGGAGAGGCGGAGGGGGTGCGGGGTGGAGAGAGCTGAACGCAGCCAGCAGCAGAAGGAGGAGCTGGGAAGATGGCGAAAAGGGCGGGAAATGAATGGAACCCGAATCCCCCGAAACGTCCGCGCCGCGCCGCCCCGAAGCATGAATGGCGCCCTCAGGGGACAGGCGATGCGGGCGAAGGCGCCGCACTTGTGGGTGGCGAGCGCGGGGACCCAGGGGGTGGGGGCGACTCCCACCGCGTCTCCACGCCGCCGCGGCCCCTCCCACCCGCCCCGAAGCCCCGCCCCTCCCACCCGCCCCGAAGCCCCGCCCCGAAGCCCCGCCCCGAAGCCCCGCCCCGAAGCCCCGCCCCGAAGCCCCGCCCCGAAGCCCCGCCCCTCCCACCCGCCAAGAAGCCCCGCCCCGAAGCCCTGCCCCTCCCACCCGCCCCGAAGCCCATCGCCCACCCGCCCTGAAGCACCCCCCCCACCCCGAAGCCCTCCCCCTCCCGCCCCGATGCCCTCCCCCCGCCCACCCGCCCCGAAGCCCCCCCCTCCTACCCGCCCCGAAGCCCCCCCCCCCTCCTACCCGCCCCAAAGCCCCCGCCCCCCGTGCTTGACTCGCACCCTCCCCCCATGTCCCCCCCATCACGTGACGGGCGGCGCCACCAATCGCGAGGCGGAACCACGCAGGGTCGCGAGCAGCGGTAAGGTGTGCACTGTACACCCAACACTGCACACTACACTGTACATATTATACACGACACTGTACATATTATACACGACACTACACGCGACACTGTGCAAACTAAAAGACCGCACACATTGCGCACACTAACACTACGCCTACCAATAGTGTAAGCACTGTACACATCAACACCGTGCACACTGAACCTGCTAACACTACGCACTGTACATACTAACACTGTACACACTACAGTATACACTGAATACACCAACACAATATACTAACACTGTGCACACTAACACACAGAGGTGGGACAAAGTCATTGTTATGCAAGTCCAAGTCGAGTCGCAAGTCATCAAATTCATGACTCGAGTCTGACTCGAGTCCAAGTCACATGACTCGAGTCCACATCTCATAGGTGGGACAAAGTCATTGTTATGCAAGTCCAAGTCGAGTCGCAAGTCATCAAATTCATGACTCGAGTCTGACTCGAGTCCAAGTCACATGACTCGAGTTCACACCTCTGCTAACACACACTGCACTCTAACACTGTACATACTGAACATAACACTGCACACTAACACACACTGTACACTAATATTCTTTACCGAAAGACCCAAAGAATATTAATTCCTGCAGTCACGAAAACTTTAAGTCAAGATTTAACTGTACACTAAACATACTAACACACTCTAAACACTAAACACTAACACTGTTCTGTTTTCGGCGAGAGTTCAGAATCTGTCCCAACTGCACACTACACACGCAACATACTACACGTATTATGATGTTGAACTTCTTTCACACCGTACGTAGCTAACCGTGCTAATCACAGGGGCGGGGGAAGGACAACAAACCAAACATAACACACTCCACTACCATCGTAGTATTGTATGCTTGCCGACATCTTTTTTTGAGAGCATATTAGTCACTAACATGCGACTGAAGTTAAGCTGACCACATCCATTCTGTCATTGATGACGGCAGATGACCGTTGTCATTGGCTTCGAGGGGAGTGCAAACAAGCTGGGGATCGGCATTGTGCGAGATGGTGTCGTCCTCTCCAACCCACGCTGCACCTACATCACCCCTCCTGGCCAAGGTGGGCTCTTGCACAACGTACGGTCACCCCGGGACCGGTAATATTGACGATTCCTTTTCACATGGCGTCATTCGTGAAAATTCCATCTCGAGATGTGGGATTTGTAACGCGCTGCGCAGATTTTGCACAGGCGCAGGAATCCGCAAACAAGGAGGGAAGGCCGCTAGAACCGGCGCCAACTATTGCCCAAGTTCTGTGGTCCTACATTCGGGTGTTTGGCCAGCTCCATTCATGAGTGCTAATACAGTACATGGGGAATGTAATGGGCTAATTGAGGACTGTGAAGGTGATGGGGCTGACACCATCACCACCTCTACCGCCACTACCGCCGCTGCTGCCATCAGCACTACCACCACTGGCCACCATGGTCGCCGTTGAGGGGTGGTAAGGAAACTCCCCTGGCAAGGGTAGCACCACTCATGCTCAGGTGATCTCACCTACTTGGGAGTCAGTCTGTGTATTACACACACACATATAGCCAAACGAATGCAAGAAGCACCTGGGTTCGATACCCGACTCGGGCACCTTTCTGCGTGGACTTTGTATGTTCCCCCCATGTTCTGCATGGGGTTCTTACGGGTTCTCCGGTTTCCGCCCATAGCTTAAAAACCACACACAATGTAACCGGTATTGGCCAAACATCATAATGCTGAAATATTACTTTACCTGAAAATTACTCAGAAACCTCTCCCTCTCCTGTGAAAACTTGGCAGGACCTTCCTTAAAAAAAGTCTTGAGACTCAGTGAAGCTTCCTCTGTAAATAACCAGAAATAAAGAATGATTGAATATATTTGTTGTAGCTGCTATCTCCAAATTTAAGCTAACTTTTGTATTATGTAGTTTTTTTCATCAAACTAAGACCCATATCTAAGAGAGAGGGTGCTTGAGAGGGTGTTTGCCTCTCCATATCTGGTAGTTTGGCAGTGTCAAGCAAGTCTGACTGCTGATGAGACGCTTAATGTGAAAACCGTTTCAGAGTTTTGCTTGTGTTGAAACAATGCTGCTGAAATGATTGACTGCCGGAAGGCCGTGTGGGATGTGTAAAACAGTACTATGTTGAGGGATGGATAAGTCAAGGATAAGGCGTTTTTATTGTGTGCTATTGGAGCAGGGTTTCTACCGCGGGACACAGCTAAGCACCACCAGGAGCGAGTGTTGGAGATCTTGCAGAAGGCTCTGGATGAGGCAGGGATTGCACCAGTCGAGATTGACTGTGTTGCATACACAAAAGGTGAGTGTAGGAATTATTGTGTTGGCAAGATCGTTTTGAATGATTGTCCCTTTGCAAAGAAAAATCTTTAAAAGTAGAATTGTTAAACAACGACCGGAAAACTGGTAATTGTCATAATCGTTTAATGGTTTAAAAATGTAGGAAGCGGTAACCGATGATTCCAGCGGGGTGTGGGTAATGGGTGCACCGATTGGCACACGTGGACGTGCAAACAGCACGGTGGCACTAGTCACCGCATGCACACGGCCCCTGTGGTTTGCAAGTGCAGAGTGCTACTATCACACTTAAATAAATTTACATTTATAGGAAAAAAAATCTGTTTTATTTTCACTTACCTTGATGCTGGCTTGCTTGTCAGAAGGGGCACAATGAGTCACCACAATTGCACACACACACAGGGGGCAACCTCGCACACACACTCACCAACAACAACGATCCCCTGTATATCCTTAACAGACTGTTGGGGCAAATGGTGTTAGCGAGCACCTATGAAGGCTGGCATGGCACACGAGGGCGTGGGTGGCCAACAACACGCCCGGCTGCTTTGTCTTTCCAATAGTGATGTTTGCACACCACACCAGGTACTCATTTGAGGCTGAGTCGACCTAAGGGAGGCCCATGACCAGTTTAGATAATCACCACTGGTGTTGGTTGTGAGCGGGAATCGAACTCGGGTCTTCGGGTTCATCGTGCAGCGTGTTTACCACTACACTACTTTTATACCCACACACTCACTTTCACACACACACGTGCACGTGCCAGTACACACGCACAAACACTCACTCCCAGCGCAAGGCTGACTCATCACATCTCACAGAGGATCGCGTTTTAAGTCAATGTAAAAAAAAATATATAAATAATTTTGGCTTGATTGTACATCGGGTGTAAATCGAGGACTGCCTGTAATTATTCAGCATTGGGATGTTTGGCCAGTACCACAACTACATTGTGTGTGTGGGTTTACCTATGGAACGAAACAAGAGAAGCCACGCAGAGGAAACCCATGGAGAACAGGGGAAGAAAATGCATTGCCGCTGCGCCACCACCCTGCTGCCCAATGTGGTGCTTTTTGAAGCAATTGTGTGGATGCCAGCGATGTCCGCTCCCAACGTGTACCTCGTGTGCAGGCCCCGGGATGGGCGCCCCGCTGGTGTCCGTGGCCCTGGTGGCACGCACTGTGGCCCAGCTGTGGAGCAAGCCTCTGGTGGGAGTGAACCACTGCATTGGCCACATTGAGATGGGGCGGCTCATCACTGGAGCGCACAACCCGATAGTGCTGTACGTCAGCGGAGGCAACACACAGGTGAGGGTGGGCGAGTGGTCTGTGGTGTCTTCGAGGTGCTTGTTTGATAATTATAATGGGTGGAAGGAGATGCGACCGGTAACAAACATCCCCATCAAAGTTACCATCGGTAAGAGTGAACACGTTTCTTGAATTGAGTAAAGTTACAAGAGCTTGGGAACATTTATGATGGTAGGGAATTCGAAAGTGAAGCAGTGCGAGGGAAGAAGCTAAAGGAGAAGTGTTGTGACCTGCAGTGTGATGATTGAGTGGGTGGGTTGTTGAGTGGGTGCTTGGGTGAATGAGAGTGGGTGCGTTGTTTTGACCTGCAATGTGGTAGTTGAACACAGTATGAATGAGATTCAATTCTGTTAAATAGACACTCAATATGAGTGGAGAAATCAACGAGTGAACTTCACACCAAAAGTAACCATGGTAGTTACGAAAGAAGAGTGATAAGGAGGCAACTGAATGCCAGTGAGCATGGTTAGAGAGTAATGGAGACTTTGACGCCTGTATGCAATCTACACCAGGGGTCAGCAACCTACACATCTGGAGCCACATGGGGCTCATTAAGGACTGCTTCATGACGTTATTTATTAAGGACCACCATCTTGTATTCACATGGACCTCCCCTAGGTCGACTCAGCCTCAAACGAGTAAGTGGTGTGGTATATCAACATCGCCACTGGGGAAACAAAGGCGGCCGGCCGTGGTGAATCCAAGTCCCGGGCGAAGCCGGGTAGTAAAGCTAGTATTTCATAAATCTTGTGTTCGGTAACTTCTGTTATTTACCTTTCTGTTTCGGTCTTGGTCGAAAGTGTAGTTAAACTTTCGGTTTCGGCTTTGGTTTCGGTCGAAAGTGACGTTAAACTTTCGGTTTCGGCTTCGGTTTCGGCCGAAAGTGAATTTTTTACTTTCGGTCTGGTTTCAGTTTTGGCCGAAACCAGAAATTTTGTTTCGGTCGGCCTCTAGTTTGCGGCTCTTGAAATATTAAGTTTTTTACCAAATAAAATAATGGCTCGTCTTGTTATTTTGGTTGCTGACCCCTGGTCTAAGCGCTACATGAAGAGTGTCCGCCAAGGACGCCTGCTGGAGGTTGTTATGTGGACGTCAATTTATTATTATACTCTTAATTCTTTCGGAAAAGTCACGTAGGTAAAAAAATGAAATTAAAATTAATAAAAATAAAACAATAAAATCACGACGTTTCGGAGGCAACACAAGTCTCCGTCATCAGGTGGGACCGTCACAGCCAGATTTTCTGCATCAAGTGAGGCAGGGATTCAAGATGCAAGCCCTTAAATACAAGTTAAGGGGGAGGAGAGGGGGGGGAGGAGCTTATCAGAATGTGGTAGCCAATGAATGGAACGTATCGGGAGGGGGGGGGGGGCGGGGCTAAAAGAGGGCGCGAGGTACTCGTGGGCGTCCTCGGCGTGAACGTGTTTGTGCGCAAGTCACTGTGGATGTACATGATAGAAAAGAATCGGAAATGTCCATGTTTGTACCAGTGTTGGCTGACAATAAAGAGAGTACTGTTAAACGCTGGGGATGTTAACACTCGGTAAAGTAAAATAGTGCATGTCAGATAAGATGGTCCAAAAAATGTGTAGTTAAATCTTTTTTGCATGGTTGATAACATATTTCCAATGATTACTAAGTTTGTACCCATCATCACGATTGAAATTATGTCTGTGTTTGTATATCTGAATGGCTTCGTGTACAAACCTTTGATGGTAGCCAGAGGGTTTGCAGAGCACCTTAGTCTCGGAAAAAACAATATCATGAGAGCCCACCGCGTTGTAGCAATGATCGGCAACGGTGGAAGACTCAATTTTGCCGTGTTTCAGATTTGAAACACTGCAAAATTGAGTCCGCTCCCAACACTGCAAAATTGAGTCTTCCGCCGTTACCGATCATTGCTACAACGCGGTGGGCTCTCATGATATTGTTTTTTCCGAGACTAAGGTGCTCTGCAAACCCTCTGGCTACCATCAAAGGTTTGTACACTAAGCCATTCAGATATACAAACACAGACATAATTTCAATCGTGATGATGGGTACAAACTTAGTAATCATTGGAAAGATGTTATCAAGCATGCAAAAAAGATTTAACTACACATTTTTTGGACCATCTTATCTGACAGGCACTATTTTACTTTACCGAGTGTTAACATCCCCAGCGTTTAACAGTACTCTCTTTATTGTCAGCCAACACTGGTATAAACATGGGCATTTCCGTTTCTTTTCTATCATGTACATCCACAGTGACTTGCGCACAAACACGTCCATGCCGAGGACGCCCACGAGTACCTCGCGCCCTCTTTTAGCCTCGCCCCCCCCTCTCCCGATACGTTCCATTCATTGGCTACCACATTCTGATAAGCTCCTCCCCCCCTCTCCTCCCCCTTAACTTGTATTTAAGGGCTTGCATCTTGAATCCCTGCCTCACTTGATGCAGCAAATCTGGCTGTGACGGTCCCACCTGAGACTTGTGTTGCCTCCGAAACGTCGTGATTTTATTGTTTTATTTTATTAATTTTAATTTCATTTTTTTACCTACGTGACTTTTCCGAAATAACTAAGAGTATGAATCCTTGCAGTCACGAAAGCTTCAAATCTAGAATTAATTTATTATTATTTCACTTGTTTACTCGGGAAAGTGTCACTGAGTCTCAAGACTTTTTCTAGAGGGTCCCGCAAGTTTTTGCAGTTGGGGTTGATGCTCCCGCTGTGTGTAATCCCAATTGAGTTATTTTCAGGTGATTTTTCAGCTTCGGGATGCTTGGCCAATACCGTTAAAGTGGCTTTTAGTTTATGAGAGGTAATCGGAGAACCCGGAGAAAACCCATGCACAGGGGTCGACAATAAAAATTTTAAAAACTCAATATTTCTATAGCCGCAATTTATGTGAATATTGTCACGAAGTGGTCCGTAAAGGGTCGCATGCAGCTCCGGAGCTGCAGGTTTCCGACCCCTTCCCACGCAGAGCAGGAGGAGAACACAAACTCCATGCAGAAAGGTGCCTGAGTCTGGAATGGAATCCAAGCCCCTGGAGCTATGAGGCGGTGCGAGTGTCACGACCACACTGTCACCCCGCTGCCCAGGCAGTTGACGATAGGGGTTATGCTAAACTGAGCGGCAGAGGCCAACGCTTCATAGGAAAAATAGTTTTCATATGAAGATTAAAATATTGTCATGCAAGTCACATTGTTATCTGGCAGTGAAACGGGTTGACAGTGACGCACTTTGCAGGTGATTGCTTACTCTCAGAGGAGGTACCGCATTTTTGGGGAAACCATCGACATCGCGGTGGGAAATTGCTTGGACAGATTTGCTCGGGTACTCAAGGTAAGCTCTGACATCCTTTTTTTTATCTGACACATGCAAGGATGAGTTTTACAAAGCAACTCAGTGGCCTGTTATGAAATTAAATATACAATCGTAATACAGCTTTCATAAAATCTAGTTAAATATTGCAAAGTAATAACAATAGAAAATGTTTGTGAATGAGAAAATTTGGAGCTCATATTTACGTGGGCCTCCGTGTTATTGCTGTTTAAAGTAATGGACTCTATGAATAGTGCAGTGTCTTTAAAAATTACTCACACCGACATGTCACCTGCTTACACTTTATTACTCCTGTTCACGCGCAAGTTGTAGGCACTCCTATATCTATCTTTGCAGTCACATACACTTGACTTCTCCCCGCTCTCACCTATTCTGCACCTCACCTATCCTGCACTCAGCAACTCTGCACACAGCAATTCCACACTCAGCGGCTCTGCACACAGCAACTTCGCACTCAGTGGCTCTGCACACAGCAGTTCTTAGAACTCTGCATCTCCACCGCTGCCCTCACCTACGTTGCCTCATACCCGCTCACCCGTCTGTCCCGGGTGGGGGGTTCAGCCAACACCTGCCCGGCGACGGCTTGAGGGTTGAGGCTTTGTTGACGGCTTGAGCGGCAGCGGCGAGATGTCTTCACTCTTGGTTCCCGGGCAACTCAACTCCGCTCACGCACACTCCCGCTTCTATCCCCCTGCTCATTCCGAGTCCTCACGTGCTTCCCCTTAACCGCTGCATGCCCGGCGCCTGGTGTCCTCATTAATCCCTTATCATCACCCCCCATCTCCCATGACCCCGACGCCAACCTCCGGCTTCAACGTTCCCATCTGTTCGACCTTGTTTGCACCCGCTTCTCCCCTTAATTACTGTCGCTTTGTCGGTGCAAACCTCATGTTGCAACGTGCACACCTGTTTGCCTTCAGTTGCACCAGCTTAACTGCGCACAAAAAAAAAATATGATTGTTTTGTTTGTCTCTTAGATATCCAATGATCCAAGCCCTGGATACAACATTGAGCAAATGGCAAAGAGGTATGACAAATGCAGCATTTTGTAATTTGGCAATGCAATAACACCAATGTTCTTGCATGTGTAAGGACAGTACGGGGTGATGTAGGGACAGTACGGTTCCCCATGGCCATGGTTACTAATTAACGTAACGGGAACAGACAGGGACACGTTAAGGTAATGTGGGACCTAAGCAATGTAGGACCTAAGCAATGGCGGAGCCAGGATTTTCAGGTAGGGGTGGCAACCCCTCCAGCAATGAAAAATAGGAGTTGTTAGTAAGGACATGTCCCTTGCTTTTTATTTGACGCGTGTGCAGCGATGGTGCAGCCATCGATCGAGGGTCGAATTCGAACCGCGTTGTGTGATCGGCATCGCGCTCGCCGAAGGTGTTTGCCTTCAGGGAAGTCGTGTCCTGTATACGCAACTACGCACAATTCTGTGAGTCACTTATAACTGCTTTGCCGTTACTTATTGCCAATTATTGACACAGGCTATTGTTCTATCATCTCATAGAGTCCCTGGCACGTAATAATATGCTACACAGTGGCAGTGGGGGTCGCAAAATGCCGATTTATCTCCATATATACAAACGGCAAAGTTGTGAATTTGTGTGTCTGTTCAAAATGTTTAGCGTACTTCCCGACATGCAACAAACTGGAAATTTGCCAAGTGGGTACTTTCCAGACTGTACACCATGCAAAAATTATAAAAATATACTTGTTTTTTTTTGGGGGGGGGGAGCTTAATAATGCATATATTTTTTGCATGGCAAGTGAGCTGTAACGTCAAATCTGCCATGTGACCCGCGCATGTGGAAGCGTAACGCATTGTAGTGTAGTGGTTAGTGCGCTGCGCTACGAACCCGGTGACCCGCGTTCGATTCCCGCTCACGGCCACCACCGGTGACGATTGTTTTAACCGGTCCTGGGTCTCCCCTAGGTCGACTCAGCCTCAAACGAGTAACTGGTGTGGTGTGTGAACATCGCCACTGGGGAAACAAACGTGGCCGGGCGTGGTGCTGTCACTCACCCCCTCGTTACTAATAAACCCCAATGATCCGATCGAAATTAGGGATTTCGATCGGATCATTGGGAGGGCACGTGCCACCCCACCCCCCTCACTGGCTCTGCCAGTGGACCTTCTTCTTTAGTGCTGCCTAACGGCGTGTGCGACTTCACGATGATATTGGTCCCGGTCTAGCACGGCGTGTAGAGTTTGTGCTGTTGTTAATTGTAGCCATGTTTTGATGTTACTGAGCCATGTCGTTTTTGGCCGTCCTGGTCGTTTTTTCCCTTCGATTTTTCCTTCCAGGATTAGCTTTAATAGCTGGTATTTGTGGTCGTTTCGGGCAATGTGGCCTAGGTAGTAACACTTCCTGCTAATGATGGTCTTCAGCAGTTGCCTGTCAGTGCCCATATCTTGCAGAACTTGTGTATTGGTGGTTTTGGCTGTCCATGGGACTTTCAGCATTCTTCGATACAGCCACATCTCGAAAGCTTCGAGCCTTTTTGTTGCTGTTATTGTCAGTGTCCACGTCTCAACTCCGTACAGCAAAATTGACCAGATGTAGCATTTCAGTGTGCGCAGTTTCAGTGATGTACTCAAGTTGCGGTCTGCAAGGAGTGTTTTCCATTTAATAAATGCTTGCCTTGCTTGTTCAATTCTGCTCTTGATTTCGACTTCATGGTTCAACTGATCGTCAATGATTACACCAAGGTATTTAAATCGGTGTACTTGTTCCAATTTTTCGCTACCAAGCTTGATTGTTATTTCGCTTGTAGTGGACCTAAGTGGTTGCTAATAATGAGTGATGCGACAAGCGTTGACAGGGTCGCGTGAGGGGAAGCATGGGACCGAACGGTCGTAAATTGTAATAAGGGCAGATACAGACAGGGCCAGGTGCGTTGAGAGAGGGTTCGGTAATAGGGGCGTGGCTGGGTCGTGAGGGGGATAAGAGCCGGCGCGAACCGGGGCGCTTGGCTGCTGGTGTGGGGGAATTGCCATCGCCGTTGTCACCTTGGAGCGGGTCGTCTTCATCATCCTGGAGTAGACACCTTGTAGTCTTGGAAGGCTAGAGCTATGTTGTCTCAGAATAGAGCTATCTAAGTTACCCAAGTGTATATAGTCACTCGTAGTTACTCGTTAAGTTATAAGTGAGTCGGCGGACTTTATTCATAATAAATATACATATAACGGAACAAGACAATGTCTCTGAGAGCTACATTACACATGCAACAAGCTGACTTTGTATTGGAATCCTTGTTGATGTTGAATGTAAAAAAACGTCAAAATGATTTCCTGCTGAAATGAGCACCAATGTGGCACTCATCTCCTATTTACAGCCCTGAGCAAGTAGTGAAAATTCCACATTTATACGACGGGAGAGTCTATCCGTAAGATAACCACTGTTGACTACCCCGCAAAATCGTACTCATTGTATTGATCGAGGAGGGAGGGGTGATGGACTAGGTCATCCACCAGCCATGATTTGAACTCGCATCCTCCCCATGGTGAAGCCCCTGGCTCCAACGCCGATGCTGATGTTGCCAGCCGGTCGTGTGTGGCGTGCGCTGTGCCTGACCCCAGAGGGAGCTTCGTGGAGTTGCCGTACACTGTCAAGGGCATGGACGTCTCCTTCTCAGGGATCCTCTCCTACATCGAGGTGAGCGCATAACAGCAGCCTAGACCTATAGGTTTCATTACACTGATTAGCATGGATTCTTATCGTATTCGCGGCGAGCCCAGGGGTCAGCAACCTGCTGCTCCGGAGCCGCATGTGGCTCTTTAAGGACTGCTTCATGACGTTATTTATTAAAGATCACCGTCTCGTATTCACATGCATTGCGGCTCTTGAAATATAGAGGGTTTTTTTTACCGAATTTGAAAAAAAATTATCTTGTAATTTTTTTTGCCGACCCCTGGACTAGCAGGACATTTTAGTGAGCCGGATCAGGGCTCCCCCCTCCTACTCCAGCTAGTCGGGGTTTTACTCTGCTTATCTTCTCCAAAATAATGCTCACCATTGCTGTGTTAATAGATATTATTTAGCGCCGGTCATTTCGATGCAACGATCCATTTGGTGCCTACTAGTGAGATTTCATTGTGGTGTATCTACGGTATCTATCCTCTTGGTCTTGTTCCCTCCTTTGACTCTTATGCCATCGCCAGTCTTGACCATCGGCCATCATCCCGTCATGTGATATGTCCTTCCCAAGCCCATTTACCTCTCCTATCGATCAACACGATGAATGTATGTTAAACTTCTTTCACACCGTACGTAGCCAACCGTCTTAATCAGAGGTGTGGGGGAAGGACAACAAACTAAACAGAAAAAGCAGTTCTAAAGCAATGACTTTCAATTTATATGATTTAAAAGTGCGTAGCTCCAGTGGCTTCCTAACATCAGAAGGAAGAGCGTTCCAGACGGCCCCAGCATCACATACATACGGGAACAGTGGGTTGCACGTCAGTTGTGCATCAGTCGTGGCATCTGGCCCAGGCAAGAGGTGCGAGTGTGGCTGGGTGGCCTCCCCAGCACGGTTTGCGGGGAGCTCTCACCACGTGAAATTGGGCATGTGTGGTCTGTGCATGCGGCACGCAGGAGGCAGCGCAGAGAATGCTGGCGAGCGGCGAATGCACTGCAGAGGATCTATGTTTCTCACTGCAGGTATGAAATTTGGGGCTACGTCATGTTCTATTTTATCTTGACTTAAAGCTTTCGTGACTGCAGGAATTCATATTCTTTGGGTCTTTCGGTAAAGCCACGTAGATAGAAAAATAATAAAAATATCACGACGTTTCGATCGCAACACAACCAATCATCATCAGGTGAAAAAATATAGTGGGAGAGCTGCTGAGGCAGGATGTTATAAAGATTTGAGATGGGTGTCAGCTAAATGCAAAGATAACCTTATTTCCAAGTTCAACCTCCTTTCCAAGAAGAAGCCAGATCCACACATTAAAAAGTTAGACGGTGACAAGATTGTTATCAATCAGAGTAACAGCCCAATTTCCGACAGCCTAAAATCGGTTCTAGCTAAACGGTTGAATTTCGCAGTCACCCCTAAACATCCCAGTTGATAGTATCATTGCCCAGGTTGATGTAGCCCTTAATGGTTTGGGATACATTCTTGCAGATGTGGAAAGATCGGAAATCGCTGCAATCCTCAAAAACGCTAAGACACAGCAACATCAGCAAGGATGAGCGCTTTGAGCTTTCCAACTAAAAAAGAGAGATGACATAGTCATCCTCTCAGCCGACAAGGGCAATGCCACTGTAATCATGGACAAAACCACATACAATAACTCAGGACCTACTTAATGATGGCAGCTATACCAAAATCAATAGAGATCCTACCAACCACCTGGTTACGAAAACCAACAATATCATCACTGATTCGACATCTTTAATTGAACCAACCTAGCGGCTTTCCTTAAAACCTTCTGCTGCTAGACACACCCAGATTTTATGGCTTACCAAAAGTCCATAAAGAAGGTACACCACTCCGTCCTATCGTCTCCACCATTGACTCACCCACCTAGAAACTGGCCCGATTTCTGAGACCTTACAACCATTCACTGGTAAGACCACCTCAGCTGTACTTAACTCAGCTCACTTGGTATCTTTAATTAAGGACATCTCACTGTCTCCAGATGATCTGCTTGTCAGTTTCGATGTAGTATCTTTGTTTACCAAAGTTCCTGTGCCTGACACCATTGCAATAATTGAAGATTTGGTCCAACAAGGACTGAATGCTGATGTACCGGCCCTGGTTAGACACTGCCTCACCAATACTTACTTCACCCGGAATGGAACATTCTACAAACACGTTGAAGGTACCCCATTGGGTTCTCCGTTATCTTCAGTTGTAGCCAATGTTTTCATGGAAAATTTTGAAACAGATGCCATTCAGGCATCCACCCTACATCCTTCCTTGTGGAAGAGATACATAGATGACATGTTTGTCATCTGGCCACATGGCCTACCAGCTCTGGGTCAATTCTTCAACCACATTAATTCCAATACTCAGCCATCAAATTCACCATGGAGGTGGAAAAGGATGGCAAGTTACCATTCTTGGATGTTTTAATCGAAAAGAGACCAGATGGCTCAATGGGACACTCTGTCTACAGGAAAGCCACCCATACAGACGCCTAACCTAAAACCTGACTCCCATCACCATCGATCCCAGAATAATTCCCTCATCAAAACTCTACACCATAGAGCTCGTTGTATTTTACCAGCAAAACGTCGTACTCAAAAATTGTAAATGTTGTGTATTCACTCTTCAACACACCGGTGGGCTAAAGTAGTGAACTATTTGTCTTTTGTCAACGTGACACTTTTTTACAGGTGGTGGAGGGCTACGACACATTTATAAATAACGTGATCTAACCCAAAAACGTTTATTATGAATAATATTGGTCGTGAAAGCCTACGTGTTAAAATGTCTTTACATTAACAGGCTAAATGTCTCACTAACGCAGCCAACGTTGCTCGTTTTCCTCGATGTGGCGGTGGTTTTCGTTTTTCTTACGTTGACATGCTAATCTCTCACAATACAATGGCCACCTCCACAGCTTCGTCGTCCTGGAGGTAGCTCAGCTCTCCGATCTTACATTGACATGCAAATTTCATCTCTAGCCCCACCCACTTCGCTTATGACCCTTGGGCTACAAACCTTTATAACATCCTGCCTCAGCAGCTCTCCCGCTATATTTTTTCACATGATTACGATTGCTTGTGTTGCGATCGAAACGTCGTGATATTTTTTATAGTTTTTCTATCTATGTGGCTTTACCAAAAGACCCAAAGAATATAGTATTGTATTTTGTTATAATCCCAGACCATGTGTAATTGCTATTGTAAGTCATGTGGAGTTGACTTGTAACTAATATGTTCATATTTGAATGAGAACTTCAAAAACTGGTTGTTATATTTTGCATAATATCTGAAATACAAGTGTTTTTACATCCATAACTCAGAATAGTTGCACTTGGGTGGCAGGGTGGCACAGTGGTGACACATTTGCCTCAGCAAGAAGTTCCTGGGTTCGAGTCCTGTGTGGAGTTTGTATATTCTCCCCCTGTTCTGCTACGATTTCCTCCGGGTTCTCCAGTCTCCTTCGTGTTGAGTGTGTCTCTGATGCGTGCGCTGCAGGAGATCTTGTTGAGTGTGTGTGTGACGCGCGTGCTGTAGGAAACCGTGTTTGCGATGCTGGTGGAGATCACCGAGCGTGCCATGGCACACTGTGGAGTCAGGGAGGTGCTCATCGTGGGCGGAGTTGGGTGTAAGAATCAGCAACCCTCCACACCGGACCCCTGCGTGTGTGTGCAGGGCTGTTCACTTCATATGCGACGCACCGGGCAGCGGGCTCGAGCAGCAGCATGAGAAAAATGAACCGGCGGGTGATTGGGTGGGCGCCAGGGTGGCGCTGTGCTCACATTGAGAAACATGAATTGAGATTATTTAGATTATTTTGCGCTATAAATGTCCAAATTATGGGTCACTTTGTTAAGTGATCATTTGTGGCCAAGTCGCTTCTGAAAAAAACAAGTTAATACCTCAGTCGGCTTTGTCTGGTAGGACGGGGATGGTTTAGTTGCATTTGTATGTGTTTGGGTGATTTGTTTACCGTATACATTACACTCCTATAGTGTTTTTGGTATTGTTTGTTGTTGTAACGTTCTGACCCGCCTCTACTGGACATCTGTGAAAAAGAGCTTTATAGCTCATCGGATTCCTCCAGTATAAATCGTCTGTTAACTTGGTGTGGGAACCATCCATTAAGGTCACATGCCCCATGAATGCCATGCATAATATACGCTCATATAGTCTGTTTTTCATTGTTAAAGTGACTAAATGTGTGCTATTAAATTCAGATTAATTCTCTCATAAAACATGTATTTTACAGAAGAGCATGAATTATCAATTTCGTACAACTTGTGAAATTTACCGCGTATCTGCTTCACTGAAGGTTATCGCTCTCCTGACTCCGCGCCGTCATGTGGCATCTTTGAGGATAACTCGCCAGACGGTGGCTCTCACCCATGTGCACAGGCAACCTGCGTCTGCAGGAGATGATGGAGGTGATGTGCAAGGAGAGAGGAGCAAAGCTCTTCGCTACTGATGAGAGGTGAGCTACAGCAGTGCTTCGGAACCATAGAGCTTATGTCCAGTTCGGTGGCTGCACATTTGTTTTAGAGTTTGCCAGTGCACCCGGTTGCTGACAATGGACGTGGAGATTTCAAGGGATGTTGCCTTTTATTCTTAAACTCCAAATCTGTACACGAGAAGCATTGCACGGGGCCTCTCACTCCACGTTAGGCACAAAGCGTGCGCCCGTGATCCATCAGCACGGAGGGCAGGCTGTTGCCCGCGCAGGATCGGTGGGGCCTCGCTGTTCCGCTTCTTGCCCACGTTACTGCCAACATTGGCGAGGGGTGTACAGGTATCCCTCGGGTTACGCACGTTCGGTTTACAAAATTTCGCGTTCACCCAATTGACAAATTGTCGATGCTTTTCGATAAACGAAATAAAATTTCCGCCTGAACGGAATTTCACTCCGGCCACGCGCCGGGAGATCTTCAAACAAGAAGCACCACCCGGGAAGCTGCCTCATCCATCCGCGACAGCGTCAAGGTGTCCCTACAGTGCAACAGTAGTAATGCCTCCATATCACCTTTCCAGGAATTCCAAAATGAAAATCTTTTGGTGAGATCCCTAAAAAGGTAAATATAACCTTTAATTAATTATTATTCAATCGTTCAATATTTGATCTTTATTACTTTTAAATAGTGAAAAGTGACATTGGTGTATATATTAATGGGAAAAGTCATTCCAATTTACGAAATTGCATTTTTCGCGTTTTTCGAAGCATGTATCCCTTTTGTAAATGGAGGAGTACCTGTAATTAATTACATCCAGATGTGGATTCTTAATGAGGGCGGCTTCTCTCAGACTCCTACCACACACCCCGTGCCACACCGCTCGTAGCACAGGTGAGAGATGACCAGGCACGAGGTTGCCAAAATTATTGAGAACAGCAAAGTGCCAAAAACAAATATTAAATTCAGTGAAGCAAAAGCCTTGAGAGAATTGAGAGCAAATAAAGATACCCAAATTATTGCTGCTGATAAGGGCCGATCGACTGTTGTGATGCCCCGTGAGGACTATGATAATAAAATCTAAGATTTACTCTATGAAGTTACCTACCTTAAAATTAAACGAGACACAACCAGCACCTTGGAACGTCTGATCAAACCAAGGGCATCAAAACCACCAAAATTGTATGGGCTACCAAACATTCACAAACCTGATGTCCCATTAAGACCCATAGTTAGTACAATAGGCTCTGCCACGTACAAATTAGCACAATATGTAACGAAACAAATACAGGACCTCTTCGTTCATCAAAAACTCTGAACATCTCGTAAATATAATGAAAAATATTAAGCTTAATTCTGATGATATTCTCGTAAGTGTTGATGTGACCTCTCTGTTCACGAGGGTTCCAGTCAACGAGTCAATTAAATTACTCGAAACTCTGGTAACGAACAACGGTTCAGCCAAAGATATCCCAAGACTAGCTGAACACTGTCTAAAGAACACTTACTTCTTGTGGCAAGGTGACATCTATAAACAAAAGGAATGAGCAGCAATAGGCTCTCCTTTGTCTCCTGTGATAGCGAATTTGTACATGGAAGATTTTTAAACAAGCGCAAAAGCTTCAAGCACACTAAAACGATCTGCTTGGTTTAGATATGTGGATGACACATTGATGGTCTGGCCACACGGCAAAGATACACTGAACGCATTTCTAAATCATCTCAACTCAAAAAACCCATCCATCCAGTTCACCATGGAAGTGGAAGCTGACAGAACTCTACCATTTCTGGATATTCTGCTCGGACGGGGTAGAAATGGTAAAATAACACGGTGTTTACCGAGAGAAAATGCATACTGACGCCTATCTGAATGCAGAGTTACACCATAAATCTGCTGTTATCAAGACGCTCATTCATCGAGCTAAGAAAGTGTCAGATGGTGACAATCTGAGAAGTGAAATTCAACATGTTAAAATGGCGCTGCAAATGAACGGTTACAATGATGCACAAATCAACAGGGCATTGAATACCAAAACCAAATCAAATAACAAGAGCATTGAAACGCCCAAGTAATGATCAAAATATCGTACATTCCGGGAGTAACTGATAAACTAGCCAGATGTTTGGAAAAACAAAACATCCGAGTCAGATTTGGCACAGTACATAAAATACAGATATTAATATCTAGTACAAAAGATGTATTACCGAAACTATCAACAGAAGGTGTGTGCAGGATTAACTGCACGTGTGGTAAATGTTATGTTGGGCAAACAGGACGAATGATCAGCACGAGACTAAAAGAACAGAGAAATATTCAATTCTCCCAAATGCAACTGTCAGCAGTAGCAGAAGACGTGTGCCAACAAAAGCACCCAATTGATGTTGAAGTTTTGTACAAAACTAGCTACTACTGGCCAAGACTAATTAGATAATCTATCGAAATTGAAAGAAATAAAAAAAAGCTTTAACCGTTCAGTTAGCTACCGTCTTAGTGCTGCGTGGAAGCGAATTATCAAATAATATTCTTAGGTTTTTTCGGTAAAGTCACGTAGGTAAAAACATTAAAAAGTAAAATAAAATAAAAATAAAAATCACGACGTTTCGGAGGCAACACAAGCTTCCGTCTTCAGGTGGTACCGTCACAGCCACGACAGCTGTATCAAGTAAATGAGAGATTGCAGGAGTTACCACTGCGTTTATATAATGGTTGGAGAAGGTGGTGGGGCAAGGGCCGCATACTTATTATTAATATGGTAAGGTGAGGTTTGAGACTAAGAATAGACTGCATAACAAAGGCTGAGCCTTTGTTATGGAGAGGTGCGGTTTGTGACTCAACCTGTAACAAAAAGACCACCACTAAACATGGTTAAACAGTAATGGTTGTCTGTCAAATAAGATTGGCAAATAAGTGTAGTTAAATCTTTTTTGCATGGTTAATCACATCTTTCCAATGATTACTCAGTTTGTAACCGTCATCACGGTTGAAATTATGTCTGTGTTTGTATATTTGTATGGCTTCGTGTACAAACCTTTGATGGTAGCCAGGAGGTTTGCAGAGAACCTTGGTCTCGGAAAATACAATTTCATGAGAGCCCACCGAGTTGTAGCAATGATCGGCAACGGCCGAAGAATCAGTTCTGCCGTGTTTCAGATCTGACTTGTGCTCGCGGACACGATCAGAAACATGACGTTTCGTTTCTCTAATGTAGCAATCACCACAAATGCAACTCAATTTGTAGACTCCAGGATACTGTAAGTCAGGAACGACATCCTTCACAGATGGAATCAAATCACGGATTTTATGCACTGTACTGAATCGGACTTGGATCTTATGTTTGTTTAGAATTTTGGAGATCTTTTTGGTCACGCCTGCTATGTATGGCAACGTGATAGTTTTGGTCGGAGTTTCATGTGGCTGTTTTTACCTACGTGACTTTACCGAAAAAACCTAAGAATATGAATCATTGCAGTCACGAAAGCTTCAAATCTAGCATCAAATAATACATTATTTAAATGCATTCCGACAAAGGGCAGCGCACTTCAATAGGGATTACCGTTGGTAGGGCTATTTTTATAAACACAATAGACAGGAAGGACACGTTCAAAGGGCTCGCATAATACACATGCATAATGTACGTTGCCTCAGTAATCCCCCCCCCCCCCCATCATTGTGCAAGAGCGCAGAAGGGTGGTCAACACATCTACGCCTCTATATAAGGAACGAAACAGTAAGACTTCTCCACAAATCTGGCTGTCGCCTGATGAAGCTAGTTGTAATTACTGGCGAAACGTCGTACTCAATTTGTAAATGTTGTGGCTTGGCTCTCCAACACTAGTGACGAATTGGCATGTTCTGTTTACGTGACAACCCTTACTAGTTGGCTGTGTCGGGTGGTGGCGGGTTTTAATGACACATTTATACATTTACGCGATCTAACCCAAAACACCTCTTATGGATATTGGTCGTGAAAACCTACGTGTTAAACTGACAGGTGAGAGAGATTAAATGAAACGTTTCCATGTGAATCAAAGCTGAAGGGAGCTGCTGCTTTGTTACAGAAAATAAAAAATGTCAACGTTTCAGGCAGTGGCCCTTCATCAGAGCTTAGAGGATATGGGCAGTAAGGCAAGCTCCCATGCAGTTGCAAATCGCACTGTACGCGATGGGGCTCTCAGACAACTGATACATTTTACCAACCATCTTCTTGGTTCTTTCGGTAAAGTGACGTAGAAGGAAAGTAATAAAATAATAAAAATAAAACATAATAAAATAATTCTCACACAAACATTAGTGACTGGAGGAATCTATACTCTTTCGTTCTTTCGGTAAAGTCACGTAGGTCAAAATAATAATAGATCACGACGTTTCGATTGCTTGCATTGTGATCGAAACGTCGTGATCTATTATTTTTTCTACCGACATGACTTTACCGAATAAACCAAAGAGTATAGTTAATGAGCAGTTTTAACTTCACATTAATGGGATTTAAGTATCTGATGTTTTACTTAATTTAAATCTATTCTTTCCACGTTTTTGATTTGGGATTATTCATCACTATCACCTGAGAGAGAGCTTTGTAGACAAAAGAGAGGCAGTGGCTGAGATCTTTGAATTATCACGTATATTTCTTCCACGGTCCTCACAATGTAAGTGCAGATATATTCAGGAATTGGTTGCACACCACTGCCAATACAGTTGTATTACAATTGCAGTGTGTGCAGCAGTACATAATTTATAACGCAGTGCTTCGTAATGAGAACAAGAGGTAAAACCATTTGTACCAAGACCCTGCTTTGTTATATTGTGTGGGGAGATGTAGTGTAAGCAGTGCACTGTGCTACGAACCCGGCGACCCAAGTTCGATATCCGCTCACGGCCAACACCAGTGACGATTATCTGAACCGGTCCTGGGCTCCCCTAGGTTCACTCAGCCTCAAATGAGTACCTGGTGTAGTGTGTAAACATTGCCACGGGAGACGCATGATGCTGGCCACCCACCTACTCGTGTACCGTACCGGCCTTCACAGGTGCTAACAGCACTTGCCCCAACAGTCTTGTTAAGGTTAAACGGGGGATCTTTGTCTTTGTGCACGAGGGGAGTGATGGTGCAGTTTAAGCGTACTGTGGTATGAACCTGGCGACCTAAATTCAATTCCCACACAGACAACACGGGTAATGGATCTGAACCAGCCCTCGGTCGACTCATCCTCAAATGAGTACCACGTGTGGTGTGTAAACATCAGCATTGGGAAAAAAAGGCGGCCTGGCGTGGTGCTGGCCACCGACCCCGTGTGCGTGCCGGCCTGTGTAGGTGCACGCCGACTGCATTTGCCCCAAACGGCCTATTAAAAGCTATCCGGGGGATTTTTGTGTGCACACATTTGTGTTTCAGGTTCTGCATCGACAACGGAGCGATGATAGCTCAGGCTGGTTGGGAGATGTTCCGATCAGGCCTCACAACAGAGATCAAAGACTCATGGATAACGCAACGGTAACGTAATTCATTGAGCTGCATTTAGAGTATTTGGCGGCTATACATTTCCACTGCTGTTTGGTTATTTCGGTAAAGTCACGTAGTTAGAAATAAAATAAAACAAATTACGACGTTTCGATCGCAAAACAAGCGACCTTCATCAGGTGGCACCGATACAGCAGGAGAACCGCTGACATAGAAAGAGCTGCTGACAACAAGAGTTTATAAAGGGTTGTGGTGGGCCCAACCCAAGGGTAAGTGGGCGGAGCTAGAGAAGGAAGAAGGGGGGGCAAGGGGGGGGGTGAGAGGGGGGTGGGCGCAGGTGATCGGTGGAAGGCAGAGAGAAGCTGTGCCTGTGGAAGACAGAGACGCTGTGCCTGTGAGGCCTGTGGGGCCAATGTGGGAAATTAGCATGTAAATGTAAAGTACCTTGTAGATAACATGACTGCTTCTTCTGCTGCAACAATGTCCTCCAAATGTAAGGTTAGCCTTATTGCTAAATTCAATAACTTCTCAAAAAAGAAACCAGATCTACACATTAAAAAGCTAGATGTTAACAAGACTGTTATCAATCAGAGTAGCAGCACAATCTCCAATAGGCTAAAATCGGTACTAGCTCGAGGGCTGAATTTTGCTGTCACCCCCAAACACATCCCAGTGTATGATATAATTACCCAGGTAGATGTAGCCCTCAAAAGTTTGGGACACATCCCGACAGACGTGGCAAGTTTGAAATTGCCACCAACCTTAAAAATGCTAAGAAACCCATTAGTAACATCAGCAATGACGAGCGCTCTGAACTCGACAATTTGAAAAAGAGAGATGACATAGTCATCCTCTCAGCTGACAAGGGCACTGCTCCTGTCATCATGGATAAAACCACATACAACAACAAAATCCAGGACCTTCTTAATGATGTCAGTTACACCAAAATCAAGAAAGATTCTACCAACTGGCTGGCTACAAAAAACAACAATATCACCAATTCGACTTCTCTAATCCAATGAAACAAGCAGCTCTCCCTTAAACCTTCTGCTGCTAGACCACCTAGATTCTATGGTCTTCCAAAAATCCATAAAGAACTCACCTACCTACAAACTGGCCCGATTTCCGTCTGAGACCTTGCTTCCATTCACGGGCAAGACTTCCTCAGCAGTACTTAATTCAGCTCACTTGGTCTAATCAAGGACATCTCACTGTCTCCAGACGATTTGCTTGTTAGCTTTGATGTAGTCTCTCTGTTCACCAAGGTTCCTGTACCTGACACCTTAGCAATCAATGAAGACTTGGTCCAACATGGACTGAATCCTGATGTACCAACTTTGGTGAGACACTGCCTTACCAATACTTACTTCACCTGGAATGGCACTTTCTACAAACAAAATGAAGGTACCCCCATGGGTTCTCCCTTATCACCAGTAGTAGCGAATGTTTTCATGGAGAAATTTGAAACAGATGCCATCCAGACATCCAACCTACATCCTTCCTTGTGGAAGATATACGTAGATGACACTTTCGTCATTTGGCTACATGGCCTGTCAGCACTGAACAAATGTCTCAACCACATCAATTCCATACACCCATCCATCAAATTCACCATGGAAGTGGAGAATAATGGTAAGCTACCATTCTTGGATGTTTTGATTGAAAAAAGACCTGATGGCTCTTTGGGACATTCTGTCTACAGGAAAGCCACCCACATGGATTCCTATCTAAAGCCTCATTCCCACCACCATCCGGCTCAGAAGAATTCCCTCATCAAAACACTACACCATAGGGCCCACTGCATCTCCGACCAACACCACCTAGCCAGTGAACTTGAACACGTACACCAAGCCCTCAAGATGAATGGATACTCGGACCGCTCTTCACAAAGCTGTTTCTCCAACCATGGAGAGACAACTGCCAGAGAATCCAATCAAAACCATCACTCCACCATACATAGCAGGTGTTACCAAAAAGATTTCCAAAATCTTAAACAAACACAAGATCCAGGTCTGATTCAATACAGTAAACAAAATCCGTGATCTAATCCCATCTGTGAAGGAGGTCATTCCTGACATGCAATACCCTGGAGTCTACAAACTGAGTTGTACCTGCGGCAGCAGTTACATTGGGGAAACGTAATGACATGTCTCGGACCGTGTTCGCGAACACAAGGCAGATTTGAAACATGGCAGAACCAATACCTCTGCCATAGCTGACCATTGTTATAACGCTGTGGGCTCGCATGATATTGTTTTTTCTGAGACCAAGGTGCTCTGAAAACCGCCGGGCTACCTTCAAATATTTGTGCGTGACGCCATCTATATATATAAAATCGCAAATCTGTCTGTCTGTCTGTGTGTGTGTCTGTCTGTCTGTGTGTCGCCGGACCATACGCAGTTTCATTGGACGAAATGTGAGGGATTTACGAGACACGATTGGTCCGTTTGGTTTTCCACGGCGGTTGCCCCTGGCAACGGGTAGCGACGCATTCGCTGCGGGGTGGACGCCATTTTTAATTCCCGTTAAAAATATGCGCACGCATTAACACGCGACTCTGAGGTAAATTCATCAAAGTTTCACGTCCTCTTCACTCCCCCCCCCACCCCAATGTGTGCAATTACTATTATAGGGTCGGTAGATAATAAAATTATAGCGATTAGACAGTATTATTGTAGCGCGGGGGGGGGGGGGGTAACGGCCCCAGTACCCAGCCTCAGCCGGGTGGGCAATTTAGGCGAGGCCGGAGGCTCTGCACGGTACTAGGCCTCGACACCCCACCACACTATAGGCCGTACATATTACTGCACAGCGGCCGAGGAGATCGTGGCTGGGGGGGGGGGGGCAGGGGTAGCAGCCCATCTGTGTATATATGTAAGGTTATTAAGAAATATATTTGTCACCCGGGCAACGCCGGGTACTTCTGCTAGTCCAGATATATAAACAGAGATAATTTCAACCGGGAAGATGGGTACAAGCTGAGCAATCATTGGAAGGACGTTATTAACCAGGACGGAATTCGCTGTAATACTTCCATCCTGCCTGGCGTTTTGTAATTTCTCACATTAACAGGGCGACCTTCCCCATCCTCATCCTTTTTACATACTAATTTACATTTACATGCTAATTTCTCACATTGGCCTCACAGGCACAGCGTCTCTGTCTTCCACAGGCACAGCTTCTCTCTGCCTTCCACCGATAACCTGCACCCACCCCCCTCTAACCCTCCCCCCCCCTTGCCCCCCCCTTTCTTCCTTCTCTAGCTCCGCCCACTTACCCTTGGGTTGGGCCCACCACAACCTTTTATAAACTCTTATTGTCAGCAGCTCTCTCTCCTGTGTCAGCGGTTGTCCTGCTGTATCGGTGCCACCTGATGAAGGTCGCTTGTGTTGCGATCGAAACGTCGTGATTTGTTTTATTTTATTTCTACCTACGTGACTTTACCGAAAGAACCAAAGAGTATGGATTCCTGCAGTCATGAAAGTTTCAAATCATCATTTCCACTTCGTTTGAGCTATCATTTATGGGCAGGTCGCTTCTGACAAATAGCGATAGCTAAGTAGGTCCTACTTAGTAACATAGTTAATTGTGACAGTTTTAATCAAAATACCTATAATTACTTATAAATTACATTTTTTTTTACCAATTATGAATCCTGGTATTAGTTAAAAAAAAGAGTTTTAGTTAAATTACTGATCTTTTAACTATGATACAAAATATAAGCATGTTTAAACACAGTTGCTGAACCCAGGCCCAAAATGTCGAGGCAAGCAATAAAATAGGACTAATCAAAGGTGTCATAACGCCACATTTCTTGAATTGAGCAAGGTTTCGATTTAAAGCTTTCGTTACTGCAGGGATTCATATTCTTGGTTCTTTCGGTAAAGTCACGTAGACGGGAAAGAGACGATGGGAGAGAATTCCCAAAAGCCGAGCAGTGTGAGGGAAGAAGCAGAAAGTGTGACGTGGGAACACGCCGCACCTCCGATGAGCACGGTTGGCTATGTACGGTGCAAAAGTAGTTAATCATACACTACACTATTCCGCACCTCCGATTAGCATGGTTGATGTACGGTGTGAAAGAGATTTAACATACGTACATATATGCTGGAACATTTCAGCTGATTCACTCTTTCGTTCCTCATTTGTACAAATCTCTACTGGGAAACGCAGCGCGCTGCCTGTGTAGTCAACGTTGTTGCCGGTCTCTTCCTCTTTTTTGTTGTGCTCCACAGATTCCGTACGGACGACATGGAGGTGACTTGGAGGGATTAATTGAAGCAGAGAGAACACAATTCCTGTTGTTCACCGAAGTTGGCGAACCACCCGATATATTATCTTGTATATCTTTGTTTTCATGAAATAAACTGTAATATTCCATTAACTTTATTGCAGTTAAAGGTTTGGTTGAGTACTTGACAATAAGATAATAGATTTGAAGCTTTCGTGACTGCAGGAATTACTCTTTGGTTCTTTCGGTAAAGTCACGTATAAAGAAAATAAATTTAATAATAGAATACAACTTTTCGATTGCAACACAAGCAACCATCATCAGGTAAAAATGAATGAGAAAACAAACATGGTAAACTGAGAAATATAATGCAATACAACACAGCTAACACAACAGTCAACACCCTACCTGGTTGATTACGTTCTTCCAAAGATTGCTAAATTTGAGAGACAAAACACAGACACGGAGACACATAGACACACAAGCAGAGAGGGACACACTTAGACAAACAGAAAGACAACACCTCAGTGTCGAAGCCCTAAATATAGAGGGGGGTGGGGCAGAGAGAGAGGGGGAGTGGGATTGGAGTAGAGAACAATGAGAGAGTTGTGTGAAATTCCTGCCCATAGCGGCCGGAGGAGAGACAATGGACTTATACACAAACAAGCACAGCAAAATTTAGAGAGAGAAACAGGAAGTTTGAGAAAACAAATGTAAAAATTAGGAAGTGTAATGCAATGCAACACAAGAGTCTGTTAACACACAGGTAACGCATAGCCTGGTTAATTACATTCTTCCAAAGATTGCTAAATTAGAAGTTGCATTGCATTACACGTCTAATTTTACTACATTTGTTTTATTTCGATTTAAAGCTTTCGTGACTGCAGGGATTCATCTTCTTGGTTCTTTCTGTAAAGTCACATTCAGACACTGTCTTTCCGACAGACCTGTTCTTCACCTGAGGACGGCTGCTTGCGTTGTGGCCGAAACGTCATGAGAATTATTTAATGTTTTATTTTTATTATTTTATTATTTCCCTTCTACGTGACATTACATTTGTTTTCTCAAACTTCCTATTTCTCTCTCTAAATTTTGCCACGCTTGTTTGTTTATAAGTCCATTGTCTCTCCTCCGGCCGCTATGGGCAGGAATTCCACACAACTCTCTCATTGTTCTCTACCCCAATCCCCCCCCCCCCTCTCTCTCTATTTAAGGCCTCGACACAGAGGCGTTGTCTTTCAGTTTGTCTAAGTGTGTCTCTCTGCGTCTTTCTCTGCCTGTGTCTCCGTGTCCGTGTTCTTTCTCTCTCAAATTTAGCAATCTTTGGAAGAACGTAATCAACCAGGTAGGGTGTTGACTTGTATTAGCCGACTCTGTGTTGTATTGCATTATATTTCTCAGTGTACCATGTTTTTTTTCTCATTCATTCTTACCTGATGGTTGATTGTGTTGCGATCGATACGTCGTATTCTATAAAAAAAAATTGCACGTGACTTTACCGAAAGAACCAAAGAGTAAGAAAATAATAGTTATACAGTGCTTCAGAGAGCACGGTGGTGTTACACTGTTTGTATGGAACAATATTAAAGTTTGGTTTGCAACTGGGATTAAACCAGGGGCATTGGCCTCTCTGTCACCTGCCAGTGCACGTGATGTTGGTACTTTTGTTGCTGTTGGTTTATGGTGATAATTGTATTAGTGGTTACTAGTGATGATAGCAGTGATAGATTTGGTGGTAGTGTTTGATGTGGTGATGATGCAGGAATGTGCCAGTAGGAGTAGTGGATGTAGTTGACATGTTGAAAGTTGTGGTGGCGATGGTGGTATGAAAGTGGCTGCCACGGATCTAGTGGTGGTGGAATTATTTTGAATCTGGGCGGCAAGAGAGCATCAGGCCCAAGTGATATCAAGTCACCAAAGAGGGTCCACATGAGTTATGGGGAGACAGAAAACCTCGAACTTGCCCCACCACCTTCCCAGTCAGGTCAATCCCACACCCTTGTCAATAACACATCAGCCAGTGATCCATTATACTTGTGTCAGCGAGCACAATTGACTAATCATCCCATGGACATTCCTCAACACAAGCCAATCGCTAAAAGCACATGCATTTTCATTGGTATTGACCAAATATCCCATTGCTGAAATATTACCTGCAAATTACTCAATTGGGTTTACTCATGGAAACATCGTCCCCCACTACCTGTGGCACCTTGAGACATTGTGAAAGGTGTCGAATACGCGCAAAATGTTATTGCAAAAACTTGGCAGGACCAAAGTTTAAAAGTCTCGACTCGGGCTTCCCTGAGTAAACAAGTGTAATACGAGAGTTCACTGGCGGTCGCCGGTCAGTGGGATAGACTCCGCCATCAGCCAATCAGATGGATGCGCCAAATTCAAGGGCGGAGCTCAAGGGTTCTTGTGGGTAACCATCCAGAAGGTTCGTGAGGGGGCGTGGCTATAGGCAGGGCTTGGTGACGTGGATGAAGGGTTATAAGGGGAAGCAGCTCGGGGTCAGTGTGTAAAGTCTGGAGGAAAGTCCACGTCTGGCGCCTCAGGCACGCCAGCGGCCACGTGTCGGGCCAGAGGCTGTCTCCTTGCGCGTCGTCTGCCAGCGGGAGCGTGAGCGAACTGCGCGGAGCGACAACATCTAACGCGCGGAACGAGAGTGGAGCGGTGTCGATGTGAAGAGAACGCAGAGCTGTCCAGCCAACCAGAAAAAGAAAATACACGAACTACAGATCGTTGTTGAAGTGCTTTATTACACAAGAGTAATAAAAACTGGCACTCTAACCTCAAACAGCGCAGAAAAACTACTAACAGTTTCTGTAACGAGGACTAATGTTTGTAATATAATGCCTCTAACATGTATGTTGAACTTCTTTCGCACGGTACGTAGCCAACCGACCTTTGACAGTTGAAAGCATGAAACAATTATACAAGCGATATGTAGTGAGTGGTCAATCGCTGTCTCGCACTGGGCACGGCGGTAAGCCTCGGCGTGTAACCCACATCGTAAGTTTCCGCTGTCGCTGCTGCTGTGTACACACGGAGAGAGAACGGTGTCCTTAACACCACTCGATGTGCTTCTGCGGCCGTCTGGAACGCTCTTCTGATAGGAAACCACTGGAGCTATCCACTTAAATCCAGACTGAAAACTAATTTCTTTATAATTGCTTTTT
The DNA here is from genome assembly GCF_964198595.1 of Lampetra fluviatilis. Taxonomy (NCBI): domain Eukaryota; kingdom Metazoa; phylum Chordata; class Hyperoartia; order Petromyzontiformes; family Petromyzontidae; genus Lampetra; species Lampetra fluviatilis. The sequence continues at coordinate 14,022,539 of NC_136291.1, read as the reverse complement.
GTGTTAAATTTGTTCTTCGCTCGCACCTCCGATGCCCATGATTGGCTACGTACTTTGGGAAATAAGTTCAACATACATTCACTCGGGTGCTCCCCACCCACCACCCTTGCTATGATGAAACTTGTTTATTCAGAAAAGCCAGAAAGAGTCTCAAGAGTTTTTCAGGAAGTTCTTGCCAAGTGTTCACATTTGGCGATGAAGTTTGTGTGCCACACCAATTAATTAATTATTTTAAAGGTTAAATGTTGCATTATGTTTTGGCCAATACCGGTACATTTTTTACGTCATTTTGGATGTAGCTATGGGAGGAAACTGGCAGAAATCTCTTGCAGAACAGGGGGAGAGAACATACAAACTCCACATGGAAAGACACCCGAGTCAGGAATCAAACTCGGGCTCTTCTTGCTTTGAGGCACAAGCGTTACCACTGCGCCACCCTGCCCGCCCTTGTAAACAAAGTAACACTCGTAATGCCGTACACTCAGGGGGCAGCGGTAACTCAGGCCACATGTTTGAAGGCCACATTTCACAAGATGTTTTCTTTAATTAACAAAGCTTCACACGGATGTCACTCACAACCCACGAGTTGCATTTTTCTTTCAGCCAAAAATACACGCATATGTATATGAAATACCAAATGCCAACGTCTGGTATTAACCTTTTTTTAATTACAGTATCTCTTAAATCTAAGTTTATCAACAACAATGAAACGGAATGTTGATTTGATTGAGGTTACGCCAGGTTGTATTGTCTCAGATTTTCCTGCAAGCAGACTGCTTTCTCATGACACACAGTGAGTGAGCACGCTGCGATTCAGTAGAATGGGGAAGCAGCGAGCGGTGCTTGCATTGACCGCGCAGAAGATTCCTAGCTTTGCTCGGGATCAGTCTCTTTCATCCATGGCCGGCGCACTTCGGGTACACACAGTGACACCCCCCCCCCCCCACCTTGTCCAAGGCCCCACGGCCCAACAGGCCGCACGCAGCCGCGCGGGGGGGACACCCTGTGCCTGCTCACGCCGTGTGGGCCATATTGGGCGGCACGGACCCAGGGACTGTCGCGCCACTCGGGGCTGGGACGCGCTGCCCGCCACTTGTGCCCGAAATGGCCGCAGCTTCCTCTCTGCCGGCTGCCGCATCCAAAGAGGCGTCGTTTTCCTGAACTGCAGACTTGTAAGGGACGCAAACATCGCCTTGTGTTTGTTTATGCAAAAGAGCCTGAGTGTCGATCATCATGAGATCTTCATCCGCAACAGAATCTTTTGGGAATTCATCTTCACAATGCGCAGAAGAGGACTGGTTTGTGGGCGTGCTGACAGGTGGGGTGTGAGGCCTTGGTGAGGCTGCGTGCGGCTTTATATGCAAGATGGTGGGTGGATTAGCCTGTGGGCTGGTGTGTGGACTGGCATGTGGGTTGGCGTGTGACGGCCCGATGCTGCTTTCACAGTCGCCACGTACGTAGCGTGGCGCACGGAAGGCTCTCCGGGCCACTGGCGTGGAGGTCGCGACGAGGGGAGACACGGGCGGAGGTGAATGGATTCCGTTCAGGTAGCTCAGGCTCCTCTTTCTTTTTTCCTGAGCAAGATCATTAAAACAGTCGCGACTCATCAATGTGGCACAATGGTAACACTCGTGCCTCACAGCTAGAAGGACCTGAGTTCCTATCTGTGTGCAGTATGTTCTCCACCTGTTCTGCGTGGGTTTCCTCTGGATTTTCTGATGTCCTCCCATAGATAAAACATAAATAAACCACAGAATGTAACCGGTATTGGCCAAACATTCCAATGCTGAAAAATGAACTGCAAACTACTACATTGGAAATTACACTCTTTGGTTCTTTCGGTAAAGTCACGTAGAAAATAAAATCAAATAATAATAGAATACGACGTTTCGATTGCAATACAAGCAACCATCAGGTAAGAATTAATGATAAAAAACAGACACGGAAACAACATCGGCAGACACATGCAAAGAGAGGCACACAGAAAGACGATCTGAGAGAGACACACACCAAGACAAACGGAAGGACCTCAAATCTGTGCCGAGGCCTTACTAGAGAGAGGGGGGAGGGGCCGGGGCAGAGAGAGGACTGGGGAGGTGGACAGACGAGGGGACCAGCGGACAGACGAGGGGACAAGGAGGGAGCAGCGTGGAATTCCGGACCACAGTGGCCGGAGAAGAGACAATGGTTTAGAGCAAGAAAATCGAAAGTTTGAGAAAGCAAATTTAGTAAAATTAAGAAGTGTAATGCAATGCAATGCAGAGAGTCGGCTAACACACAGTTAACGCATAGCCTAGTTGATCAACGTTCTCCCAAAGATTGCTAAATTAGAAGTAAAATGTGAGTTGTGAGAGGTGGTTCAAACTAGATTCTCCTTTCTTGTCTGTTCCACACTTAACTTCTAATTTAGCAATCTTTGGAAGAACGGTAATAAACCAGACTATGCGTTAACTGTGTGTTAACCGACCCTCTGTGTTGCAATGCATTACACTTCTTAATTTTATTAAATTTGCTTTCTCAAACTTTCGATTTTCTTGCTCTAAACCATTATCTCTTCTCCGGCCACTGTGGTCCGGAATTCCACACTGCTCCCTCCTTGTCCCCTCGTTTGTCCGCTGGTCCCCTCGTCTGTCCGCCTCCCCAGTCCTCTCTCTGCCCCGGCCCCTCCTCCCCTCTCTCTATTTAAGACCTCGGCACAGATTCGTTGTCCTTCTGTTTGTCTTGGTGTCTGTCTCGCTCGGTGTGTCTTTGTGTGCGTCTCTCTCTGCATGTGTGTCTGCCTATGTTGTGTCCGTGTCTGTGTTTTATCATTCATTCTTACCTTATGATGGTTGCTTGTGTTGTAATCAAACGTCGTACTCTATTATTTGATTTTATTTTCTACGTGACTTTACCGAAAGAACCAAAGAGTAATTCCTTCAGTCACAAAAGCTTCGAATCGAGTTTGGTGTTACACAATGCAGCAGCAGCATCACCCCCCTGCTGCAACAAAAACTTTGTAGAACCCTCAGCGAGGCTCTCGTGGGTAAACTCGTTGTTACATTATTACTCGTGTAGAGGGCGCAGGACCTACCAGGTTGATGGAGGCTGGGCTGATGGAGGTTGGGCTGGCTCTGGCGGCCGCGGCGCTGCTGCCGCTGCGCTGCAAACCACCGCCGCTGCGCTGCAAACGGCCGCCACTGCCGGGGCTCGGCTCCTCCAGCTGTGCTCCAGGCCCCAGAAGCTTCTCCTCTACCTCCTGAACAAAGCTCTTCACATCCTGTATGGACATGGCGTGACACAAAGTGGACACGGCGTGACACAGAGCGGACACCGTGGGATGCAGCGTAACGCAGTGTGGACACAGCATGACACAGCATGACACGGAGCGGACGCAGTGTGACAGTGAGGACACAGCGAGGACACAGCGTGTGACACAGCGAGGACACAGCGAATAAAGTGACATTGGTCGCTCTGATGTTAGACGGTGTGGGCACTTCCGGATACTGCAGCAACTTCAGCAGAGAGGTGATGCGTCTTTATTTGCATCAGAATCACCTGTTGTTATCTATATTCGGTACCATTACATTGCACCCATTGGCTCATAGGTAAATCAAAGTCCAAGCGATTTCCTGCTCAAATGAGCATTGACGCGGTGCTCATCTGTTTACAGCCTTGAGGCAGTGGTGGAAATTCCACATGCCGATGGCAGGAATGAGTTTACATATACGACAACCACTCGAATTCCCCACAGACCAATATAATTGTATCAACCCAGTAGGCACGAATGGCTGAGCCGACCTACCCCGCAGGAGTCAGACTCGCGAGCCACCCGCCCGCTGCCGAGCGGAGCAAGATGTTATCTACCTCGCCTGGTATACAGGAGGTCGTGGGTTCTATGGCGACACCGACTCCTGCTGTATATTTGGAGTTTGCATGTTCTCTTTGTGGTCACGTGCCTTTTTTCCCAAGACATCTGGTTTTCCCTCCACATTTAGAAGTAACGTGCTTTTAGAGTATTTGGCTGAAATAAATGTCTAAATGATAAGCCGCTTCGTTGAGCTATCGTTTGTGGCCAGCTCGCTTCTGATAAAGAGCTGGTAAAATTTAAAAAAACGTTTAGAATTTCTCCACAACTCTGGATGTCACCTGATGAAACTGGTTGTAATTGCTGGCGAAACGTCGCAGTACTAGAATTGTAAATGTTGGAGGTTTACTCTCCAACACACCGATGTGCTGAACTAGTCACTAATTGGCATGTTTTAATCTTGATTTGAAGCTTTCGTAACTGCAGGAATCCATACTTTGTAGTTCTTTCGGTAAAGTCACGTAGGTAGAAAAATGAAATAAAACTAAAAAATATATCACGACGTTTCGATCGCAACACAAGCGGTCGTCTTCAGGCGTAAAACATAATCCAGCAGTGTAACTGCTGAACCAACGAGAGAGCTGTTACAACAAGAGGTTATTTATGTGGCGATGGGCAATCAAGGTGCCTCTGCATTAACGGGCTGGGGTCTCACTAACGCGGCCACCTCTGCTCCCTTAACCTCGATTTATCGATGGTTCTGGCTGTGTGATGGGCTTTGTGTCTCACTAGCGTGACCACCGTTGCGGTTGTTCTCTTGCGTGAACACGCTTGCCTCTCACAGCGCAGTTGGCAGCGCCACAGCTTGTGTTACACATAGACATGACATTAACTTGCTAATCCCCCTAATCTCCCTGCCTAATCTCTCCCCCAAACATAGTGCTAATCTCCCATTAACACTGCTGTTGTGCACATATGCGGTGACGATACTCTTATGCGCACCAGAAGCTCATTTCATGCTAATCTCTCTCCCTAATCTCTGTCTCCATAATCTCCGCCATGAACACAACTGATATGCTTGCGTCCGGGGATGGCATGTTTTGTTTACGTGACAAACCTTACTAATTGGTTGCGTCGGCTGGTGGTGGCTTTAACGACACTTTTATGTTTACGCGATCTAACCCAAAAACATCTCTTATGGAGTTTATAGTTTAGTTGAGTACGCCTCACGCCGGTACGCCACCCTCGCGCCGCTTTACCGGAACGGCGGCTCTCAGGGCAGAATGTCTGTGGCGCAGATGCTGCTCCTTGGGGTTGAGGGAGAAGCTGGAGAGCTCCCCGGCAAACAGCACGGGGGTGGCGGTGCCAGCGCGTGGCGCTCCCGCCGGCCGCCACTGCAGGTTGGTGATGGCGAGGATAGCCTGCGGGCGCACCAGCTCCTCGGCCGCAGCCACGGCCAGGCCGCCCCAGATGCGCACGTTCGCCAGCCGCCGGCCCTCGTCGGCCAGGACCACAGTCTGAGTTCCTCCCCCTGCCGGAGCCGGCCATGAGGAGCAACGGTGGAATCAACAAACACCAAACGCTGCCTGTTAGTAACAGTAATCATCCGGACTCAAAATCTAAACGAAACTTTTTATATTTTACCAGCTAAGGCCCAATGAGCTATGCAGCTCTTTTTAAAAAGAGACCTGGCCACAAATGATAGCTCAACGAAGTGGCTTAACGGTCCGTTGTCTCTCTCTCAAATTTAGCAATCTTTGGAAGAACATAATCAACCAAGTAGGGTGTTGACTGTTATGTTAGCCGACTCTCCGTGTTGTATCGCATTAGATTTCTAAGTTTACGAGGTTTGTTTTCTCTTTAATTTGTACCTGATGATGATTGCTTGTGGTGCAATCGAAACATCGTATGCTATTATTTAATTCAATTTCTTTCTACGTGACTTTACCAAAAGAACCAAATAGTAATTCCTGCAGTCACGAAAGCTCCAAATCAAGCATTAGAATGATTTGCTTACAAACAAGCTCTACATGCCATTAGAACTGCAACAACAAATGAAAATGTGTTTTTAGATGCCCTCTGCGTGTACCTGAATCGTTTGTTCAATAAATACTTTTGGAGAAATGTTTGAAAGTGTTTTAAAACTTCGCACAGGGCATGGAGGTGCGTGTGCGCGTACCTGCCAAGCTTTGTATGGAGATGACGATGCCGACAACGTCTAGCTCCGAGTATGGGGGCCAGAAGTCGGGCAATGACAAATCGAAGAAGGCCACAGCCTGCCTTGGCTGGTAGATGGTGCCTATCAGCGCATCTGAAGCCTGGGCCACGGCGATGGAAGGATGGAATGCATTAAATTACAAATCACCTCAGTTTTTTATTTTCCTTTGTCTCTTTTCCAAACAACTGTGGTCATGGCCCCACGTCACAAGACGAAGGAACGTCCATTCAGAGAAAACACCCAACAAAACAAAATCTTATCGCTACACTCGTTTACTCAGGAAAGCCTCACCTAGGCCAAATACTCTCATTGAGGAGGGTCCTCCCAGCGGAGGATGACGATGGCCGTTTCCCAATCAAGTAACGTGCGAGTCGATTTTGACCTGTAGGTACGTACGTCGCGCCGTACGTAGCCAACCGTGCTAATGGCAGGTGCAGGAGAAAAGACTTGTTGGAATGACACCACGGGATAGTAAATGCCCACTGCGAGTGAAGCAGACAATAGTGGCAAGGCATTTTATGGTTACTACAACCGCAGTAAAAACCAGGGTGGTCGCCGGATTCGAACCACAAACCCCTGTGTCACGGCCCCGGTTCAATGCCGACTGCTTCTCAAGCATTAAGCGCTGCAAAAGTAGCCAAACAGATTGCACTGGACAGAAATCTAAGCACTTGGATTATGTTTGATGCGATGATGATCACACGGTTTGGGAAAACTATACTAACTTTTTTTTTATTTACCAGGTCAGGCCCACTAAGCTATATAGCTCTTTTTCGAATACGACCTGGCCACAAATGATAGCCCAAAGAAGTGGATAATCACGTGGAAATATATAGCAAGGCAAATACTTTAAACGCATGTTTCTAAATGTAGAGGGTAAAACCGGAGGATTCAGAGAAAAATCCACACGACCATTGGGTTAGAGAGAGAGAGAGAGACGCCGCAAACTCCAAATATACAGGAGGCATCAGGGTCGGGATCGAATCCACGACCTCCTGCAAAGCAGGTGAGGTAGTAAACATCTCGCCACCGTGGCACCCCCACGCCTCAAAAGTCATCTCTAGCTACCTGCATTTGCTGGTACTTGGTCTTCTTGGAGGATGCAAGCTGCACGTCTCCAGCGTCAAGATGCCCTCTGCCCTGCGACGCGGCCAAGTGGTGAATGCGGAAGCGCAGCCCCTCCCTGAGCAAGCAGTGCAGCTCCGGCACTGGCCTCCAGATGCTCAGTATGTTCCCTGTGCGGTCACACACACAGTCCCAATGCAAAACCAATTGGCAAGGTGGCTCGTATTCGGCCACTCATTACACACTTCATGCACGTTGTGCCTGTAGACTAAATTAAGTCGACGTGATACAAATGTAATAAGAGCCATGTATGGCTCACGTGGCGATCGGCTTGCCGGTCCCGCTTTGTAGCCAATAAGGGGAGCGCCAGGGAGCATGGCCTCGGCGTGATCACGGCATGTTAGCTGGGGTCATTGGCTTGGCCAATCTGGGCCTCAGCTAATGGGAAGCCGGATCAGAGGCGTGGTCCCGGGATTGACGGGGAATGATCTGGAACGGGCTAAGCTGACTACGGAGGATTGGCTTAGGGGTACCACGTGACCGAGGGATGAAGAGGGGGAGAGACGAGGGAGTCGGGAGGAGACCTAGGAACGAAGAGAGCAGGAGCCACGCGCGTACGGGGCTCGGGGTGCCACGTGCGCGAGCGACTTAGCTGGTTGTCTGCCCGCTTCCCGTTGCCTGTCAGCAACGGGGAGTGTGTGTAACTGTGGAAGTGAAAATAAAGGACTGATTCCAAGAGCCGTCTCGAGAAGGTTTATTACACAAATAACGGTTTTGCAGGTTGGGCTGCAGGTTCGGCGTTTCCCCTCTCAAGCTCTCACCATGCGCAACTGCGGGCAGAGTTCAATTGAGCTCCGGAAGAAGCCCGAAGCGGTGCGCAGTAACAGCCGCTGGGGACGACGTCATAACTCGCGCTGCACCAGCCAATCGGCTACCAAGAATACAACCCCACGTAATGTGGCCACCACGCCAGTCACTCACGCAACGTTGCTATGACGACACGATTAGTCTATTGTTAGATATAACATAGACGTTGTCACTGGCGTGGGTGCCCACTCATCCCTGTCTCCGCGCAATCACACAGATCCCAACTGCATTGGTAAACTACGAGGTCTGGACATGGTGAGCCCAAGTCACTTTTTCGGCAGGGAGGAATAACAAAGTCCAATCAAAAATATCACTTGATACAGTAGACGCATTGACAACGACGAAACTATCACGAAACCCTCACTGGTATCTGGATTAAGTGAAAACAAATGTCAGAACGACACGTACATATTCACCAGAGCTTATCTGCCATACTACGTGAGAGAAAAATTTCACCACAGGACCAAAAGCATGTTTGTTTCGAGGGCCAGGCATTGTGATACCGTTAAGTTGAGGCGACGCTCACCGTTATTCTGCATCACGAGACCCAGCTGAGCATACGAGGGCCCAAGTGGACGCACCAGGCGGGCGTTAGTACCTGCCGTGTGCGACCTTCCACGGTCGTCTCCGTAGCTGGCGACCCGCAGCTTCCACAGCGCGCAGACGTCCCTCTGAGTGCCGCCGCTGGAGCCGTCCGCGGAGGAGAGGGCCTTGCGCAGCTCGGCCTGCATCTCGGTCCTCTTCTGGTCGGCCAGGCCCTGCCGGTGGCTGTACAGGGTCCTTGCCTGCTCATGACTCAGGCACGACTGCAGCCCACGTTAATTCAACAACACACACAGCGGTGTGCAGCAGTGCACGTAAAATAGCTCTCTGCGTTATCGAGAGCACCAGCTCAAAATAACTGAATTGTGTGGCCATTTTGTCGCCTAGATCACCAACTCAAAGGGTTGGGAAATGCAGCCGACCACCAGGCAGCAATGAAACAAAGACAAAACTGAACGAGTTTAGCCCTCATTTTGACTCATCAGTACGGTACAGACATCAATGTTCGCTGCCGCCACATGCCTCTAGGAGCCCCATATATGGACAGGATTTGGACCGTTACACTATGGGGACCCCTTTAACGCTTGGCCAACGGCAACTAGAATTCACATTTTCCTGTGGTCATGGTGTGTTCGTCATTGACAGATGTAAATAGTCGCAACCCAAAAACGTGGTGGCATTCATCACGAGCAGGCCACAGAAGACAGTGCTAAGAAAAAGGCTTGGCAATGAACGGCAGTGGAATTCCGAGCTCGGGATAAACAAATCTGGAGTGAAACTACGTCAGCTATCACACACCCAACAAAACACAAGACCAGACATAATTTACAAGTTGAATATTTTCCAAAGAATGGTGGCAATCCCTGCGGGCCATACCGTGTTCACGTCATAATTACTGCTCCAGAGAAATGCAATCGGGGAGTGGACTAAGATTGTTGCTTCTTCGTGACCAACAAGACGCTCAAACTACACACAGACACCAGAAATTCAGTAGCTCTGCGATATTAATAACAATTGGTTTTTACACGTTCATTACCTCCACATAGCAAGGATCCACTGAGTCCCTTATAGCCTCATAAAGTTCTGCTCCGTCTTGCAGGGCCTGGATCTCCGCCATGCTCTTCCTTGGTTTATTTCTGTCCCGTCCTTTTCTCAAACAATGACAGTCATATCAGTGTTATTGTTGTTCCGCACATTGACCCAGGAGAGCCTCAATTAGTCTCAAAACTCACTTCCATTAGACCCACGACCAGACCAGCTTCCATTAGACCCAGGAGCCAACCTGCTTCCATTAGACCCACGACCCGACCTGCTGACATGAGACCCACGACCCGACCTGCTTACATGAGACCCACGACCCGACCTGCTTACATGAGACCCACAACCCGACCTGCTTACATGAGACCCACAACCCGCCCTGCTTCCAATAGACCGACGAACCAAACTGCTTCCATTAGACCCATAACCCGACCTGCTTCCATTAGACCCACAACCCGACCTGCTTCCATTAGACCCGCGACCCGACCTGCTTCCATTAGACCCACGACCCGACCTGTTCCCATTAGACCCACGACCCGACCTGTTTCCATTAGACCCACGACCCGACCTGCTTCCATTAGACCCACGACCTGACCTGTTTCCATTAGACCCACAACCCGACCTGCTTCCATTAGACCCACGACCCGACCTGTTTCCATTAGACCCACGACACGACCTGTTTCCATTAGACCCATGACCCGACCTGCTTACATGAGACCCACAACCCGACCTGCTTACACGAGACCCACGACCCGACCTGTTTCCATTAGACCCACGACCCGACCTGCTTCCATTAGACCCACGACCCAACCTGCTTCCATTAGACCCACGACCCGACCTGCTTCCATTAGACCCACGACCCGAACTGTTTCCAATTAGACCCACGACCCGACCTGCTTCCATTAGACCCACAACCCGACCTGCTTCCATTAGACCCACGACCCGACCTGTTTCCATTAGACCCACGACACGACCTGTTTCCATTAGACCCATGACCCGACCTGCTTACATGAGACCCACAACCCGACCTGCTTACACGAGACCCACGACCCGACCTGCTTCCATTAGACCCACGACCCAACCTGCTTCCATTAGACCCACGACCCGACCTGCTTCCATTAGACCCACGACCCGAACTGTTTCCAATTAGACCCACGACCCGACCTGCTTCCATTAGACCCACAACCCGACCTGCTTCCATTAGACCCACGACCCGACCCACGAGCGGCTCAAGCCCGACGTGAAGCCGCTGTTAGAGGCCAACCCGGAGCCGCGGCGGCGATGACAAGTGCGGCTGTGAGAGCCCTACCCTTGTGCCGCTCGTCCAGGTCGTTCTCCAGCCGAGCGTAGAGGCTCTCCAGCGCTCGCTGCTGCTCGTCGCTTCTCCTGCGCGCCTCCCGTTCCTCGGCGCGCTCGCTCCGGAACACGTAGGCCCCACTCGCCAGCTTCTCCATCCACTACAAAAGCACCACCGACAACACTTTGTCATCGATATCGTCACCACGTTTCTGTTTGATCACAACTGTCGACGCTCTTGGGCAGCTGTACAGTGGGAAGGCTCCCGTCTCACAGCAACAAGGGCCCTGGGTTGGATTCCCGACTCGGTTTCCGTTCTGTGTGGAGTTTGCACGTTCTCCCCCTGCGCTACACGAGTTCTATTGTCTTTGAGTAGGTGAGCGACGGAGTGGGTGAGCGAATGGGTGAGTGGTTGGGTGAGTGAAGGGGTGAGTAAGTAGGTGGGTGGTTGAGTGAGGGGGTGAGTAAATAGGTGAGCGAGTGTGTTGTTTAGCCCTGCAGTGTGGTGGTTGAACGAAGTGTGGATGAGACGAACCAGTCAGTGTTTGGTAGAAAGAGTCCTCAACGTGGGTGGAGGAATCGTCGAGCGAAGCTTAAAGGAACAGTAACCACGGTGACAAGGAGGCTACTGACTGCCAATGAGCAAGTGACTGGCGCCCAGTAGCGGTGGTTACTGCTCGGCTGCCCAGCGCTGGCTGCTGCGAGCCTACGGGCAGGGGTGGTTGGCGGTGAGCATTACCTGCAGGGGGTAGACGCGCAGAACCACCACGTCCACGCAGCCTACGGCTCCGCCGTGCGCCAGCAGCGAGGACACAGCCAGGGGGAAGGGCCCCGGGTTGCGATAGAAGCCGAGGCGGACATCCCACCTCGCCCGCCTCGTGCTGTTTGCGCAGATCTGAGCAGAGAGGGCACAATCATAATAATAATACAATCCCTTCTTCTATTAACGCCACGTGTTTTCAAAACGCGAATTGGATATAACGCGATGAATGTATTAGGGAACACATTTTTATAATGCAGATGCGAATTGGACATAACGCGATCGAGTAAACGGAGCTACGTCGCGTGAGTATAAATAAGCAGTCGTATGGCTGCCTGGGCATAGCATCACACAAAACGGGATGCTGCTAGATGCTTCTAGATGCTACCCACGCACACCTCAGTCTTTATTCAGCCTGCGTACGCATCTCACGTGTTATCGCGGACTGTACTTTACCCTATATTATTTATTATATCGCAATTTTCCCAGAAAGAAGTGTTCTTCAGGAACGCCACTGCCACGTTATAGGAGAACAGACTGTACTTTATCTGTGTAAAGCGTGATTCCTGCTTAGAACATCCCACATGCGGCGGCGGTGCCGCCATCCGGCAGTAGCGCATTCGCCGCTTGTTGCAGAGGCTCTCCAATCTATTCCGGCGGGCCGCCTCCGGTTAATGCTGCCAGGTGCATTAACGGTAAAAAGCTACGCTCCATCTGCTTTACGGTGCCCATTAAATATCGCTTGACATAGTTCGCCAACAGGAGGTCGTCGTGTGTGCCGGCGTCACGATCCACAATGGAAATTCCTTAGTTTAACACGTAGGATTTCGCGACCAGTATTATTCATAATAAAGGTTTTTGGGTTAGATCGCGTAAGTATGTGTCGCAACCCTCCAACCACCCGACAGGGCCAATCAGTAGGAAATGTGAAAATCAGTAAGAAATGTGTCACGTTAACAAAACGCCAATTAGTTACCGGTGTGTTTGAAGAGTGAATTCACAACATTTACAAATTGAGTTGTACGACGTTTCGCTGGAAATTAAATCCAGCATCTTAGGACTATTTGCTAGAATAGTGAAGCCATCCACCTGCTTCCGGTCTTAAATAGTGCAGGACGACGTCATCATTGAACCCCATCAAGTTTCGAGATCAGAGGCGGAGGTGGGGGGTATTGTAATTATATAATAGATTAGTAATCAGTTAATTAGTATGTGATTCCTCGATAAAGAATTGTAATATGTATTGTGTATTACTTAATAATACGCTTCCAGGCTGCACTAAGCCTGTAGCTATCAGAGCAGTTAAAATTATTTGTATTTCTCTCAATTTCGATGGATTCTCTAATTAGTCTTGGCCAGAAATTATTAGTTTTACATAACACTTCAACGTTATCAAAATCAATTGAGTGTCCTTGTTGGCAAGCATGTTCTGCCACTGCTGACAGTTGTGTTTGAGAGAATTGAATGTTGCTTTGGTGTTCTTTTAGTCTTACGCTAATGTTACGTCCCATCTGTCCAATATAGCATTTACCGCATAAGCAATTGATCTGATATACAGGGGCAAGAGAGGAATTACCTCTCAACCTTCCACATCCGCATCCCCTCACACACCACGTGTTGTTTAGCTGCTGTTCTTTCTTCTATTTAAACTTAAACTATTTTTTAGCAGGTAAGACCCACTTAGCTTTCTAGCTCTTTTTCAGAAGCGATCTTAATGAAGTGGCATATCATGTGGAAATTTATAGCAGCCAGATACTCAAAACGCATGTTGATTCTAAATGTGGAGGGAAAAAACGGAAGGCCCTAGAAAAAATCCCTGTCACCATGGGGAGAGAGAGAACACGCAAACTCCAAATATACAGAACAGGTGTCACAGGGTCGGGATCAAACCCATGACCTACTACATCCTCGGCGAGGGAGTTCACATCTTGCCACCGTGGCGCCTTTTTACCATGGCGATCAACACTCTGAACGTGATCAAGATTTTTGGAGGCCAAATTTCCCCACTGGATGACCGCATCAGCGCCATCAGAATTCGAGAATTATCAGCTACGTTTTCAAAATATAGCCATCCCAGCAGAGGGAAACAATTTACTCCTCCAGGTCAACTCCTGGGGAACAAGTAAAGGTCGACTGGCAGTTAACTTTGTGAAACTAGCAAACACTGGCTGCAATGTATGCATGGATGTTGACCTTCTTTCGCCCCGTACGTAGTCAACCGTGCGAATCGAAGGTGCGGGTTAGGACAACCAAAATGCAATGTAGATTCCACTGAAGGCAATCGGAAATAATCCAAACATTGGACGTTTGCTTTTTCCGGATGTGGAAAGAATTAGAATGTGTCTGTAAAGTGAGCCCAATGTCTCCCCTCCTCTAAACCCAGGTGCACAGAGTTTGGGGACTTCTTCTGTCCACGGAGTGTCTGTGCCCCCCTTCCCCACGTCGTAGATCGTGCTCTGTACCGGACTCATGTTGAAATACAAGAATAAACTAAAATAAAGAATGTGATCCACGTGTGAACGATGCGGATTGGGACGCACCGAGCACAGAGCCGAGTAACATCACACACCTGTTCAATATCGTTCAAACAAAGCGGTCAGGAAGTCGAGGGGGCATGCGTGGATGTGACGAAGCCACACTCATCATACGTGCCACCCATCAGGAGCTGCGTCTGTTTTTCTCTCACTGTTATATTAATTTCTACTCTTATTACCTCACAATTAAAATATTTGAACAAATCAGCGCATGTACCACGAGTGCTACGTGTAATGTCACCAGTGCTGTTCTACCTCCATACAACCGTTGACGGACAGATTTTGATTGAAATCGGAGAGCATCACACTCTGTGAATGTTCCTTGTCAGTGAGGCTTTCCCGGGCTAACAAACAGTACAAACAAAATAATGGTTTTAGGCTGTTACGATGTAACATACACTTCTGTAACAAGCTTTAAGTCAAAATAATTGGGCAAAGTCATTGTTGAAAGAAAACATCAACTTTTACAGTTCATATTAACTCTCTCACGGCTCAGATGTAAATGTAGTCATTTGAAATTTACCCACATTAATAAAACAAAAATGTAAAAAAGGGGAAGGAGTGACGTGGGAAGGAGGCATTACCGCCTGCCTGTGTGCATTGTAACCATCAAGAGAGGTGAGTGACTTGAGAGTGAAAGTGCACGGCAGGGAAAGCACGAGACGAGGCCGGCACGATGCGGCCTGTAGCGGACCCGGGGAAGCCGCCATTGGGCTCAGGCTCGCGGCGACTCTCTCGCGGCGACTCCCTCGCGGCGACTCTCTCCCACCTTGAGCGCGAGCGAGGGGGGCGCCTCCAGAGGTGGGCAGGCCTCCTGCGCCCCGACGAGCTCCGCCCCATGAACGATCAGCTTGTGGCCGACGCGGACGCGGCCCTGCCTAGTCAGCGCGGCCAGCGGTGCATCCAGCAGCACGGGCAGGGCGTACCAGCCGTCCGAGAGCTCGAGCGCTAAACCCAGCTCGGGTGACCCCGGCGGCCCCGGCCCGGAGGCGACGTCTGCGCCCGTGAGCTTCGAGACAAGCAGCACAAGCGTACGCGAAGCGACGTCGTCGCGCTCCACTATCTTCCTGATGGCCGACCTCTTGCTGCCGTCCACCTCCACGTCGTACCTAAGGGCGCAGCACCCAGCTCCACATCAAAGGAAGTCCACTGTGTCATGTGTGATGACCAGGTTGCTTCTGAAAAAGCTCATAGTTCAGTGGACTTTATCTGGCAAGATGAAACAAAAATAGTTTAGATATATTTCCTATACTTTTCACTCTTATTGTGTTTTTGTATTATTTCTTGTTGTAACGTTCTGACCCATCCCTACTAGGCATCTGTGAAAAAGCTTGATAGCTTATCAGATCCCTCCCTTTTAATAAATATTTTGATTCTGACAAGCTTGGGCCTTTATTAGAATTATTGTTTTTCTTGCTTACCCAAGAAAAACTATTTTAGGAGCATCCTTCCAGGTTTTCAAATTAAGGGCTGATGTTGCTATGTGTAATCCCAAGTGAGTCATTTGCAGATTCTTTTTCAGCACTAGGGCAGGTGATTGGCCAGTGCCAGTTAGCGTATGTTTTGTTTAGCTATGCAAGGAACCCAGAGAACATGGAGGAAACCCATGCAGTTCTGAGGAAGAACGTACAAACTCCACCCAGACAGGAGTCTGATTCGAACTCGGGCCCTTCTTGCTGTGAGGCATGAGTGTTGACACTGCGCCACCCTGCCGCCCAATACATTGGGAGGACCTGTGGAATTGCACGCCTCACGTGATGTCATCCTCGCCTGGGCGGTTTTGCCGTTGACCGTGACCCAGTGCCTTTGAGTGCAATGCCCATGGGGCCAGTGAGGACGCAGTGTGGGCTGGGAGCTGGGACTTGGGAGCTGGGAGCTGGAGGCTGGGAGCTGGGAGATGGAGGCTGGGAGCTGGAAGCTGGGAGCTGACCTGAACTTGAGCTGCAGCAAAACAACCTCTGGGGTGAGGCAACGACCAGCAAAGTGGGCAGGGAAGGCGGCCTCCATGGCGGCCAGCTTCCACACGAGCCAGCGGTAATGATTGTAGGCCCACGCAGTGTCCACCAGCCCAGGGTCCACGCCCGGCGTGTCCAACAGCGCCCTGGTGCAGCACGTGCCACCCCACAGCAACGAGCATTCGTCAGCCTACAGTGCGCGATCACCCGATTTCTGACAGGAGCGGACGCTTGCTTTTGACAGAGCGCCCCTCACACCGCGGCATCTCACAGCGCTTCATACGCGATGAACAACTTGCATTACATCTCAACACATTTGAAAGGGCGTCCCCCAGTGGCAGCTGTCTCTGTGGGCGCAAGGTGATTTAGCACTTGACCTGCAAGCGGGCATTAGTCTGCCAGCCGGGGAAAATGATTGCTGCTGCTGTGTGTAATCCCAATTGAGTAATTTGTGGGCGATTTTATTACTTGGAAAATTTGAACAGAAACGCTGGCACACAATGACATACTCTTGTCTAAACACCATCAGGGGATCTTTAACGTCCACTGTGAGTGAACGGGTTGGTGATTGGATGAGTGGGTGAGTTAGTGACTGGGTGAGTGAGTAGGTGACTGGCTTGAATGGGTAAGTGATGATTGAGAGAGTGGGTGAGTGAGTGGATGAGTTGGTGAGTGAGTGGATGAGTTAGTGGCTGAGTGAATGGCTGAGTTAATGGGTGAGTGAATGGGTGAGTGGATGGGTGAGTAGGTGACCGGATGATTGAGTGACTGAGTGGTCGAATAACAGGTAACTGGGTGAGTTGGGTAGGTGAGCGAGCGGGAGAGTTAATTCTCTTCTCCCCTTCCCTGGCTCGGTGCTTCCCCATTCCCTCCCACTTTCCTCCTGTGTGTTGTTATGTCTCCGAGACGTCGGGCAGGCTACGGGGCGTGTCACCGACGCACGCTGCGGTCGCGGTTTGCCAACGGGGTCGTACTTGTAGAACTCCTCCTTGCCGGCGGTGCCCACGTGGTCGGGGACGAGCAACCCGCCGTCCGCCAGCCGGAAGCCGGAGCCCCCGCACACCGCCCTCCAGCTGAAATGTTGCTCGCAGCGGAAGCGGAATGCCTCAGCGGTGTCCGCTCGCACGTCCGTCACGCCGGCGCTGACCCCGCAGCGCAGCAGCTGGGAGGGCCCACGGCACGCACACGGCACCTCATCATCGAGCGGCGCTCTCACCATTACGAAAAGTGGCATGCATGTGAGTAGGAGGAGGCGGTTTCTCTTGTAATAACGTGAATTTCGCACTAATTTTGGGACGGTGACATGGCCCAGTGGTAGCGCATTCACCGCTTGATGCAGAGGCTCACGGTTTGAATCCAACAGGCCATCCTGGTTAATACTGCCAGCGTTTTAACTGGAAAATACTACTAGCCCACTGTGTGCTGGTGGCACGATCCAAAGAAAAAAAATAACCATGACTGCAAAATCCTGCCAGAACCCTCCTGAAAAAGTGAGGATTTCCTGGGTTAACAAGCATAACAAGAAAAGTATATAACGTTGAGATTCTTTGTTTTTTCATGACCATAAATGTCTATTATTTGAGACGTTATTTAAATTGTAATGTCACCAAATAACGTGAAGCTACATCTATATATAAGGGAAATTTGTGATTATGTGTGTCTGTTAAAAATATTTAACGTACTTCCCGACATGCAACAAACTTGAAATTTGCCATGTGGGTACTTTCCAGATTGTACACCATGCAAAAATTATAGAAATAGACTTTTGTGTTTTTTTTAGGGCATGGGGGGGGGGGCGCAATAATGCATATATTTTGCACGGCCAGTGAACTGTGACGTCACATCTGTGATGTCACCCGCATGCGGAAGCGTAATGCAGTGTGCCTGCTGATGTCACGCACCCCCCGCCCCAAACCCTCCGCGGGCAAAAGTGCCATACAAATGTGTTGCAGGTCTAAGGCGTTCTTCGCGGAGCATTGCGTTATTATTTCAGTCGTTTATTGCCGTACGCACCCTGAAAGTTGCGTGTGTCTGCTCAAGCGCGTGTATGTGTACCTATGGACGCGCATGTGTGTGTGTGTGTGTGGGGGGAGGTTCGGAGAGCCGTAAGGCGCTGCAAGGATGGGTGGTGGTCGCGGGTTGCTGAAGAGATGGAGTCTGCCTCAGTGGCCCTGTTCACCTTGGAGTGCGACAGGGATGTCCTCTGGCTCCCACATTATTTAACACCTATTTTGACAACGTAGTTAGTGAAGCCTTCAATAGCTGTACCGGGGGAATTTCCATTTGGTACAGATATAATGGGAGGCTGATCGACGCCCGGGTGCGATCAAGGGATGGCTCCCTATTGGTCAACCACGTTATGTATGCCAATGATTTGGTAATAGCTGCTCATTCAGAAGAGGAGTTGGAGACGCTGCTGCTGAGACTGGAGCGTGCCACTAAGAGGTGGGGCCTTACCATCAGCCCCACCAAAACTAAGCACCTGCCTGGGTATTTTGTACCATCGGACACTCCACCCCCACAACTCTCAATCGGTGATGGAGCAGTAGTGGAGAGAGTGGAGAGTTTCCCATACCTGGGCAGTGTGCTTATGACCGGCTCCAGTTTAACAGCAGAGGTCTCACTCCGAATCAGTCGAGCGGCAAAATCTTTTCATCGGTTGCGTAACGCTGTGTGGAAGCTACCTGGTCTGTCGCTCCGCACGAAGCTTCAGGTCTTCTCAGCCACGGTCATTCCCTCCCTTCTCTACACTTGCGAAACGTGGACCCCCCTAATGGAGCATCTTCGCCGGTTGGAAACATTTAGGCTGGCCTGCCTACGATCCATCCTGGGTTTAACCAGGCTGGATTGTGTGAGGAGCTCACAAATCCTTGAAAGATCTGGGCAAAGTCCCATCGGTGAGCTCCTCCGGCAGGCAAGGCTGCGTTGGCTGGGTCATGTAGCCCGCATGCCCAGCCACCGCATGCCTAAACAGTTTTTGTTTGGCCGGATCGAGGGGGCTAAACGGGCGCGGCACGGGCTAGAGAAGAGATGGAGTGATGTGGTACAGGAGGACGTGGAGCTGAGTGGACATGCCGATGACTGGTACCAGCGGTGTCAAGATTGGCCTCTGTGGAGGAGGCTCGTGAAGGACGCTATTGGGCAGTTGGAGGCAGTTGCCCTCCAACAACAACGGAGGGTGGAGGAGCGACGCTCACAACAACGAGCGGAGCGCCGGGTGGCTAAAGCACAGCAAGTTGGTACAGTAGGGGGCACAGGTGGTGCATCAGCCAGTCATCTCGGTCATGACGGTCAGTCGACCCGTGGCACCTGGGTCTGCCCCGTGACCTTCTGCCAGCGGGCGTTCGACACTTCACGTGGCCTCAAGGTGCACGTGGCCTGGCACAAGCGTCGTGGTGACGTCACCGCCACTTAGTGGCAAATGGCGGTTGTTGTTGGAGTGGTAGTGTAGTGGTTAGCGCGCTGCGCTAGGAACCCAGCGACCCGAGTTCGATTCCCGCTCACGGCCACCACTGGTGACGATTATTTTAACCGCTCCTGGGCCTCCCCTAGGTCGACTCAGCCTCAAACGAGTAACTGGTGTGGTGTGTGAACATCGCCACTAGGGAGACAAAGGCGGCCGGTCAAGGTGAATCCAAGTCCCGGGCAAAGCCGGGTAAAGCTAGTTGTATATAAAGTTACGTGCTCGTGGCACTGCTATGCAAGGACAGTCTGCCTCAGCAGCAGATCATGCTTTCCCACCTGATGATGGACGCTTGTGTCGCGCCTGAAACGTCGTGATTTATTTTATTTTATACCTACGTGACTTTACCGATATAACCAAAGAGTATGCAAGGGACTCAAGCGTAATTCACTTGGCGACAGCTATTTCAACAACGGTCGTGGAATCCTCCCTCTCGTGGCCGCGTGGGCAGCGGGCCCCGTGGTCACCCCCAGGGAAGTGGGCAGGGAGGGGGTGGCGGGGGGGGTGTGAGGGGGGGGTGAGGGGGGGGGTCCCCACGGCCACGTCCTGCGAGATTCCCCACCTGCTCGTGACCATGTAACCCCGGCGTGCCACCGCCGACGGCCGAGCGCAGGGAGACCCTGGCAGGCGCCGCGCCCCGTGCCGCCAGCAGGCCGCCGGGCAGCGCACGCTCCGCCTGCCCTCGCTTCTGGCTCACACGCAGCTCCTGCATCATGCGAGCGCTCTCCAACCGAGCCAGCCACTGGGCGCTCCCCACTCCTGCTCCACCGGGGCACAACAACAAACCAGTGCAGCCATCAGGGTTCGGCCCGCAAATCTCTGCAACAAACGGCGCATCTGCTACCACAAGGCTGCGTCCCGGCCCCAAGGAGTACGAGGCTGCTCAACGGACGGCACGCATCGTGAGGACTGCTTCTTAGTTTGTCATCTTTCCTGTGAGTAAATAACTTGTGTGATTTTGGTAGACTAATGTACATTTTCCTGCAATTGCTCGAGATTAAATCAATACAAACTTAATCAGATGCAGCCATAAAAAAATTCCCTATTTGCATTCAGCAATATAGCAAGTGCCGTCCGATGCAGCCGTATTAGACACGCAGGTACGTGGCGTCCAAGCAAAAGCAGAGATTTTTGTCAAGGGATTTGTGTTGCTCGTGAAGGTGGTCGCGTAGCCACGAGTTGCAAACAAACCGTCCTCGGCCGGGAGCGGCGGCGGTGATGCAGCACCGTCACGGCTCGTCAGCGGCGAGCAGCGTCCCCCCACGTGCTGGTCATCGCCGCCCACGACCCCGGGCTCGCCGCTCAACGTGGTAGGCCGCCCGGCGACACCGGGGAACCAGCCTCCGGATGGCGGCGTGTGGATGCCCGCAGATAAAGCGCGCACGCCCCGCGCTGCCGGCAAAGCCTTGGGCTGGGAGACGCGGAAGGGCGGCAAGAAGGCTCCGGCCTTGTGGCTGTGCGTGTGCGGGGCGCCCGATGGGCTCGCAGTGCCCTCGGCCAATCCCTGCTGCCGCTGCTGCCTCGTGTCGATCGCGGGAGCAGCCTGCTTCTGCTCCCTGGGGGCACGTCAAATGATAACGTAACAAATCATTGGATCAGGCCGTGTAATGATGTGGGCACATCCGTGTCGTTCAGACGCTCCGCTGTTAAAATTATAACGTCACGCGTACAGCCATTTAATGCGCCATCATTGTTTGAGCTCGCCAGTAATTTAAAGAATAATCATCAACCAAATGTAGCAATTCGAAATTATGTTCTGTTTGCAATTACACTAAGTATCTTCAGGGAAAGAAGAATAAATTCCAGGAAGTTAGAATAACTGTGCCACCTGAACCAGCTTCTTAAACAGGTGCATGACCTCACAGAAAAAAACAGGTCATTACCTGACGTCACGCAAATATTAAGCACCAATCATAACACTGGCTGTAGAAACCTGCGTGAGAAGTTAACAAATTATATGGTAAACAGTTTGCTGTCAGCAGATAATTCTTGAGGTGGCACTGAGGAGGTGATTGGATTTGGGGAAGCAACAGAGAAAGGTGCACCAGCAATCAAGATGAGAAGTGAGAAAGGCATCGATAAGGGTCTCAGATGTAGAACAATGTCTGCGCTGCATTGTGATGACACTCAACTACATCGTCAGTATTGCTCAAACACACAAGCACAATTCTCGATAAAAAAAACTGTAGAGGAGATTTATAGCTCATATTCTATAATTATGCAGCAATTATCATTCGGCCGTGTGAAAACAGGATTTCCCATGGCTTTACAATGCGCAGGAGACAATACAGTGGATAATGCAGACAGCCCTACCTGAGGTCGTAATAAGGACTTGAAACGGAAGGCCGCAACACGGTACCATGTGGAAGCCGTCTCCTCTTCTCATAAAAGCCTGAAAGATAAGGCCGTTCCACTTTAATCAGTGCAAGCAACGCAACAATAAAATTGGTTTAATTGGGTTTCAGCATTCACGAGCAAATCATTCGGCACTGTGTGCACCGGGGAAGCGGTGCGATGTGATCCACGGTGTGGACAGCCACGGATGGCAGAAGGACACAATGTCACCTTACAAGGTGCCAAGTGACATCATAACAAACAATTAATGACACGTACATAAACATCTGCAATCTGTAACTTATACACGTATATTAACATTTAAAATCTAGAACCTATGAAGCAAAACAACTTCTATATGACAATACATGTATCATTTATAGTTGGATTTTGCGGCTGCATGACTCCTAGCATCAAAACGCATTTAAATACAAGTACATATTGATTTAAATGTTAACTTCTCGGAATGTAAAGGTAATGGACTGCATAGTTTAGGGCAATGGTTCCCAGCGTACGGTCCTCAGAGCCATCACTACGATCTAGAGTCGTTTCAATTTTGAGAAGTGTGCACGGTGGCAGTACGCAAAAACATTGGGGGTTGTGAGTGACAGCCCACGGGTCCAGACACGCTGAGAACTACCGCTCTCCATGACACCCGACTGGTTAGCTGTGAAGCCACTGCATGGCGCTGCGGAGTCTGCCAGAGCGAAGGGCATGAGCGACGTGCACTGTGGAGCTCACCGTCTGGGCTGCTGACGCTCGGCTCCAGCAGAGGCTCCGGCAGAGGCTCCGCGCTCGCCCCCACGTCAGACTCGGACAGCAGATGCCGCTTCAAGGGTGGCTCTCCTTTGCCCAACAAGATGTATCATCATTATTATTATGCAAACATTAAGTTAAAATCTTGGATGAATATAAAAAATATGCACATCGGCCATTCCAAGCATAAAAAAACACATACGGTGGAACCGGTATTGGCCAAACATCTCAATGCTGAAAATTTTACTGCAAATTATACAACTGGGGATCACACACACCAACATCGCCCCTCACTGCAAAAACTTGGAAGGACCCTCCTGAAAAGTCTTAAGACTAAGTCAGGCTTTCCTGGGTAAATAAGCATAATAATAATAATATAATTTAAAATGCACAAAAATATTATATAACTCATTGTTCAATGCATTGTTATTATTTACTTACGGATTTTACATTTTTCTCCTCATGTTATTCTAATTGTGCTATTGTTGTTGTGCCAATGAGATGACATGTCTTAGTGAGCAGCGCACATCCCCGTACTCGAGCGACCACAGAAGATTATATCACAAAACTACTTCTAATATGACCTCACATCCACACTGTGGGCGCTGCACCTTCCTGCATGTTTGCCGCACGGCAGTCAAACCAACATTTAACGTTTTAATCCTCAGGGCTAGAATGTTTGCCAAGTTAAGTGAACTTTTGTGGCACGATGGGGTTTTTTTGTAGAGCCATTGGTGACTGGGCTGAGACCACCAACTCACCACACTTGAGAACCCAGTTTAACAATGGATGGCTGCCTAGATTTCAGTAGAGGTTTTGACTGCTGAGCCACCTGGCCACCTCGACAAATCCAATTTTAATCCATACGTGTTATCCAAAGCCTCAGCAACGTGTTTTACCAACAGAACGTTTTACCTGTATGGAAGGATTCACTGTGCCTTGGCCTTTTAGCTGCGGCTTGATGCGCATTAGGGGCGGCCCACGCACGCAGTGACGGAAACTCCGATGTTAGGGGGGCTGCCAGATGATGTGGAGATGCCAGATCCGTGTCCTCGTCCTGAAGCCAGGCAATGACACTCTCTTCTGTTTCTTGTCTCACGCGAGAGTCTGGGCTACCGGGTGAGAGGCGCTCCCACTCCGCCACCCCGGGTGAAGGGAGCGCCTCCCGCACCGGGCCACCGTTGGCCCCACCCTGCAGCCGCCCCCCGGCCCTCTG
Source organism: Lampetra fluviatilis (assembly GCF_964198595.1). Lineage (NCBI taxonomy): Eukaryota > Metazoa > Chordata > Hyperoartia > Petromyzontiformes > Petromyzontidae > Lampetra > Lampetra fluviatilis. Next base: position 13,998,707 of record NC_136291.1, on the reverse strand, counting down.
TGGCTTGCCGCCATGGGGCAGCTCCGAGCCACGGTCAGTATTCCGCTTCACGTGTGCGACGTCCACGTTTAGAATCCTTGGTGGATGATATTCACACGTTGTTTTGGACAGCTGCCTTTTGGCAATTTCGAGGCTTTCTTCTGAGATGTTTACTTTAGATCCTCGACCCGTGTAAAATTGTACGGGTAGAATAAACTGTGTGGCTTTAACGGTGGGAGAGGAAAGGTTTTCTGGAGAATAAACTCTGCAATGTGCATCGGAGCCACTTTTGCTTAAGAAAGAATCAGAAGGATTGGCTGGGACTCGCTGAACGGCATTTTCAATCTGCTTTATGTCACTCTGAATGGGATTTTTGATGAACTCGGACTGTTCAGAGATGCCAACCTCCTGTAATCTCTTTCGGGCATTGTGCAAGGCCTCTTCTGAAACCTCAATGGACTTTCCACTGGCTGTACTGAAGCAGTTTGCAAATCCCACCATAGCCGTATTCAAAACATAATTGTCAGTTTCCAAAATGTTATTACAACCTACAGAGTTATTCAAAATGTCCATTTGTTGTCCAGGTTCATTCTGGCCCTTTATATGAATAGCAGACTTGTGCGAAGAAAGTGGTGGTCGCATAACAGTTTTATTTTGTGTGTAGTTCAGCTCTCCATCATCGTCGCTTTCGACTCTGGCTTCTGCTGCTGCCGAAAAACTTTCGACGCCCATCTTCACATCCTCAGTGGGTGGCAACTTGTCAAATGTAACACCTCTTCCACCTGCAGTGCCGATTCCATGAAAGACATCTAATGAACTTTCGGGCAGAAAACGTGTGGGCGGATCATCACGCTTGTTTAAATTATCTCTACAATGGTCTTCATTTCCTGCAACAGTGAATTCTTCAAATAACTCTTTTGCTCTTTTTAAAGACGATTCATTGATGGTCACCTTCTTCCCGCTGGCAGTTTGAAACCCCTGGTTGGCGAGATGTGCGCTGTGCTCTAAGTGGACGATGTTCACTTCGCGTTTGTTTTCTGAAGCGACGCTATTGCTCGGGGTAGTCTCACCTATCTTGTGTATAAACTGGATGCTGGTATTTTCTAAAAGTTGGCTTCTTTCTTTATCTGGTATCATTTCTAAAATGCGTGTGTTGCCACTGTCAGCTTGAACATGTGTCAAGCACAGCGGCTTTGTTGCTACACAATTGTTCACTGCCGTAATGTTTCCAGAACGACGAACGTTGCTCGTCTTTGTGTCTAACTTGACATTCACATTTGTATTTTTTCCCGATTGATATTTGCTCCTGAAGCTCAAATCTGATTGCGGATGGAAGCCTCCACTGTGTTGTAGAGGTAACATGCCACCATCTATAATTATGCCACTGCCCACTGAGAAACCTAAGCAGGGCTCTAACGTTTTATCATTTGTACTTCCATGGGATTTTAAATTTTGCTGGGCCGCATTATTTTCAACTGAACAATCAATGTTGTATGAGGTCTGAATGAGTCTGTCGTTAGCTTCTGTAACATCATTTAAATAAATATCATCTTTAAACATACTTCTGCCCTTCTGAATTGCAGATTCAGACAGAACTATTGTTTGACCAGCAGCTGTCTGGAACCCTCCCTGGTTGGTAGAATTTGCAGCACTACTCTGCGCTCTGTCTCTCTTTTCTCTATTCTCCTGGCAGATTGTGGAGCTCAGCAGGTTTTGTCCTTGATCTTCTCTGGTACTTTGAATTCCCTTGTCTACTTGTTCTTTCAGCACATTGTCAGGGCAATTCTCAATTAATATATCTTCACAAGATGCACTAACAGCATTACACTCTTCTGCCTTTGAACGTGTATTTGATACGGAAGATTCTTTGCTTAAACTTTCAGCTGGCACTGGACGATGATTAATATTTGCTTGAACAGGCTTTCCGAGTTTCAAATATGATGATTGTAGTGTACTGGGCTGCTCGGCAGATTGTATAAATTGGACATCAAAATCTTCATGATATCTTTTAATGCTGATATTGGAGGTTCCATCGTTAGTTGTGGGTGGTGTGGAATCAGATTTCCATGCAGAAACTTTGGAAATGTCAAGGCACCTTGACTGGTGAGCATTTTGGAATTCACTGGGGTCTTGGAAACCTGTCAGTAATTTTAACACTTGTTTTGAAAGCATTGTTGAGTCTTTAGGAGGGGTATCCAAGCCACATGCCTCCTGTCTACATCGATGCTCATCAGGGGTAGTATCAGTCTGATGGTCATCTGCAGTCCTTGCCTGTAACATACCCTGAGCAGAACCACTGCCGTTAGGATGCAGCTTATCACCGGTTCTTAATGTCAGCCCTTCCCGAGGAAACAAACACGGTGGTACCGCAGGCATACATGCCTGTGTGAACTCAAACTGGCTACCCGTGAGCTCCATCATATTCGTGATTGCTTCTACCTCTGCCGATTGGCTTTCAGTAAGTTCAACGTTTTGTTTAAATGTGGACGCGCTAAAGGTTATAGTTCTGCTGTCGTTACATGTTACCTTCTCCAGCTGTTTAGAAACTGTGTTAGGCTTTTGCTCCTGTAGGAAACAGGGTGCCAAGGCATCATCATTAGATCTTGCTGGAGCGTTGGATGAATGTGCGCTAGAATACGAAGGTTTCTTCACCTCAACATTCTGAACATCGACACTGCTCTCTCCCGTCCACGATATTTCCTCGATATCTTTGAAAATATTTTTTGCTTTTTCCATTTTGTCATCCGAAACAGGAATTCGTTTTCTGGATGCTGTGTGGAAACCAGAATAAATGCTCGAAGTGCCAATTGTGCCTGTAAGTCCGCGAGGTGCCGCTCTACTGTATAAACCACTCGAAGAAGCCAACGTCTGTGGGCCAGGTGATTCCATGGTGGAGGCATGATGGTGCATTTCAGAAACACCGCGGGCTCGAGTTGCCCTGCCAGCAGAAAACCACTGATGAAGATCGTGTACGTCGATATCTGGGCAGGGCCGCTTGGCAGGCAAGAGCCCTGTTGGATGCTGCGGCTCATCTTCTGCATCGGCCACAATGGATTTAGCATTTTCAGTTGCGATAGTGAACACAGAATTAGTTTCATTGGATGTCTTCTGAAGTTCATTCAACATTGTCATGGGAAGCGATTGATAGTTGTTGGCATTTTGGATTCCTTGAGTTCTTTGGTCAATTGGGACATTATCTTTCATACTTAAGACATGCTCTAATCGAGCACGACTTATGCTGTGTCTGTCATGTCTTTCTCCAACATTAATCGACAAAGGAGTTTCGAATCTAGACAGATCTTTATCATCCACTGTGGTCACGAATAACTTACAAGGATCTGTTTTTAAGAATGGAAGCTTGGACACGATCATGTTTTTTGAACTTTCATACAATCTATCGAGCGAAGGTAATGGTGCGTCACTCTCTGTGATTACATGGTTCACTGGCAGAAATGGCCCCAAAATTTCTTCACTCACAGAATTATCTCCATGCAATCGTTTAGCTACATGGCTTTCATCAGTGTCTCCGTATAATGAATTTGGTCTTTCACACTGAGCTGCAGAAACTGCCCTCGGGCTAGCATCACGGCCTGCAGGGGTTTCATCTTCTTCTGCTGCTGCTTCATCACGTTTCACACGGTGCGCAGAAGGATGCCCTGCATCCATATATGTGTCCACGGCAATAATGAGAGAATCGTCCGACATGTGTTCTGAATATGGAGGCTGAAATAGCTCAGCATTAGGCTTTACTTGGCGAGTATTGAGACCATCTCCACCAGTCATCTCACTACTTGTACAAGGGGATAACAGCAAAACGTCTTCAAGTTCTTTTTTACGTTCCGGTGTTACAGACGGAAGTATTTTATCAGTGGCCATCGTAGTGGGAAGCCCACAGCCGGAATGAGCAATCAGTCCTGGCAGCGGACTGTCCCAACCAGATTTCCTCTCCAGCGTGAGTGCTGTCGCAGCAGGAAACCTGTGGCTGCTAAGCATCTTCTGTTTCACAGCATGAATGGACAGTTTCTGCTCTATGTTTGGAGTACTGAAGTTGGAGGTGCCACTGTGCACGGATGGAGTGTCATTGCACAATACTGGCACGGATACCTTGTCCACACAGATAACAGGGCTCACACTGCATTCTTTCAGATGACCGCTTGCAAAGAGAGCAGCACTTTGTTCACTAACTTTATTGTTTTTTCCATTATTGAGATTGTCAGAAAAATCACCGCTCTCATTTACTTTCTGTTTATTGCAAGGGGTCGTCTCAACTTTGGGCATTTGTTGACGTTTCATTGCCAAGGAACTCCTAGACTCTCCAATAACCTCTGACTGAACAAAACTGCCTTCCTTAGCATTGTAAGTCTTCAGCGTTGCAAAATCTGAAAACAGATTACAATGTAAATATGAAATACAAAATTGTTAAAATTAAAGTGTGACTAAATGGCCTCAATAGTAAGAGGAGCTCATTCCCTGTTGCGTTCAGTACTACAGCCAATTTCTAAAATATCCTCTCTGCCACCCCCAGCGTGTATGCAAGTCCCCCCAATCACCAAGGCAGACTCTCCCCCTCCCTCGCTACCCCCCAACCATACTTCCCCCCCCCTCCACTGCCCCACTCACAATACAGTACACATAGCCTCTCAGCTCCCTTTAACACAAAGGAGAACAATATACACGTGAACAATATCCACGTTTCTCTTTCACCAATTAACAATACCATTCTACACACAACAACCATAGCTTAGCATAACGATCGGCACAGAAATATGATTGGCACTTAGCCGCATGCACTGTGTGCAGCACGAGGCGGTGTCAGTACCTGTGGAGGTGGACGATGTGCACGGTGTCCTCTGGACATCCTCTGTGAATCCACGCGGCGGCGCTTCTTTAAACGAGACGCTTGCTTCACGTTCGCCCATTACCATTTCTTTGAGCGCCAGAGGCAGCGCCTGGTCTACGTTTGAATGAACTGAGTAGATAAACTTGGATTTGCGCCGGCCCAGGGATGACAAAAGAAGCATGCCGCTGCTGCCGCCGCTGCCACCACCACTACCACTGCGGCCGCTGTTGCGAGCGTCGGTCCCCAGGGCCCCCGGTGCTCCGCTCAGAGTGACGCCGAGTCTGGATGGCCGCCTCGGCGTTTCTGCGATTGGCAAGAAAGTTTCCAGTTGAGCCCGTGGGTTTGCGGGACTCGTCATGGCCTCCACAGCTGGTTCTTCACGAATGTTATTTTCCGATTCGAACTTCGCATTGTTCGTTTGACTCGGAAGGCAGCAATTATTGCCCTCGTCCATTTTCTCTCCTTGCCTTTCCTTCACATGCACGTTCGTCTCACCGCCTGTCAAATAGCATGCTGTCTTCTGGGACTTTGGGGTACTTAAATGCATAAGCACGAGATCTGTGGGAGATATGTCCCATTTTGAATCACCGTTATTCCAAACATCAACTACTGACTTGCTGTCTGTGGATTTAATGCAGGGATCACAAGCCTCAGTTTTGCAATATGTACTGCCTAATGCGATGTGATCACTTGCATTAGGGTTTATATTTGTTATGCTTAATGTACTTGTGTTTAATTTAGGTAGAGGTCCATTGATGTCCATTACAAAATCTGCATCGATTAAGCCCATGACAGGTTGAGATTCTAATTTCACTTCCCCTACAGAATTAGTAAATTCCTCACTCACAGCATCATCATCATCACGAGTAGAATTTCTGACAACTCCATGGCCATGCTGGGCTTGAGAAATCTGTTTGCAATGCATGTCGGAAGCATGCTGGTGCAAAGCATCGACAGTCGCCGATTGATTTTCCACTGTCTGTGACACAGACGGCTCCTTCCTTGAACACAGTCCACAGTCAGCGTTGCTGGTCTGAGGATCGCTATTTGGACGAATCAAGTCTCCAGAATCAGCCAAATCTTCTTGAATGTGGGCAAGACCATCTACTAACGTGCGATCGTGACGTGTGGTGTTTCCCGGAGGTGACTCAGGCAGGAGACTATCTATGAATAAATTCTCCATTGCTGTTCTGTTGAACTCCGAGTCTTCTTCATGAACCAGTGATGGCTCAAAGTTCGAATGAATGTTCATGTCTATTGACTTACAGAGCGTTTGTGAAAAATCATCAGACTTCAAAAGCAGCTCCTTGGAGTCATCCAAAGCACACAGCTGACTGTCACATTCCCCTTGTGCCATCAGCGATTTAGAAACGTGCTGCTGAATCTGCTGTTTTTTCTTGTTTTCTGCAAAAGTTAGAAAAATCCAAGTCAATGAATCACCACGACAATAACTATCCTTGAATAATCAGCAACACTTCATAGCTATGTATGTAAACTCAATATCCTATGGCAGCTGATTAAGGTTTTGTGTTTTGGGTTAAGAGCAGTGATGTAAATGTAGAAGTTCCCGTTATGAAACCTATTTGTCCTATACTCTTTGGTTTTTTCGGTAAAGTCACGTAGGTATAAAATAAATCACGAGGTTTCGGGCGCAACACAAGCGTCCATCATCACGTGGGAAAGCATGGGTGTAGCTCCAACCATTTCAAACCTTTTAAAACAGTCTGCCTCAGCAGCAGGCAAAACAAGCCTGACTCCAGCTAGGTGAACGCTGGTGATCTGACCTTCAGCGGACGTTGGTTGAGCAGCTCCATCAGATGAAAAAGCCCGTGGAGACGGCACGGGAACAAGCTCAGGATCTCTGCTTTGGCAATGAAACAAACATCTTGCCACCTGCAACACAACAATTGGCACATGTTACATTTATAGAGCACACACATTACTAATTGAGGTTGTATTTGGAACGGTAAGCTGGCACAATGGTGACAATTGTGCCGAACAGCAAGCAGAGCCTTGATTTAATTCCCAACTCGGGTGCCTTTCTGCGTGGTGTCTGTATGTTCTCCCCTTGTTCTGAATGGGGTTTCTCTCATAGCCAAAAATATATTTTAAGCGATATTGGCCAAACATCCAAAATCTGAAAAATTGCCTGCAAATGACTCAAATGGGATCACACCATCGCTCCCGAATACAAAAAACTTGGCAGGAACCTCCATGAAAAGAGTCTTGAGACCGAGTGAGGCGTTTCTGGGTAAACGAGCGTAACCATAATCATAATAAAATAAATTTAAAACCCTGTCCCGCCAACGTCGAGATAGGAACGGTCCAGTGGGACGGAATGGAAGACAGCTCTTACCCTGCCTCGCTTGTTACTCTCCTCACTCCAACTCTCCCCTTGCTGTCCTATTGTAACAAACAAACAAAAAAGCCACACATGCATTAAGTTTCCGCAAAACTTAATTTCTACCAACAAGTGATGGAGGGATGAAAAAGGGTGCCAGTGTCCTGCACCGCAATGCACAAAGCCAGGTTTTGCTTGCCCGGCGCATTGGCTTTTCTTCCTTTGGCGAGAGAGATACTCAATCATCCGGAAGAGCCACACTGGGTGACCAGATGCTTTTTCAGGAGGTCCCTGCTGCATTGGGTTTAATTTTAATTTTTAGATATTTTCAGCCAAAAATGAATGAAACTGGGCCCAAACTGGAGCACCCGGATAAAACCCACGCACGCAAGGGGGCAACACTGTATCCTCGTAAAGATGTAAACACATGGTGATTAGTCCACTTGAATTTCGATTTAAAGCTTTCGTGACTGCAGGGATTCATCTTCTTGGTTCTTTCGGTAAAGTCACGTAGAATGGAAATAATAAAATAATAAAAATAAAACATAATAAAATTATTCTCACGACGTTTCGGCCACAATGCAAGCAGCCATCCTCAGGTGGAGAACAGGTCTGTCGAGGAGACAGAGTCTGAATGTCTCCTCGACAGACCTGTTCTCCACCTGAGGACGGCTGCTTGCGTTGTGGCCGAAACGTCGTGAGAATTATTTTATTATGTTTTATTTTTATTATTTTATTATTTCTAGTCCACTTGCTATAGTGCATTCTCCTGGTGAACCAGGGTATGGCAGTCTGTTAAGATCCCGGGATGTCATTCCAACAAGAGAAGGGCATTGTGTGCCAGCGTCACATTTCAAATGTAAAAGTTACCCACAAACCACTCGATTGAGAAACACATTGCGATGCTTGCCCCCCCCTACTGAGAAAGATCAGCAGGATCCTCCTGAAAAGGTCTTGAGACTCCGGAAGGATTTGCTGGGTAAACAATGAAGCATGGCACCTGGCAGACGTGGCCACGCGGTGGAGGAGGCTGTGGGGTCAGGCCCGGCAAGCAGCGGGGAGCAGGGGAGGCTGAACATGGAGCTCGTCCACGACACGTCGGTGTAGTTCTCCACACCCAAGCTCCGCGAGATGCGCTGGGGCGTTGGCTGAGATACGCACAGATAACAATAACAACAACCACCGTTTACCACTAAGTGGCAGAGATGTCACCACGGCGCTTGTGCCATGCTAGGTGCACTGTAAGGCCACGTGAAGTGGTGAAAGCCCGCTGGCAGGAAGTCACGGAACAGACCCAGGTGCATGGGTTGATGCAAAGACACACGTAGGCATGCACACAGACACAAACACAGAGACACTCACAAACACACTATTATTCCTTAATGGAAGAACCGTGTTGTAGTGGTTCTTATATTCGCACCTCCGATGAGCACTGTTGGCTACATACGGTGCAAAAAAATGTCAACATATACAGTAAACCCTTGTTAATTCGGCAAGGCTCTGGCCTTGCCGAATTATGCAATACGATATTCCAAATTATGTACAACGGTACTACCCAGTGCCTCCTGCCTCTTCACACAACAACCACCATTCGCCACTAAGTGGCAGTGACGTCACCACGACGCTTGTGCCAGGCTATGTGCACGTTGTGGCCACGTGAAGTGTAGAACGCCCGCTGGCAGGTCACGGGACAGACCCAGGTGCCACGGGTCGACTGACTGAGATGACTGGCTGATGCACCACCTGTGCCCCCTACTGTGCCAACTTGCTGTGGTTTAGCCACCCGGCGCAACGTTCATTGTGAGAATCGCTCCTCTGCCCTCCGTTGTTGTTGGAGGGTGACTGCCTCCAACTGGCCAGTAGCGTCCTTCACTTGCCTCCTCCACAGAGGCTGATCTTGACACCGCTGGTACCAGTCATCGGCAAGTCCACTCGGCTCCACATCCTCCTGTACCACATCACTCCATCTCCTCTCTAGCCCGTGCCGCGCCCGTTTAGCCCCCTATATCCGCCCGAACAAAAGCTGTTTCGGCATGCGGTGGCTGGGCATGCGGGCTAAATGACCCAGCCAACGCAGCCTTGGCTGCCGGAGGAGCTCACCGATGGGACTTTGTTCACATCTTTTAATGATTTGTGAGCTCCTCACACAATCCAGCCTGGTTAAACCCAGGATGGATCCTAGGCAGGCCAGCCTAAATGTTTCTAACCGGCGAAGATGTTCCATTAGGGCAGGGGTGGGCAAACTTTTTCACTCGCGGGCCACAATGGGTTCTAAAATTTGACAGAGGGGCCGGGCCAGGAACAGATGGATGGAGTGTTTGTGTGAACTAATATAAATGACATGTAAAAATCATTACATGAAAGGATTTAGCCTTTAACAGGTAGCAAAGCATTTATTTGCAAGGAAATTTAACAAATTGCACGAACATGAACAATACAAAAACATGTCGTAACGTGACTGATGAAACATCATGAAAACATCTGAGGCCTGCGCCCAAACCAATTACCTCACTTGAACTTCTTTATTATCTACATTAACAGGTTAGAGCAGCCACGCAGGCTGTGTGATGGAGATTTGGCTCCAACCTCGCTGCAGCAACAAATCATCACTTTCAGTTTCAGTGGGAACAGTGTTGTTGATCTCCCATTTTTGCCAGTGCATCCAAGTCTGGAGTTATTTTGGTTGTGGCAATTCTCAGGATAGATCTGAGGTGCTGATCTGTTAACTTTGATCTGTGACGGGCTTTGTTGGCGTTCATGACGCTGACTGTCTGCTCACACACATAAGTCGAGCCAAACAAAGTCAGTAACTTCTGTGCAGTCCTCCGGAGGTTTGGAAACGTGGCTCTGTTAAGTGAAGCATAAAAGTCATTCAGTTTAACAGAGTTGAACTTCTCCGTTAGGACGGAGTCCGACTGAAGATCTATCAGTTCCAACTGCAGCTCCTGTGGTGCTGTTTCAGGGTCTTGTGATAGGGGACAGGACACCAGCTGAAGTGACTGTTCAATGTGTAATGCGGGCGTAAACGACCTCCCGGAAGTGACGTCATGGGGGGAGGAGTTACGTCACGTGGGGGAGAGGGTAAGGGTCTATAAGGGGGGTAACCGGAAGCAGTCGGGAGTGATCGGGGACTGGGAAAAGTGAGAGGCCACGCAGGGCGAGGGGTGAGAGAGAGTGGCGAGGTCGCCACACACCCGAGCCACGAGGATCGGCACCGTCGGCCAACGGTGACCGACCCCGGGGCAGGAGGAGCAGCGAAGAGGCTGCAGAGAGCAGCGGGTCTGCAAGGGAGGAGTCGGCAGCAAGGGTCTGCACGACGTGACAGCGGCGGGGCTGCTAGGAGGGAGTTTGGGCTACGTGAGCGACAGCAGCCTGGGGGCTGCAGAGTGAGGTTGGGCTATGTGAGCGACAGCAGCCTGGGGCTGCAGAGTGGAGAGTATATAGGGGAGTACCGTGAGGGAAGAGATCGAACCCAAATAAAGGACACAGGACAGAGAGAAGCGTCCGAGTCTTTTATTACAAATGTTTTCAAAATCAGAGAACCTACGGCAGAATTCTCCGTCCAGGTCCTCAAGCGATTTGCTGTATTTTTTTGCGTTTCGCGGTGCCTCTTCCTGCATGGCAAGTGTGGGAAAATGAGCGAAAGATTTGTTCGCAATTTGTCTGGAGAACAAAGTGGATTTGAAGGCTTTCACATGTTTGTACATGTCGTGAACAAACTGATCTTTCCCCTGCAGTTTCACATTCAGCTCATTCATGTGTGAAAATATGTCCACAGCAAACGCAAAGTCACTAAGCCAGTTCTTGTCGCTTAGCTCAGGGAATTCGTCAGATTTCCCCATCAACTCCAAAAATGCGATGATGTCCTCTTTCAGCTCCCACACTCGTTGTAACACATTCCCCAAACTTAACCAGCGGACACGAGAGTGGTACAGCAAGTCCTGATGATCCGCATCAGTTTCCTCTAGGAACGTAATAAACTGACGGTGCTTAAGTCCCCTTGCTCGTATAAACTTCACAAGTTTTACGACTGGATTCACGACATGATTAAGCTGCAATAGAGACTTACACAGGGATTCCTGATGGATGATGCAGTGAAGGAAAATAAGATCCTGGACAAGGTTATCCTCTTTCACTTTATCCTGGATTCTTTTCAGCAGCCCAACATTTTTTCCAGTTAAATTTGGCGATCCATCCGTTGTGACATTGACAAGTTTACTCCGAGGTAGCGTCATTCTTTCGATGACAGCAGATACCTGGTTATACAAGTCCTCTCCCCACGTTGTTCCTTTCAGGGACTCCATGGTCAAAAACTCCTCTTATCGCAAAACTGTCGTCAATGCATCGGATAAAAATGAGGAGCTGAGCAGTGTATTTTATGTCCGTACTTTCATCCAGTGCTAGTGAATATAATTCAAAGGAATCAGACTTTTTGTTTAATTGACTGGCTATATTTTTATCAATCAGTTCCACACGGCGAGTCACAGTCCTGCGTAATAAACTGACTTTTTCAAATTAGCTTTTGATCTCCGGACACAAGATGTCTGCTGTCTGTACCATGTATTCTTTTACAAACTTGCCTTCGGAGAAAGTGGTAATGAGTGGTAATGTTGGTGAGAAGAAGTTTTTAAAGAAAATTTAAATCGAAGTGAAGAAGGAAATTATTGAAAAGTTAGTACAATTAATGATTTTTCAAACTTTAATTATGTTTTCTGTGCTTAAAACTCTTTAAAAAAACTGTGGGGTCTAGAACGGACTCGTGAAATTCGGAGAGAACTCGGAGTTAAGTTTTGTTTGTTTTGTTGAATTACACAAAGTGCGCCATCTAATGGGGAAATGGGGGCATTACAGGAGGAAGGTGAAATTTAATTTAATAATAATATTTGGACAAGTTCTGAGGGCCGGATTAAAAAGCCCAACGGGCCGTATACGGCCCGCGGGCCGTACTTTGCCCATGTCTGCATTAGGGGGTCCACATTTCACAAGCGTAGAGAAGGGAGGGAATGACCGTGGCTGAGAAGACCTGAAGCTTCGTGCAGAGCGACAGACCAGGTAGCTTCCACACAGCGTTACGCAACCAATGAAAAGATAATGCCACTCGACTGATTCGGAGCGAGATCTCTGCTGTCAAACCGGAGCCGGTCATGAGCACACTGCCCAGGTATGGGAAACTCTCCACTCTCTCCACAACTGCCCCATCACCAATTGGGAGTTGTGGGGGTGGGGTGTCCGATGGTACAAAATATCCAGGCAGGTGCTTAGTTTTGGTGGGGCTGATGGTAAGGCCCCACCTCTTAGTGGCAAGCTCCAGGTTCAGCAGGAGCGCCTCCAACTCCTCCTCTGAGTGAGCAGCAATTACCAGATCATCGGCATACATAAAGTGGTTGACCACTAGGGAGCCATCCCTTGACCGCACCCGGGCATCGACCAGCCTCCCATTGTTTCTGTACCAAATGGAAATTCCTCCGGTACAGCCATCGAAGGCTTTACCAACTACGTAGTCGAAATAAATGTAAAATAATGTGGAAGCCAGAGGACATCCCTGTCGCACTGCAAGGTGAACAGGAAATGGCTCCGACTCCCGGCCACGTAGTTTTACCCAGGCCCGCTCACCATCATGAAGGTCCTTGATGATCGTGAGCAGAGGGTCAGGGACTCCGAAAGCACGAATAACAACTCAGAGCCCAGGCCTACTGATGGTATCATAGGCCTTGACCAGGTCAATAAAGCAGAGATGTAGGTCTTGTTGGAATTTCCTATACCTCTGCTGTAGCAAACGGACAGAAAATATGGCATCTGTGCAGGACCGCCCTTTCCTGAAACCGCAATGGGGCTCTGCAAGTCTCTTCTCAGTATGCCTGGCACACTGAGGAGTGAGATGCCCCTGTAGTTGTTACAGTCTGTGTGGTCCCCTTCTTAAAGAGGGGGACAACCAGGGCATCCTTCCAATCCTGCAGAACCCGTCCAGTGGTCCAGACTGTTATGATGTCATGTAGGGCAGTCTGTGCACAAACGCCACCCTCCTTCAGCATTTCGCTAGGGAAATCATCTCTGCACGGTGCCTTTCCTGGTCTCAGACTATGGATCGCCTTGAGTACTTCCTCAATAGATGGCACCTCAGCCAGCCACTCACAGGGGGTGACTTCTTCTTCCAATATTTGAGGCACCGCAACCTCAGCAGGGTCATCCCCACTTTGTCCCACGATGTTTTCCAGGCGGAAGGATTTCCCCTCCCCCAGGACCTCACAGAAATGCTCAGCAAATCTGCAAACCTGTTCCTGGGAATAGGAGATTGGATCACCGTTCTTTCCCCTAATGATGGTAATAGGTGTGGTGATGCAGGTTACTTTCTTGATGGAATTAAAGAGCGATTTGTGATTGAGGCAGACTCCATCTCCTCAGCAACCCATGATCACCAACCATCCTTGCAGTGCCTCACGGCCTTTCGAACCTCCGAGCGAAGGCTGCGGCAAGCCTCCTCATTCTCTGACGTGGGATGCTGTATACGATGAGAGTGGGCCTGTCGCTTTTTCTCATCCAGCCTGAACACCTCCTCTGTCAGCCAGGGTCTCTGGACCGTGTACCCAAAGCTGCCATTGCAGTTGCATGAGCCACAGTCCTAAAACTCGTCCATTTCCCCTCGACATCAGGAGGAGTGGGGGACAATGCCAACCCCAGCCACAAGTGATGTTGAAATTCTCGCTCGAAACTTTCATTAACTAGCTGAGACCATGCCACTATAGGTTGGAATGGGGTCCTGGGTGTACACCCACCACCGGAGTGGAAGAATGGCAGGCACATCTTACAGATAACAAGTCGATGGTCAGTGGACAGATCAGCTCCACGGTAGGTCCTGGTGTCAAGGACATGGGCCCGCATCCGCTGTTCCGTCACTAGATAGTCCAGCAGATGTTCTTGCTTAGACCCGGCATGCATCCATGCTCTTGTGTGGATGCGCCGATGCCGGAACAGCGTGTTGGTAATTACAAGCCCATGGGCTGCACAAAAATCTAGCAGCCTCCTGCTGTTGTTCATGAGCTGATCTGGCCCATGGTTTCCAATCACTCCAGACCAAGTACCAGCACCATGACCAGCTCGGGCATTGAAGTCACCCAACAAGATGACTCTATCCCGAGGGGCCACTTTAGCTCGCAACTGTGACAGGTCATAGAAGGCATCTGACTCATCGGCCTTGCATCCCCCCACGGATGTTCGTCTTCGGTGGGGGCATAAGTAACCACGACCACCACTCCTCGCCTCTGGTTGATGGGAAGGCGAGCCCAAAGTAGCCTGGGGCTTACAGCTTCCCCCACCTCACCGCCACGCTCCCATGCCCCCTTCATTATTTTGTTCAGAAGAGCCACTTCCTGTTGTTTGGCAGTCTCTTGCCCCAAGTAGAGGACTGTCCACCCCTCGAGGTGGCAGAAAGCCAGAGCCAGTCCACTGGACCTCCTGAATACCAGAGATCCAGGCGGTACCGGTCCAGCTCCCGACTGAGGAGTGGCAGCCTCTCCTCTGCAGTGAGCGTTCGAACATTCCATGTGGCCACCCGTAATGGTGTTCTGTTGTTTCTGGAGGAGCCCCGAGGGTATGGATTCAGTCTGCTTGCTCCACCAAATGGGGTTTGGCCAGGAAACGTCATAGACGCCTGTCCCCCCGGGGCCTCCGGCACAAGCTTATTAATTACATTCTTCAGTTGTGGTTTTGTGGTAATTAATTGAAGGTGGAGGGGTTACCAGCCCCTCGCACCCATCCAGAGCCCCCATTTGGCCACTGTGGTGGTTACAAACGCCATGAGGAGAATGGCCAATCTAAATTGGTTCTTACCCCAAAACTTTGGATTTGTCTTGCAGACTAAGCGATTTATACTTCAGTCCCTTTCTATTACAGTAAAACATTGGATTGCGAGAAACTTGGTCTGCGAGTGTTTTGCAAGACGAGCAAAAATTTAAAGTAAATTTTAACTTGATAAACGAGCGAGGTCTTGCAATACAAGTGATACGTATACGCTTTGTCTGCCGAGCGTCACGTGATCACAACTGAGCAGATTGTTCCTCTCTCTCGCTACGGGATTGTGGGTAATTGTCTCTCATGCTCGGTCTCAGGTGGCATGCCTCACTCGTATAGTTAACATCCGTGCGAGCGTATGTTTACTATAGTGTTGCGACGTGTGTGTGCGCAAAGTATTTTTTTATTTTGTGTCCAAGTGTAGTGGCTGTTCTTTAGTAACTGTACTGCAACAATGCCTTTTGCCTCCTCAAAAGGAGGCAAAAGCAAGTGTCATTGGATAGGTTCCTTGTTAAAGTCGCGCACAAAAAAAAGATTCCAGTGAGCCAACAGATGGCAGTGATTCCGTTAGTGAAAGTGAAAGTCGTCGTACACAATAACCCTCCTCCTCCTCTCCTCTCTCTCGTCTCCCTCACACCAGCCACGATTACATTTAATTAATAAATTTGATTACTTTATATTAAATTTAAATAATAAAAAATATAAAAAGGTATTTTCTATTAATACATTTTATATGAATATTTTTGAGTTGTGGAACGAATCATCTGAGTTTCCATTATTTCTTATGGGGATATTCGCTTTGATATACGAGTGCTTTGGATTACAAACACGTTTCCGGAACGAATTATGCTCTCAATCCAAGGCTTTACTGTACTTCTTGATGTAGGTATAAATGACATTTCAGGAGATTGGCTTGAAAAAAGTGCATAAACAGGGTAAAGTCCAAAGCAACAGGTTTGCACTAACGCTAACCACGTGCGCCGCCACTAGACTGAGTCATTGTGTAGAGGAGTAGTGTGAGCAACCATGAGAGGGCGTACAGAGGGAGGTGCGAGTGAGTTGACAGCGAAGGATGACGTCATGTCGCGGGTACTGTAAGGGAGTACCTTCGGGAACAAAGGCGGGTCCGAGTTATGGGGAGGTGCCGCCCAAGGGGTACTGAAGGGGGACCCCGTGACAAAGGCGGGGTTCATTGTGGGAGCCCAGAGCAAAGATCGGCTGCAGGTCTCTCCCGCTCGTCGCCAGACGGTGTTGGCTGAACCCCCGTCCGGGGCAGACGAGTGGGAGAGCCAAAGGGGATAGCCGAGAGCGGGGCTCAAAGTATTCAGTAAGGATCGGCTGAGAGAGAGTGGGTTCTTCTCTCCTCGTTGCCGGGCGGTGTTGGATGAGCCCCCGCCCCGGCCCGAGTGAGAGAGCCCAAGGGATAGCCGAGGGTCGGACGACAGAATTCGGGGGTCCAGGGTAAGGACCAAGAACAGAGAGTACCTAGCCCTGGTGTGAGCTTGAGTGCTGAACTTGATAGTGTTAATCAATCGCCCTTATAGTACACTCCGTCACCACGTGGTTCTACTACGCAACAATTGTTTTGGTTGTGGCGCGTGGCGTCACTCCACGTGTATGCCAAAATTGGACCATTTGGTACAGCAATTCGGCTCGTGGCGAATTACTAATACAGTAATACCTTGGATTGCGAGTAACTTGGTCTGCGAGTGTTTTGCAAGACGAGCAAATTTTTTTAATAAATATTAATTTGATAAGCGAGCAAAGTCTTGCAATACGAGTAGTACGTGCAGTAGACACTTTGTCTGCCGAGCGTCACGTGATCACAACTGATATACGAGTGCTGTGATATACAAGTGCTTTGAATTACAAACACGTTTCCGGAACGAATGATGCTCGCAATCCAAGGTTTTACTGTACTGTATATGCTGAAAGCACAGCCGTGCTGAATTATCCCCAATTACGAATGATCAAATATCGAAATAATGAGGTTTTATTGTATATTTACAATCAATGTCATTTTGTCTCCATGTTCAAAGCATCCCTTACCACACACCCCACCTCCCCTCTCCACACCTCACCGTGGGTGCCGCGTTGGTGAGATGTTAACTACCTTGCCTGGTATACAGGTCATGGGTTCGATCCCAACCCTGATTCCTGTATATCTGGAGTTTGTATGTCTCTCTCCCTGTGGTCACGTTGATTTTCTCCAGGTCCGCCGCTTTTTCCCTCCACACTTAGAAACATGGGTTAAGAGTTATTGGCTGCTATAAATTTACACGTGATAAGCCACTTAATTGGGCTATCATTTGTGGCCAGGTCACTTCCGAAAAAGAGCTAAATATCTCAGTGGGCCTTACCTGGTACATTTTTCAAAATTTTCTTTTAATATCCACACACTGCACCTCCCTTATCCACACACCTCACCTTGCTCTCTGAGCCACCGAGCCAGCTACAGAGCTCCACTAGGATACATTTCGCACCTGAAAAACTCCTGCAGATTTTGAACACTTACCTTTTTGCGATGTGGGTGTTCATCGTCAACAGAAGTAAGAATAGCACCTGAAACAAGGAAAGACAGGCACTGTGATGAACATTTTAATAACCAATGGAACACAACAGTAAAACCCCACCTATGTGTGGCTCTTATCCACGACTCCTTTCATCAGTAGGATTGGACCAATCTGTGCTTCTTGCCATTGTGTGCGGCTCAGCCATCCTCCCATTAATCTGTGAGTTGCGCACATATCAGAAATAGCAGAGACGTTGGCATGGATGGGCACTAAAACATCATCACCCACAGCAGCTGCGACTGGGACCATCCTGCAGACAAAGTACATTTGCTCTAGCGGAGGGAGGAAAGGGAAACCCAACTTTGATCTCACGCACAAAGCTAAACAAGTCAGATAAATTATCTGGGCACTACTCGCCCTAATATATGCAATTACCAGTGGTAGACGCAATTGATTGACAGAGAAAAGGATGCCCATATACTAAAATGTGGAAAACGCAAAGCCTACAGGTTTCTATTTTATTCTTGCATATGATGGCATTATGTTCAAGAGCTAAATGCTAATGTCGACGTCTGCTAGCCACGACCGCACTTTAGGGGAATGTTCCAGTAGTTTTGCTACTCCATTGAAAAAGTGCAGACTACAGTGGTTTGGTGTATGGTGCATAGTCTGGCTACGATCGTGCTACTGAGACGTGTCTTTAATTTTCCTTTCATGAAGGAGCTGTGTACATTGGCCTGTTGATGTACTGATGCAAATGATGTTACACCAGTGTCTTTGGGGAATGTCAAACCCTGAAGGTGTGATGCCTGGGTCTCAATTAAGGTGTTTATTCTGGGTGTCCATGTTGTTCGCCAGCATTCTTCTGGATCTGGATGAGATTCTAAGATGGTCACGGCGCGGGCCCAGAAAGGGGGATCGGGATTTGAGTCGGCAGCAAGGTACATTGTTGATATCTTGGTTGATGGTTAGTTTGTCATTGGCGAGAAAAAAATATAAACTCCCTTGCAGTGTCTGTGTGGATATTTGGTGGCAGAATATTCACCAGAACAGAGAGCCAGAGGATTGGTGTCAGTTTCAGTGTTCCAGTTATGATGCGCATTGCATCATTTAATTGTGCATCTGGCAGTTTTTTGTTGGATCTCCCGGACCAGGCTGGGCCACTGTGACTCTGCCACTGAGTTGATCAGTGAGAGGGCGGCGGTTCGCAGCGCATCAGCTGAGGTGCCCCAGGTTGTTCCTCAACATTGTTGTAGCAGGACGATTCTTAATTTGGTCTTCTCCGAGATGTTTTATGTGGGGCTTGAGGTCAGGCTTCTATCTATGATAGCCCTGAGATACACTGAGGGAAAAAAGTATTTGATCCCCTGCTGATTTTGTACGTTTGCCCACTGACAAAGAAATGATGAGTCTATAATTTTAATGGTAGGTTTATTTGAACAGTGAGAGACAGAATAACAACAAAAAAATCCAGAAAAACGCATGTCAAAAACGTTATAAATTGATTTGCATTTTAATGAGGGAAATAAGTATTTGACCCCTCTGCAAAACATGACTTAGTGCTTGGTGGCAAAACCCTTGTTGGCAATCAGAGGTCAGACGTTTCTTGTAGTTGGCCACCAGGTTTGCACACATCTCAGGAGGGAGTTTGTCCCACTCCTCTTTGCAGATCTTCTCCAAGTCATTAAGGTTTCGAGGCTGACGTTTGGCAACTCGAACCTTCAGCTCCCTCCACATATGTTCTATGGGATTAAGGTCTGGAGACTGGCTAGGCCACTCCAGGACCTTAATGTGCTTCTTCTTGAGCCACTCCTTTGTTGCCTTGGCCGTGTGTTTTGGGTCATTGTCATGCTGGAATACCCATCCACGACCCATTTTCAATGCCCTGGCTGAGGGAAGGAGGTTCTCACCCAAGATTTGACGGTACATGGCCCCGTCCATCGTCCCTTTGATGCGGTGAAGTTGCCCTGTCCCCTTAGCAGAAAAACACCCCCAAAGCATAATGTTTCCACCTCCATGTTTGATGGTGGGGATGGTGTTCTTGGGGTCATAGGCAGCATTCCTCCTCCTCCAAACACGGCAAGTTGAGTTTATAACAAAGAGCTCCATTTTGGTCTCATCTGACCACAACACTTTCATCTACTTGTCCTCTGAATCATTCAGATGTTCATTGGCAAACTTCAGATGGGCATGTATATGTGCTTTCTTGAGCAGGGGGACCTTGCGGGCGCTGCAGTATTTCAGTCCTTCACGGTGTAGTGTGTTACCAACTGTTTTCTTGGTGACTATGGTCCCAGCTGCCTTGAAATCATTGACAAGATCCTCCCGTGTAGTTCTGGGCTGATTCCTCACCGTTCTCATGATCATTGCAACTCCACGAGGTGAGATCTTGCATGGAGCCCCAGGCCGAGGGAGATTGACAGTTATTTTGTGTTTCTTCGATTTGCGAATAATCGCACCAACTGTTGTCACCTTCTCACCAAGCTGCTTGGCGATGGTCTTGTAGCCCATTCCAGCCTTGTGTAGGTCTATAATCTTGTCCCTGACATCCTTGGAGAGCTCTTTGGTCTTGGCCATGGTGGAGAGTTTGGAATCGTATTGATTGATTGCTTCTGTGAACAGGTGTCTTTTATACAGGTAACAAGCTGAGATTAGGAGCACTCCCTTTAAGAGTGTGCTCCTAATCTCAGCTCGTTACCTGTATAAAAGACACCTGGGAGCCAGAAATCTTTCTGATTGAGAGGGGGTCAAATACTTATTTCCCTCATTAAAACGCAAGTCAATTTATAACATTTTTGACATGCGTTTTTCTGGATTTTTTTGTTGTTATTCTGTCTCTCACTGTTCAAATAAACCTACCATTAAAATTATAGACTCATCATTTCTTTGTCAGTGGGCAAACGTACAAAATCAGCAGGGGATCAAATATTTTTTCCCTCACTTATCTCAGGGCTATCATAGATAGAAGCCTGACCTCAAGCTCCACGTAAAACATCTCTGAAAAGACCAAATTAAGAATCGTCCTGCTACAACAATGTTGAGGAACAACCTGGGGCACCTCAGCTGATGCGCTGCGAACCGCCGCCCTCTCACTGATCAACTCAGTGGCAGAGTCACAGTGGCCCAGCCTGGTCCGGGAGATCCAACAAAAAACTGCCAGATGCACAATTAAATGATGCAATGCGCATCATAACTGGAACACTGAAACTGACACCAATCCTCTGGCTCTCTGTTCTGGTGAATATTCTGCCACCAAATATCCACACAGACACTGCAAGGGAGTTTATATTTTTTTCTCGCCAATGACAAACTAACCATCAACCAAGATATCAACGATGTACCTTGCTGCCGACTCAGTGGGCAAACGTACAATATCAGCAGGGGATCAAATACTTTTTTCCCTCACTGTATCTTGGGAGTGGGGTCATAGTGCATTGGGCTTCCACAGAAGGAAACGTCAAGGGGGGCAATTTTCCGGATGATTGTTCATGTTAATATTCAGAAATAAATGCCAAGAGGGTGACATGGGGAAAACAGAATGCCTATTGGCTAACACTGAAAAACGGAATGTCCATAGGTGGACATTTAGAAATGAATGCCCATCGGGTTACATGGGGAAACCGAAATATTAATATGCTAGAGGCATTTAGTTTTCAGCCTGTCCCATTGCCCGAGTACAAGGGGAAAACTGCCAAGTAGAACTCCTTATTCCGCCAGAAGGTCCATTTCATATGGCAAGTAATGCCACACGTTAATTACTGCAGCTTATATAACCATACGGCCTATAATGTTTTAGTAACGAAGACAACATTGTAAGTCACCACTGCTATCACCATGAATTGTATTAGCATTTTTATTATTCTGTTTGTTTACCCAGGAAAGCTTCACGGAGTCTCAGGACACTTTTTCAGGAGGGTCTTGCCCAGTTCTCACAGTCGGCGGCGATGTTGCTGTTGTGTGTTATCCCAAATGAGTAAGTAGCAGATTTTTATTAACTTATTTAGTATTGGGATTTCTGGTCAATAGTGGTTACATTAGAGGGGTTTTTTTAACTATGGGACGATATCGGAGAAACCCGGGAAAAAACAGGAGAGAGAGAACATACAAACTGAATGCAGAAAAGCGCCCCAAGTTGGGGAATCAAACCCAGGGCACTCCTTCCTGTGATGCACGAGTGCTAACCTGTCATGTCAATGGTAAAGGTGATCGTTAATTGATGCTGCTAACATTGCTGTGCATGTCCCTGTGGTGGAGGCGTGCAGCCGGCTGCATCCTCACCAAGCGAGCTCTGCTCCTGCTCTTCCTCCTCCTCCCCTTGCACCGTGGAAGCCGCGCTCAGCTCATGGAACCAGCTCACACTTCGGGGCCCCAGGTCTGCAAGTGAGAAGAGCACAAACACACAATCGTTCTGTCCAGGGCCGGATGAAGGTTCTTGCAGGCCCTAGGCACTTCTGTTTCATAGGCCTTCAGTGATAACTTCCTACAGTTGGTGCTGCTGCCCATGTCACTACCACCGCTGCTGTCACTCTGCTTGTTTTACGCGGTACTGCGTCCAGCCACTGGACAGACATCGTTATTGCTCATACGTTAATAATTTAGTCTGTGCCCTAATTCGATGGGAACGCGCCATATGCCGGAGATAAGCAGATTAAATTAAAAAAATTAAGCAAAAAAACAAGGTAAGCCTAATCAGCGAAAATGTCTTCAACAATTTTTGACCCAGATTATCATATCGGATGATGCAAATTTAAAAGGATACCGTTCACTGTCATCGATAACAAACTCTCAATGTTCTGACAGGACAACAGCCACGTTGCTTTAATTTCGTTTAAGCTTATCCAGCAGATCTTGAAAAATCATTCACCGATGAATTCCTGTTGTTCCTGCATTTGTATGCAGAGCAGAAAACAGTGGCAGATATGTTCCAATCCCAAATATCTGACAAGCTGATCAGCAGCTTTCCGAATGTTTGCATTGCTCTAATAGATGCATCTTGCCACCTTGGGAACAAATTGTGAAAGGGGGCGTTTTTTTTCGAAGCTAAAGCTGATATCAAAAAAACTGTCTCCAATCAACAATAGGACAACAATAATGCCGCCCTGTCTTCCCTTGCACGACTCTCTATTAAAAATGAGATTGTGCACAAAACACCATTTGCTTATTGGGCAATGAAAAAATCTCGAAAAGTTCATTTTCAGTGTTGATTTATCACACCTTATGAAAAAAACCGACCAACATGACTCTGCCTCTTTGTATAAACACTGTGCCTATCCTTGCTATATAAATACATTTATTCAAGAAGATATCTTGGTTCCATTTTTATTCATAATACAAGCAAAAACCATGGTCATATTTTTATCAAAGGCCCTTCTAGTTTTTGTAGGCCATAGGCCCAGTGCCGAATGTGGCCTTTTGGATAATGCAGCCCTGGCTCTGTCCGTGACATTAGTATATCGTCAAGACTACCTCACCACCAGCCTCACAGGCAGGGCGAGTTCAGAATCAGAATCTATATTTATCCGATGAGCTATGAAGCTTTTTTTTCACAAACGTCCAATTGTGGGCGAGTCAGAAAGTTACAACAAACAATACAAAAAACAATCGAAGTGCAATGTGTTTAACACGTAGGTTTTGGCAATCAATATCATCCATAACAGGTTTGTTGGGTTACTTCGCGTAAATATAAATGTCGTTTTTCATATTCCTGTGGTGTTCTTTTAGTCTCGTGCTGTGTACCCATTGTAATTTTTATACATTCATTAATCCCCGCCCATTTCACACAAGGACTCACAATTCACGTCACCACATCTATCCCTCTATTTAAGGAACAAAACAGGAGGATTTCTCCACAAATCTGGCTGCCGCCTGATGATGCCGGTTGTAATTACTGGCGAAACGTCGTACTCAAGAGTGTAAATGTTGTCGATGTGCTCTCCAACACACAAGCATATGAGTACAAAAGTGCTGTACTAGTAATGAATTGGCATGTTCTGTTTACGTGACAAACCTTACTAATTGGCTGTCGGGTATTGGCGGGTTTAACGACACGTTCATATTTACGCGATCTAACCCAAAAAAACACCTGTATTATGAAAGTACAGTATATAGGAAAGCTAAGCATATCGGCGAAATAAATAAGTTAAATAGCTTAAGTATATGAGTACAAAAGTATGAAACTTGCCTGCAGATATTTCAACAATGAATGCACCACTCACCTTGAGGGAGGCTTGTCTGGAAGACTTCAAACAACCTCCTCCTCTCCGTCATCCTCGAGTTCGTGTTCTTCTCAAGTCAGCGAGCCACGCGGTCCGCCTTCACGACACTCCGAGTGACGCTCCGAGCGAAGCTGGGACAACAAGCAGGGAGGGACCTACAACACCCTTGTCTCCCCAACTCTCAACACGGACAATCGTGGGTACGTACAGAGGGCTTAGTGGAGAATAGCGTGAGGACTCCTCGGGAGATTCATTCTACATAGGCGAGGTGGGTTGGGTCCAGACCGTCGTGGGGCAGGTTAGTTTTACCCTACGGATGTCGGCTCTGGGTCACGTAATATTTACTTACAGTCGCGCCGGGAATAAACCTCGAGTGTACAATAACAGCGCCGTGTGATTTCTGTGAGGGTGGAGAGAGGTGGATGTGGTGTGTGGACGTGGTGTGTGGACGTGGTGTGGGTACGTGGCGTGGGGTACGTGGTGTGCGGACGTGGTGTGGGATGTGTGGTGTGTGGACGTGGTGTGGGTACGTGGTGTGTGAGCGTGGTGTGGGTACGTGGTGTGTGGGTACGTGGTGTGTGGGTACGTGGTGTGTGGACGTGGTGTGTGGACGTGGTGTGTGGACGTGGTGTGGGTGCGTGGTGTGGGTGCGTGGTGTGGATGCATGGTGTGGGATGCGTGGTGTGGGGTACGTGGTGTGGGGTACGTGGTGTGTGGACGTGGTGTGGGTACGTGGTGTGTGGGCGTGGTGTGGGTACGTGGTGTGTGGGTACGTGGTGTGTGGGTATGTGGTGTGTGGACGTGGTGTGTGGACGTGGTGTGTGGGTACGTGGTTTGGGTGCGTGGTGTGTGGACGTGGTGTGTGGGTGCATGGTGTGTGGACGTGGCGTGGGGTATGTGGTGTGTGGACGTGGTGTGGGTACGTGGTGTGGGTACGTGTGTGGACGTGGTGTGGGGACGTGGTGTGAGTACGTGGTGTGTGGGTACGTGGTGTGTGGACGTGGTGTGTGGGTACGTGGTTTGGGTGCGTGGTGTGGGTGCGTGGTGTGGGGGACGTGGTGTGTGGACGTGGTGTGTGGACGTGGTGTGTGGGTACGTGGTGTGGGAACGTGGTTTGGGTGCGTGGTGTGTGGACGTGGCGTGGGGTACGTGGCGTGTGGACGTGGTGTGTGGGTACGTGGTGTGTGGACGTGGCGTGGGGTACGTGGGGTGTGGACGTGGTGTGTGGACGTGGTGTGGGGACGTGGTGTGTGGGTGCGTCGTGTGTGGACGTGGCGTGGGGTACGTGGTGTGTGGACGTGGTGTGGGTACGTGGTGTGTGAGTACGTGGTGTGTGGACGTGGTGTGTGGGTGCGTGGTGTGGGTGCGTGGTGTGGGTGCGTGGTGTGGGTGCGTGGTGTGGATGCGTGGTGTGCGGTACGTGGTGTGGGGTACGTGGTGTGTGGACGTGGTGTGGGTACGTGGTGTGTGGGCGTGGTGTGGGTACGTGGTGTGTGGGTACGTGGTGTGTGGGTACGTGGTGTGTGGACGTGGTGTGTGGGTACATGGTTTGGGTGCGTGGTGTGTGGACGTGGAGGTGTGGGTACGTGGTGTGGGGGACGTGGTGTGTGGACGTGGTGTGGGGTACGTGGTGTGTGGACGTGGTGTGGGTACGTGGTGTGTGGGTACGTGGTGTGTGGACGTGGTGTGTGGAAATGGTGTGTGGGTACGTGGTGTGGGTGCGTGGTGTGTGGACGTGGTGTGTGGACGTGGTGTGTGGACGTGGTGTGTGGACGTGGTGTGTGGACGTGGTGTTTGGGTACGTGGTTTGGGTGCGTGGTGTTTGGGTGCGTGGTGTGTGGGTACGTGGTGTGTGGACGTGGCGTGGGGTACGTGGCGTGTGGACGTGGTGCGTGGGTACGTGGTGTGTGGACGTGGCGTGGGGTACGTGGTGTGTGGACGTGGTGTGTGGATGTGGTGTGGGTGCGTCGTGTGTGGACGTGGCATGGGGTACGTGGCGTGTGGACGTGGTGTGTGGGTACGTGGTGTGTGGACATGGCGTGGGGTACGTGGTGTGTGGACGTGGTGTGGGGACGTGGTGTGTGGGTGCGTCGTGTGTGGACGTGGCATGGGGTACGTGGCGTGTGGACGTGGTGTGTGGGTACGTGGTGTGTGGACGTGGCGTGGGGTACGTGGCGTGTGGACGTGGTGTGTGGACGTGGTGTGGGGACGTGGTGTGTGGGTGCGTCGTGTGTGGACGTGGCGTGGGGTACGTGGTGTGTGGACGTGGTGTGGGTACGTGGTGTGTGAGTACGTGGTGTGTGGGTACGTGGTGTATGGGTACGTGGTGTGTAGACGTAGTGTGTGGGTGTGTGGTGTGGGTGCGTGGTGTGGGTGCGTGGTGTGGATGCGTGGTGTGGGGTACGTGGTGTGTGGGTACGTGGTGTGTGGACGTGGTGTGTGGGTGCGTGGTGTGGGTGCGTGGTGTGGGTGCGTGGTGTGGATGCGTGGTGTGGGGTACGTGGTGTGGGGTACGTGGTGTGGGGTACGTGGTGTGTGGACGTGGTGTGGGTACGTGGTGTGTGGGCGTGGTGTGTGGACGTGGTGTGTGGACGTGGTGTGTGGGTACGTGGTGTGTGGGTACGTGGTGTGGGTACGTGGTTTGGGTGCGTGGTGTGTGGACGTGGCGTGGGGTACGTGGCGTGTGGACGTGGTGTGTGGGTACGTGGTGTGTGGACGTGGCGTGGGGTACGTGGGGTGTGGACGTGGTGTGTGGACGTGGTGTGGGGACGTGGTGTGTGGGTGCGTCGTGTGTGGACGTGGCGTGGGGTACGTGGTGTGTGGACGTGGCGTGGGGTACGTGGCGTGTGGACGTGGTATGGGTACGTGGTGTGTGGACGTGGTGTGGGTACGTGGTGTGTGGACGTGGTGTGGGTACGTGGTGTGGGTACGTGGTGTGGGTACGTGTGTGGACGTGGTGTGGGGACGTGGTGTGGGTACGTGGTGTGTGGGTACGTGGTGTGTGGACGTGGTGTGTGGGTACGTGGTTTGGGTGCGTGGTGTGGGTGCGTGGTGTGGGGGACGTGGTGTGTGGACGTGGTGTGTGGACGTGGTGTGTGGGTACGTGGTGTGGGTACGTGGTTTGGGTGCGTGGTGTGTGGACGTGGCGTGGGGTACGTGGCGTGTGGACGTGGTGTGTGGGTACGTGGTGTGTGGACGTGGCGTGGGGTACGTGGGGTGTGGACGTGGTGTGTGGACGTGGTGTGGGGACGTGGTGTGTGGGTGCGTCGTGTGTGGACGTGGCGTGGGGTACGTGGTGTGTGGACGTGGTGTGGGTACGTGGTGTGTGAGTACGTGGTGTGTGGACGTGGTGTGTGGGTGCGTGGTGTGGGTGCGTGGTGTGTGGGTACGTGGTGTGTGGACGTGGTGTGTGGGTGCGTGGTGTGGGTGCGTGGTGTGGATGCGTGGTGTGGGGTACGTGGTGTGGGGTACGTGGGGTGTGGACGTGGTGTGTGGACGTGGTGTGGAGACGTGGTGTGTGGGTGCGTCGTGTGTGGACGTGGCGTGGGGTACGTGGTGTGTGGACGTGGTGTGGATACGTGGTGTGTGAGTACGTGGTGTGTGGACGTGGTGTGTGGGTGCGTGGTGTGGGTGCGTGGTGTGTGGGTACGTGGTGTGTGGACGTGGTGTGTGGGTGCGTGGTGTGGGTGCGTGGTGTGGATGCGTGGTGTGGGGTACGTGGTGTGGGGTACGTGGTGTGTGGACGTGGTGTGGGTACGTGGTGTGTGGGCGTGGTGTGGGTACGTGGTGTGTGAGTACGTGGTGTGTGGACGTGGTGTGTGGGTGCGTGGTGTGGGTGCGTGGTGTGGATGCGTGGTGTGGATGCGTGGTGTGGGGTACGTGGTGTGGGGTACGTGGTGTGTGGACGTGGTGTGGGTACGTGGTGTGTGGGCGTGGTGTGGGTACGTGGTGTGTGGGTACGTGGTGTGTGGACGTGGTGTGTGGGTACGTGGTTTGGGTGCGTGGTGTGTGGACGTGGTGTGTGGACGTGGTGTGTGGACGTGGTGTGTGGGTACGTGGTGTGTGGACGTGGCGTGGGGTACGTGGTGTGTGGACGTGGTGTGGGTACGTGGTGTGTGGACGTGGTGTGGGTACGTGGTGTGGGTACGTGGTGTGGGTACGTGTGTGGACGTGGTGTGGGGACGTGGTGTGGGTACGTGGTGTGTGGGTACGTGGTGTGTGGTTACGTGGTGTGTGGACGTGGTGTGTGGGTACGTGGTTTGGGTGCGTGGTGTGTGGACGTGGCGTGGGGTACGTGGCGTGTGGACGTGGTGTGTGGGTACGTGGTGTGTGGACGTGGCGTGGGGTACGTGGGGTGTGGACGTGGTGTGTGGACGTGGTGTGGGGACGTGGTGTGTGGGTGCGTCGTGTGTGGACGTGGCGTGGGGTACGTGGTGTGTGGACGTGGTGTGGGTACGTGGTGTGTGAGTACGTGGTGTGTGGACGTGGTGTGTGGGTGCGTGGTGTGGGTGCGTGGTGTGGGTGCGTGGTGTGGGTGCGTGGTGTGGGTGCGTGGTGTGGATGCGTGGTGTGGGGTACGTGGTGTGGGGTGCGTGGTGTGTGGACGTGGTGTGGGTACGTGGTGTGTGGGCGTGGTGTGGGTACGTGGTGTGTGGGTACGTGGTGTGTGGGTACGTGGTGTGTGGGTACGTGGTGTGTGGACGTGGTGTGTGGGTACATGGTTTGGGTGCGTGGTGTGTGGACGTGGAGGTGTGGGTACGTGGTGTGGGGGACGTGGTGTGTGGACGTGGTGTGGGGTACGTGGTGTGTGGACGTGGTGTGGGTACGTGGTGTGTGGGTACGTGGTGTGTGGGTACGTGGTGTGTGGGTACGTGGTGTGTGGACGTGGTGTATGGAAATGGTGTGTGGGTACGTGGTGTGAGTGCGTGGTGTGGGGGACGTGGTGTGTGGACGTGGTGTGTGGACGTGGTGTGTGAACGTGGTGTGTGGGTACGTGGTTTGGGTGCGTGGTGTTTGGGTGCGTGGTGTGTGGGTACGTGGTGTGTAGACGTGGCGTGGGGTACGTGGCGTGTGGACGTGGTGTGTGGGTACGTGGTGTGTGGACGTGGCGTGGGGTACGTGGTGTGTGTACGTGGTGTGTGGACGTGGTGTGGGTGCGTCGTGTGTGGACGTGGCGTGGGGTACGTGGCGTGTGGACGTGGTGTGTGGGTACGTGGTGTGTGGACATGGCGTGGGGTACGTGGTGTGTGGACGTGGTGTGTGGACGTGGTGTGGGGACGTGGTGTGTGGGTGCGTCGTGTGTGGACGTGGCGTGGGGTACGTGGCGTGTGGACGTGGTGTGTGGGTACGTGGTGTGTGGACGTGGCGTGGGGTACGTGGTGTGTGGACGTGGTGTGTGGACGTGGTGTGGGGACGTGGTGTGTGGGTGCGTCGTGTGTGGACGTGGCGTGGGGTACGTGGTGTGTGGACGTGGTGTGGGTACGTGGTGTGTGAGTACGTGGTGTGTGGGTACGTGGTGTGTAGACGTAGTGTGTGGGTGTGTGGTGTGGGTGCGTGGTGTGGGTGCGTGGTGTGGATGCGTGGTGTGGGGTACGTGGTGTGTGGGTACGTGGTGTGTGGACGTGGTGTGTGGGTGCGTGGTGTGGGTGCGTGGTGTGGATGCACGTGGTGTGGGGTATGTGGTGTGTGGACGTGGTGTGGGTACGTGGTGTGTGGGCGTGGTGTGGGTACGTGGTGTGTGAGTACGTGGTGTGTGGACGTGGTGTGTGGGTACGTGGTTTGGGTGCGTGGTGTGTGGACGTGGTGTGTGGACGTGGTGTGTGGGTACGTGGTGTGTGGACGTGGCGTGGGGTACGTGGTGTGTGGACGTGGTGTGGGTACGTGGTGTGTGGACGTGGTGTGTGGACGTGGTGTGTGAACGTGGTGTGTGGGTACGTGGTTTGGGTGCGTGGTGTTTGGGTGCGTGGTGTGTGGGTACGTGGTGTGTAGACGTGGCGTGGGGTACGTGGCGTGTGGACGTGGTGTGTGGGTACGTGGTGTGTGGACGTGGCGTGGGGTACGTGGTGTGTGTACGTGGTGTGTGGACGTGGTGTGGGTGCGTCGTGTGTGGACGTGGCGTGGGGTACGTGGCGTGGGGTACGTGGCGTGTGGACGTGGTGTGTGGGTACGTGGTGTGTGGACATGGCGTGGGGTACGTGGTGTGTGGACGTGGTGTGTGGACGTGGTGTGGGGACGTGGTGTGTGGGTGCGTCGTGTGTGGACGTGGCGTGGGGTACGTGGCGTGTGGACGTGGTGTGTGGGTACGTGGTGTGTGGACGTGGCGTGGGGTACGTGGTGTGTGGACGTGGTGTGGGTACGTGGTGTGTGAGTACGTGGTGTGTGGGTACGTGGTGTGTAGACGTAGTGTGTGGGTGTGTGGTGTGGGTGCGTGGTGTGTGGTGTGGATGCGTGGTGTGGGGTACGTGGTGTGTGGGTACGTGGTGTGTGGACGTGGTGTGTGGGTGCGTGGTGTGGGTGCGTGGTGTGGATGCACGTGGTGTGGGGTATGTGGTGTGTGGACGTGGTGTGGGTACGTGGTGTGTGGGCGTGGTGTGGGTACGTGGTGTGTGAGTACGTGGTGTGTGGACGTGGTGTGTGGGTACGTGGTTTGGGTGCGTGGTGTGTGGACGTGGTGTGTGGACGTGGTGTGTGGGTACGTGGTGTGTGGACGTGGCGTGGGGTACGTGGTGTGTGGACGTGGTGTGGGTACGTGGTGTGTGGACGTGGTGTGGGTACGTGGTGTGTGGACGTGGTGTGGGTACGTGGTGTGGGTACGTGGTGTGGGTACGTGTGTGGACGTGGTGTGGGGACGTGGTGTGGGTACGTGGTGTGTGGGTACGTGGTGTGTGGACGTGGTGTGTGGGTACGTGGTTTGGGTGCGTGGTTTGGGTGCGTGGTGTGGGTGCGTGGTGTGGGGGACGTGGTGTGTGGACGTGGTGTGTGGGTACGTGGTGTGGGTACGTGGTTTGGGTACGTGGTTTGGGTGCGTGGTGTGTGGACGTGGCGTGGGGTACGTGGCGTGTGGACGTGGTGTGTGGGTACGTGGTGTGTGGACGTGGCGTGGGGTACGTGGGGTGTGGACGTGGTGTGTGGACGTGGTGTGGGGACGTGGTGTGTGGGTGCGTCGTGTGTGGACGTGGCGTGGGGTACGTGGTGTGTGGACGTGGTGTGGGTACGTGGTGTGTGAGTACGTGGTGTGTGGACGTGGTGTGTGGGTGCGTGGTGTGGGTGCGTGGTGTGTGGGTACGTGGTGTGTGGGCGTGGTGTGTGGGTGCGTGGTGTGGGTGCGTGGTGTGGGTGCGTGGTGTGGGGTACGTGGTGTGGGGTACGTGGGGTGTGGACGTGGTGTGTGGGTGCGTCGTGTGTGGACGTGGCGTGGGGTACGTGGTGTGTGGACGTGGTGTGGGTACGTGGTGTGTGAGTACGTGGTGTGTGGACGTGGTGTGTGGGTGCGTGGTGTGGGTGCGTGGTGTGTGGGTACGTGGTGTGTGGACGTGGTGTGTGGGTGCGTGGTGTGGATGCGTGGTGTGGATGCGTGGTGTGGGGTACGTGATGTGGGGTACGTGGTGTGTGGACGTGGTGTGGGTACGTGGTGTGTGGGCGTGGTGTGGGTACGTGGTGTGTGAGTACGTGGTGTGTGGACGTGGTGTGTGGGTACGTGGTTTGGGTGCGTGG
The DNA here is from genome assembly GCF_964198595.1 of Lampetra fluviatilis. Taxonomy (NCBI): domain Eukaryota; kingdom Metazoa; phylum Chordata; class Hyperoartia; order Petromyzontiformes; family Petromyzontidae; genus Lampetra; species Lampetra fluviatilis. The sequence goes on along the minus strand of NC_136291.1, from coordinate 13,967,318 downwards.
TGTGTGGACGTGGTGTGTGGACGTGGTGTGTGGGTACGTGGTGTGTGGACGTGGCGTGGGGTACGTGGTGTGTGGACGTGGTGTGTGGGTACGTGGTGTGTAGACGTAGTGTGTGGGTGTGTGGTGTGGGTGCGTGGTGTGGGTGCGTGGTGTGGATGCGTGGTGTGGATGCGTGGTGTGGGGTACGTGGTGTGTGGGTACGTGGTGTGTGGACGTGGTGTGTGGGTGCGTGGTGTGGGTGCGTGGTGTGGATGCACGTGGTGTGGGGTATGTGGTGTGTGGACGTGGTGTGGGTACGTGGTGTGTGGGCGTGGTGTGGGTACGTGGTGTGTGAGTACGTGGTTTGGGTGCGTGGTGTGTGGACGTGGCGTGGGGTACGTGGCGTGTGGACGTGGTGTGTGGGTACGTGGTGTGTGGACGTGGCGTGGGGTACGTGGGGTGTGGACGTGGTGTGTGGACGTGGTGTGGGGACGTGGTGTGTGGGTGCGTCGTGTGTGGACGTGGCGTGGGGTACGTGGTGTGTGGACGTGGTGTGGGTACGTGGTGTGTGAGTACGTGGTGTGTGGACGTGGTGTGTGGGTGTGTGGTGTGGGTGCGTGGTGTGGATGCGTGGTGTGGGGTACGTGGTGTGGGGTACGTGGTGTGTGGACGTGGTGTGTGGGTACGTGGTGTGTGGGCGTGGTGTGGGTACGTGGTGTGTGGGTACGTGGTGTGTGGGTACGTGGTGTGTGGACGTGGTGTGTGGACGTGGTGTGTGGGTACGTGGTTTGGGTGCGTGGTGTGTGGACGTGGTGTGTGGGTGCGTCGTGTGTGGACGTGGCGTGGGGTACGTGGTGTGTGGACGTGGTGTGGGTACGTGGTGTGTGAGTACGTGGTGTGTGGGTACGTGGTGTGTGGACGTGGTGTGGGTACGTGGTGTGGGTACGTGGTTTGGGTGCGTGGTGTGTGGGTACGTGGTGTGTGGACGTGGCGTGGGGTACGTGGCGTGTGGACGTGGTGTGTGGGTACGTGGTGTGTGGACGTGGCGTGGGGTACGTGGTGTGTGGACGTGGTGTGGGGATGTGGTGTGTGGGTGCGTCGTGTGTGGACGTGGCGTGGGGTACGTGGTGTGGGTACGTGGTGTGTGAGTACGTGGTGTGTGGGTACGTGGTGTGTGGGTACGGTGTGTGGACGTGGTGTGTGGGTGCGTGGTGTGGGTGCGTGGTGTGGATGCGTGGTGTGGGGTACGTGGTGTGGGGTACGTGGTGTGGACGTGGTGTGGGGACGTGGTGTGGACGTGGTGTGGGTACGTGGTGTGTGGGCGTGGTGTGGGTACGTGGTGTGTGGGTACGTGGTGTGTGGGTACGTGGTTTGGGTGCGTGGTGTGTGGACGTGATGTGTGGGTGCGTCGTGTGTGAACGTGGCGTGGGGTACGTGGTGTGTGGACGTAATGTGGGTACGTGTAGTGGTGGTTGTGGTGGTTGTTGTGGTGGTTATTGTGGTGGTTATTGTGATGGTGGTGGTTATTGTGGTGGTGGTTGTTATTGTGGTTGTGGTGGTTGTGGTGGTTGTTGTGGTGGTGCCGGTGGCGGCGCGCCCGAGTGGGGGCGGCGGCGTGCATGGATGGGTCCGCACGGGCAAGGAGTCTTCTCCGAATATTTGTGGGAGTGTATGCGGGGAGTGTACGCGGGGAGTGTGCGTGGCTAACCCCAGGTGGCCGAGAGCCAGCCTCGAGCGATGCCTCACAGGGAGGAAGGGAGAGAGGAAGGAGGGGAGGAGACGGGGAGCAGCAGCGCTCACAGCATCACGAGGGGGGTTGGGACTTGTATCAGTTTCCCCGTGTCGCAGTGTCTCAGTCTCTCAGTGTCCCAGTAGAACGGTGTAGCCGTCTCCCAGTGTCTCCGTGTCCCAGTGTCTCCGTGTCCGAGTATCCCAGTCAGTCTTTAGTGTCCCAGTTTCTCAGTGTCCCACTGTCTGAGTGACCCAGTGTACTACTGTCACAGTTTCCTAATGTCCCAGTGTCTCAAATGTCCCAGTGTCTTACTGTCTCAAGTGTCCTACTGACTCAAGTGTCCTACTGCCTTAGTGTCTAAGTGTGCTCCTGCCTCGGTGTCTAAGTGTTCTCTGTCTCGGTGTCTCAGTGTCTAAGTGTGCTCCTGCCTCGGTGTCTAAGTGTTCTCTGTCTCGGTATCTCAGTGTCTAAGTGTTCTCTGTCTCGGTGTCTCAGTGTCTAAGTGTGCTCCTGCCTCGGTGTCTAAGTGTTCTATGTCTCGGTGTCTCAGTGTCTAAGTGTGCTCCTGCCTCGGTATCTAAGTGTTCTCTGGCTCGGTGTCTCAGTACCCACGTCTCTCACCTGTTCCGCTCCTCGCGTTTCCCGCGGTCTGAGCAAAGCACGTGATCGCGCAACGAGCAAATCAGCAAAAACGTCATGCTCCATCTCGGATGACATCATGCTCCATCTCGGATGAGGTCATGCTCCATCTCGGATTGACGTCATGCCCCATCTCTGAGAACATCATGCCCCATCTCGGAATGACGTCATGCCTCATCTCCAAATTACGTCACTCTCGATCACGCTCAATCGTGAAATGGCGTCATTAGTCACTCGAGCCATTTCTATTGCGCCGCGGTGAGGTCACACCGGGACAGCGCGCGGAGATGTGGAGACTCGAGCCCGCGGAGACTGCGCAAGGTCCGTGTCTCCGTGTCTCTTATCTGTGTGTCTGGCTCTGTGTCTCCTGTCTCTGTGTCTCCTGTCTCTGTGTCTCCTGTCTCTGTGTCTCCTGTCTCTGTGTCTCCTGTCTCTGTGTCTCCTGTCTCTGTGTCTCCTGTCTCTGTGTCTCCTGTCTCTGTGTCTCCTGTCTCTGTGTCTCCTGTCTGTGTGTATCTTGTCTGTGTCCGCGGCTCCAGTGTGCGGGAGCCTCTTCTGTTTGTAGTGTGTGTGTAGGGAGCGGTGGTGCAGTGGTTAGCGCGCTGTGTGTGTGTACAGTGTATGTGTAGTGTGTGTGTAGGGAGCGGTGGTACAGTGGTTAGCGCACTGCGTGTGTGTGTACAGTGTATGTGTAGTGTGTGGGGAGCGGTGGTGCAGTGGTTAGCGCGCTGCGTGTGTGTGTACAGTGTATGTGTAGTGTGTGTGTAGGGAGCGGTGGTGCAGTGGTTAGCGCGCTGCGTGTGTGTGTACAGTGTATGTGTAGTGTGTGTGTAGGGAGCGGTGGTACAGTGGTTAGCGCACTGCGTGTGTGTGTACAGTGTATGTGTAGTGTGTGGGGAGCGGTGGTGCAGTGGTTAGCGCGCTGCGTGTGTGTGTACAGTGTATATGTAGTGTGTGTGTAGGGAACGGTGTTGCAGTGGTTAGCGGCCTGCCTGTGTGTGTACAGTGTATGTGTAGTGTGTTTAGGGAGCGGTGGTGCAGTGGTTAGCGCGCTGCGTGTATGTGTAGTGTGTTGTGGAGAGCGGTGGTGCAGTGGCTGCGTAACGATGTGGGGAAGAAGCTACCTGGCCTCTCGTTTCATACAAAGCTCCGGATCTTCTCGGCCACAGTTATGCCCTCCCAGCTTACATTTGTAAGGCGCATTTCATCCGTAGATCCCGCGCTCACTCGTGTCGTACGGCAGCGCTGGAGTGCTATTGCGTGTGTTCCTGCAGGCAGCGAGCACCAGCTGCTGGTGGGCGAACGCCACGTGGTGGGGAGGAAGGACTGTGGCATCCTCATCGGCCACGACCAGTCTATTAGCCGCGTGCACGCAGTTCTCACGGTCTCGCACGCCGAGCCCAGCCTGGTACAACACACATTCACTTTACTTCATTACAGCAACGCTTGCCTACCCAGGGACGCCTTCACCGAGCTTCAAAACTCTTTCCTTAGGAGGGTACTTTGAAGTTTTCACAGCAGGGGGAAGATATTGCCGCTGCTGTGTGTAATCCCAATAGAGTAATGTGCAAGGAATTTGTCAGCTTTGGGATGTTTGGCCAATACCAATTAGATTGCCGCATCTCCGATTAGCACGGTTTGCTATGTATGGTGCAAAATAAGTTTGAGTTTTTTAGCTATAGGAGGAAACCCACGCAGAACGGGGGGAGAACATACAACAGACTTTACACAGAAAGGTGTACAAGTCAGTATTCGAACCCAGGAGCTTCTTGCTGTAAGGCGCGAGTGTCAACCACTGCACCAGTGCCCTGACGCCCAATATAACCCATGATGACTGCGCAGCATCCCAAGTGTCGCCCTTTTCTCTTTCCCAGGCACGTCCATCGTGCAGGCCTGCACTCTCCGTCAAGGACAGCTCCAAGTATGGAACCTTCGTCAATGGGGAGAAGCTGACTAGCGGCAGCGAGCGGGCCCTCTGTTGTGGCGACCTTCTGAAGTTCGGTGTCTTTGAGAGCAAATACAGGTCCTGGCTTCAACACACACTGTGCATCAACGACTGAACTCGGAATCCCTTGGCTTCTTCACTGCATCTTAATGCAGTCTCGACCACAGCTGAGTGGAGAGAAGCCATTGAAGTCTTGACTGGGCGTGATGTTAATTGTGTACATTTTCACGGCAGAGTGATTTCCTGCTCAAATCAGCACTGGGTGGTGCTCATCTGAGCCAGTGGTGGAAATTCCTCACTCCTGGTGTGGGCAAGTCTAACCATAGGACAACCACTGTTTATTTCCCCACAAAGTGGAATTAATGTTATCGACACCACAGGGATGATAACCCGAATCAATCCCCAACCAGGAGTTGAACTTTTGCAACCTTCCGATTGCGAGCCGCTCGCTCGACTGCTGAGTTACCCAGCTGTATATTGTGTAAACACCATGCGAGTTCATCTTCTTGGTTCTTTCGGTAAAGTCACGTAGAAGGGAAGTAATAAAATAATAAATATAAAACAATAAAATTATTCTCACGACGTTTCGGCCACAACGCAAGCAGCCGTCCTCAGGTGAAGACCAGGTCTGTCGGGGAGACAGCGTCTGAATGAAACACCACCACGCTTGGAGCATATATTTAAGCTGAGTTGGAAGGGGGGAAGGGCGCCTTGACAAAATAATTTGAATATCAAGAGGAATTTAGCATATTTATGGGAAATGCAGGTATGTGATTAGTACTACTTGTGAAATGCGTAGGAGGTGGGCGGGGGGTTTCAAAGTCATATGCCCGTGCATTATGCAGGATTAGCAGCATCAAAGGGAGGGGATAGGGGTAGCATTAATAAAGGGAAGGAATGTTAGTAGTATGTAGCTGCAGTAACTAAACAACCACGTAAAAAACTAAAGTATAAACTACATAGTATCATCCGTATACTAAATATATTCTCCAATAAGCTGAGCTACTAACAGTAAGTAATACATTACAATTCTTTGTCGCAAAAAATATAATATGCTTCCAGCTAAACTTTTTTCTCTTACATCACACGGGTCTACCCCGTGCTATATGCTGCCATAGACAAACCCAACATTAAATTATATGCTGTATTACTATACACCACCCTATACCTTAGAATACATAGCGTAATATTACACTGTATTATTCTATCCACCCTACTGTATATCACACTGCTGTATATTCACTATACAATTACAATACTATATATTGCCTTATACATTATATTAAACATTACAATTTTATACTATTTATTATTATACAATCTGCTATACACTATACCATTGACCGTCGCATGAAAGATACAAAGAGGAAGCAACGAAATATGTCAATGGGAGAGTGGTGGTAGAAGACTTGCAGCGGAGCAAAGAATCCATTCCCTGTGGAGAATACAAGATATATAGTCAATGCCAGTGAGTGGACTGCGGTCTGAAAGTCACCGTAAACGTGAACACAATCAGTTAAGATCCGAAATGGTTTATTACGTCCTTCCAATGATTGCTGAGCCAGAATGCATCTTCTCGGTTGAAATTGTCTCTGTGTTTGTATATGTGGATCGCTTCATGAACGAATCTCTCGTGGTAGCCAGATGGCTTGCAGAGAACCTCTGTCTTGGAGAAGTCAATGTCATGTGAGCCCACTGAATTGTAACAGTGATCTGCCACGGCTGAGGTGTTTTATGTTCACGGATGCGGTCCGAGACATGTCGTTTGGTTTCTCCAATGTAACTGCTACCACAGAGGCAACTTAGTTTGTAGACGCCAGGGTACTGTATGTCTGGAACCACATCTTTTGCAGACGGGACCAGATCACGGATTTTATGTACTGTGTTGAATCGGACCTGGATCTTGTGTTTAATCAGGATTTTGGAGATCTTTTTTGTGACCCCAGCAATGTAGGGTAAGGTGATGGTTTTGAAAGGCTCCTCAACAGGATCCTTCTTGATGGTTGGAGTGATGGCTTTGCGGATTGTGTAGTCGGAGTAACCATTCGCCTTAAGAGCTTGGCATACGTGTTTTAGTTCACTGGCAATGTGTTCCTGGTCGGAGATGCATTGGGCTCTATGGCATAGAGTCTTGATGAGGGAGTTCTTCTGGGATGGATGGTGGTGGGAATCCGGTTTTAGGTAAGCATCCGTATGGGTGGCTTTCCTGTAGACAGAATGGCTCATTGAACCATCAGGTCTCCTTTTAATTAGGACATCCAAAAAGGGTAGCTTGCCATCTTTTTCGACTTCCATGGTGAATCTGATGGCTGGGTGTATGGAATTGATGTGGTCAAGGAATTGGTCTAGAGCAGGACGGCCATGTGGCCAGATGACAAAAGTGTCATCTACGTACCTCTTCCATAAGGTCGGGCGTAGAGTGGCAGTCTGGATGGCGTCATTCTCAAATTTCTCCATGAACTCGTTGGCTATAACCGGAGATAGGGGGAGCCCATTGGGGTGCCCTCAGTTTGTAGAAAGTTCCATTCCAGGTGAAGTATGTATTGGTTAAGCAGTGTCTCACCAGGGGGGGTACCCCAGTATTCAGTCCTTGATGAACCAAGTCTTCAATGATTGCGATGGTGTCAGGTACAGGAACTTTGGTGAATAAGGAAACCACATCAAAACTATATTCTTAGGTTTTTTCAGTAAAGTCACGTAGGTAAAACATTAAAAGTAAAATAAAATAAAAATCACGACGTTTCGGAGGCAACACAAGCCTCCGTCTTCAGGTGGAACCGTCACAGCCACGACAGCTGTATCAAGTAAATGAGAGATTGCAAGAGCTACCACTCCGTATATATAATGGTTGGAGAGGGGGGAAGGGCCAAGTACGGCACACGTTTTATTCATATGGTAAGGTGAGGCTTAAGAGGGTGAGCCTTTGTTATGTAGTTTACCGTCTTTCTTCACTTCCATGGTGAATCTGATGGATGGGTGTCTAGAATTGATGTGGTCCAAGAAGTGGTTCAATGCTGGGAGGCCATGTGCCCAGATGACGAAAGTGTCATCCACATACCTTTTCCACAGGGAAGGACGCAGGGTGGATGTCTGGATGGCGTCTGATTCAAACTTTTCCATGAACATGTTGGCTATAACTGGTGACAAGGGGGAGCCCATAGGGGTACCATCATTCTGTTTGTAGAAGGTGCCATTCCAGGTAAAATAGGTGTTGGTGAGGCAATGCCTAACCAGCGCAGGTACATCAGAATTCAATCCATGTTGGACTAAGTCCTCAATTATTGTTAGGGTGTCCGGTACTGGGACTTTGGTAAACAAAGATACTACATCAAAGCTGACGAGGATGTCATCAGGAGATAGTACCATGTCCTTAACCATAGAGACTAATTGGGTTGAGTTGAGTACTGCCGAAGAGGTCTTGCCTGTGAAGGGGAGCGGAGTATCTGATAGAAAACGGGCTAGTTTGTACGTAGGAGAGTTTATCGTCGACACGATGGGTCGTAGCGGGGTGCCTTCTTTATGGATTTTGGGAAGACCATAGAGTCTGGGAGGTCTAGCCGCCGATGGTTTTAGAGAGGGACGTTTGCTTGGTTCGATGAGGGAAGTCGAACTCGTGATGATACTGTTGGTTTTTGTCGTTAGGCTTTAGTGGGATCGTTTTTAATTTTGGAGTAACTCCCATCGTTAAGAAGGTCCAGGATTTTGTTGTTGTATGAATCTTTATCCATGATGACCGTGGCATTGCCCTTGTCTGCCGAGAGGATGACTATATCACCTCTCTTTTTTAGGTCCGCGAGTTCAGAGCGTTCGTTTTTGCTGATGTTACTAGTGGGTTTCTTAGCATTCTTAAGAATAGTAGCTATTTCAGCTCTTGCTACATCCGCATGGATGTGTCCTATGCCTCTGAGGGCTACATCACCCATCCATCAGATTCACCATGGAAGTGGAGAAAGATGGTAAACTACCATTCTACCATTCTTGGATATTCTGTTTGAGAGGAGGCCTGACGGACCTTGGGACATTCTGTCTACAGGAAAGCCACCCACACAGATTCCTACTTGAAACCGGATTCCCACCACCACCCATCTCAAACTAATTCTCTCATCAAAACGCTATACCACAGAGCCCATGGCATTTCTGACCAACACCACCTGGCCGGTGAATTAAGACACGTACATCAGGCCCTCAGGATGAACGGATACTCTGACCGCACTATCCGCCAAGCTGTTTCTCCCACCACACAGAAACAGCCACATGAAACTCCGACCAAAACTATCACGTTACCATACATAGCAGGCGTGACCAAAAAGATCTCCAAAATTCTAAACAAACATAAGATCCAAGTCCGATTCAGTACAGTGCATAAAATCCGTGATCTGATTCCATCTGTGAAGGATGTCGTTCCTGACTTACAGTATCCTGGAGTCTACAAATTGAGTTGCATTTGTGGTGATTGCTACATTGGAGAAACGAAACGTCATGTTTCTGATCGTGTCCGCGAGCACAAGTCAGATCTGAAACACGGCAGAACTGATTCTTCAGCCGTTGCCGATCATTGCTACAACTCGGTGGGCTCTCATGAAATTGTCTTTTCCGAGACCAAGGTTTTCTGCAAACCTCCTGGCTACCATCAAAGGTTTGTACACGAAGCCATACAAATATACAAACACAGACATAATTTCAACCGTGATGATGGTTACAAACTGAGTAATCATTGGAAAGATGTGATTAACCATGCAAAAAAGATTTAACTACACTTATTTGGCCAATCTTATTTGACAGACAACTATTACAGGTTATTGTTAGACAGCCAGGCTTGTTTTACCATGTTTAGTTGTTTTCTCCTTTTCACACTTGTTATGTAGGCCAGGTTTAGTCACAAACCGTACCTCTCCATAACAAAGGCTCACCCTCTTAAGCCTCACCTTACCATATGAATAAAAAGTGTGCCGTACTTGGCCCTTCCCCCCTCTCCAACCATTATATATACGGAGTGGTAGCTCTTGCAATCTCTCATTTACTTGATACAGCTGTCGTGGCTGTGACGGTTCCACCTGAAGACGGAAGCTTGTATTGCCTCCGAAACGTCGTGATTTTTATTTTATTTTACTTTTAATGTTTTTCCTACGTGACTTTACCGAAAAAACCTAAGAATATGAATCCTTGCAGTCACGAAAGCTTCAAATCTAGAATCACATCAAAACTGACAAGCAGGTCGTCTGGGGACAGGGAAATTCCCTTGATTGTCGATACCAGGTCAGTAGAGTTTAGTACCGCAGAGGTGGTTTTTCCAGTGAAAGGCCGCAGGATTTCAGACAAAAAACGAGCCAGTTTGTAAGTGGGGGAGTTGATAGTAGAGACAATGGGACGAAGAGGTGTATCTTCTTTATGTATCTTTGGAAGGCCATATAATCTTGTTGACCTGGCTGCAGAAGGTTTCAACGAGAACTGTTTGGTTTGATCAATTAATGCAGTTGAATCAGAAATTATTTTGTTGATTTTAATGACGAGGCTGTTGGTGGGGTCTCTTTTTATTTTTGTATAGCTGCCATCGTTGAGTAGTTCTTGAATTTTGTTTTATTCTATTTTGTCCATGATGGCAGTGGCATTGCCTTTGTCGGCCGAGAGGATGACAATGTCATCCCTATTTTTTAATTGAGCTAATTCAAAACGCTCATCTTTGCTGGTGTTACTAGCTGGCATCTTAGCGTTTTTGAGGGTTGCAGCGATTTCAGATCTTGCTACGTCTGCAGCAATGTGACCCAGGCCCTTGAGAGCCACATCTACTCGGGCAATGATATCATTAACTGGTATGTGTCTAGGTGTGACTGCAAAGTTTAGTCATTTAGCTAAAACGGATTTCAGACCATCAGAAATAGAACTGTTACTGCGATTAATTACGACTTTGTTAACGTCTAGCTTTTCAGTGTGTGGGTCCGGTCTCTTATTTGAGAGGCGGTTGAATTTGGAAATCAAGTTGTCCTTACATTTGGTCGACATAGCGGCAGCTGAAGAGGCAGTCATATTGTCTACATGTTCCCAATCCGATGTGAACATTGTTGCAGTCAAAGATAAGTGTGATTTGTAGAGTGTCTTGTCTAACTGATCTAGTTCGGTGCGCGTAATGCTGATTTTCTCTGAGATAAGAGCTAAGCTAGTTCTAGACAGAATTCGTTTAGCATTAAAGTTACAGCAGCAGAGGTTAGTGTAAATGCGATTGGTATTACCCCGTGCGAGTTATCAATTTTTATTGTGTATGTGTCATGATGTGATTGCTGTACATGTACCAATCATGCAAACCAGATGTTCTAGCTCAAGGGATTATCCACATGCAATATTTTGATTAAAGATACATACCCCTAAACATACATACACAACAACCAGACAAATATTCCTCGTATAGCCTTAAAAGACTTTTGGGGCAAATGCTGTTAGCAAGTAGCACCTATGAAGGCCAGAACGGTACATGAGGGAGTGGGTGGCCAGCCCCACGCCCGACTGCCTTTTTCTCCCCAGTGGTGATGTTTTTACACACCGCACTAGGTACTCATTTGAGGCTGGGTTGACCAAAGGGAGGCGCAGGACCAGTTCAGGTAATTGTCACTGGTGTTGGCCGTGAGCGGCAATCGGACGCATGTGGTCGGGTTTGTAGCGCAGCGCGCTAACCGTTACACAAGCGTATGCATACATAACAACAATAACCAGCATTTGCCACTAAGTGGCGGTGACGTCACCACGGCGCTTGTGCCAAGCTATGTTCACTTTAAGGCCACGTGAAGTATTGAACGCCCGCTGGCAGGAGGACACGGGACAGACCCAGATGCCATGGGTTGACTGACCGATGCACCACCGATGCACCACCTGTGCCCCATACTGTGCCAACTTGCTGTGTTTTAGCCACCCGGCGCTCTGTTCGTAATATGAATGTTGAGAGTGAGTGCTGGGCCACCGTCTTCTCTGTGCAGAGTGGCGTACTCCCCGCTCGTCGTGTGCACTTCTTGCCTCGATGCGGAATCCAAGCACGTGCTGAGCTCCGCGCTGCTCGTGCTGGGAGGACATTTCGTCTCCCAATGGACCAGCGACTGCACCCACTTGGTCATGACGTCCATCAAGGTCACCGTGAAGGTAACGGTTCCCGTGCTGGGTTCCATCCACCGCTGGAACCGGTGGGAATGTGACCTGGTAGACTGGTCACATGACAAGGGATGGAGACTCGGCCCTGCATTCATAGTCATGGCTCTGCTCAGGATTGGCTCTGCTCAGGATTGGCTGTGGTTCTAGTGAGCCGGCACAAAGCCACGCAGTTACATTGAGTCAAATCATGGCTCAGCCGCTCATGCGTTTTTGAAAGCAGCTGAGTGGCTCAAGCCTGAGCCGAGCCATAACTATGACTTTGGCCCACAGTGTTGATATCATCAACCATTAATTCGCTGCTGGATGACTGCCTCCCCAAGCAGCAACCATCTCTCACGATATTGCGATGTACAAATCTGTCCAGCACCTGTGTGTGAACTGATTTCGCCGCTCCATCTCCTTGGCGGCCTGTCGGAGTTAATTTTCTCGTCATGGAATTCTGCTCAGTTTTGCGAGTGAGCAGTAATATTTTGCCACGATGGCGAGATGTCAACTACCTCGCCCGGTATACAGAAGGCCGTGCATTCGATCCCGACCCTAACGGCTGCTGTATATTTGGAGTTTGCATGTTCTCGTGATTGCGTGGATTTTTCTCCAGGACCTCCAGTGTTTCCCTCCACATTTAGAAACATGCATTTCTAGTATTTGTCTGCTATAAATTTCCACGCGATAAGCCACTTTTGTTGGGCTATCATTCGTTGCCAGGTCGCTTCTGAAAAGAAGCTACACAGCTCAAATGGGCCTTACATGGTAAAATATAAATAGTTTAGTTTTTAAGTGACTGAGTTAAAGCCCATGTACTTGTACAGGAAGAAGCTTTAGATTTTCAGTTGTGCAGATTTTTTAAAACCCATAATCGGCCCATAGCATATTAAAGTTACGTTTGTGAATCCCCTTGTGGTGCCTGCTCGTAATATTCCGTTTGTTTACTCCAGACAGCCTCACCGAGTCTCAAGACTCGTTTTCAGGAGGGTTCCTGCCAAGTTCTCACAGTAGGGAGTAATGTTTCTGCCATGTGTGATACCAATTGAGTAATTTGCAGGATTTGATGTTTCACAGGATGCTGCTTGCACAGGCTGCCAGTGCCTTGTACTGCAATGTACAAAGTCAGGTTTTGCTTGCTCGGCGTGTTCGCATTTGTTCCTTTGGTGAGAGAGATACTCAATCATCCGGGAGAGCCACACTGGGTCATTAGACTCTTTTTCAGGAGGTTCCTGCTGCATTGTTTTTATTTATGTATTTACTTAAATATGTTTCCAGCCAATTTACGATTAATGTTTGTTCCCATAGAGATGTAAACAGATGGTGGTTCGTCCACTTGCTGTACTGCCATCTGGCAAGTCAGGCTATGGCACCTCAACGCCCATGGGAAGGGAGTTCCACAACATCAGTGTTTGAGCCACCAACCCTCGCCGAAAGTGCTGGATTACAGGCCACATGCATAGGCTGGCGGTGGCGCCATCTCATGTGCTTAGTTTACAAATAAATAATTTCTTTAAAGCCCACCAGAAACTTTTTTTGTAGAGGTTCGTGGTTGGAATTTTGCAGGCCGCCCTGGTTAATATTGCGGGTGTATTGATGAAAAAATACACATTTGTCTACTTCACAGTGGACGTGAGAGTTCCCGCGACGTAATTCCAACAAGAGTAGGGCATCATGTGCCGGCGTCACGGTCCAAATACGAAAATTTACCCACAACCCACTCGATTGAGAAACACATCTCTATCCTTGCCCCTACTGAGAAAGCCCAGCAAAACCCACCTATAAAGGTCTTGAGACTCCGTAAGGATTTCCCTGGGTAAATGAGTGGAATAAAAAAAAAACTAACCTATTTTTTATTTTACCAGGTTAGTCCCATCATAATTGGTTCTTTACCCTTCTATCTGGCAACAAAACTGACACCTTTTTACAAGGAGTCATGTTTGCATAGACCGCAATACCTGCAGTCATAATACAAACAAAATAACATAACTCTGATAATGTGCACTGTCTTTAAAGTTGATTGCACATTATCAGAGTTATGTTATTTTGTTTGTATTATGACTGCAGGTATTGCGGTCTATGCAAACATGACTCCTTGTAAAAAGGTGTCAGTTTTGTTGCCAGATAGAAGGGTAAAGAACCAATTATCATATTTTTACTGGCAAATGAGGTTCCCATAGTATAGGTTAGTCCCAGTTTTTCAGAAGCGACCTGGCCACAAATGATAGCTCAACGAAGTAGCTTATCACGTGGAAATGTATAGCAGCCAAATACTCTAAACGCGTGGTGTTGATTCTAAATGTTGAGGGAAAAACCGGAGGAACCGGAAAAAAATCCACGGGGAGAGAGACACACAAACTCCAAATATACAGACATCAGAGTCGGAATCGAATCCACGACTTCTTGCATACCAGGCGAGGGATTTTACATCTCGCAACTGCCACGCCCTCCAAGACAATGAGGGAGAATCCTTCATCGTGTTTTTATCACAGTTGCAATGATGTGTTTTTGTCCATTACTAGAATGATCAGTAAATCCTCAGGGACTTGTGGATAACAAAATTGGCCTCTACGGCTATGGGATTTGTGGATAAGAGGGTTACAAACAAGGGGTGTTCTACCGTACATACTCTTACATCTGTAACAGAGTTAAAACACCGCATGGACATTAACCAATTACCAGGTAATGGTTCAGCATTGGGCTCTTTGGCCAATACCAGTTACATTGTGTCGTGATTATTTAGCAATGGGAGGAAACCGGGGAAGCCCGACGAAACCAATGTAGACGACTCCACAAAGGAAGGCGCCCGTATCGGCAATCAAATTCAGGCCCTTCTGGCTGCGAGGCTTGGGTGTTGTTACCACTGCTCCACTGCTGCTCTGCGGTTCTCTGCCTCGCACCATGGGCATACGAGGCGGTCGTGCGGGTGGTGGTGGTGGAGTAATGGGCGCGTGGTCCCTTGTTTGCCGTGCTCTGCCACAGACGATCTGCGCCCTCATCACGAGCATCCCCATCGTGCAGCCGGCGTTCTTCTCCACGCTCGTCACGGCCATTAGGAGCCGCTCGCCACAACCCAGCCACAGCAGGTGAGGGCCCACGCACTGCCTTCGCTGTCTCATAATTCATTCCCTACCCACCACTCCCGGTGTGCACCCCACCCACAAAGACAAAGATCCCCCATATAGCAAACTAGCGGGAAGTACCCGGCTTTGCCCCGGCGAAAAAGACACACACATCGACTTAGACACACACACAGACATCGACCCACACACACAAACACATCGACTTACACACATACACAGATATGGACTCACACGCACAGACATCCACTTTAGATACACACACATGGAGTTACACACACAAATCGACGTACACACATACAGCGACTCGCACACATACGTAGACTCTCACACACACATCGACCTAAGCACACATATGGACTTACACACACATATCGACTAAGAGACACACACATGGACTCACACACACACACATTGACTTACACACACATGGACTAACACACATACATCGACTGACACACATAGACACACACACACACACATGGACTGACACGCACACTTGGACTTAAACACACACACACATTGACGTACACACACAGACATCTGGCGTTGCCCGGGCAAAAATGACACAGCCAGACATCGACTTACACACATGGAACTAAACACACACACATATGGACTCCAACACACATACATCGACTCACACACATACATCAACTTACACAGCAATCCCCGATGATGCCACAGCTAGAGCAATTTTCTCTCTCTGGCGAGTATTAGCGAGGAGCAGTTTGAAAACAAAGGTCTTCCCAGTGTTGTATATGTTGTAATTATGAAATTTTGATAAAAATAAAAAAAATTAATGAAATTTCAAAAAATGCGTAACTCGCATAAATTATGTTAATGTGTGTAATTATATGCATTAATTATGATCATCACGGAGATAATCGTAGTAATTTATGCGAATGCTTGCGATTATGTTAATGTGTGCAGTTATGATAATTAAGCTTAGTTTCGTTTATCCAGAGTTGTATCAATCAGGATAACACGATTATCATTGATTAAACATTTACTGATTATCTTTGTGTTTTTATGTTATGTTAGGTCTCCAATTTCATATCTCATCGCAGGCTACAGTTCTTAGGAATAAGACAGTTTTGCATGGACTTGGAAGAAACACTCGAGATACTTCTGTGTTAACAATTTTATTCTAAACAAACATGTGACATTCTAGCATGCAAAGGCAAAAAGCATACGTCAATCGATTCATTGGCGAGATTATGCAATTAACGAACTGAAGGCTAACATTCTTCTAACAATCGTAATTTCTACTTTCCCACCAGACATCTCAGTAGTTCCCCCATGTATCGAGCACAACCGGCGACTGGCGGAGTTTTAAAACAGGCATGCAACGATATTCATATGAAGGCAATACAGGCAACTTATTATGCCCCAGAGGCTAAGCACATCAATCGATTCGTTGGCAAGATTATATCTGTTAACGGAATGTTTGAGACAATGGTGGGTGAGGGCGTGTGTGTTGGTGGGAGAGCGAATCTGGCTCTGTTTTAATTAATTCTTCGGCGAGACTCTATGGCAAAGAAACAGGTTTGACACGATATTCACTATGTGCTTCCTTGAGTCTGTGAGAGGGGGAAGTGATACGACCCTGGTTCGCAGATTCCTCTCGCCCGTGCGGGTTGCAGCCGCGACTTTCTCCGCAGGGAGGTGAGCGGCGGCGCTTAGCGGCGCTTGGCGGTCCTCGGTAGCTGACGGCGCGGTGGCCCGTTCTCTGCAGCTCTGGCGGCGGCGCTCATTCGGAAGGCTTTGACTCTCTTTCTTCACTGCTGGGATGACGAGTCGGTTTTCGTTGATGCTGGTTGATCCGTGTGTGCGTATTGAACACACGGCGCATGCGTTGGCGCTGTCCTCTTCCTCACAGCCGTTCGATCAGGCTTTCTCCACTGCTTCGTGCTCTCTGCTTTGCTCGCTTGGTCGACGCTTGGCGATCTCCGCCCTTCCTGCAGGTTGTTCGCTGGTCGTCACTCTGGCGATGAACGATGCTTCGTTCGTTGCTGGGTGGACGTTGGGTGTCTTTGTTTGCTCGAGAGTGATAGCTGGAGTCTCCGTCAGCTTCACTCGCAGCTCGGCGACTCAGGGTAGCGATTCTTCTTAGGTGGTGCAGACCTCGGCTTGTCGATGCACGTCATTACCCCGCGAACATCGTCATTCTGGATGACGGAAGAGCTTCTTCGTTGTCGGCGTTGAGATGAGATGGGGCAGGAGCCCTGGAAATCTCTGGTAGGGGCCGTAGCCCCGGAGATGTCTTGAATGGATTTTTCCTTGGCTTATATTGGGAAAATCCACTCAGTTTTTCCGAGTTGTTCAAAGGCCGGGTCATATAACTTTTCCCTTTGTTCGTGTGCGTTTCGTCCGTGTGTGTCGTGTGCGTGTCCGTCCGTATGTGTCGCGTGTGTGTTTATTGGAGCTTTAAAGACCAGCTGTCCGTAATAATTCTGGAAGGAGGGGTGGGGTTTCCTCGCGAACGGCGCCACACGAGTCATCAACCTAAACCAGACCGACGCTTCGCGTTCGTACCGAGGTTACAAAAATCATAATCCACGTTTTTTTATTATGAATAATATTGGTCGCGAAAGCCTACGCGTTAAGCGATTTCTATAATTCCTTCCCTCGCTCTGGGCGTTTATCCTTTGTCTCACACAGCTTAAGTTGTTTTTGGTTTGGAAGTTAATATGCGATTCATTTGGCTGCTTAGTATCATTGTGATTTGATTGCAAGCGACTCCAGGTATGCCGTAGCCGTGTTCACGGTTGAGTCGTGGTTTGATCTCCCTATGGGAAAATGTTATTTGCTCGCGTGCGCAAATCTTGCTGTCCGTGCTGCGGGGAGACAAAGACGGCTATGCTCCGTCATTGGAGCACCCTGCGCGTGTGTTTATTTATTTATTTTTGGGAGGCATGTGTTAATTTCCTTTCTCGAGCCGTTCCCGCTCGCCACGAACTTTTATGAGGGTCATTTCCTGGCTTTGTGTGTGTGTTCCGTGGTCGTTCCTCTCGGGAAGACAAAGACGGCTGTGAGCTGCTCGCTTCCCCTGGAGTGTTGCGTGTTGGTTAATTATGATAGACTTCTCCGCTCTTAACTCTCCTAGGAGATCCACTTTAATTTCGTACTTATTATTTGACTTCTTGTTATTATTTAATCTGATATCCCGGGGCTAGGGAATTAGTTTTTATGTTTTTTTTTTTAGGAGCGACCCTGACTGCCATAATTATTCTTTGATGCTTCGGCCCGGCCGCGTAGAAATTATTAAGGGTAAATAATGTCCGTATGGAATTAATACATGAGGATTCAAACCCGTCTGTGCTTTCTTGTTGTCGATGCTATTTTCTTTGTTAAGAATATAATTATATATATATATTTCGTGACCTGGTTTTGTATTGTAAAAGGGCCTTTGAAGGAATGGGTGTTATCCTAACAACCCCTTGCGACTTCCCCCCCCTTTGTTCTTGTGTGGAATTTATGACATTTGATGGCTATCTTTCTCCTGCCTTCTGGTCTTCGAAGCGAAGTGTGTCATTCAGACTGTCTCCTCGACAGACCTGTTCTTCACCTGAGGACGGCTGCTTGCGTTGTGGCCGAAACGTCGTGAGAATTATTTTATTATGTTTTATTTTTATTATTTTATTATTTCCATTCTACGTGACTTTACCGAAATAACCAAGAAGATGAACTCCTTCCACTGTTTAGAGGTATTGGAAAGATGTGTGCCCTTTGGCAACATGGAGAAGCATTGGGAGAAAGTAGCACTGCTGATTTTGGGGATGAACTGTGTAGACTCGTCCGAAGGCATCAGATTCACCGTCAGCAGCACGTCGCTTCCATTTTTTTTTTATCAGTCCATGTATCGTAGGAGGGAACTTAATGGAAGAGCAGGTTGGCAGCAAATGGGTCACTTGGGCACAAAACAAAGAACGCTATAAGGGTGGTATCTTGTGGAGCTAGGGCCTGTTGTAGGGCATTTCCTTTGGTGACGTAGATGCGTTGACCATTTTGGAGGTGCAGTGCCAAATGGACGACTGTGGGGGAACGGTCATGGATGGGGAAGCCAATAATTCAGCAAATGGCCTCATTGTTGCTGATGTATGTTCCTTGGAAAAAAAGTTTGAGCTCATGCACACTTTGCCCCTCTGTTTTGTAAGGCGAAGACAACCATGTTCAGAGCCTTTGTTGATGTATTGGCAAACATATTTGATGGCTTTTTTTAGAATAGCAGAATTTCACATTAAAGTGGGCCTGGAAGATCTTGCACAGAAGAGGGCAGTAGGGAACGATCCACCGGTTTTGAACGTTAATTAGCGAGTTAGTGGCAGGTCTGAGCGTTGTTTGCAATCCACCATGCTCAGTATTTCTGTGACGATGATAGAGGATAGCCATCAAGGGCTGACTGAGTGTCTTTTAAGTAGTTCCGTGGATACCTCTTGGTACACCCGTGGTCTTGAATACATGGCGCATTTGGATAGAACTGGCCACATTGGCCATGGACCATTTGGTAACAGACCACATAGAAAAAGGGCAGGGTGTTGATGGGGGTGAGGTAGCCCAGCACTGATAAATGTGTCAATGTGACTTGCATGAATTGTTTCCCTCATCCATAGCAAAATGTGAGCATGAGGAAGACGACGTTTTTGCCACCCAATGGTGTGCAAGTTACTGCTTGTCTATCCAAAGACACCGCATTTGTTGGTCGTAATAAGCATAATGAGGTCATAAATTTTGAGTTTTAAGACCCTCGCTAAGATGTCATATCTGTCTGGTAGCTTTTGGTTTGGATAAAGGTAAACCTGGATCTCCATTCATTTGGGATTGCAAGTGAAGGTGATGAAGAGATGGGGCGTGGCATATTGGCTGATGTATGTCATGGCATCCTGAGTCTTCTCATGCATGTGTAATAAAGGTCGTTGAGGCGACTTCTGGAATCCGATCTTTTATTTACTTTTCATTACAGCTCTCCTTCACGCTGCTGACCGGCAGTGTGAGAGGGATAGATAGAGAGACGTGCAGCCACGTGGCAACTTGGAGCCCCACTCTCGCGTGGCCTCCTCCTCCGTTCGTTCCAGTTCTGACCACGTGTTGTTTGTCTCCACCCCTATTTAATACCCGGGTCACGTGGTACGTTTCCACCAATCCTGGTTAGCCTCTATGGAATATTCCAGACTCCCTCGTAGGCTCCCCATTGGCTGTGGCCAAAGCCAGCAAAACCAATCTTCTACTTACAGCTGTCACCTTTCCATTACGTCAGGGCCACGCCCCTAGGCTTCCCCCCATTGGCTATGGACCAGGACCGGTAGAGCCAAACATCATGACGAGTTGTGATACGTCAGTGAGCCGGATATATCCTCACATTACACATGCATCTTGGTGGAGCTGTGAAGGATGAAGGCAAAATAACTAATCAGCCCACATTGTGACCGTTTGCATCTCCTTCGGCATTGATGGCATCCCAGAGATGAGCATACTGTTCACACGCAGGCGGTTTTGATTCAGTTGAATGTAAAGAAGGCGCTCACTCTTAATGTTGGCACTAATCGACAACATATTGGTGAAAGAGGTTGGCATACCATAATATGTGGTTTCCTCCTCTGTCCATGATCACGAAGGAATAGAAGTTTTTTTAGAGGAGACAGTTTCGTGAGGATGTCTTTGTCTTGCAGCTTTGTAATTGGAGGAATTTTAACGTGGTACCCATCTTGGCCTTGCGACAGGAAAATGTGTTATTGTAGGGCATCGTATGCTCTGTTAGTGTCAGGAAATCGTGCGATGGTGTTTTCTTGGTAGGAAGAACAATGTTTCTCTCACAATGTTCCTCACCCACCGTAAGAAAGCAAGGTCAGCAATATTTCCGTGCTCCCCGCTTTGGTGGAAAGTATGGGTGATGTTCCCACGAATGTAACAAAACGATAGACGAAATGCAATGGGCTGTAGCTAAGAAAGTTAAACGTATTTAGCAGTATAACATATTAATCAGCATCGCAGTACTATAGCGTGACGTAAGCAATCGAAACAATAGAAATGCATTGAAGAAATAAGCTGAAATAAGTCTACATTAAAGAGCAGCAGTACGCACAGGTAATTTGAGAAGCAGGCTACAGTCTAGATTATAGACTGCCAGTACGGTGACTCAATGACATAAGCATTGCCACAGTCTACATTAAAAGCTGGCAATATGGTCAGCAGCTGAAAAAGCAGGATACAGTCAGCATGAAAAGTTGGCAGTACACTGAGTGAGGTAAAGAAGCGAGCAACAGATTATAGACTGGCATACACTCATAATGGCCAAAAGCAAAATTAGCAGTGTAGATAATAGTGCCAGTGCACTGACGTTAATTAATCAGCAGGCAGCAGGCCACAACACAGACTGGCAGTACTGTCGCAGTGTCATAAAAACACCTAAAAAATGAAATACCTTATTTTCCCGCATATAACCCGTGGGGTATACCACTTTTTACAAACAAAACAAGACCCTGCGGGGTATATGGAGGTGCGGGCTATCCCAAAAATATTTTACACGTGTGACATGTCATAACTCGTAAAAAAAAATCATGGTAGGACTATCCACTATGCAACACTTACCTTTGACTAAAGCACTGCTGAATAAACCACTCACACATTGCACATGTTATCACATATTAAATGATTCGAATTGTTTGTACAATGAAACGACAATGTTTGAAGTGGACACACTTTGTTTACCGGCGACGGGAGAGCTGGGGGGAGAGAGGTGGGGGTTGGGGGGTGGGGCAGCTAGGGGGAGAGAGGTGGGGGGTTGGGGGCGAGGCAACGGCGTTACCGTAGTTCCGCTATTATCTGCGCAGTGCGCAATCTACCAGTGCTAAAATTGTACTTATCGACCAGTTATGTGTTACTTATTTATTGGATATTTACTTTTGTTACTTATTAACTATATTACGTTCGCTCGTTTCCGGTTAGTTTGTTTTCTTTATGAACGTTATGATTTGAATGTTAACAATTGATAGTGGAATGTATTACAAATGTAAACTTAGTATTAATATGATGGAATTAAGCTGCGGTAACGACGTTAAAGTTATGAATGCATGCGGGGTAAATGGAGGTGCGTGCTATCTGAAATTTGTTTTACACAAAACGCTATTTTTGCGGGTTATATGCGTCTGTGGATTATATGCGTATGCGGGCTATATACGGGGAAATATGGTAATTAGCAACCTAATAATGAAATATTAGTTTTCTGCACACAAACATTATTATTGTAATATTTGCCAAATTATTTGTTTCATAATAGTAAACAATGAACCTGAGTTCTTAGCGAAAGATTCAATAAAACTGTACTTTACATTGCCATGGTGAGGCCTCGTCCCGTGCAGAGCCCGCGGCCTCGCCTAGATTGCCCAACCGGAGGAGGTAACACATTGCCAGGCTGGGGGCTGGGCCGCACTCCCCACCCACGCTGCAATAATGCTATGTAAGCGCTTCAATATTAATATATACGGACTTTATATCAGTAACTGCACGCATTGGGTTGGGGGAGGACATAAGACCGTGAAGAATGAACCTCAGCGTTGTGTGTATATTTTTTAAGCATTGTTAATGCGAATGAAATTTTTTAGCGACCGTGTGTGCGTTGCTAGAGGCAACTCCTGTCAGCGTTTCGCGCATGCGCAATTGTGTGCTTTGTCCCGCGCCGGGCGGCAAATTTACATAAATAAATAAAAATAAATCGCACAAAAACGCTATTGTAACAAATTTAAAGGTAACGGACGGTAAAACAGAATAGGGCTTGCCCACCGCGGGGCTTCCAGTGTGGTAGCTGGCAAATTTTTGCGCCGACAGACAGACAAACAGATGGACGGACAGACAAAAAAATTATTTTATAGGTTAGATTACGCAATTGTATTCACTCAGCAACAACATCACCCCCTACTGCAAACACTTGGCAGAACCCTCTGGAAACAAATATTCTTCAGATTCGGTAAGGCCTGCCTGGGTAAATAAGCAGAATAAAATATTTGTAACTAGGAAACGAGTCTTGGCTGTTTTGATGTGTTGATGTGCGCTGTGTGTTTATGTGCATCAGCTTCTGGCCTCTGGCTGATGAACCGGGCATCAACCCGGGCGACCTCGACTTGACCCCCCGGCCTGAGCGGAGGCTCCTGTTCCAGGGGAAAACCTTCCAGTTCCTGCACGCCAAGCAGGTGCCATTCCATGCTTGTTCCGCTCCACACGTGTTTTGTTCCAAGCGCGTGCCGCTCCACACGTGTTCCGCTCTCCACGCGTGTGCCGTGCCACGAGTCTTAGGGTCAGGATCATGTTCTTGGCTCGGCTCCGTCTTGGCCTCTAACTCAGCCCAGCTCAGGCCGTGAGCCACTCAGTCGTTTCCAAAGAAGCGTGAACAGGGGGAGAACATACCCTGAATTCCAGTAAGATGGAATTCAGGGCAAGCCACGGTGGCAAGATGTTAACGTCCTCGCCTGATATGCAAGAGGTCGTGGGTTCGATCCCGACCCAAACGCCTGCTGTATATTTGTAGTTTGCGTCTCTTTCTCTCCCGGTGTCTCGTGGAATTTTCTCCGGGTCCTCCGGTCATTTGTGACCAAGTCGCTACTGAAAAAGAGCTTTATAGCTCAGTGGGCGTTACCTGGTAAAAAATATTTTTGTTTAATAGTATTTATTTTAGCCTTCAATAAGAAATAAAAATACAATGATTTGCCCAGAAAAATCCGAGCGGGGCGCAGTGCACGCATAAGAACACTTTAGTAGAAGCGACGCCGACATGACCACGCGAAGTAGGAGATGGTGCGTGTCGTGTGTGCACCGGCGATCTTGAAGCTGCACGTGCGTACCGGGCCCTCCGCCCACGGCGCCTGCAGCCTTTGGCGTTGTCACAGGAGAGCGTTGTATGTACGCATATGTTGTGACTGTGATTGTCAGTGTGTGGTGCCGGGCTTACGAAGCCACGGCGGATAATGTGTTGGCATTATGTGTAGCCCGCTTACTGGACGTAGTACCAGCCCTAGCGGGGCTTGGGTGAGCGATGGTCAGCACGGAGACACCACGTACAGTGTGCGGTGCGGGCTGCCGGTGGGGGAGCGAGAGGGAGTTTCAGCCAGCCAGGGTTACGTTGGGGCATGATACGCTGCGTGACTTGCCGACACGTGACCGGATGATATTGGAGGGGGGGCACCGGTGGACGGGGGCCTATGGGCGGTCACGTGGTATTAAAGAGCTCTCGGGGAGCTTTCAGGAAAGACCTCGAGAGATCTAGAAGGTGGGCGGGGTGAGGGGCGGAGCCAGTCCCAGCCCAGGCCAATATAACGGGGGCCCCGTGAGGGGCTTGGGGTTCTTCTTGTTGCTGGTGATGAAGATCCACGTCAGGTAAAAGAAGCCTCTAGCCACGCAGTCCGGGACCCAGCTTGTGGTCCGGGCCGGGATAGCGAACCATGCCTAGTTCTGCCGTAGCGTGGCTAGATGAGCATTCAACACCCAAGTGTAGGTTGTGTTGTGTTATGTTGAGTTCTGAATAAATAGTGTTGCTCCCAAGACAACATCTGCGACTCAGTTGGACTCACTACATATACATTAAACTTATTTTGGACCTTACATAGCCAACCGTGTGAATTGGAGGTGCCGACGTGGCCCGTCTTCTGTGTTCCAGCACAAGCGGCTGGCGGTACCGATCGCGCTGGCGGGCGGCGCGGCATTGTGCCTGTGCTCCCCCGGCCAGCGCGCCGAGCCGCGGCACGGAGAAGGTTTCTGCGTGGTGGAGCCAGAGGCCGGCTGTTCGCAGCCCTCGTCCCAGGTGCTGGCGCAGGACGCGCGAGCGTGGGCTGCCCAAGTCGGCGTACGCCTCCGCACGTGAGTCCAGTGGCGCTCGAGGGGGCCACCGGCCGCTCGTCGTCGTCGCGCACACGGGAGGGCGTCCTCGGGAGAAACGCGACCATGCGGCGTGATGCGGCATGACTCGGCGGGCCCAGTGGAAGCCCAGCGGCGGAGCGTTCACCGCTCGTTGCAGACGTCCACGGTTCGGATCTGGCAGGCCGCCCGTGGTCAATGCTGCCGTCGCATGCCCCGCGTCGTGATGCAAATTTTACCAATTAGAAAATTACCGGCAAATTACTCGATTGGGAAACACGTAGAAATCGTCGCCCCCTGCTCGGAAAAATGGCCTTGAGACTCGGTGAGGCTTTCGTGGGTAAACGGTGTCACCAGCACAAAGGAGATACACTTGCAAAGTTTGACATTCTCACAAACTTCTGACAAGGGTTTATTTATCATCATCGTCATCAGCAGCAGCCATGATCAATCCACTGCTGATATTGCTTGTATGACTGCTGCTGATGAATCAGAAGAGGTGGGTGTTTCTGGGAACAGTGTATTGAGTGCTGATGCTTGATTTCAGCATTTGGTATGTGGGAAGAAGTTGGCATGTGCTTGCGGGGCATGCGTATCATTGTTGGTATTTGTGTCTGATATCTAATAACTGGTATTTACTTTCAATATTCCTGTATATGTAGCAATATACATCAGACATTCATAGGCACCTTAGAAGTGCAGTGGGTATTCTTAGCGTTACACGCGGTTATCACTACTCACCTGGTGTAGCGTCAGCCATTGGTCAACAGGGGGTAACGGCGAGTACGGCCTGTATCAAGTAACGCCGTTAGGCCACGAAACCCAGAAGGTGGTTGGGAACCGGAGATACACACCCCAGGCCCCCGGTGGGGGCAGGGGGATTATGCAATAGTCCAGGTCCCTCCAGAAGGTTCTAGAGAGTAGGCGTGGCCAGGGGCGGAGTGACCCTGGGAGCTGTATATAAGGCGGACCCCTGAACGGGTTTGCCAGTCGTCGTCAAGCTGAAGACCCGAAGAGCCAGCCTAGACTAGGACCCTGGAACCCCCGAACCTGACGTCCTTCTAAGGGCCGGGACCGAGCGGGCCAGTGGCCAGGACCCGAGGACCTTGGCTGGTCTCCCCTTGGTCCCCCTAGCCGGAGGGCTGATATATAGAGGAAGTGGTCCCAGTGAGTCGGACACGCTAGCCCGGAGGCTGTACCTGCCCAGGGTATCGGGTGGAGGGGCCGATACCCCTTTGTACTAGGGACCTCGTGTTTTAGTTGTTCCTGTTAAATAAACGTGTTGCCTCCAGAAGAAGACTGTCTCCATCATTACCACTACAGAAGTTAAACACACTGTGCTGTCCAGTCTTGTTCACGTGTTGTGTTGCTGTGTTGTTGTGACATTTCCCTCTGCAGCCTCGGCCTGCGCACGATCACGGAGGCGGAGGTTGGCCTGGCTGTAGTCTACTGCTCGACGCACACCTACTGCAACCCCTCGGCACGGCTCCCAGGTGGGGAGCCTCCCCTTCTCTCAATCCGCACCTCCAATTAGTACCGTTGGCTACGTACGGTATGAAATAAGTTCTATGTCCAACAGAAAGGGCCCTTGGCTATTAACACCTGGCAGTTTGCCAGCATTGGTTCAAGCAAACCTGACTGCTGATGAGACACGGAATCTCGAAACCGGCATTGAACCAGTACTGCTGAAATGATACACTGCCAGAAGGCCTTGTGGCTGATGGAATGTGTAAAAACTACTTGTATTTTTATGTGGAGGGACAGTGAAGGAGGAGAATTACCTGATTATTTGTTTTGTCTCTTGTCTTGAGACGGAATTTGCCCATGCCAGTCTAAACAGCCATTCCAACCAGGTCCACAGGAGCGCGTATAGAGGATGTCTCATGAGTCTACTTAACAACGTCAAGTGTTCAGTGCTTTTTGTTTATCCAGGGGGGACCACGATCGTCTCATCTGCCAGAGCTTTGCAGAATAAATCATACAGGGGAGACGAGAGGTGCCTCTACTCAATTGAACAAGAATCCACTGAATTGTTTAAATCCGGAAGCATTTCAATGGAGCTTGATTACACGCTGGACATCTCCTTCACTTGACGAGAGCAGGAGGTTTCTGAGAGGCTGTCCGGGTTTAACTTGTTGCGTGTCAGCATCTGCATGTCGGTTTGTAGCGAGTTTCGCAGCCCGAGCTTCTCCTCTGACCGCTCCACGTTTCCCGGCAGACGAGGTGAGCTGTGTGAACACGAACCTCGCTGGGGCAACGCTGTCGCAGAACCTGGCTGGGGCAACGCTGTCGCAGAACCTGGCGCTTGAGCCCAGCGAGGGCGTGGCACCCGACTCTACGCTGTACGCCGCCGACACGCAGGACTCGTTAATCCTGGCCCGGTGCGTCCACCACCACCGCCGCTGTCTATCTCTCTCGAGCGCTTTACCACAACCCTCACGTCCTCGCTCGTACACGGAGATGCTTCGACAGGGAACGCTCTCCCACACTCGCTCGAGCAGGGGCGCCGTGGTGGCGAGATGTCACTACCTGACGCCTGTATATTTAGAGTTTGCATTTTCTCCGCCTGTCGCGGGTATTTTTGTCCGGGTCCTCCAGTTTTTTTCCTCCACATTTAGAATCAGCATCACACGTTTAGAGAATATGGCTGTTAGAAATGTTCACGTGACAAGCCACTTCGTTGCGCTATAGTTTGTAGCCTGGTCGCTTCTGAAAAATAACTATATACAGTAGAATCTCTGGTCACGAACGCTTCTGACCATGACCAAATCGGGTTCCGACCAAAAATTCACAATTTTTTAATCTGGTCACGAACACATACTTGGGTGGCGATCAAACACGGCCGCGGCCGATTTCCCCTTCCGCGCCATTTTTTTGTTGAATTACACAAAGCGTAACAGTTATGTATGTAACTTTTGTTTTATAAAATTCCTAGTAAGATATTAATTTTGTGAGTGTAGTCATACCCCTCCCCCCTCATTCAAGCCGTAATTTAGAAAGCGAAAGCGCTGAGTACGTAAATCGCTAACATAAGAACCCGTTAATCTCTTCTCGCATCATTCCTACGATGATGCGGTGAAGTAAACATTCATACGATATTACGGTGAATGCTTCCAAAAACAATACTGTACCCAAATATTAATAATAATAATAGTTAAATTTGTAACCCGCGCAAATTTGCAGATGTAGTGGCCGCAACTCAGAGGCGCGGAGCCAAGCTCAGAGTCGCTCAAAAGCATGATTGTAGAGGTGAGTTTTTAAGTCTCTCTTGAAGGCGGCGATTGAGGTGATGCTGCGAATGTGCAGAGGGATATCGTTCCAGACTGTTGGGGCTGCCACCGAGAAGCGGCGCATAGACATGATCATCCTGGATCTTGGTATCAAGAGGAGGTCGTGAGTCGCGCTGCGCAGGCATCTGCCGTGTGCTGAGCTGCAAGTTGTCAATAATGAAGAAAGGTACGGCGGGCAGGCGGATATGAAGGCATTGTGGCAGAGGCAGGCGGTCTTGTATGTGACCCTACTGGCGATAGAGAGCCAGTTGAGAGCACGGAGACAAGCTAGTGAATCGAGACGGGGATGAGTGTGGGCAATGATGACGCGTGCTAGGTTATTTTGTAGTCTTTGAAGTTTCTTTAGGTTGCCAGCGGAGGTCCGGACTAGGACGGAGTTGCAATAGTCAAGGCGAGACCCAACTATGCAACATGCCAATGTGTTGGCAATTTCAGTAGAGATGAGAGGACGTATGTGTCTAAGAGCCTTCAGGTGAAAGTTATATGAGCTGATGATATGGTTGGTTTGACGGTCGAAGGATAAAGTTGAATCTAGGATGACACCGAGGTAGCTGAAGTGGTCGGTGAACTTGATGCTGTGACCGAAGATGTGTACGTGTGTGGGGAGTGCTGCTGAATTGAGACGTTGCTTGGTACCTAACATGATGGCCGCTGACTTTTTCGGATTAAGGGCTAGGTTGTGTGCAGTGAACCATTGTTGCACGGCGGTGGTACATTCCGAGAGCCTCTCGAATCCAGATGTATTGCTAGAATCGATGGCGGTGAATAGAATCGTGTCATCCGCGTATGAGTGATGCTTAACACCAAAGCTTGCAATGAGCCGGCCGATCGGAGAAGTGTAGGCTGTGAAGAGCAGGGGACCTAGAACAGAGCCCTGGGGAACCCCACATAATGCTGTTGTTTCAGGCGATATGAACATGCCCACCCTGACTGAAGATTGCCGGTCAGAAAGGTACGAAACTATCCACTTGAGTGCTGAGCCGCATATACCGAAGTCGGATTTCAGGAGGGAAGTAAGGAGCGAATGGTTGATGGTGTCGAAGGCTGACGAAATGTCCAGACTTACAAGTGCAACAGTTAAGCCGGAATCAATGATCGTTAAAATGTCATCGAGCACTCTAGTGAGTGCTGTTTCTGTGGAATAGTTTTGATGGTAAGCTGACTGGAGCAGCAGTAGTTTGCGGAGGAGGTGATGTGTGGTTTTAGCTGGGCGAGGGCTAGTCGTTCAAGGAGTTTAGAGAGGTTCGAGAGGTTAGTGATGGGACGATAACTAGATGGGTCATCCGGATCTAGACTTGGTTTCTTTAACAAGGGAGAAACCAGGCCAGATTTGAGGTTGGACGGAAAACACCCCGAAGAGAAGGAGGCATTTGCGATGTTCCTGATCATGATGGCGAGTTCCGGAGCACATTGCTTGAACAAGGAACCTGGGAGCACGTCGAGTGGAGATGACTTCAAATGAAGTGATTCAATTAAAGAGAAAACGTCTTTTGTAGACACTGGCTTTAGCGTAATTAGAAGAGAGTCTGGGTTAGTGCTTACAATTTTAGGTACCATGAGCGGGGTACAATGGTGCGATGTGTCGGTAGACGTGTACGAGTTTGTGACGGTGATTAGCTTGTTGGTGAAGTAAGTATTAAAAGAGATGGCAAGTTTCAGTGAGGCAAGGGCAGGGGTCGGCAACCTGCGGCTCCGGAGCCGCATGCGGCTCTTTTGAACCTTGACCGCGGCTCCGGGGCGGATGCTAGCGAGGGGAGGAGGCGCACTGTGACACCTGCTCTGGCGTTGCCGCTGCTGACAGGTCGCCGCTCCGCTCCACACTGCCCGCCCGGTGACAGGCAATAACGTTGCCGTTGCTTTGTCACATGTTTGGAAGAAGTAAAAACCTTCCTGGGCAGCAAAGAGCTCACCTTTGCTGAGCTGGAACAGCCAGAGTGGCTGGAAAAATTACATTTTATGGTAGACATGACAGCACATCTAAACACGCTAAATACAACCCTTCAGGGGAAAGGAGGCACAGCCCTGCACATGCTGGAGGAGGTTTTGGCATTCGAGCGCAAGTTGACAGTGTTTGTCAAAGATTTACAGAGAGGTACACTGTCTCACTTTCCCTCTTTGAGAGAGTTCAAACAAAGTCATGATACGATAAATTTGGAATATTTCAAGTCTGCAATCACCACAATGCAAAGTTCGTTTGGGAAACGATTCTGTGAGTTCAGAGAGGAAAAAACGACATTATCCTTCCCTGTCACTCCCCTGGCGATCGATCCATCCCTATTGAATATGACTGCATTTGCAGGTGTAAGTCAACCTGATCTTGAGATGGAACTGGCCGATATAGCCGACAAAGATATATGGGTGTCCAAGTTCAAATGC
Source organism: Lampetra fluviatilis (assembly GCF_964198595.1). Lineage (NCBI taxonomy): Eukaryota > Metazoa > Chordata > Hyperoartia > Petromyzontiformes > Petromyzontidae > Lampetra > Lampetra fluviatilis. The sequence goes on along the minus strand of NC_136291.1, from coordinate 13,937,315 downwards.
TTGACCGCTACTCTTGAGGATGTTGCCCGTCAGAAGGCCATTCTGGCTCAGAATTATAAATGGAGTGATATTGAAAACCTTCCCAAACAGGACAAACTTGTATTCGAAACATGGAATGCCATCCCCAACACTTATATAAACATGAAAAAGTATGCATTTGGAGTCCTGTCGATCTTCGGCTCCACATATGTATGTGAGCAGGTCTTCTCCAACATGAACTATATTAAAAACAAACATCGATCACGCCTCACAGATGACAGCTTGCAAGCCTGTGTGAAAATGAAGGTGACGTCTTACAGCCCTGATGTGCAGAGACACTGTGCACTGAGGTTCAGGAGCAAAAATCCCATTAACCAGGTAATTTAGCTATTAATTTGCAAAAATATATTTTACATTGTTAAGTGAAAAAGTCCTTTTTTTATTCAGATTGACAGCTGACTGCACGATCCTGTATATAGCAATAAGGTAAGAAACAATATATGCAGTGTTATATTTGTTTTAAATGTTGCAATGGTTTTGCGGCTCCCAGTTTATTTTTTCCTTCGGAAACGGGTCCAAGTGGCTCTTTATGTCTTAAAGGTTGCAGACCCCTGGGCAAGGGGATCGCTAAGGTGAGGGACCATGGTGCTACCAGGATGTAGAAGATCTTTGAGGGTTTTCCATAGAATGCGCGGTTTTCCGGTTGCTTTTTTGATGCGTTCCTCAATGTAGGAGGAACGTGAGACTAGGATCAGTTTGTTGGTTTTCCTGCAGGCGACTCTGTAAGCAAGTCGATCAGCAGGTAGACCACTGCGGGATGCGATACTTTCAAGGCGCCTCCTGGTTCGCTTAGCAATGATGGCATCTCTTGAGAGCCAGTGAGTGTCGTGGGAAGACTGCCTAGCGGTTCATGATTTTAAAGGAGCTAGTTTGTCTAGCGCCGCCCTCATGTCAGCTTCTAGTTGGAGAGCGCAGACGGTTGGATCCGATGATGGGGATAACATTGAAAGCGAATTTGCAAGGTGACGAAAAGCAGAAAATTCGATACCCTTAAAATTACGCAAGTTGCGGGTGAATTTGATGGTGATTGGCTTGGGAAATTGGAGGGAAGAAAGTATGAGGCGGTGTTCGGAGTAACCAGTTTGGAAAACTCCCAGTGCAGTGATGCGTCGGTGCTGGTCAGGTTCCAGAACCAGGTCGAGCATGCTCTCAACGTTTGTTGACGAAGCTCTGGTGGGGCCTGAGTTTGTGATGACCAGGTTATGGCAGGCCAAAGTTGACTCAAGGTGACTATCGATGGAGGCTGGGGTATTGCCGGGGCAATTAAAGTCACCTGTAAGCACGAGCCTGTGAGATGGGTTAGGAATCAGATATAGGAATTCCAAAAGCTCATTTAAGAAGGTGTTGATGCTGCCATCTGGAGGGCGATAGATGGAAATGATGGAAAAGCACTCGTTAGTAGTAAGGGATACGGACTGGACCTCGAAGGTGGCAGGAGCCATTGGTAGATAGAGCTCTTTAATTTTCAAGTGAGCATTGTAAACGACCGCTAAGCCACCACCCCGCTGGTTAGTTGCACGAGGTTTATGAAGAACCTTGTATCCTGGGGGCGCAACTTCCAGAGAGATGGCTGGCGGGGAGTCTTGCCTGCACCAGGTCTCAGTGATGAGCAAAAGGTCGATGTGGTGGTCCGAGATGGTGTCGTGAATCAGGGCTTATTTATTGGTGATGGAGCGTGCGTTGAGTAGGCCGAGGCGGATGTGTGAAGGTAGATGTGAAGATCCGTGCAGGTGAGGCGTCGAGGGAATAGAGGAGTTGGCTGGTTCGAGGTCGACCTGTGAACGGCGGCCCCTACCACCTCTGCAACCACGGTGCCGATGCAGTCTCCGACGTTGACCTCGGAGAAGCCCAAGGACAGAGAGCGTCCTCAGGAGCGTGGGTTCCAGGTGCAGATGATGAAGAGATGGTGCATGTCGTAGCCCTATTATATCAGCCCGTGCTGCACCGATGGTGCTGATGAAGGGGCCCGGATTCGGGTGGACTCCAATCAGCGGCTCTGCTGCCCTGAGCAGCAAGTCGAGGTGGCGTTGTCCAAGCTCCACGCTGTCAGCAAGCACTTCCCCGTACGTAGCGGATGCAAACACGCCCGTGTAAACACACGTTGAGCGCGTACACGGGCGTACAGAACCACGCAGGCGGGGCGTACAATGGAGCAGCCAGAAGAACACGAAGTCCAGTGGATTAGCTGACCACGCGCTGTGCTCCAGCTCACAGGTGATGCAGCAGGATGGACGAACCTCGCAGAGCTCCCGTTCACTGGTGGTGCTGGGCAGCAGGCAAGCCAACTCTCTCGCGTTCCCACTCGCTGATGGTGGTGAACATTGGACGGAGCACGTAGATCTCCCACCTGCTGGCGATGCTGGGGCACGCCAAGCTCACACTCGCTGATAGAGGAGGAAGAGGTGCCTTGTGATGACGTTGCTGGTAGAAACCGTACCCGGGGCGGCTGTTAAGCCGCGCCGCATGAACAATACAGCCAGCGTCCTCCAGCTTCGTGAGTCGAAGCAGCAGGCCTCGTTTACTCGCACTGCCCAACAGCTGTGCGATGCGGCAGTTTAGGCGGGTTGTGTGACACTGCAGTAAACGACATTTGTCAGCTGTTGTAGCGCCGCGAGGCGTGTGCAGTGACCACGGAGGCGGGCGGGTTTGGGTGCAGGGATCTGCCGCCACCCAAAACTCGGGCGACGCCAAAGTAATAATGAAAATACTGAAACAAAATAAATTATATGAAAAATGTAATGGAAGACGAAAGTAAGAAGAGCGGTGGTGAGTGAAGAAGGACGAGGGTAAGGTACGAGGTGTGGTTACGGTTGATAAACTGTGAGAGCGATCCGGGACTGCAGCCAGCTGCGGCGCTGTCAACTTACTTTCAATAGAAACATGAATTGCTCATACGAATATTCTCTCTCTCTCAGAATCGACCGACTGATGTAGCAGACGAAACAATCATCTTGTTGAACGATTCTAAACCTTGCCGCGGCAATGTTAGTTTTCTCTGTTGTTCAAGGTTTTCTCAGTGTTATTCAATGTTTTTACATTTAGTTTACTATTACACTGAATTTTATGGCATAATTAACTATTTTTGTCTTAAAAATCTTTAAAAAACAATATTTATATACAGTTCGTAGGAGTCTGGAACGGATTAATTGTATTTACATACAATCCAATGGGGAAATCAGGTTCGAGTCACGACCAAATCAGGTTGCGACCAAAGTTATGGAACGAATTATGGTCGTGACCAGAGGTTCTACTATAGCTCAGTGGGCCTTACCTGGAAAAAATACATTTGTTTATGGCCCTCCAAAGCATACACAAACAATATGCAACACTTCAGTTATATAGAAACAAACAATGGCATTCAAATGGGAAAATGCTGGTAACTCATTTACCATTCTAGTCGTAGTTCAATTACCTTGATGCAGCCCTGGGCACGTTGCTCCCCCCTGGGCTGCGGGAGCCCCCCTGGCGATGCTGCTGCTGCTGCTGCCGCCGCCGCTGCTGTGTGATCCCAATTTAGTAATTTGCAGGTAATTTTTCAGCATTGGGATGTTTGGCCAATACTGGTTTACATTGTGTGATTGAAACCCTTGTAGAGCAGGGGGAGAACGTGCAAACCGCACACAGAAAGTCGCCCGAGTCAGACCCAGGTCATTCTCGCTCTGCCATCCTGCCGCCCAACCTAAGACCGGTCATAACTGATGAAGTTTGCTAAAAACGCCACACTCTGACGTCACCGAACGTCGCCGGGCATGCGTGAAGGACGTTTCCACTCGTCTTATCTCCTGTGTGTGTCCGATGCAAATAGCTGTCATATGAAGTCGGCGAGCGGCTCCCAGCTGCAGCAGGTGGATGAGACCCTGGATAAGAGGTCGCTCATTCCCATGGAGGCCACCAGCATGAGCCGGGACCCGGGACGACCAGGAGTCCGGGTGAGTCTCCCAGCACCAACCACACCGATTAGCACGGTTGGCTACATACGGTGCGAAAGAAGTTCAACATGCATACAACGGGTGAAGAGGTAGCCCATGACATCGCTCCGTGCCGTCACCTCTACCAGAGCCACGAGGGAATCTGACAAGATTTCAAAGTTCTGTGTGTGTATGTTCACTGGTTTTTTCCCATAACTAAAAAAAACAAAGTAACTAGTATTGGCCAAACTTCTCAAAAGCTGAAAATTACACTTCAAATGACTTGATTTGGATTAGACAAGAACATCGTGCCTTACTGCGAAAACGTGGCAGTAAACAAGCTCGGTAATATTAATGGTAATAAACGGGAGAAGCCGGAGGAACACCCACGCAGGACAGGGGGAGAGAGAGCACACAAACTCCACATTGAATGGCTCCTGAGTCGGGAATTGACGCTGTGCCACCACCCTGCCGCTCCTTGGGCGGCTCCCTCGCAGAGGGGTGGCTCCCTCCTGCAGGGGCGGCTCCCTCGTAGAGGAGCGGCTCGTCGCTCCCCTGTAGACAAGTGGCTCGTCACTCGCATGGCCGCACCGCCCGCGGTGCTGTGACGGTTCGTGTCGTGTGCAGGCGGGCACCACGGGAGCAGCCACCGCCGCGGTCCTCCGAGACGACGAGGAAGAGGCTGCGGACGGCTCCTCCTTGTCCACGAAGAGCCAGCCCAGAGGGCCGTGCAACAGCGCCGACTCTGCGCAGAAGCCTGCCGCTCGCGCCAAGGCCACGATCACCAGCTACTTCCAGCCGTCGTCCAGAAAGAGGTGACGCACAGAGGGGGCCGCCGAGCTGCGGCATTGCGCTACGTGGCGCGGTGGTACCGCCCGTGCCTCCCAACACGAAGCCCCTGGGTTAGATTCCCGACTCGGGCACCTTTCTGTGGAGTTTTTATGTTCTCTCCCCCGTTCTGTCGAGGTTTCCTCCGAGTTATCCGGTTTCCTCGCATAGCTACAAAGACGTACAATGCAAACGGTATTGGCCAGACATCCCAGTGCTTAAAAATTACTTGAAAATTACTCAATTGGGATCGCACACGGCAACAACATCGCCCACTACTGAGAAAACTTGCCAGGACCTACCTGAACAAGAGTCTTGAGACTCAGCGAGGCTCCCCTGTGTAAATAAGTGTACGAATAATAAATCCCTTTGGGGCCAATAAAATGAGCACCACTTTGTGGGCAACTCAACAGCACGTGTCCTGTGGACAAACTTACCCCAGCCATAGGAATATGTAATTTCCACCACTGGCCCCAAGCAGCAGGTGAGTCATTGAGGCACCTTCGATTAGCACGGTTGGCTACGTACGGCGCGAAAGAAGTTCAACGTACACACGTATGTACGATGGTGGCATAGAATCGTGTTGGGCAGGGCGGCTGGCTCAGGCTAGCGCCGCCGTCGCGGTCTCGCGCAGAGCTCGCCACGCCGGCACCGACGGCGACGACGAGGGCTCCGCGGTGCCCCCCAAGGTGTCGAGAGCGGCGGAGCAGCCCCCCCCCACCCTGACGTGGCCGGAGTCCGGGGATCGCACTTCCCGCACCTGCAGCCTGCCCACACAGCCATACCCAGGTAGTCCTCCTGCCATGGGCGCCTCACTGTGCATGAGCCCCCCACCTGCAGCCTGCCCACACAGCCGTACCCAGTAGCGCGCCGCGCGCCTGCCGTGTGGCACGCCCCCTTTCCCCTCCTATCCACGCCCGGCCGCTTTTGGCCGACATTCTTGCGCTGTGTTCCGCGTTGAAGCGGCGCTGACAATTCGCCTCCTTCCCCTGTCTCTCCCTCTACGTAAAACAAACACGTGCCTTTTACGCATCCCATCAGCCACGCGGCCTCCTCTGGTAGTGCCTAATCTCACAGCAGCTTTAGCTCAAAGGAAGCCTGGTTGTGCTATTGAGACGCTGAATGTCAAAACCGGTCCAGAGTTTGCTTTGCTTGAACCTATGCTGCTGCAATTATGTATTCCTAGAAGGCCATGTGGCTGATGGGATGTGTAAAAAAATGACGTAAAGACACGAATACGAAGGAGGAGTATCGTACGTCTCATTTAGTCACTTGTGTTCTGCAGAAGCACGCCGATGATTATTTTGTGCTTCAAGGTGGAGATGCCCAGCACGAATGTGAGGATCGCACCACATGCCTTTGTGTAGACAACGGAACAAGAGGGGAGGACTCGCATCAGCCGGCTCCCCCAAAGACGACTGCGGGGACACCCAGGACCCCAGCGGGCGAGCTTGGTGCGCGGGGAGGAAACGCGGAAGGCGTGCCAGCACCGGTGAGGCCGGTGCTCGGGGCGTGGGTGGAAGAGTTCCCGCGGCATCGCAGTGCACCAGCGTCTCGCTCTGCGCCAGCACCTCTGTGTGCCACGCAGCTCACGGTGCTGGTGGAGTTGCTCAGCGTGAGGCGCACGCTCGCTGTGCTCCGTGGCCCCTGGGCCCCGAGTGCGTGCGGCTCCACACGGGCCCTGCCACCGCCTCCCTGTGGCTGTGCTGCCCCGGCGGCCGTGCTGCCCTTGGCCCGTGACACGGCACTGCGGAGGCAGCAGGGAGCGTTGGCGGATCACACGCACACGAGCTCGTGAAACACACACGGGCTCGTGAAACACGCACGAGGTCGTGAAACTCCCAGCCTACCCTGGGCCTCGAGGTCTCCAGCTCCTGGCTTATGACCAGGATATGCTGGCAGTACAACTAGCGGGTTAATTTACATCTGTACAGCGAGGTAAGTGTTACCCATCTAGCACGCTTGGGTTTACTCCGGGTTCTCCGGTTTCCTCCCACGTGTGTGAACTCTCGGGCATAGAGTTGGGCAAACATCCCAATATAGGACCACAGATCTTGGGCAACTGTTGGCACAGATGCTGGCTGCCTTCCTGCTGCTTCCAGAAACTGTGCAGCGTGTTACATTTTCTTTTGTTGTTGATTTTTAAGTGTCCATCTTCAATGGTGAAGCAACGTCACTGTGTAGGACACTCAAGTAACTATCGTCTGCCCAGGATGAGTAATAAAAATATGCTAGGGCACCGCTCATTAGTGCACACCTCATCTCAGCTTCATCTCGGCTTCATCTCCGCTTCATCTCAGCTTCATCTCAAGTCGTCCAATGCAGAAACTGGCGTCTGCCATGGGAATTAAACTAAAACTAAACTATTTTTAGTTTAAAGGTAAGGCCTACTGATTTATATAGCTCTTAATTCAAAAGCGACTTGGCCACAAATGATAGCTCAATGAATTGGCTTATCGCGTGGAAATCTATAGCAGCCACATACTCTTAAACACGTGATGTTGATTCTAAATGTGGAGGGAATTACGTGGAGGACCTGGAGAAAAATCCACACGACCACGGGAAGAACATGCAAACGGCAAAATATACAGGCTTCAGGGTCGGGATCGAACCCACAACCTCCTGTATACAAGGCGAGGTAGTTAACATGTTGCCACCCCTGGCTCAGCGGTGGAGTTGGGTGCTGCCATGTTGTTCATCGGTGCGGGGAGCCTCTGACTGAGCAGGGAGCCTCTGACTCTCTGCAGGGTCCCCCACCTGACAGCCGATTTGCGTTCACAGTCGGAACAGAGTCACACGCAGACGATGGCGACAAAGAAGAAGAAGGGCTTTGAGGAGTTTGCCATGGAGGAGCCGAGCGAGGAGGGGGAGACGCAAGAGGGAGCTGGCGGCCCAAGCGCAAAGCGGAGGAGATGCGCGGATTCCCCACCTGTGAAGCAGGAGCCTGTAGTGGTGAGACGCCTCCGCACGCGAGCCCCCCCATGGCCGCTCCACTCTCAAGGAGACCTCCGTGGTTAATCTGCGTTGTGTGGGTGTACGTACGTTGAACTTCGCACCGTGCATAATCGGAGGTCGTGTTGTAGGGTCTTGCGTCAAACTCGGACTCGCGTCCAGCAGAGAGTCTCCTTGCCTATAAACATCCGGCAGTTCGACAGCATTGGTTAAAAACCAGCCTGGCTGCCGATGAGCCACTGAATGTCGAAATCGCTCCAGATTTTTTTTGTCTTGAGCCAATGTTGCTGAAATTGTGCACTCGCAGAAATCCGTGTGACTGATGGAATGTGTAAAAAAAAAACTTTTATGTGGAGGGATAGAAATACAAGGCGAAATGGTGTTGCTGATGGTGGTGCTGCTGGTGGTGGTGTTGATGGTGGTGGTGTTGATGGTGGTGTTGCTGGTGATGGTGTTAATGGTGGTGGTGTTGTTGCTGATGGTGGTGGTGTTGCTGATGGCGGTGTTGATGGTGGCGGTGTTGATGGTGGCGGTGTTGCTGGTGGCAGCGTTGCTGATGGTGGCGGTGTTGATGGTGGTGGTGTTGGTGGTGGTGGCGGTGTTGCTGGTGGCGGTGTTGCTGGTGGCGGTGGTGGTGGTGGTGGTGTTGATGGTGGCGGTGGTGTTGATGGTGGCGGTGGTGGTTTTGCTGACGTGGTGTTGCTGTGCGCGTTGCTCGAGGCCGGGGACCCGGAGGATGTGACTGCCCCCACGGTGCTGCTGCTGTGTGAGTTCCGCTCCCTGGTGCTGGCCAGGCCCACCGCCTCTCCCCACGCGGGGCTCCCGGACACCTCCACGCTGCCCAGCGGCACCCCCCGCAGGAACTTCAAGACATTCAGGAAGGTGAGCGTGCCCGAAGGAGCCAGGGCGCCTCCGGTGTGGGACGGGTGGAGTTCGTCGCACGCCCGCGTCCAAACGTACAGGTGTCACGGTGGCAAGGAAATGTTATCTCCCTTGCCTGGTGCGCAGGAGGGCATGAGTTTTATCCCAGACCCAGGGGATCGATGCCTGTTGTAAATTTAGAGGTCTCGTGTTCTCTCGCCTTGGTGGTAAAGCTCCCAGTGGCTTCCTAATATTGGAAGGAAGAACGTTCCAGACGGCCGCAGAAGCACATCTGAAAATGCGCGATGCAGTGACCGTCATTGTTCGATGGTTAGCCAAAAGCTGTTGTGAGGATGACTGGAGTTCGCGTGCTATTAGTTTGTTCCTTCATGAGATCAGCAAGGTATTGTGGTTCATTTGTGGCAAGCACTTTGTGTGGAATGAGTGCGACCTTATAATGTATTTGTTCGGCAACCGGCCATCACCGGACGGACACGATCGGACCTTGTAGTAAAATTAACACGAGGGAAGGCGCCGGCTGCTGTGTTTTACAGACAGTCTGCGGCCGCTACACAGTCGAGGGTGGTGTTGCCGTGTGCGATCCCAATTGAGTCATGAGCACGTCATTTTGCACCATGACGCCAACATGTAGCAGGCCACACTTTCTGTAGAAACCACGAGATCTCGAAGGTCCACCGCGAAGCAGCCCGTGCGGAGTATTTTACAGCGCCCGCAGTAGTAACCAGGGCGAACCGTCGGATTTGAACCACGAACCTCTGAAACAAGAGGTGAACACGCTGCGGCCACGGCGTCATCGTCGTCGGTAACGTGAGGGAGCGCGGTCGATCGTGCGGCGTGCAGGCCGCCCGCAGCGTCACGTCCACGCTGCCTCGCGTCGTCATCGCCGTCTCCGATTTGTACAGCCATGAGGAGGAGACCGACGACCACGCCTGGATAGAGGTGACTGGAGGAGCAGACACGGGGACGTGGCGATGTGGGGGACGTGCGGGACGTGGTGGTGTGGGGGACGTGGTGGTGTGGGGGACGTGGTGGTGTGGGGGACGTGGTGGTGTGGGGGACGTGGTGGTGTGGGGGACGTCGTGGTGTGGGGGACGTGGTGGTGTGGGGGACGTGGGGGACACGGTGGTGTGGGGGACGCGGTGGTGTGGGGGACGCGGTGGTGTGGGGGACGCGGTGGCGTGGGGGACGCGGTGGTGTGGGGGACGCGGTGGTGTGGGGGACGCGGTGATGTGGGGGACGCGGTGGTGTGGGGAACGTGGTGGTGTTTGGGGGACGTAGTGATGTGGGGGACGTGGGGGACGCGGTGATGTGGGGGACGCGGTGATGTGGGGGACGCAGTTGTGTGGGGGACGCGGTGGTGTGGGGGACGCGGTGGTGTGGGGGACGCGGTGGTGTGGGGGACGCGGTGGTGTGGGGGACGCGGTGGTGTGGGGGACGCGGTGGTGTGGGGGACGCGGTGGTGTGGGGGACGCGGTGGTGTGGGGGACGCGGTGGTGTGGGGGACGCGGTGGTGTGGGGGACGCGGTGGTGTGGGGGACGCGGTGGTGTGGGGGACGCGGTGGTGTGGGGGACGTGGGGGACGCGGTGGTGTGAGGGACGCGGTGGTGTGGGGGACGTGGTGTTGTGGGGGACGTGGGGGACGTGGTGGTGTGGGGGACGTGGGGGACGCGGTGGTGTGGGGGACGTGGGGGACGCGGTGGTGTGGGGGACGCGGTGGTGTGGGGGACGCGGTGGTGTGGGGGACGCGGTGATGTGAGGGACGCGGTGGTGTGGAGGACGCGGTGGTGTGGGGGACGCAGTGTTATGGGGGACGTGGGGGACGCGGTGGTGTGGGGGACGCGGTGGTGTGAGGGACGCGGTGGTGTGGAGGACGCGGTGGTGTGGGGGACGCGGTGATGTGAGGGACGCAGTGTTATGGGGGACGTGGGGGACGCGGTGGTGTGGGGGACGCGGTGGTGTGAGGGACGCGGTGGTGTGGAGGACGCGGTGGTGTGGGGGACGCGGTGATGTGTGGGACGTGGGTGAATTGGGGACGTGGGTGCAGCGGTGGACGTGATGATGTGGGGGACATGGGGGCACATTTGTCAATAACAACACTGTGGCCTTAAAAAGGAAAACTATCCAATCGGTGACATGTCTTGTCATGGCGCTTCTTTTGCACAGTGGACAGAGAGACCAGAGTGGCAGTTTGGGCTGTGAAGGGTCGTTACCCAAAACGTAGTCTGTTAGTTTTTGTGAGACCACAGTGTTGCAATTGATGAACGTGTTGAGTTGTTTTTGTTAACTGCCCTTGTGCACCGCTGCCAAAGCAGCAGCAGCACCATCACCAGATGGTTTAATACGTCTTGGGGAAGTGTGCAGCGTTATCGTACGTTTGTGCATTCCGTTTGGCGTGCCCCATGATTTTCTGTCATGTCGCCTTGTGCAGGAGAGTCAAAGAACCCAGGAGGAAGTCTTAGCGGACAATCTGTTTGGGTGAAAGGGCGTGCAGCAACTGCACATCTCACCGGTCGCCACCTCTTGGTAATCTTTGATGGTGGCTGTTGGCATTGTGCCATTACCCCACTCGAAGGTCTCACGGTGAGGCCTGTGCCACTTGGGCCAGAGGAGTTTGGTTTATTTCGTTTGAACGAGTTGAGAACTCGAGAGACCAGCATGAGCCTCGTTTGTGACACGACGCACTTGGGTCAACTTAATGGCAAAAGGAAGCACGCAAAACCGTGAAGCAGAGATCTTAAGCTAAAAACACCAAATAGAAACCTGAGCACAAACACCCGCGTCAAGAAGAAAACGGTGCCGAGACATATTAAATACATTTCCTGAAACAAAGGTTTGCTCAAACGACGTTTATAAACCATAGTAAAGTTAAGTTACAGACATGAAGAATGTGGCCCTTGAAGGTCTTGAACAGGAGATGAGTCTAAACTTAATATTAACTAAAATATTCTTATTTTACCAGGTCAGGCCTACTGAGCCAAACAACTATGTTTCCAAAGCGACATGGTCACAAATGACAGCTCAAAAAAGTGGTTTATCTTATGGAAATTTATAGCAGCCAATTACTCTAAATGTGTGATGTTGATTCGAAATGTGGGGGGAAAAACCAGAGGACCTGGGGAAAAGTCTACGCGACCACGGTGAGACACGCAAACTCCAAAAATACATATCTATGGGACCTTTTTTCCAGTATCAAAAATTATGAAAAATAAGAATATAGGTTTAAAGCTTTCGTGACTGCAGGGATTCATCTTCTTGGTTCTTTCGGTAAAGTCACGTAGAAAGGAAGTAATAAAATAATAAAAATAAAACATAATAAAATAATTCTCACGACGTTTTGGCCACAACACAAGCAGCCGTCTTCAGGTGAAACCAGGTCTGTCGTGACTTTACCGAAAGAACCAAGAAGAAGAATATAGGTTTTACACTTTCTGGCAATAAAACAGGTATTAATATGTCCAAACACCAAATATAAACCTGAACACCTGTTTTTTTGCCAGAAAGGGTAAAACCTATATACTTATTTTTCATAATTTTGGATGCTGGGAAAAATGTATCTCATAGATATAACTTCTCGACCCGAGCTACAAGTGTTCAGATACTTTGTACTGTTCGCCTTTTGGCGTTCTCTGGTCTCACACTGGTGGTGAGACAAGGATTTAAAGTAGTCTGTCTTTGGTGTAGGCCAATCAGTTTCAAAGACAATGCCATATATTATCAGAGCATGTTTGCATATTTTGCCACAAGTATGTGTGAGTAATGCAGATTTCATGCCTTGGAAAAGGTATCTATCTGGTGTTTGATAATCTTAACACCTGTTTTATTGGCAGAAAGGGTAAAAGCCTATTCCCAAATATACAGCAGGTGTCACTGTTGGGATCAAACCCACGACCTCCTGTATACCAGGCGAGGCAGTTAACATCTCATCATCGTGGTGCCCAGTCGGCAGCAGCCGTGTATTGGCTTCACCCCGGAGGGTTCCGTGACGAGATCAACTTCACAGCTGCTTTGTTGAGTCCTCTGGAGGCAGTCACGTTCAGGGAAACCCAACTGGGCAATGAGTGTTGTGCCATAATTGGAAGCCAGGGTGAACCTATCAACTTGCTGACTGTGAAACACCCAGTGACTTCCCCGGTGGCTGCCTGGGTTCGAACCCAGTTGTTTGCAGCGGTGTCTCAGCGCTCCAATGCGGTTGTCAGCTCCACGACCACTTTTCATTTGTGCCACCGTTCAATTCCTGGCCAACGTCCAGATAAAGTTCACATCCGTAAACTTCCATAACACCTATTAGCATATGATGCCACCTTCACATCTGGCTCTCCACAACAGTACTAAAAGTCTTGTTACACTTCCCATCACCTGCACGGCTTTCTCGGGCTTCAATAGTCTGTCTCATCACCAATAATGGCTTGCTTTAACACAATGGACTGTCCTTGCCTATAATGGCAGTCCACCATCAGGCCTGCTGATGAGGAACCGGCCCAAAGTTTACTTGCTTTGAACTAATGCTGCTGAAATTGTGCATCTCCAGGCCACGTGGCTGATGGGATGTGCACATTTTTTTAGTATTTGCTGCTATAAATGTGTAATGGGTTCCGGAGACACTTGTAGAGGTAACTTCTTTATTACAATACAACACTCCAACAGTCCTGATACTCTGTTACAGCCTAGGTACACAGCCTAGATACACTACTCTGGCTACACTCTGGGGTCCTCCGGCTACAATTACCCTAGGGGAGGCTAATCTGACCCGACCCAGCCAAGGTGCGGGTCTGGACTCTGGCTTCCTCGGAACTCGCCCTTACAAGGACGTAGAGCCGGGAGTCCCAGAGTCCCACCACTGGCCCTCACAGCGTCCCGGCCCTTACAAGGACAAGCGGGACGAGGGGGTCCAGGGTCCTACTCTGGCTGGTCTTGGGTCTTGAGCTACAACTGGCCCCGATCGGCCAGGGAGCTGCCCTTTTATGCCTCGTCCCCAACGAGGGGTCGGGTTGTGTGCGCCCCCCAGATATTCCACAGAGCACACACAGCCCCCCCCCCCCCCCCCCCCGTTGGTGGTGCCAAAGGGCTTAACTGGCTGGGGTGCCTGGGATCCTGGCGCCAAGGCTTATCTGCCTAGGATCCCAGAGTCCCCAGCAGCCCCTCCCCTCTTATGGCACTACAAATGTACACGTGATAAGCCACTTCTTTGAGCTATAATTTGTGATTCAGGTCGATTCTGAAAAATAACTACAATAGCTCAGTGGACCTTACCTGGTAAAATAAAAAGTTAATACTTATTTTTACGCGGCACCAGATGACAAGGTGGCGTCGACTGTTTATTTTGTAATAATGTTCCACGACACGGATAATTATTGTGTAACTTGGCATGCTCCCATTAACGGCCCTGATTGCTCGGCATGCGCCGTCATTGTTTATTGACTGGATTTCATGCTGAGTATGGCCGTCGGTATCACATGTGTACTGCAGGTCGTGCGTCCCAGCGAAGAGTGATGTGCGGAAGACTGGGGCGACTCCAGCCCCTCACGCCACCTGACCTGGGCCCGACTACAGAAAGACTGGGAAAGGGGAGTCCGCCAAGACTTGGCGTTACTCTCGAGTCAGTAAGGGAGTTCGCAGAGGACTTACGGGCAGTCTGTTTAACTTGTAAGCCTATTGTGAAGGCAAAAAAATAAGTCAATCCATAATTAAGGAAATAACGTTGACGTGAATATTAAGCAACCACATTGTATCTCACATCCCCACAGCTTTGCCGTCTCACTTGGAATTTCTTGAACGTTTTCTCACATCAGACCTTGCCAGCCACAGGCTGCCAGGTGGTACGAGCGTTGTCGTCGGGCCCTGGATCTCCATGCATTTCCTCCACTGTCCCTGCACCTCGAGTCTAACTAAACCCATAGCTTGTGACCGCTTGCATCTCTTTAGTTTTCTTGTGCACGTTAATATTATACAATACATGCAACACTGTAAAATAATTGGAAATTGAGAAACTCACAAATCCATGCTCCTAATAACCCATCAATTCAAAAATCTGCGGTGCCCATACTGTTTGCAGCTGCTCATCCTGAAATTCCAAAACTCACGAGATTTATTGGATCTTGCCAGGGCTGAAATCTCCAATATTCAAGTACATGGATTATAGGAAGGAAACTCGTAAAATTCACGAGGCACCGTGATGGGATGGTTGTGTTAAAGCTGTGGCTTTTGAAGCCCACCATATTTTATTAACTAAAGGCCAGGCATAAGGACGACTCTTTAACTCATGGCAAGGTCTGGTGAGTAGTGAAGTCAATATTAAATTCATGTTCACATGCTTCGTTGGGTTTCCAAGACTTATTTTCCACAATCATGGATGCATGCACCACAGGGCCAATGGGATTCCCAAGGATGCCCTCCATCCAATTTCTTTCAGAACTGTTTCCCAGTGCCATTGAAAGTGTCACCACGCATTTTCAGATTAGAGCAGTGTTCATCACCAAGACCCCACAGGCCACCCCCAACCAACACGTGAAGACCCAATGGTGTGAAGTGTGGCAGCCCTCACACTTGTTTTGACAAGAGAGCCTCCCCTTTTGAAAATTGGTGAACTTGCGGAGGCTCAGCTATCAAAAGTCGTTTGGCTTTCCTTAATAAAGCCGCTCATGCCCATGTGCTCTCCCTGAGAGAAACCTTTGGGTCCACCACTCTGCCCAGCCGTAGAACATCAGGCCATCAGCACCTGTTGCTGGCTGCTTGCTTACCCATGAAAGCCTGGCTGAACCTCAACTCTTCTTCATGAGTCCAGCCATGATTGCAGTGGGAATGCTAATGGAGTAAATTTCAGATAATTTCAGCATTTACACGATTGTCCAATACCTAAGATTGTACATGCGGTTTTAGCTATGGGAGGAAACCCATGCAAACCAGGGACAACGCATTCTTCTGCACAGAAAGGCACCAGTCTAAAGTTAAACCCAGGCCGTTCTTGCCGACGCACAATCACTGCTCTACCTTGCCCCCAAAATTGGCTGCCCGCACTGCGTCCGGGATTGCAACGACACAAATCAATCCACGTCAACTCAAGGCAAATATTTATTTAAATATTACCACTCAACATTAAGTTCCATGTCGAGTTCACAGCAAGTAGAATACAATCATGGCTGCTTTACATATTTTTAATATACCACTTGAGAACCTATTCTTGGTTCTTTTGGTAAAGTCACATAGAAGGGAAATAATAAAAAGAAAACATTAAATAAACATTCCTACTTAGCATTTGCAGATAGACATCTCCTAGAGCAGGGGTCGGCAACCTACGGCTCCGGAGCCGCATGCGGCTCTTTAAGGGCTGCTTCTTGACGATATGTACGTATGTACATAGATGCATTGCGGCTCTTGAAATACTGAATTTTGTACCGAATTGGAAAGAAATGGCTCTTGTTGTTTTGGTTGCCGACCCCTGTCCTAGAGGAATGTTTAGTCAATTCCCAAGTGTTGATATAAACACGCAGCCAGGTGGCTTGGCAATAGCCATCAGCTCAAGTTTGCAGGTTCAAATCCTGGTTGGGGGTTGACTCAGCCATAACTGGCTCAGAGCTATAAACAAGCACTACCCCAATGCTCATTTGAGCAGTAAATCATTGAAGCATCTTGTTGCACCAAGGAAACAATTGTGTTCCACCAGATGTACACAGCGCCTTCAATCGCAGCAGCCACGCCTGGGTGAAATGCAGCCAACCGCAGGCTCACCTAGAAACAATGCAATGGAGACATTATTAAAGTGTTTGTTAAACAACGATTAGCAGGTATCAAGATAGAGACGCCATCGTCACCAAAGATGTCAATGCCCCCCACACACAGTCTACTCCAATGCCAGTCTTATTATAAATTGTATCCGTCAAACTATTTTTTTACCATGTAACTTTTTAAGAAACCTGGCCACAAATGATAGCCTAACAAAGTGGCTTATTCACGTGGAAACAGCCTGCCTCAGCAGCAGACCATGCTTTCCCACCTGATGACAGATGCTTGTGTTGCGCCCGAAACGTCGATTTATTTTATACCTACGTGACTTTACCGAAATAACCAAAGAGTATGGTAATTTATAGCCGTGAAACTCTAAATCCACGACATGTATACCAGGTGAGGAGGGAGTTAAAATCACCACTCTGGCACCCCACATCTCCATGCATTGCAACAGCACACTAACCAGTAAAGCAAACCCAATTCGAGTGTTGGGCGAGTATTCGCCCCATAACGTATACATGCCGCACTGCATTGGGTTACTCAGTGCCCATCCTCTGCACTGCGTTGCATAGCTCATGTTCAATGGCCAAGTTGTCCGACTTCGCAAACTTCCAA
Source organism: Lampetra fluviatilis (assembly GCF_964198595.1). Classification (NCBI taxonomy): domain Eukaryota; kingdom Metazoa; phylum Chordata; class Hyperoartia; order Petromyzontiformes; family Petromyzontidae; genus Lampetra; species Lampetra fluviatilis. The sequence goes on along the minus strand of NC_136291.1, from coordinate 13,920,369 downwards.
ATGCCGTAGAGGGGCAGCACAACCGCCTGGCGGGCATCTAGAGTGAATCAAGCCATTTGCTCTCCGACAGAACTAAATCCTGCTGCTATGGCTTCAAGCAGCAAGAGGAACGCCTGTCGAGACAAGCTACCAGCAAGAGCTGGATATGAGGAAACAAAAGAGCTAAAAAATGCATCAACGTGTTTATTAAAGAGAGCACAGGCAGACTGGCCATTAGTGTCAGAAAGTCTCTCACCGTCTGGGAACAAGGGCTCTGGGTACCCAGATGCCGATGAGGAATGGAGGAAAGTGGCCAATGTTTCACACCCTGAGAATACAAGAGAACAACATCAGCGGTGCACAGGAAAACAGAAACCACGGAGTCCTGCATCTACCCTTGCTCAGAAGCAACAAGTAATCACAGGCAATCATGTGAAACACGGAATGCATATCAGCTCATCATGCAAGGGCAGCCCTTGGCTCTGCACTACTGTAGGGCGCTGCTCACCTGCTTGGGGGTCTCTGCGCGTGCAGGCAACGCCAGGTGCCGCCCTGCACCATCTCACCGCAGCAGCGCCAACGAATCGTTCAGCTCCTGGCAGCTGTGGGCACAGGCAGGGGGTCACCACACGCATCCTTACAGTGAACACGTCCATGACAGCAGCGTGGAGGATCACGCGGCACCCTCTCGTTACCGTCACAAGCGTTCGCATCAACAGTGGCAGCAATCTCTACACACAAGTTCAAACCGCCTCCTAATCTGTAACATGGAAATCCAATTCCGATATACACTATTACTATGCAAGTCATTGTCTGAATACACAAGTGATATCATGTTACTCAAATATATTGTGCTCCAGAGAAAATGGTCACATTCATCTATCAGGGACCAGTCTATTGAGAAGACAGCCACTGTTAACGTCTGACAAAGTGCCACTTTTACTAACCACTGAAGGACAAGGCTGAGGGGCCATAAAGGAACTATGCAGAGAAAGTGTGATAATTTTAAACAAACCACAACATTCACGGCCTCAAATCGCTCGACAGTGGAACACTACCGGATCCACGAGGACTTCATTTGAACAGAGATTGTCTGGGACTCCCTCAGGGCGGGGCAACTTAATGAACATAATTCTCCTCTGCTGCTTGAGCACAGGAGGAATATGTAGCAGGCCCGGTGACCGGCAGACTCACAACAGAGACAGCCAGTGAATAAAGGCGCGCAGATTTCTTTGCGAGTGCTTTAGCATGTGGAGGAGACGCAAACCCCAACACATGACTCTAAGCCTCACGCGACAACTCTGGGACTGACGAGCCCACACGTGAGATAATCACGCCAACACCACGTCGTTACAGCAAGCAATGCTATCCGGGAATTTCCGTAGGGAAAACGGAGAAAAGTGATAAAAGTGTCGCCCAAAACCTGGAGCCTCACAGGAACAGTGTTGCCTCTGTAAATGTGTTGAAACCGACATGGCTAGAGTCGTTATTCACAACCTTGGGACCTTAAAACGAAAATGGATTCCAGTGGAATGAAGTCACCATTCATGCACCCATTGGCAACAAACGGGCACAGTGGTCTCAGTTACCACGTGGTGTAGATATTTGCACGTTTCAGTTTTCAATATTACGAGCGCTATGGAGACACGAACCCCACCACATGACTCTAGGCCTCACACACACCCACCCCCCCTATAGCTGCAGCTCCACACATGGAATCAGCCACAACAAAATCACATCAAGGCCACTAGGCCGAGGCCTTAAGTCAAAACATTATTTCCCTGCCCGGTAGCGAAAGCAGCAACAGTGCAACGCTGCGAACCTCCAAGTTTGCTCACCTCCAACTCAATGGCCAAGCAGCGTTTTCACAGGAACGTGCATTCAAGCAGCTTCCTGACGGAGGACCACGTGCCTGCGCATGAGAAACACATGCAGAATGTGGTCAGGCTTCCAATACCATCGTGTGCACTTTCTGCTGGTTGCAGTTCGTGCAGGAGAAGTTTGGCATATCAAGAATGCACTCTGTATTGATAGAGCAAAAACACATGAAGTGCCAAATAATAATTGAGGGGAAATGCATTCTGGAAATAAGCGTTATACGAGTATTGCTCTATCAGAAGACCCACCATCGCGTTCACAAGGATAATGTTATTGAACCTCAGTTTCAGTTACTAAATGGACACCCATTCGACCACTTATCCATAGCAGAGCACAGAAAGCCACGAAACTGGAGGCCAACCATTATACAAGCTTAGGAAGTGACAGTGGCTGCATACTGTATGTAAACAAAGTCTCTTACCGTCTGGGAACAAGGACTCGGCATACCCAGACGCCGATGAGGAACGGAGAAACGCGGCCGAGGGTTCACGTCCTGAAAGTACAAGGGAACGTCAGCGGTGCACAGGCAAACGCAACCGCAGGTGATCCGGCATCTGCCCTTGCTCAGAAGCAACAAGTAATCACAGGCAATCATGTGAAACACGGAATGCATATCAGCTCATCATGCAAGGGCGGCCCTTGGCTCGGTGCTGCAAAATTCTATAAAATCGGACACCGACGAAATCAGCGATCTGCCCATACAAGTCGGCGTGGTGTTGCCTGAAGGGGCATGTCTTTGCCCATATACGGTCCGGTGGATCGTGGTAATTGTATAGATTTTGCTCAGTCGATCCGGCAAGCCAGCTCAAAGTTGATCGTACTTTGTGGGTTAATCGGTGTCGATCCCGTGCCAATAGATCCATGGATCGAGTGATCCCATCGGTTTGTGTAGCGTTGTGCGACATGCTCGCCTTATTTTGATTGGCTAATATCTGC